>NW_027316278.1:15304984-15941150 GCF_026437365.1 Eucyclogobius newberryi | reverse complement strand
AAGAGCGAACTCTACATGTCACAACTAAGTACAGGGAAGAAAGCAGGGATAGGGGGTAAGTGAAAATAGGAATTTTCTAACTTTTTTAGCACAATAAAGTTGATTTCACATTTACGTCTGCTTTAACTAAAAACACAAGGATATAGTGGAGATGTCTCAAGTCTCATTACAGTGCTGGTCTCAAACCCAGTCATGGTCCAGATGGTGTAGTGATGACATAAGATATGGGCTAGAACTTATTGATCAGTGAACCTGAAATGAGTATGAAATGGGAGTGACAGACTTAAGCGACCTCATATGTTCAATCATAAAGTCCTATTAAAGGAGACATATCATGCTAAATCAACTTAATGAGCTTTTAACCTAGTTACAACTGTGTTTCCTCATCATTAGTTTACTCAAAGTTGTATTTTGATTGATTCCTGCATGTTTGAGTAATCCTGTTTTGTCTGCTCAGAATATTCCTATTTTCACCTACCCCCTATCCACGCCCACTTCCCTGTACTTAGTTGTGATTATTGAGTGACACTTGTAGTGTTGTAAATGTCACATAACCACTTTCTAAATATTAAAAACATGTAAATATAAATCTGCTGCTTGCTAGGGTGAAATGTCACTGTGAAGAGGCGGGGCTTATCAGTTCTATAGAACAGGAAGTCAATGGACTGCTTTAAATTATTATTAAGACATTTTTGCACAATATTGCGGTAACAAAATGTAAAATGTTAATCTACTTTTAATACTTAGTACCTGAAAAAAAGCATAATACTGATAAAAAACCAAGACCTGATCACTAACGATTAGAAACGACTGAATCTCTTTAAATTTGATGAATTGTGCCAATCAACAATCCCTCACTGAGAGAAATTGAACAAACACACATTTACTTGGCTGGCCACAATGTTCTTACTAAAGTGATAATCATTCTGCAGCACAATAATAATATGATAATGACGACAGCGTTTTCTCAATAGGAAATGTGTCTCACTTAACACCAGGCACTATTCTTTATTAGTTATTCTTTCCTGGCAATAACAACTGCGAACCTGAACCAAACCAGCGCTAGTCTCTGTGCAGGTTGCTCTCTAGTCATGAACCTTTTTGCTCCCTCAAGACAGCAGTGGACTTTGTGAGAGTGAAGGCCTCCATCGCCCAAACCACAGTAGTTTACACCTCACACGGCTCTGATTTACTGCTGGGTTGGACAGGTAATTGCCAATAGTACCTCAGTGATTACTCCAAGACACACCCCATGCTGCGAGGGACTGGCATTAACAAGTACTTTCTCACGCCAAAGCTAAAAGTAGTAACAATGAGAACATTATTAAGGTCGTTAACAAGAAAACCCCAAGTCTTTTAGTGAGGAATAATTAGTTCTTTCCCGAATATATAATAAACTTGGTAATTGGTGCTGATCTTTTGGGTGTCCTCCCTGTGGAAATCGTCTCACCAAAGAGAGCTTAAAGACCGTCCTATAGAAACATTTTTTGTATTATAATCTTCAATTCTGTGTGCTAAAAGATCTTTAAAAATCTGTTTAGTTTGTAGAGATGTGGGTATTTGCGTTGAGTTGCTTCCTCCAAAGCGGAGGCAAACCACAGAGTCAACCAGATGCCCCGATCCCCTCGTCTGTAATCAGAGCGTCGTAAAATAAGTTTTTAAAGTTTAAATTTTGTCTGTTTAAACATTTGCCACAGCTGTTTTGTGATCTGACGACTCTTTCCGAATTACGTTTCACGAGCCGGACATGTGCTTCAATAAACAAATACCGTCTCCAAGTCAAATACAACGAACGTGCAAGACACTACCACTCGAGATGTCTGCGTTTGGAGAGGCTTCAGAGAACACGTAGAAATATCACAGTCGTAAACAACTCAGCAAAGATACAGGATGAGCCAAAAACAGCTTCCTTTCCCGTCCCAGACACTCCTGCCGGGTCGAATGTGGTCATGGAGTTTGATGACCTGTTGCATAAACGTGCTACTACACACTGTATTTGTGTATTTGTGATGAGACTCCAGGAATAAGTTTGCAGTTTTTTCATTTTCACATGCTTTCTTACATGGATGAGGGATTAAATGGTTGTGATAACAGACCCATCAGAACAATATTTAATCCGCAGTATCCATGGTATTCATGTCAATACACCGCCCTTGACTTCAGATAACAGACCAGGAAGGGATGATGTCAGTGAACAAACTTGCACACATCAAATGACCTCACAAGAACTCAATTTGACTTTTATTGTGAAACTAAAAAGCCTCCATTAAAGACAAGCGTCACCACTTCACAGGCTTAGTCTTTGTGGTGTGTCTTTAAAAAGAGGAAACGCAGCTACACCATCGCACACCATCAGGGCTTGTTTGCCTTGGCACAGAACTTGTTAAGTTATCTTCAGTCCAACACTCACATATTCTGCTTTCTTGGCATTTTCGGGGTTGTCACGGATGTATCAGGTCTGAGTTTTTCTTCCTGAAGCTGCAGGAAGGAGGAGGTTAGCGGCGTTGTGCGACCCCAGGAAATGGAGTGGTCTTGGGGTTTTGACAGCCATCCATCACGGGCCTACGTCCTGGGACACACAGGGCACGTTCTAGCTTTCCTTTCTGCATTGAGCGCTTCATACTGCGCTGCAACACGAGACCCGCTTATATTTAGTCCTGCCACTTTTACAACCAGTGCCAGGGCCAACAAATAAGCGTTTGCTTCGGTTTGGGACATTACATTTCATGGCTAGTTTTATGAAAAACCACAGCCCATGGCAACGGGCTGTGACTGTTTTGAAGTTGATGTGATGCAGCGATGACGCGTGACTGTTTCATTCAGGAGTTAAATCAAAGTCAGCTGTTGATAGTAAATCTGAGCTCTGTCAATTGGGTTTTGTGGCCGGTGAGGCTTTGGCGAAATGGTTTAATACTTCATGAAAAACATAATTCAAAGCAGAAAGTACCACGAGAAATGACGTCTTTCTCTTTAATCTGCAGAGAGTGGGTCTGAATGATAAGTATAGCATAGCATAGCATAGCATAGCATAGCATAGCATAGCATAGCATAGAATAGTATAGTATAGCATAGCATAGCATAGCAGTGTAGTGTAGTGTAGAATAGTGTAGTGTAGTTTAGTGTATTGTAGTATAGTGTAGTGTAGTATAGTGTAGTGTAGCTTAGTGTATTGTAGTGTAGTGTAGTTTAGTGTATTGTAGTATAGTGTAGTGTAGTTTAGTGTATTGTAGTATAGTGTAGTGTAGTATAGTGTAGTGTAGTGTAGTATAGTGTAGTGTAGTGTAGTTTAGTGTATTGTAGTATAGTGTAGTGTAGTATAGTGTAGTGTAGTGTAGTATAGTGTAGTGTAGTGTAGTTTAGTGTATTGTAGTATAGTGTAGTGTATTGTAGTGTAGTGTAGTGTAGTATAGTGTAGTGTAGTGTATTGTAGTGTAGTGTAGTGTAGTGTAGTGTAGTGTATTGTAGTGTAGTGTAGTGTAGTATAGTGTAGTGTAGTATAGTGTAGTGTAGTGTAGTGTAGTATAGTGCAGTGTAGTGTAGTATAGTGTATTGTAGTATAGTATAGTGTAGTATAGTGTAGTGTAGCTTAGTGTATTGTAGTGTAGTGTAGTTTAGTGTATTGTAGTATAGTGTAGTGTAGTTTAGTGTATTGTAGTATAGTGTAGTGTAGTATAGTGTAGTGTAGTGTAGTGTAGTATAGTGTAGTGTAGTGTAGTTTAGTGTATTGTAGTATAGTGTAGTGTATTGTAGTGTAGTGTAGTGTAGTATAGTGTAGTGTAGTGTATTGTAGTGTAGTGTAGTGTAGTATAGTGTAGTGTAGTATAGTGTAGTGTAGTGTAGTGTAGTATAGTGTAGTGTAGTGTAGTATAGTGTATTGTAGTATAGTATAGTGTAGTATAGTGTAGTGTAGTATAGTATAGTGTAGTGTAGTGTAGTTTAGTGTATTGTAGTGTAGTGTAGTATAGTGTAGTGTAGTGTAGTGTAGTATAGTGTAGTGTAGTGTAGTATAGTGTAGTGTTGTGTAGTATAGTGCAGTGTAGTGTAGTGTAGTGTAGTTTAGTGTATTGTAGTGTAGTGTAGTGTATTGTAGTGTATTGTAGTGTAGTGTAGTATAGTGTAGTGTAGTGTAGTTTAGTGTATTGTAGTGTATTGTAGTGTAGTGTAGTATAGTGTAGTGTAGTGTAGTATAGTGTAGTGTAGTGTAGTGTAGTGTAGTATAGTGTAGTGTAGTGTAGTGTAGTGTAGTGTAGTGTAGTTTAGTGTATTATAGTGTAGTGTAGTGTATTGTAGTGTATTGTAGTGTAGTGTAGTATAGTGTAGTGTAGTGTAGTGTAGTATAGTGTAGTGTAGTGTAGTATAGTGTAGTGTAGTGTAGTGTAGTTTAGTGTATTGTAGTGTAGTGTAGTGTATTGTAGTGTATTGTAGTGTATTGTAGTGTAGTGTAGTGTAGTATAGTGTAGTGTAGTGTAGTGTAGTGTAGTGTAGTGTAGTGTAGTGTAGTATAGTGTAGTTTAGTGTAGTGTAGTGTAGTGTAGTATAGTGTAGTGTAGTGTAGTATAGTGTAGTGTAGTGTAGTTTAGTGTATTGTAGTGTAGTGTAGTATAGTGTAGTGTAGTGTAGTGTATTGTAGTGTAGTGTAGTGTAGTGTAGTGTATTGTAGTGTAGTGTAGTGTAGTATAGTGTATTGTAGTGTAGTGTAGTGTAGTATAGTGTAGTGTAGTGTAGTGTAGTTTAGTGTAGTGTAGTGTAGTGTAGTGTAGTATAGTGTAGTGTAGTGTAGTATAGTGTAGTGTAGTGTAGTTTAGTGTATTGTAGTGTAGTGTAGTATAGTGTAGTGTAGTGTAGTGTATTGTAGTGTAGTGTAGTGTAGTGTAGTGTAGTGTAGTGTATTGTAGTGTAGTGTAGTGTAGTATAGTGTAGTGTAGTGTAGTGTAGTGTATTGTAGTGTAGTGTAGTGTAGTATAGTGTAGTGTAGTGTAGTGTAGTTTAGTGTATTGTAGTATAGTGTAGTGTAGTTTAGTGTATTGTAGTATAGTGTAGTGTAATATAGGGTAGTGTAGTGTAGTTTAGTGTATTGTAGTATAGTGTAGTGTAGTTTAGTGTATTTTAGTATAGTGTAGTGTAGTGTATTGTAGTATAGTGTAGTGTAGTATAGTGTAGTGTAGTGTAGTTTAGTGTATTGTAGTGTAGTGTAGTGTAGTATAGTGTAGTGTAGTTTAGTGTATTGTAATGTATTGTAGTGTAGTGTAGTGTAGTGTAGTGTAGTTTAGTGTATTGTAGTGTATTGTAGTATAGTGTAGTGTAGTGTAGTGTATTGTAGTGTAGTGTAGTGTAGTATAGTATAGTGTAGTGTAGTGTAGTGTAGTATAGTGTAGTGTAGTGTAGTTTAGTGTAGTGTATTGTAGTATAGTATAGTGTAGTATAGTGTAGTGTAGTATAGTGTAGTGTAGTTTAGTGTATTGTAGTGTATTGTAGTGTAGTGTAGTATAGTGTAGTGTAGTGTAGTGTAGTGTATTGTAGTGTAGTGTAGTGTAGTATAGTGTAGTGTAGTATAGTGTAGTGTAATTTAGTGTATTGTAGTGTATTGTAGTGTAGTGTAGTATAGTGTAGTGTAGTGTAGTGTAGTGTAGTGTAGTGTAGTGTAGTGTAGTGTATTGTAGTGTAGTGTAGTGTAGTATAGTGTAGTGTAGTATAGTGTAGTGTAGTGTAGTGTAGTGTAGTGTAGTGTAGTGTAGTGTAGTGTAGTTTAGTGTATTGTAGTATAGTGTAGTGTAGTTTAGTGTATTGTAGTATAGTGTAGTGTAATATAGGGTAGTGTAGTGTAGTTTAGTGTATTGTAGTATAGTGTAGTGTAGTGTAGTATAGTGTAGTGTAGTGTAGTATAGTGCATTGTAGTATAGTATAGTGTAGTATAGTGTAGTGTAGTGTAGTGTAGTATAGTATAGTAAAGTATAGTATAGTATAGTATAGTGTAGCGTAGCGTAGTATAGTATAATATAGTATAGTAAAGTGTAGTGTAGCGTAGCATAGCATAGCATAGCATAGCATAGCATAGCATAGCATAGCATAGCATAGCATAGCATAGCATAGTATAGTATAGTATAGTAAAGTATAGTATACCGGTAATTAGTAATATTAGTGGCACAACAGAAGCAGAAAGCACATGGTAAAAGACTCCTGTAGTGAAAGCCAAGTCAGAACCAGGTTTGATGCTCCATTGTCCAAGTCCACAACTCTGATATCAGATGGAAAAAAGATAAATATTGAAAATAAGCATTTTTATGATACATGAATAATGAGTGTAATATTTTATACATTTGAAGCTTATAAGTTCACTCAGAGCAACAGAAATGTGATGTGATTCTGCTCCTTTACAGTTTACGTGTGGTCAAGTGTAGCTCTCACTGGGCTGTGTCCTGATGATGATAAGATAAATACATAGTTTTGTTCAGAAAGTTTCTTCAACATTTTGAACTGTTTTGTGACTTATGTGAATAGTTTTGCAATGTGTGCAAAAGATTTGTCAGATTTATAAAACGTTTCAGAACATGGGCCAAACTGATTTAAAAAAAGGGAGTTGATTCTGATTTAAAGTTTTAAATTGAGTGCCAGAGCAATAAAAAAGTAACATTACTATGACTTCTTAATTACAATGGATTATTTCTCATTTGCCTCACTTGGGCCAAGTCGTGCACGGTCATTAATACAAACAGTGGAGGCTGACACAAGCCTTTTACAAGCTCCACGCTGATGTGTTTTCAGCAGCAGCCGCCGCTGCACGCCAGGACAGAAACTCAAGCTGCTTTTTGTATTCTTTAACAGAAGTGGAAAGTTTTAGGGGAACAACTCAAAACAAACAGGTCAGAGACTGTGACCTGGACTTTTACTTCACTCTGTGGGACATCGCTCGAACATGACCTCATACAAGACAGCAGCGGGCTCGGAAAGCAGTAAACCTAAATATGTCTTTTCCATAAGTTCTCCAGCCCCTTCACCGAGGGGACCCCAGTGGCAGGTCCACAGGCGCTGGGGTTTGGCGTGTGCGTGATAAAGTACATTCTGGGCCATAGGCAAGTGTGTCGAGAATATAACGTGGACCTTGCACACGACTTTACGGTCCTCAGCGGGTCAAAGAAATGTTTAAGTCAGCTGATTGAAGGGGGAAAATGTATATCCTTCTGGAATAAATGGATTGACATTTGGTTTGGCGCTGTGTGCATGCTCACTGGAGTTTCCAAAAGCAGTAATAAACAGAAACATACAACTGACAAGCTGGTGTGTAAATAAACATCATGCATGCGGCAAACCCTGTGGAGTCATTTATCTTCCTCCTGAGCAGCTCCTCAACACGGGCCAGCTTTGAGGGCTTTGTATATTTGTATATTCAGGGGATGTGCTGGATAATGACATGAGATATAGACTGATATTTACCAATTCATCTTACAAATATCTGTTTTTATCTCAGGTTTAAAGCCATTAAATCTGCTGCAAATGTATCAGCTGCTTTCATCTTTTCAAGACATAATAAAGGCGTTTAAGTTAAGAATATGCACCTTGTTTTCTTTACTACAATAGATTTGGGTTTTCCGCTACATGTCAAGGTAATTTAACAATATCTTATCTATTGTCTGATACAAAAGAAACAAAAAACCTAAGAGAAATATGCAGCATAATACAAAAGAATGATTTATGATCCAGGCGTCGCTGCTCTGTCACACATTGTAGCCCAAGACTACGGCTACATCCATCCATCCATCCATTTTCTACCGCTTGTTCCCTTTCGGGGTCGCGGGTGACTGGAGCCTATCCCAGTGACTTCATTTTTACCTGAAATATACATTGACTATTAAAGCAAAGACTATAAAACATAATTTGGACATTGTGTGCAGAAACTGGTTTAGGAGATTGTAAAAAGCAACCGTGAGGCAAACTAACTATAACTTGGGCCAATGAGCCGAAGGTGCTTTACTTCATGGGCATCTTAACAAGACAAACAGACGAGTGCAGTAATGTTTCTTAAAGAGGAGAACGCGGAGCCAGTGGAAATAGCTGTGACAAACCTAATCCTGGGCAGACAGTCAATGGGTTTAATTGTCAGAGCGTAACTAAATTTAATTTGACAAAATTGGAAAACATAATGGCAAAAATAAGGTAATTGCTTATTGAGATGTTAAGGGAAATGTGTCTCATATTTCTGCAGACGACTCACTGCAGGTTACATTATGGACAATGACTAGTGTTTTGCAGGCTCATTTACATATTTTGCAAGCAATTATTTTAGTTAGTGTGCATTAGAGCTGTAGCAATATGCATTTTTTTCTATTCACAAGGCCAAACAGCAGTGACATCTTTAATTTTCTTTCACTCCCATTTTCTAGCAAGTTACTATTTCTAGAGTGATTATCTTTACAAAATTAAACTTGACAAAATAAAGTTACATTTTTGGACAGTAAATTTAATTTAAAAGGCTTAATTTTGTGTCACGATTATAATTTTTTCGCAGTTATATTGAATAATCCCAATTATCGATGAGCGGAATAATCTTGACATCAATAGGGATCACATTACATGGACAGTGCAGAGAAAGGACAAGCAAACTCCAGTCTCCAACACTCTCTTTAACATACTACTGAATTTATACCATTGCAATTAAAGGTGTTTGTATTGTTGGTTCATACAAAGTAAATGGAAATGCTAAGCAAGCTCACAATAAACAAACGTGTCCATTTTCCACAAGTCATTTTCTTATAGCAACACGGGAAATCAATATGTAAAACCAAAATTGCCAATACGACATCTATAACAACCTGTCAGAGGCACAGAGGCTTGTGCCGCGCCGCTCGGAGGAAATTAAACTCTTGACACGAGTCTCCGGAAAGCACAGTTCTCGGGTCCGCTCAGACTGAAGGCCAACGTTTGAGAAGTGAACCATGACGACTGCTCCTGCATTAGAAGTTTGCCGTGGGCCGCTTGGAAAGGATCAGGCCAATCAGTGCGACCACAAGAGCTTATGTGATCCCATCTCACTGCCGTAAACCCGATCTTGCAGTAAACTCGATCTTTTCCGTGATTATTTCAAAAGCTTTTACAGTAAATCTCCTTATTTGCTGTTTTGGCATTTCAATAAGGTGCAATATTTGGAATTAAGACGGTATTAAATAGGCAGTTGTAATCAGAACTGCATGATGTAAATTAGCATAGAGTGGGCCTTCATTCCGTCTAAGTCCGAACCCCTCAAAGGCACATTCGTAGTCGCTAGGAAAGACTGTAGCTAAGCACAACACTATTCCCAAATAATATAAATTGCACAATCTCTCCAGACTCAGGGCAGCGTGAACCCTGAAAGTAAACAGATGACACAAACCAATGTGTATGCACCAAATCAGCTTTTGAAAGAAAAGGCTCTGGGCCACCTCATTTGTATTAGCTGTCACCAACAACTGGACTCACATAGACAAACTTATTTCCAAGGTCCAAACCAACTCAAAATGTCCTAAATAGGAGTCCAGCACCAGTCAGACCTCAGCCCGTCGCCTGCAGACTCACAGCCAAATCATGAGCTCAGCGTTGGCCTGCGTGAGCACATGTGTCTGTGCAGAGCTGTGGGGTTATTAGGCTTGTCTAGCTTTTCTGATGTGGTGCAGGAAATGCCTCAGCACGCCATTTAAAACCATGTTTAGGTTTTAGCTATAAACATTTTGTAGGGCATATTTCTTCACGCTCACGGTATAGGAGCCCTTATAAAATCTTTCCGAAGGCACCTCCTCATTAGCTAAGTTGAGTTACATCACTGCGAGCTGACAATGTGCCCACTGCCGCGCCAGCTCTGAAAACTCTAAGAACGCGGTGTAAATGTTAGAGAGAAGCTGATAATTCGCTAATCTCTGTTCGAGTCGATTCACAATAAGGATTCTGTTCAGTTTAATTGATAATAAGACCAATAAACTGACAAAAAGAACCACACACGTTTCATAACAAGTTTGCACAGATCGATGCTTTCTAAGGTTAGCAGTTTTTATACAGAAAAAGACAAAAAGAAATTAGAAATTGCGATTTGCTAACTGCATCCGTTCAAATTGCGCTCCAGAGAAGTTACATTGTGCATCTTTAAGCAAAATAAACTCTGTGACCAACTGCACGCTGAACTGTTGACAACGAGAGATTAGTTATTTTTGTTTTGCTTGAAGTCCCTCCATGCAACAGCGGAGCATTTGTTTACCCGTTGCTATGGAGAGCAACACAGTGTGGGACAATGATTTAGCTGTTGCTGGACAAGTGGAAATGTCAAGATCGCGATTACAATCCTCAGAAGTTAGAAGTGGTTGGAGGAAAACGCACGCTATTCGAAGAAAGAAAGATTTGGAGATAATTATGCAAACACCACACAGAAAAAAAGGCCCAACATGATTCAAGATTCAGTCCCAGGAACATACAATTGGATTAAAACAGTCATTAACAGTAAAAAATGTCTTTGATTGCTTATTAATTGACAAGTTGGTTTGAAATGAAAAATGTTGCTGCAGGTCAATAAAGGACTTCTGAGAACGCAATAACTCACAACCCACTCACTGTGGTGAGCAAGTGGAAAATGCTGTTCCCCCGTCCTGCGGTTGTCTTGGTTTTGTCCTGTGAAATTGGGGGTCTGTCTTTGGGGGTGAGGGTAAGACCCCAGCTATAATCTGGAAAATATGAGTGAGGCTGGAAGAACATGAGAAACAAAAACACAGTGAGGATTCCTCTTCCATCCTCTGTGGCTGTGTGATTTAAAGATATGCTGTAGTCTGCAATTTTAGGTGACCACTAAAAAAACCCACAAACCCCTTTTCTCTGTCTTTGGCTACTCTTTTTCCACCTCTCTCTAAAGCCTTGGTAAGCTTATGATGGTTCATTCATTCCTTATTTCCGTTCTCGTGTGAGCGGCATTCACCCGGCAACAAGTTTCAAGGGAGGTACAATAATTATTAACTGTACAAATAACACCCACATTTTTGGCATTCACAGTTTACACTTTAAATTACATTACCCAGGATTTCTGTTTCATTTAATAGATTTTTGCTTTTATGGAGTCGTATATATTACTTCTCCCCCACTTTGAACATTCAACCTTTAATCGTTTTGTCTTCAGCGATTACTTTGTCACATTTCACTGCTTAATCATTTTTAAAAGGGAAGACTTGTCTTTTCCACATTCCATCTCGCGTGGCACTCACATTATGTCCAGCTCACGGTTGTTTCAGGAGGAACCGCAAAACACAAATCCCAGTGGAAGACGCTCCGTGATGCTAGAGCTTGGCGCGGTTCCAGCTCATTTTAAAGACTAATGTTTAGTTTTCTTTGAGCTTCTAAGTAATTCTGCCATCCGTCCGCCCTCCTGGTAACAGACGACACTGATGCATGGCGAGGTTTGCTGTCCTTGCGTGGAAAGCTCTCCCCTGGTCAACCGTAGCTCACCTCTTCACACATGGAGAAGTAATCACAACACACAAGCAAATGGAGCAAGTAGGTCTTCCTTCAGAAAGCACAATGATCCCCTTATGGTTTTGACATCGAAACAACCAAAGCTTTCCGGCGACTGATTAACTGCTGTTTTCACAGAGGAAACAGAACTGAAAGGAGTTGTACACGGAGAGTGACATTGAAGAGAAAGTCAAATCTGTTGTACCGGGCTGAAGTTTCACACGTGTAAGCAAAAAGACTTAAAGGTTGAATGGACGATTTTTTGTGGCCCAAATCTGAGTCTCATTTCCTTGTGGCGTGGACTGCCGATTAGTCCTGCCACGTATCAATCATAAAACGCACCTACCGCTCACCTGCAGCCTCGTGTGGCTCGTCCCCTGGAGAGCAGCATGTTTCCCTGTGTCTAAGCGCATGGATCTATCATAATATAGTTCCCTCAGTGTACGGGTCAAAATTAAGACGGAGAAAGACAGTTCGAGCTGACTCAGAAGAGACGGAAATCTACGGGAGACGAGAGATGCGATGTGATCCGTCGCGCTAATAAACAAATGCACGTGTGTTTCCTATGCATCTTCTCAAATCGGCGAAAAATCGTCCATTATGCCTTTAACTGACAGTAAAAATACAATCAATGTGTCGTAATCAACATGGCTACACTTCCAGAAAATCAGGGGATTGCGTATAAGTCATGGTAAAGTAGTAGTAATAGAAGTAGTGGTTGAAGTGCTCTTACTATTACTGCTCAGTAGTATTTTTTTACCCCTTTAATACTGAATAGAGGATTAGTAATGAACACATTTGTAGTAGAGGGATAGGATTAACTTTAGCAATGACAACAGTAGCAGAATAGTAGTGGTAATGGTGAAAGTAACTTCATGGTATTAGGGGTGATTGGAGCCAGATCACAATTTCAGTTATATCATGATCATTGTACACTTAGTATCTTTATATTTCTTTTAATAAAGTGATTCTCATGCCAAGTTTTCATGCCACGTATCACTTAAGAAAAGAGAACTACCAGATCTAAACCTTGTCTACAATATTCTAGCGCTGAACTAGGTCTAAAATATGACTATTCTAGGGCTAAACAAAGGTTTATAATAGGACTATTCTAGGGCTAAACCTGGTCTAAACTAGAACTACTCTAGGGCTAAATCAGGTCTACTATAAAACAATTATAGGGCTAAACCAGGTGTAAAATAGGGCTACACCAGGAATAAAGTTAGACTACATCATTGCTCCAGGAGTACCAAGAAATCATCCATCAAGGACCCAAAAGTGAATAAAATAGACAATAAATAAGGAAATAAAATAAAATAAAATGGCCGTGTGTACCACATTAAACACTGGCTTTAAGAGATAACACTTCACTGTGGTTGGTTAAATCCACTGTCACTCACTCAGATCATGACAGGGGCTGGTCCACAGGAGAAGGTGAGGAAAAGTGTCTGTGTTTTATCTTCAAAGCGCCCAGCCCTGTTTGAGAACGCTTGTTAATAAGTGAATTAACTTTTAATAAGTGAGTTGATTATGTTGGCTTCCTCTTCCACCCCTGCATCCTTTTGACACTGCTCTATGACTGCTGTGCCCTCAATAGTGGCATCCTTAAAATGCACTGCTTATTTCACTTGAACCAATCCAAAATAAACAGTCTCCACAGCTTCAAAGTCCGTCTGACTGTGTGGTCCGTTCCCCCTAAGTGACCACATCGACCCTGAACAGAACGGCCAGGGGGAACACTCATAACACCACAAATACTCACTGCATAGATGTATGGAACATTCTAATATTTTGTCCATGTACTCACTGCCCATTTGGTTTCATGGTAGATGACTCTTTTTCTGAGAATGATTCCATTTTCTAGCTGGCTTGAATGAGATATTTCCTTTTGCTGGACATATCTCACAGTGATAGATTTGTGCCCACACAGACAAGGTTCATCTGGTTTAGAGTTGTTATTCATTAAGCTTCAAACCCTTTAGTTGCAACGGTACAAAATCCTTTCTGAAATTTTCTGAAATTTATACAAAATATTACTACAACATTTTGGCAAACTAATACCACCCTTCTTGACACAGGGGATTAATTGATTAATTAATTCATTAATTTAATTCATTTATACAGGGAAAACCCAATGAAAAAAGCTCTCTTTTTCATGGGCACCCTGTTAAAACACAAATAAAATTAAATAAAATTAACCAATACATAAAAACACATTCATACCTACAATGAGATAAAATTATAAATACATTTGAAGCCTAGTTTAAGCCTAAACCTGTCTAATAACAAAGTAAAACCTACAAATTTACCTAAATGACCACTTTTGCTGATAAAATCTGGCCATTGTATCCTGTCTGGCCCTGTGTGTACAACCTGCAAAAACCACTATGGGCACATCACCTGCCTAATGATGTGTTTATGAGATCCCTCATCACCAGTTAAACGCCAAGACCACAGCAAACCATTATCCAGGTGTTGTCTGACGCAGGTGGGCACTGGTTGTGGTCACTGGTTGTTGCATTGAAGTTAATGAGAAAAAGCCATAGGTGTGACTCTGAGGAGCAGGTGTTATTAGGGAATTCTCAATGGTGGATCACAGCCCAAAGTCAAAATGAGCCAGTCGTGAGAGAATGGTTAAACTCTTACCAATTAAATAAAAAAAAAGGAAAACATAAATGCAGCAGCTCAACAAATTATTAAATTCAAACATTTCACTTTTTACAATACAGCCTTCAAATGTGATATTTGTATTAACTGAAGGCAAGAGACAAGACGTAAAGCTTCCATGTGGGTTTAAAAGCAAAGCACTGGACAACACCTTCTCTCACCACAAGAGCCGCTAAACTCGAGGAAACTGGCTTTGATTATCCAGCCATTGCGATGATACACTTCCTCATAAACGTCTAATAGGTCTGAATGGAGCCAAGTAGAGGCTTTTAAAGGGCGTCTTCAGCAGCCATTAAACAGCCCTGTCCTATAAACATGCATGACGACCACATTCATAAAACTAGAGCCAAAATCACATGAGTCTGAAAACAGGTTGTTGATCCGAATGTCTTTCCACGATACCGTACTGTAGTTTGTACTCAATGATTGCAGTGATAATAGATGTAATAAAAATGTCTTTGTCGACACATAACCACGAGCAGACTCAAACCGCTCCCAGGAAGAACGCAGGACTTAAGATAAGATAAGATAAGATAATCCTTTATTGTCTATGGGGAAATGCAGTAGATACAGAAGGAAAGGACAGATAACTTATAGGAAGTTTAAAAAAAAAAACACTCTTAACAAAAGAACTCTTATAAACAAAACAAAAAACTCTTATCAACAAATATATATATATCATATCTTAATAGGGAATGGAGGAAAAAAATAAATACATAAAATTAAATAAAAAGATAACAAGTAAAATAATAATAAAATAAAGTAAAGTAAAAATAGCTAGCATAAGACTAAATAATACTAATACTAATGGTAAGTAAACACTCTTATTTACATCAGTTATATGCACATGAATATGGCCTTAATTGCTTGTGAGTACGACAGTAATTGCACATGAATATGACGGTATTGCACATGGTTAAGTCAGTATTGCACATGAATATGACGGTATTGCACATGGTTAAGTCAGTATTGCACATGAATATGACGGTATTGCACATGATTAAGTCAGTATTGCACATGAATATGACGGTATTGCACATGGTTAAGTCAGTATTGCACATGAATATGATGGTATTGCACATGGTTAAGTCAGTATTGCACATGAATATGACGGTATTGCACATGGTTAAGTCAGTATTGTACATGAATATGACGGTATTGCACATGATTAAGTCAGTATTGCACATGAATATGACAGTATTGCACATGGTTAAGTCAGTATTGTACATGAATATGACGGTATTGCACATTTTTAAGTCAGTATTGCACATGAATATGACGGTATTGCACATGATTAAGTCAGTATTGCACATGAATATGACAGTATTGCACATGATTAAGTCAGTATTGCACATGAATATGACGGTATTGCACATGGTTAAGTCAGTATTGTACATGAATATGACGGTATTGCACATGGTTAAGTCAGTATTGTACATGAATATGACGGTATTGCACATGGTTAAGTCAGTATTGTACATGAATATGACAGTATTGCACATGGTTAAGTCAGTATTGTACATGAATATGACAGTATTGCACATGGTTAAGTCAGTATTGCACATGAATATGACGGTATTGCACATGATTAAGTGTTCAGGGCTAGCAGTGTTTGTGCAGGACTTGTATTATCACGAGAGTCACTGTCTACAAATAATACCAGTTTGAGGCAGCAGTAGTTAAAACATCAATTATTAAGAGTACTACATCGCATAATAACTCCAAAAGCTGCTAAAAGTGAAGAAAAGGAGGTTAAATCCATAGACATAAGCCACAGCTTCTTTATAATACACATACAAAGCAACACCATACTTTTCAGCACTACTTGTATTCACACCTCATTATAACTTTAGACTCAAACTCCGATACAGTCAGACAGTATGTATTTGTGGCCTCGGTGGATTCACCTAACAGCAGCTGGTATAAAGCCTTGTGTGACAAGCATGTTCTTTGGATTCTTTCCAAATGAGGTAGAGACAGCTCACTGGTAAAACATGCCTGGAAACCATCAGGTAAATGTTTAGCCCGACTGACAAATAGGTATTGTAGCCTTGATCTTAAGACACAAGTTGTAGAAACTGGAAAATTGGAAAGCATTGTTGAGTAAAGTCTTTAGGAAATACTACCAGGTACAAGATGATATTGTTAAATTGTTTTTTTGCTTTGCTTTCAAAGAGGCCACACAAGACGTCCCTGCTTTTAACATCAGTGAGATTGGGATTGGGAATCTCCTTTGCTCTAATATCTTGCTAGTTTCATATTTACTAGTCTCATTCGGTGGTTCGGGGGCGAGTTTGCTCTTGCTTACGCCAGTCCCATTCTTTCCACTCAGATCATAAAACCATTTTTTTCTTTCCAACAGAACAGCCCTTGTAGCCGCCTTGCCACTATAGGAACAGAGAGTCTTGTAAAGCCGTGGAATAATTAGGCACAACTCTTTCCATGCCACATCGCAGGAAAGCATTCATATTTCCGTTTTTTAGATTCGATTTACGTCCTTAACAAAGAACATGCCGGCACCGGGGGTCCAATTACGGAAAGTGGTGCATAAATGGTTGTCACTCAAACGTGTGTTGTAAACAGTGAGGCGGAGTGTGCCTGAGGTGTGGAGGTGAGAGCGGGGCAGTCCAGAGTCATCCATCATGGCCACAGACAGGGGGACACTCTGGCCTTATGCTGCTGGAGGCTCCGTGTGCACAAAGGTTACAGTGATGGCGTCATGGCAGCGTAATCGCAATCTGCACATGTTTAGTTCGACACAGCTGACATTATTACAGCGATGGGGTTTAAGGTATAACTGTGTTCGGACAGGCAAACGTGTGGAAATGTTAGTTGTTTAAAGCATATATCATCTAACTTATTGATTGTAGAGTAGGACAACTGTGATTGACGTGACTGTGCGGGACATAAAGACGTGGAGCTGACAGATATTTGACAGTCCAGGAAGTCCTTGAACTCGCCCCGCATTTCAGAGGCACAAAGAATCGCTGCCGTCTCGTTTAGTTTTCCAACAAGAAATAAAATACATAATTATCACTCATTTAGTTTTTTTCCAGTATATTATGCACTGCCAGGAGAGAATACATGTTAAAGTGTGTAAAGTACCACAGTGACACACCAGCCGTAAAGTTGTGACGTTGATGCCCAAATAGCAGATCAATCTATGGACTTGTCATGTTATTCCAACCTTCATAAACGTATTTAAGTAGGAAATAGAATGTCTGTGTGATCGTGTGCTAAATCCTAAATCCTCTGGTGTGTTCCCTTTATGTATGAGCCGCGTGGGCATTTAAAATCCAATTATGTTCATTAGGTCTTATGATATCATTATATTCTATTTATAAACTATTGTATAATGGGCATTTATATTTCAAATACAATTATTTCATTGACAAATCCACTCATAGTAAAGAGCCAGACCTTTCCTCAACCACGTTTTTAAATCACTGCATAAACACACTTGACTTTTTTTTCTTCTTTTTTTTTTACATTTTATTGTAGTTACATTGACTTGTTTCTATACACGTTGATTTATTTTTTTTAATGTCTGTGTACAGATATTTTATTCTGGCAGCAACTTGTTCAATATTAATGCTTTATACATAAAGTTGCAGTTGACAGTTATTGGACGAAACATGTATTTTCACAACATTCTGTGATCG
Organism: Eucyclogobius newberryi; assembly: GCF_026437365.1. Classification (NCBI taxonomy): domain Eukaryota; kingdom Metazoa; phylum Chordata; class Actinopteri; order Gobiiformes; family Gobiidae; genus Eucyclogobius; species Eucyclogobius newberryi. The sequence goes on along the minus strand of NW_027316278.1, from coordinate 15,923,364 downwards.
TGATAATGTGAACTGGATGAGTAACAAAAGCGAGACAATTATCAGCTCCTCTACGAGTCTCGGCTGGTACACTTGTGCGTCCTCTGGTCATATGAACAAACATACACGCTTCATCCATCTCCTGTACAAAGCCACCGACTGTAATGTCTTTTCAACATTAAAACCTCTTTCCATTACGCCTCCCGGGTGGTTCCCGCCGCTTTAAAATGCATTGATAGGGTAATATTTCATTGTGAGAGTAACATTTCCCCCCTGACATTTTTATGATTCAGACTGGCTCCACCTGCTCAGGATTAGATATGGAAAGAGGACTAATCACTGCATCAACACCGTGGTTTGGACGGGATCCAGTTACTCAGTCAAACATGGAGAGACGGACCCAAACGGCCCTGAGTAAGACTGAATCAGCTGCATCTGTCATTTAGAAAACAAAGAATGTTAACATGAAAGGATTTACACTGGAAACCCCAATATTAATCTTGCCAGGTTAGTTTTTCCTCATTGTGTGGAGTCTTGACGGGACCAAACATGTCATGAGCTGTGTCTTTTCTGCATTCTAATATTTCAAATACAGTAGATATTGGATGCTCTAGTGCAGAGGATTAATGAATCTAGATGATTGTTTTTTTTTTCCCACAGTATTTTTTTTCCAGACTCTAGGCACATTCACAAGTATAAACTTGCTAAAAATCATTTTTTCAGTAATTGCAGTAATAGCTTTACTAAACACAGGCATTCGGAAAATAGGGGAGATAGAAATTCAAGCATAATCTTCAGTCAGGTTGTAAATTGAATACATTTGCATCTTTTGGCAGAGGCAATTTCCACTTTCGTTCGAGTAGAATTCACTTGTTGGCCTTTACAGTGAAGTAATTCTGATTTGATGATTTGCTTTTGTCTTTGACCAGAACATCTTCACAGTAATCGGCTGTCAACTGTGTGAATCCGCCTTCTGTTTGGCTTCATAATAAAGACCTATGAAACACAATGTGTCTTTGGGCTTTAGTAGTTACTGCCAGGAACCCTGTGTCCTGGAGCCAACATTACATACTCACTGTGTCATCCAGGAAAACATTGGGCTGCCTCTTTATTTAGGTTAGGGGAAAAGAGGAAACTTGCCATTGGAGACATCAGTGATGTATCTCCAGATATTGAGTCACAAATGATTTTAAACTAAATCGTTTTGTTTACTCTTAAACTAAAAGAGTAGCATTACCGTCTCATAATTCAAGAGGATGGGATAAAGATATGTGGAGACAAGAGACTTAACAAGAATAATTTCAAAAGAATCACAAGATTATTTTTTGATTGGTTTTATGGACACTTGTTATATTCGGCATTGGCCACGCCTAAGCCTTCACAAACTCTAAAACTTTCAATAAAACATTCATCAGTGTTTATATAGAGCATTTTACAATGCGTACTATTAAAATATCACAATACATGCTTTGTACTGTACAGTAAGGATTTGTATAAAAGTTGCTGCAGACAAGAGTTGGTGATGACACGTCTGGATTATTCACTCAGGAGAGAGGAAAAAGCTAATAAAAACAAATACATTAGAAAATCACTTTAATGGCTCCTGGCTATGGGCCAGTGCCAAGAAAATTCCTCTTATACAGTCCTTCAGGGCACTCAGTGGAAAGTCTTACTAAAGACACCCCAACGAAGACGGTTGAATAAACCATCTCAACTTTAAACTATAGTCTTAACACTTTGTTTCACTAGAGCCCACTTGTGAAGGAACCTACGTTTAAGTCATTATTTAATTACACAGTTAAGAGAGAAGCGCAGTTCTCCACACTGTGAATACAGGGTGTCTGGTACAAGCTGCACGTCACCTTTGAACTATAAAGCATTGTTAGCAGCTCAGCCCAGACCTGGTCTGAGTCTAACAGCTGGACCCACTTCCTAACTGTCAGGGCTGTTTCCGTCTCTGTCCGGGTCAGAGGTGAGTAGTAAAGACTTACATTTACCATGTCATATTTACCTGAGTCAATTCTACTGAAGCAATGTCATTTACTGCAAAATAACACAACAAATAACACAGTTACACCTGTAGTTTTGGCTCTTAGGAGCATGTAATTATGCTGTCCTATCTGTCTATAAAATACAAAACAGACCATGTCCGTTTCCTTAATTCCTTAAAGGTGCACTATGTAACTTTACTGGTGCCACCTGCTTGTCTCCATAGAGACTGATTACATATAGGTTTATTGATTTGCCTGGAATGTACTGTAGCTTGGTGTTTGTATTGCTAAATGAAATACTTTAATAAACACACATGCTCACAGAGAGCGGGGTCGCCTCTCTACAGATCTGACCTGTAACATGGCCTAGTGACATCACCTGTCTTACGTTTGGTGCCATACTGTGGAACATTCCAGGCAAAGCAATAACATCACCAGCAGGTTGTGTTACATAGCGCACCTTTAAATCTTTTTGGGATATCTACTTGTATTTGCGTTATAACATTTGACGTCAGACTTTGAGCAATTCTCTGTTCCAAGGCCAAGTGCTTTTTCACAGCCAGTCAAGATCTCACCAGTGGAACATCGCTGCAGACCAAAACCAGAACAACCATGCAACACTGTCCGTACCAGAAATAGTGCAACTGGTGAACTATTGGCCAGGGAGCATGGGGGGGGGGTAAGTAACTTGAGCAGTGTGTGCTTATGTGTTGTGGCTGTCCTTTGTGCCATAGGGAGGAGGGGATTTGCTAAAAAATAAATGTTCACTCTTCAAGGCACTTTGGGGGGAGACTGCTTACCACTACAGGAGGTTTCATCATTTAAAAAGCACCAACAAGAGGGAGGGGCGCGAGGGGGGGGGACGTCTGTGGAGAGAGAGAGAGCGAGGTGTAGTAGAGGAAGAGAGAGACTGCCTCTTGGAGCTGTGAGGCAAAAGTGATGGATTCAACCCACTGAAAAGTGACAGAAGTCTCCTCACGGGCCACACGCGGTACACAAGCTACCCGAGATCACCTCCATCGATCAGGACTAAACCAACAGGGATCTACATGACCTGAGGAGCCTTTGGAAACTACACTTTCAATGAAGAATTTCTTACACTGGGCTGCACTGGGCTAATGACAGTGTCTCTTGCACACACCTGAAAACAGAGCTCACCACTGGGGCTGGAATGGACTGAGGTGACACAGGAAGCAGACAGAGGACGCTCAGCTTTACTGTTGGGATGACTTTTTACCAAGCGAGACTAAAGACTGAGACTAAGAGACTAAGAAACTAGCTCCTTCTCCAGGGCACCGCAACTAAAACTACTCTTCAGAGCTCTACAGTTGAATTGTAAGTATTCCACAAATTTTAGCAATACAACTAATACAATTAGTATTTTCCTTCACAAACAAATATTATTTTAAAACGTAAAGACTGCAATGTTCTTAGTGATTAGTTTAGAGATCAAATATAAAACTATTATGGATGAATGAGTAGAGGAGATGCTGGAGAGCAGGCTTTTCATGCGCAGAGCTTTAAATCTAAAGAAGATCTATGTGTTAATAGTGTTACATTTGGACCCCTGCTCTGGATCGCAGTAGTAGTATTCCATGTGACAGACCAAAGAGGCGGGCCGCTGACATGGCAGAGATAAGCTGGTTCTGTGCAGAAGCCTGTTGCTTCAGGATGTTCCCTGGGCTCAGGAGCACAGCAGAGTGAGAGGCTGAATTCACTCTTTGTTTCAGAAGTGTTTTTGTGAGGCCTTTGAGGAAACAGCACTCATTGAAACAGACCCGCTGCCTTCAGTCAGACTCCCATCACCTATAGGCCAGGCTACTTAGCTCACAAAATAAGCCTGTGTTTTGAATAATACGTGCACTGGCCTGCTCTGTGGGGATTCCTTACAAATGCTCTATGTTTACAGCCCTGCACACACTGAACAGGTAGTTAGCTTAATTACATTCTACTTGTCTTGTTCATGCGTACATGGATTACATTCCAAAGATGGAAAGAGGCCATCCATAAGGTATTGCAATAGCACTTCACAATGAACAACTGGAGTTTGACTTGGATCCAACACATATTAAGTGTCGTGCATGACGCTCTGCCAGCCCTGATCCACCTCGCTCTAATGTGAACATACAGCGCTGACTCCGACCACTGACAGATGAAGCGCTGAGAATCTGTGATGATGATGTGATTATGAGGCATTCACACAGAAGTAGGGCACTGTGTCGTAGTGAACTGGGTCAGTAAATCCAGAGGATCTGCGCGGGCTGAAGTCTGAGGGAACGTAGCGGTGCCATGTCTGAAATGTGGGAGTCTGTCATGGGTACCACCTCCAGGGAGTACGGCAGCCCGAGTCTAATGAGGTGCTGAAGAATGTGAGGAATGCCATGTTCACGCCAAAATGAGAGGGGCTTGAGAGAGACACTGAGCTACCCACCTCCCCAATTAATATGAGCTCAGTCTTACCAAAGTCACGGGCATAAGGGCAGCGCTAGTGAGTTATTCATTAACAAAGACATCATGTTGAGTAAAAGAAAATGTAAATACTTGTTTTATAGGCAAAGAGAGATTTGCTTATGTAGTTATATCTTCAAAGGCCATATATATCTTTTATTGGCATTGTTAACCACTAGTGCTGCTGACCGGTCAGCGGTAGCTTGTTAAAGTGAGCTGATGCGCAGACTATAATGAGCGGGGGTCTGTTAACAGGCAGAGGGACAGACATTAGATGGTGTAATAACAGGCTGTCGCTGTCAGCACAGATGGGACTCTCTCCCGTCACAGACACACAAACGCAGCACGAGTTCTAACCTAAAATACACATTTAATGACACAGCACATCCACTCACACAACAAAACGCATTTCATCACGAGCGGCAAGCATTTGGCCCGGGCTTTGAAGTGTAGTGGTGCTTGGAGCAGGAGAATCCAGCATAACGACATCCAACACGGGACAACTTGGCAGCTGGGGGCAAATAGCACCAAGTTTCTCCGAGACGCAGCTCAAGTTCCAGAGAAACTGCAGGAGCCACTGGCCAAACATAGTCATCAGCACATTACAGCACAGGACCACGCAGCTCCATTATCTCAGTGTGGGCTCAGCTCCTGCTGCTGCTGTATCTCACATTTCAATCACTGGACGGAGAACTGCATCGACTCCAATATCAGTGACTCTCAGATGGGCCCCTGCTGACTATAGGAATATTAATAGACATCAGAGAGATTTTCAAGCGGTATTCAAGACAGCTTCTGAGATTGTGGTGTTCTATTTTGACATACCAAGTGAATGAAACTGTGTGAGATGTTTAGTTATTACACATAAACTATCAATCATTGTATATATTACACACTCAATTATTATTATTATTGGTCATATTTTCATCTAATCTCTTCCTTATGAAAACCATTACATCAAAACACATCAGCCCCTGTATAAAAACAACACCAGCTCTTTCAGACCAGTGGTGTTGGTTATTGCACCCGTGTGTAACCCAATATGCAGCAGTTTTCAATTAAGGTGCCCTGGGACTTCATGGCCAAATTATTCTTAAACAGAAGTTACATTCAAAGAGTGGGCAAAGAACACGTTTGAAATGATTATTTGAAATAATAACATTTTCTACTGTAAAAGAAAAATACTGGTAATTCTGTAACTACATCTAATGAATGCTAATTGTCCTTCAGGGACATTTGAAAATGAACTGATGCTACGCGTCTAATACAGGATCAGACCTTGAACACATTTTACAAATAACGTCACACACTAGTCTCTATTTTGCATTGGGAGAAGATGCCTGGACCTGAGGACAGCTATTGGCTGTCCTCAGGTCAGCTATTGTGTTGTTTGTTCAAAAGCAGATAGAGGCACTCACCCAAAACCTCAACTTGAACAGGAAACGAAATAGAGAGACTTAAAGAGTTTCAGACACATCATTACTCAGAAATGTTCTGAATTAAATGCTAACTAAATAGACCAGATGTGCACTAAAGGAAAACACACACATTATAAAAAAGACTCTCATTTGCAAGATGTTACTTACTAAACTTTGGTTTACATTTTACACACATCACTAATAGTATTCTTTGGTTTTCTCCAGGTGTTGGTGCACTAGACACTCCCAAATGAAGCCCCATTCGCTGGTGCTGCTGGGGCTCCTTCTCGCCTGTGGTTTGGTCTTTGGGACTCAGACTCAAAGCGGTCCTTCAGAAAGAGGTCATGACGGGGTCGGCACACAGGAGTTTGACAGTAGTGATGCTGGTTTAGAAAAAGAGTTTCTCCATACTGCGAGGAGTAAGCGCGCTCCGGCTGAACTACCCCAGGACAAGTGCTCCTACACCTTCATCGTGCCCCAACAGAAAGTAAAAGGTGCCATATGTGTGAACTCAAAGGAGCCAGAGGCTTCGCTGGACAGCCGGGTCAACAAGCAGGAGCTGGAGCTGCTCAATGTGGAGCTGCAGAAACAGAAGCGTCAGATTGAGACGCTGCAGCAACTGGTGGAGGTGGATGGGGGCATTGTGACTGAGGTCAAACTGCTAAGGAAAGAGAGTCGCAATATGAACTCTCGGGTCACACAGCTGTACATGCAGCTGCTGCACGAGATCATCCGCAAGCGGGACAACGCTCTGGAGCTGGCTCAGATGGAGAACAAGATCCTAAACCAGACTTCAGAGATGCAGTCGCTCACCAGCCGCTACAAAGACCTGGAGCACAAGTACACGCACTTAGCCTCACTGGCCACAAACCAATCGGCTCTCATTGCTCTACTAGAGGAGCAGTGCCAAACACGCCCCCCGCCTCGACAAGTCCCTGTCCCTCAGCCCCGCCCACAACCCCGTCCCCAGCCCCCGCCAGTGTCACCCCCACAGCAGCCACAGCACAAACCCCCTGTGGCACCACGCATCAACAACCAGATCACCAATGAGATCCAGAGTGACCAGAAGTCCCTGTCCCCTCTGCCTACAATGCCCACAGGAACTCAAGGCCCTACAACTACCAACAAACCTTCAGGTGAGTGCACTGGAAAAAGCACAAACTAAGTCAACTCTTCATCCCCCTCAACAGGGGCCACTTCGATGCATATCAGTGCCCTGTTTAAACTGCCATAATAGAAAGCATATCAGACGGGCAAATACATGCTCCTAAATGGCCCTTCAAACATGCTGGCAGAACATAAAGAGTACTACGGAATGTCAAAAGCAGTAAATGGAGTGAGCAGTATTACAGTTCCCCTTCATTAAAGGACTACTGATGGCACTCAATAGTGGAAATCATTACCAGACCTTTTCAAGTCATATTTAGTGCTACCATTTTAAGTCAACAGGAAGATTGATCGGCTTTCTACATGGTTTGAATAAGGGAGCATTATTTTATGATTAAAACAAAAACAGAAAGTGAAATTCGTTGGAACTGGGCCACTGAAAGACATTGTGGCTGAAAGGAAAAACTGGTGAGCGAGATACCGTCAGTGAGTTGGTGATGTCATTTGTTCCATCTGCACCAGGCTGAGATCAGTCAAATGTTCCACCAGAGTTTATCAGGCAGAGCACAGGACAGGGCCGCGCAGCTCTCCACCTCGTATCCCTTCAAACAAAGACATTCCTGCAATTAAATGGATGTCAGAGAAGAAAACTACACAACAATAAAACAAAGAAATGCCCAGAACTTGAGTAAAGCATCTGTATTTTATAATGTATTAAAACACACAGGCACAGTTCTAGCACCATGGCGTGGGACTCCTTTTGGTACTTTCATTGGTCATGGGATGTTATCCAGTAGAAAGTATATACAAACTAAACCAAAGTCAAAATGATTATCAATTGCCTGTGATGCATTTAGCTACTGTTTCCTTACAGTTGTCAGAATTCCCTTTTGCCTGGTACCACTGTTGATTTTGGCTGTACAAACAGTCGTTTATTTCCCTGTGAGAGTTGAAGCCAAAGTCAATTCTGCTGCTAGAAGAATTTAAGAGGCCTTTCAAAAAATATGAGACTTCACCTTTGAGTAGTCACAATACTAACATTTCAAACTCGATTTTGATACTAAGGCTCAATACTCGATCCCAACTCGATCACAAGCTCAAGATCGTTCTTAAACTGTTCAGGAAAGACAATTTTTTATTCCCTTTTGTGTAGTTTTTATTTGTATCGATACTTAGTTTAGAATCAATTAATATCTGTTTTTTAATACTTTTGACAACCTTACATAGCAGTGTAAAACATATGCTTCTCTACTTTACATCCTTATTAGAGTTTGACATACCCTGTCGTCCTCTCTATTCTCAGGACCGTTTAAAGACTGCCTGGAGGCGCTTGATGATGGCAATACCAACAATGGCATGCATTTGGTGAAGCCTGAGGGGAGTAACAAGCTGATGCAGGTGTGGTGTGACCAGCGCCACGACCCCGGCGGCTGGACTGTCATTCAGAGGCGGTCGGACGGTTCTGTCAACTTCTTCAGGAACTGGGAAACATACAAGGTGTGAGTCTAACAACATTTCAAGCAGCTCCAAGTGTGGGGGCATTTGGGTGGTTCAAGCAGCGCCAAGTGTGGGGGCAGTGGGGGGCTTATAAATGCTGTTTTGACATAAGCCAGAGTGAAGCTAAAGTGAATTGGTTACTGTTGACCTGTTGTATGTGCCTGCTGTATGACCTGCAGTAAGTCACAGTGACTGTCTGTGACCCACTAATTCAAACGATCACACCTTATGGTCTTATTTGTTTTATAGGAATTATAGGAATACATATGTTTTGGGAGGGCGGCTTCAAAGGGTGCGTTCACATTTGTCCTGTTTGTGCCTAGTTCAGTCCTGATGCAGACATAGTTTTGTCCTGTTCTGGTCCTGGTCAAGTTTAGTCCCAATCTTGAGGTCGTGAGTTTAACTCTTGGGCGGTCTAAGCCCTTTTTCTATGGAGTTTGCATATTCTCTAAAAATATGTGCAATAAGGTCCTTCCCTCTGAAGGCAGGACTCCCCTGAAAAAGAGAAGATAAGTAAATAATATAATGGATAAATAATATAATGGATAAATAATATAATGGATGAATAAAATAAAATAAGATAAGTGCTGTGAGGCGTGAAGGCTTAGTCAGACGTAATACTTTCTTAAAATAGGTGCCTGGATAAATGTATAATTAAATTTGATGAAAACCCATTTCTTAAAAAATATATTAATCATAACAGACCAGTACCAACATTTTACTTTCTACTGAATTTGTATATTTAGAGTTATGTTGGTGTTTCTGTTTTATAGCAAGGCTTTGGAAACATAGACAGCGAGTACTGGCTGGGTCTGGAGAACATCTACTGGCTGACAAACCAGGGCAACTACAAGCTCCTGGTGACCCTGGAGGACTGGTCTGGGAGGAAGGTGTTTGCGGAGTACGCCAGTTTCAGGGTGGAGAACGAGGCTGACTTCTACAAGCTCCGGATTGGCCGTTACCATGGAAACGCAGGGGACTCTCTCACCTGGCACAACGGCAAGCAGTTCACCACGCTGGACAGAGACCACGACACATACACAGGTAAGAGTATGAGAGACTACACTAAACTAATGCAACACAGGAGACAGATCCAGAAGATCTTAACCAGGATGCAGATATTTTAAACAACAATTAAATCAAGTCCAGTCAGGAGTAAATGTCTGTCTGATATCAGGCTTCCACAGTAATGAGGAATGATGACAAATGGATGAATGTATTGTTATTAAGAAGAAACACGTCTAATATGTTGTTCTCTTTCTTTAGGAAACTGTGCACATTACCAAAAGGGAGGCTGGTGGTACAACTCTTGTGCCCATTCAAATCTAAATGGAGTGTGGTACAAAGGAGGACACTACCGCAGCCGCTACCAGGACGGAGTCTATTGGGCCGAATTCAGGGGCGGAGCCTATTCACTGAAGAGAGTGACTATGATGGTCCGGCCAAACCCCAACACCTTCCATTAGAGCTGCCAAAGACACTTTTAAGGGCAGGTTTCAGTAGCTCATAAAACTATTTTAAAAGTGCAATATTAAAACAAACCTCCTCAACATAATGTCTCACTTTACTGTAACTTTATTCTTCTAATATTGCACTCATTAAAGTGGTATTCAGGTCAAGGCTGTATCGTTTTCAAATCCCAAAGATAAGACACAGGAGACATATCCAGTGATTTCTTTGCATCTTATGTCGAATGCAAGAACAGTTCAGATGCTGCAAAGGCTTGTGTGCTTCGTTCAAACCGTGCAATATAGAATTTATTAAAACATAAATACAAATGTACTGAGAGGACAAAGTTTCTTGCCAAAGTCATGGTTAGTATTTTTGAAAGTCATTTGCTTGTGTATATCAAGCACTGTATTTACTGTATAAATTTAGTTTTTGCATTTGTACATAGGACTTTGTATTATAATGTAATAAACGTTATAATAAAACAAATCCACTAGTGTCTGTACTTCTGTTTTTCATTAACACCGAAAGGACAAATGTATCCCTTATTTGTATTATTATTATTATTATTATTATTATTATTATTATTATTATTATTGCCTTTAAACATGCTCTTGAGTACATTTACATCACCTGATGTTTTAGATATATATATATTTTTTTTAAAGTTACACAATAATAGTCACCTGCAGAGGTAATTAAATTGGTGAGATAAACACATGCTATCTTTGCTACGGCGTGCTAATGTAGCCACGCAGTTGTAATGATTGTGATTCGAGGGCACAAATGCACAAAACTAGTCTGGTGATGATTTAAGCACATAAAACACTCGGACGGGAGAGTGCCACATTAAAACAAATATAAAGACATTTAAGGAAGATAAACATGATCTCACATGGATATAATTTGCAAGCCCATGGCAAATTGAAGGTGTCAAACTAATGCATTTACCAGTCCTTCCTCTGACAGCACACACCGACTTCAGTACGTGTCAATGAGATTTGCAACAGCCGGCTGCAAAACAGAGTCAAAGAACACAATCACTGTTAATGTCATATTCTCTCAACAAGTCTGAAGTTAGAGAAGCACTGACACATTTACAGTTTGAAATAAGGTCAGCTTGAGATGTCATCAGAGACTCTCTGAGCTATACAAACCAACGGATCATTAGACCTAATTCTTCCAATCCTATGACGAATGAGCCGATGTACGAGGGAAATACAATTCAAAAGCTAAAACATGTTATAGTGTTCTGAGGGTCGGACAAAAAAGTAATGACTCGCCACTGCATAGATATTAATAGCTGGTGTGTGGACTATTTATCTTCATGTGCCCACTAGTCAGAGGAGTATCCAAGTACGAGTAAAGTTACTTCAAAATAATATTTCTCAAGATAAGTACAAAGTAGTGGTCCAAGAAATTACTCAAGTAAGAGTAAAAACATATTTGGGGAAAGTATTACTTAAGTAAGAGTACATGTACAACAAAATACACAAAATCTGGTGTTTTTCAAAGGATTGACACAAAATGAAACTAATTAAATTGTATCTGAAGGAGCAGGAAAGACAAATGTTCAAATCATTAAATTTGTCAACATAACACTTTTTGTCAATTGCTAGACCTACTCACAGTGGGAAGAGAAAACTAAATTTGTACTCCAGTAAGAGTATGGTCATATTGAACTAAATATTGTTAAGTAGGAGTACAATAATAGTGTCAGAAAGAAACTCGAAAAAGAAAGAAAAAGTTACTCTAGGAAATGTAACTGAATAAATGTAACTCAGTACTACCCACCTCTGCCACTCAGCACAGACGTTGTCTAGAGGCAGATAGCGCACTGACGTCTAGGGACGGTCAAACATGGGAAAGAATCAATATAAAAGCGATGTGCCCGTCCCGGAGACTCCTGCCACGCTGGAAATGCCAAATAAATATGGGAAAGTCTGGAGTGTCTGTCAGTGTGGTCTAATACATTTGGTTTTCCATCTGGTGGATCACTAAGCACGGACAAAATGTATGATTTATGAGTCCGTAAAATTGTTAAATTGAATGAATAGAAATTAAGGTTTTGTGATGTCTGTCATGTCTTTGTGATTTTAATGCATTTTTTCCTGTTGTGTGAAGCACTTTGAATTGCCTGGTGTATGAATTGGGCTCTTCAAATAAACTTGCCTTCTGCGTTTGTGTCCATGAGCGAGATGAATTCATAACTGCACCGTGCACATGTAGTTTGTCCTGGAGACAATGAATAATGAAACTGGAATGAATAATCCTGTGATGGACTGAAAAAGTGCTGATGCATTGTGCAGAATCTTTCTAGTTATGACAGTGATCGAAAAATAAATGAAATAATTAAGAATTAACCTGACAGGGGACATAGTTTTAAAGTCTCCATAAACACAGACTGGATACCACGAGTGTCTGAAGTAGATGGAAAAGCCCCAGTGAGGGTGGTCATGTGTGTAGTCACGGCTCTTCAAACCAACATGGAAAAAACGGAGGCTGACAAAACAGCACACGCAGCACAAAACGAACCGCATTCAGTTCAGACGTCAAACCTGAAGCCTCACATCTGTACAACTCCACGTCCTTGTACTTTTAATAGACCCATTTGAACTTTCCGATTCGATTTAATCACTGTCAGTCAAGGTTATGGGAGAAGGTGATACGAGTGCTATTACTGCACATTTCAGACACACTCCAGCCTGAAGATGACGCTGACCAACGGGTTTAAACGGGTGTCAATGTGGTGCAGGCCATTGTGAGAGAACAATCATCTTAAATCACTCCCAGGACTGCCACAGCAAACCAATAAATTCCTCTTTTTGTTACTTGAGCTATTATATATGCAGAGGTTTCATTTTTTATGCACAATAAATGTCTTTTCAAACCATTTTCCAATCCGGCTCAGAGTTTGTTGTGATACATATGGGACTTATTATAACATGCTCAAAATAGAAGTAGGCAATATAATGATGCAGACCTCTTTGGGGGAAAATCACTTGATTGTTTATGACTTATTTAGTGAAACTGTTTAATTTCGTTTTTCCAAAGTCTCAGCCGCCGCGTGACTTTCCACCAATGGAGATGTGCACTTTGCAATAACTTCACAGCCTCATGCCACGAGCACTTTTAAAGGTGTGTGTAGGGAACTTACAGGAAACCTATTATGGAAGGACAGGGGCGATTTTCCACACCACTTTGGACTTTTATTTTCTAAGCTATCATGGTGTCTGCCCAGGTGGAGCCGCACTTAAACGCTTCAGTCAAACGTTGTAATAAAGGACCTGGAAACAATGACCTGAACAAAGCCAAATTGCCAGAGCAGTTAAAACCAAGCAACACTGATGTAGAGACAATAAATGTGAAATCACACGAGGAAACAGATGGACCATGACCACATACATACCATATACTGACTTTGTGTAGGGAGAAGACCTTCATCATCTTCATCACCACAGACCTCCATGTCATGTTGTCCCAGGAGGATCAAAGCTTACTGATCCTTTAGTCTTGTAGGTCTATTTGAAATAAAAATTGCCAGAACGAACAATAATATGCTTATGTAAAAGTGTAAAATGTTACTTTATTTGTAATTTGTACAATCAGCAAAGTATCGCTTAATCTTTCTAAAACCCTATTTATGGAGCTAATCTAATTTCAAATCTATCCGTTTAAAATCAGCAGCAACACAGGTAAATATATACATTTTGTCAACGACTTTCCAATCTAATTCAACTACTTCCATATAATGTCATGACCATGTAGGCCTAGAACAAGAGATGTTGTGCAGAAGCCAGGCCTAAAGTAGTAAAGGAATAAGAATAGTTATGCCTTCTTAAATCAAGAAAGACTCGCCAAGAATCTGACCTTGACTTTTCTTCAGGACCAGAGTGTGGCAGTATGGCCTGCGGGCAGACCATGCCACTTCCTATTGGCTAATCATTAGGGCCGTTGGCCAATAAAATGTTGTTCCGTTTTGTCATTCATCCTCTGACCTACGCACTTCCTGGGTCTGGGTGTTGCTCCACGTACCTCCGCTCTCCAGTGCCGTGGCCTGTCACCTGGCGCCGCTTTGTTAACGCTCCGATGTGATCTCTGCTGACTCGGGATTGTTGTGGTCTCGCTGTCATAGCCCCACAACGCGTGGTCCCGGGCAGCTAACGTGATGTAACCTAAACTCTCTGGAGCGGCGGTGTGCGCTGGAGGCCTTGCCTTGCCCTGCCCTCTGTTGATATGGATGTCTGTGCCCTGTGTTGTCCAGATCCACTGGACTCTTAAAAGACTATACATCCACGCATAAAGAACTGATACGAACTGTGTTGTTACCTAAGCCTGTGTTAAAGTATTTATTAAATTAATAGCCTGTTAAATAAATTACATGTGAAACTGGAATCTGCCTCTGTATAATCAAGAACGAATCTGTGTGTCCTTTTAGTTAGTTTTCCGGGTGTAAGCCCGGTGGCGTTGTTGGTTTTATTTTCTTTATTTTTATTTAATTTAAATTAGTTTAAAACATTTATAGTACCACCAGAATGCCACAAGAGGAAAGTTTTTCAGTCAACGCCTTTGTTTTGGGTTTATATTTGCACAAGATTATCTGACTAGAGATGAATAAAAGCAGGTTAAATCACCAAAATTCTCATCCGTTTTGTACTTCTCTTTAAAAAACAATAATAATAACAACACAAGGCCAAAAGAACATATTCACAGATTAACAGTGGCCAGGAATATAGAAGTAGGCCTCAATCTATCATAACAATGGCCAATATATGTGTTTTTTCCCCCTTTGGATTATCTATACAACAAAGGAGAACATCCATAAGGAGTAAAGTATGAACAGTTTTAATGTTATGCTGTTGTGTCATGTAGCTCGTGATTCTCTACCTCCCCCTAGTGGACACACATGTTACAGCACCATGTACAGCCCCAGTAACTGTATCTGTCTGTTCATCCCATAAGGAGACAATTCTAGGCGTGAGTCAGTGTTCATTGTGTTCATTTATGTGTCGCCGAATAGGCAATAGTGTCAGAGAAGAAAGCTTTGTCAGAAATGAAACCATAAAAGAAACACAAGAGACGAGAAAGAGCCAAATCAGCATGTTTATTTTACAAACAAGCGCATTTGTCGATCGACATTTTTATAATGCTTGATACAAAAGCAATTTACAAGCTTAAGAACCAAAACAAAGCAGCACAGAATGATTATGAGTAAAATATATAATTTGAATAAATATACTTTGTTCATGCTATAAAATAAATTCATAAATGGCAATAGATACAACTTAAGCTCTAGCTAGCTTCATTTACTTCATAGTTGTACAAAACAGTAGAGTTATGAGGTTCACAGTTGGGTTGTGAGGTTGTGTGTAGAGTGGACAAAACGGGAGCGGGACTAACGCGGCATCGTGCTTTTCATTCCTGACCTCCAGCGGCCCTTGGGCTCCAGCTCTGTGGAAAACATGGACTCATTGAAACCTTGAGGCAGAGAGTTTGGGAACTACTGAGTGAGGATTGTTTCCCCGACCTGAAGAAGTGCACAATTGTACTACGGACATAAGATATGCTGTGTGTCCAATGAGACCACTTTTAACACGATAGACCCTGAGTACTACATTGTTTTTGCTTTTCACCAAATAGACATGAGAGCTGCTATAATGCCAGCTTTGAGAATTAGGAGGACAAAGCGTTTTTTCCCCCCGGTCTTCCTTCATGATCCTCAAAACTCAGCATTTCAGTCAAAGGAGGCCCGTGGAGATCAAAGAATGTACATTGAGCACAACAACAGTTAGCCCACTCCTAACAGTGGCTAAACAGCCCAAAATCCCTTTCATTACATGACACAGCTGGAGGTGCAACTCTGACCGTGGAGTTAACACGGTAAGCTCTTGCATTGCAGTTCACCGACTACCATAGTTATTCCGATTGGCCGTCTGAAAGCCAGCAAGCATTACCAGTTTTCCGTAAAAAACAAGCTCCAAGTCAACCTGTCCAAAGTTTTATTAATATCAAATAGTCCTAGTTCAGCTCCCTGAATTTTGGGATCGACGCGCCAATATTTTTACTACGCTTGGAAGATTTCTCTACAAATGTTATTGCTTTTTTTCCTCTTTTTTTCATACACAGTGGACAGAAATTGACAGATAAACCATGGAAGACTCAAGATTATTTGTAAGCCTGTATCAGTGTTCGTAAACTACCTGAAGTTCGGGTATAAAAAGGAATAGGACGAGCTGCAATGTCAAAAGTAGTCCGACAGCCTTCCTTTGTAAACACTTTTTTGATTACTTGTGGCCCATTAAGCACCGTCCGTTCACATCAGAAGAGTGTCACCAAGATTGTATTTCAGCTTTACGCTAAGTAGCATCTATATGTGATATAAGTAACTATAGTTCTCAAAATAAAAACAAAAAAAAAAAACAGAAAAGCAACGACAATCGCCCTTAAGGTAAATACAGTATATATGGATTCGACTAGTCTAGAAGCACCGTTTAATGCAAAGGTCTCTAATAAAGTGATTGGGGAGAATAAAGATCAGAAGAATGCACCTTCTCAATGGCATCAAACAGTATGTAGAAACTAATAAGTGCACAATCAATGGCATTGATCAAATAAAACAAATATAGGGACATTTCTTCAAGAGGGTTGAAATGTTCAATTTGGCTACACTTTGAAAACATGATCTTGGACAGTGACTCCTTAGTACTAAACATGTAACGCGGCGTCTTCCTCAACTCAAAGGTCTAAATCTACAGTACACCACTAAGATTGTCCTCAAAAGGATACAGTAGTCCAACAGCTGAGGGGGAAAGATGGTACCTATCCACTGGCAAACCTTTTCATTATAAACTTTGATCTGTCACTACAAAAAAACTCAAGCGCATGAGCTGAAAATCATACAAACAATTCCGTTGTTACCACATCACAATATAAAATCATTTGTCTTTCCTCAACTCATCTCAAATCAACAATTTAAAAAGGAATGAGGCATTTAAGTGCCCAAATGTAAATTGTAAAGCTAGTGGCAAGGCACTAAATATAAATGCCACTTCTGTGTAGTAATTTGTCTGGGGTTTTTTAAATACATATTGCACAATTCTTACATTACATTTTATGGCTTACTGAAAGTTTAACTCATGATTGCAACCCAACAGCTGGGGTACTTTTATCTGATGGAGTTGATTGTTTTTAGCCAAACATACATTCCATTGCCATAACTAAAACTGATAACATTAATCTCATTCTTCTGATACATCCAATGATGCAAATACAGTCGAGGTTATTTCACCCCTCTTTCTTTGGTGAGAACTTTTGGCACACTGATCCGTTCATTTGTATAAACTAAAAACACATTTTTAGTCTGTACATGGGGATAGGAATCATGATGAGCAGAATCGGGGATCTTATAATGCAAACCTGTATTCGACAAGGTTATAGCACTCACATTTATGCAGAAAGCACAATGTAGTCTGGCAGACGGAGGTTTTTGGAAAAGGTGTGAAAAGCAATGAAAACTAGCTACACTCGCACGATCCATACACATTTGGTTTCCTGTGTGAAGCCATTGGCTGCACATTCAGTGAAAGATTTACTGCAAACATAACAAAAAAAAAATAAAGCATCAAAACTGAATTTTTCCACAACCCCAAAAGGAGAAATGTAAATTACAAAAGTCAAATGAAATGAATAGAACTGATTCAGCAATGACCATGAGGCTCTTACTCTGACGTATAAAGGATAGAGTCCAAGGCAACCCACCTGCAAAATAGTGAGCTAAGACAGAAGGAGATCACCCACAACACACTGCAGCAGAGTTCAAGTGTCTCGTTACAATCACACTAAATACTTTGATATTGTGAATCTCTGACCCTACTTCAAAAGGGAAACACAATTGTATGAGGTCAGTTTGAAGTGTATTTGCTCGTATTACAGAAGGACTGCGGCCTTCAGATGAAAATGTCATGACAACAGTCCTCCTCCTCACTCACGCTGCAAAGTGCATCAGTCTTTTGGGTCACTTATGTTATTTGATGTAGCTCGGTGTCTGGAGTTTTGCACAGACAATGATACAAACAGGAGTATAAATCTCTCAGCCCATTAAGTAAGATCAGTCTAGACAAAACAAATGTGTAGCATTTTTCAAAAATGGAGGCAAAAATAATTCAAATGGCTGAAATTCCTTGTTCACACTATTTGCATATCATTCAGAGCAGAAAAGAATTGCTCTGCATGAACAGATTTAGACCTCTACTAAATAGAAGCAAAACCAAACCTGTATAATATACTAGTAATCACTTGGTTAGATAAAAGCTAACGTCACATGTCCAGACAAGAAAGAATATGACATGAGATCATTTAAAGTGACCGGAAATCGAAAGAGAAGAGGTTTTGGACACTGAAAGAGTAACATCTGAATCCCACCTGGCTGTACGGTGGAAATGAGCCTTCTCACTCAGGAATAAACACATGACACACTATTAAGTTGAACCCTCAAAAAGAGTCTTCTGCATGGACGTTATGCGCCCATTACAGCTAACGGCACTGTGGGCCAAGCTTTAGCAAACTGAGAAGCTGCAGAAGTGACAAATGATATCAGCCGGTGTGTTCTGAGCTGAAAACAGAAACTCTGTACATTCTTCTGACCCTGGCCTATACATTTCCCAAAAAGCAAATGCACATTTAAGCTGTCTATCTAAATGCACTCGTAGCATAGCACCTTCTTAATCTACTCTTAACTTTAACCTGGCTGAGCAACATCAAAATAAAAATAAAAATCATACAATCAGCAAGGAATACTTCTCCTAAGTTTCAAGGCTTTGTGTTGACTGAATATAACAGGATTTGGCAAGACAACTATACAAAGAGATACTAACAGAAGAACAGTGAACAGATTTGTGCCTGTAGGTTCTGAGCTATGAGGTAGAACCTGTGTGAGTGTAGTTTAAATACTGTCTATGATGAATATGTAGTCGAGTCATGAGGTATTGAGCGGATATTCACACGAAGCTTTGCACTGGCAGAAAATCATTCCTTGTGAGTTAGTGACCCCCTCTGGCCACATGTGCAAAAACAGGTCAGGTAAAAAGGTGATATGACAAGCATCTTACCAGAGCTTTCACATTATCAATTATTGCAACATGCCTAGATATAACTCTGGAAATATGTTTTAGAAAACATGGAAAGATAAAAAGATCAATCAATATGAGGACCTTGATTATTGAGGCCTTTTCAAAAATATTAACTTGTTACTCCCTTTGCTTGAAAGAATCTGAATTCTATAAAGCACCCATTCACAAAACTGCCTGAGCCCTCGGGAAGGGGCTGATTCCAAAAGAGGAACGTTTCTAAAGCTTCCTGAAGCTGAAGCAGGACTCAGAAGTCACATCTGGAGGCATGCGACTCCTCTGGACTGCACTTGGAGCTCTCCTCCATGTCATCGGCTGGAGCTTCCTCAGCGTAGTGCGACTCAAAGGCCTCGGGGTTGTGGGCGGGGTCACTAGGCCTGGCACCCATCTCGTTCCTCTCTGGAGAGTCCAGGTGGTTACTCTCCGACGCGCCCATGTGCTTCTTCCTCAGGTGCTGGTTGAGGGTGCCCTGAAATGGGAAACACTTCCCACAGATCTGACAGTGAAAAGGCTTGTTGTCTGTGTGGCCGCGGATGTGGTACTCCAGCTGGTCTTTTCTTGTGTACTTCTTGCCACAGAATTTACAAACAAACGGGGTGATTCCCATGTGCAGGCGCATGTGGCGGTCCAGACTGCCCTTCTGATTGAACGTCTTACCGCAGTAGATGCAAATGAGTCTCTCATTGTAGGGGTACCACTGGGTGGGACGGCTTCTCTCTCTCACGTCGTTCTCTAAAGTGGCAGCACCCAGAGTGGCCTCACTTTCCTCTGATGCTGGTCTGATTTGACTCAACACAGAGGGCTGCAGGGCCACAGGGCGCTTGCCCCGCGCCCGACCTCCTCTGAACCCACTGAGCAGAGAGCGAGAAGGACTGGTGCTGCTGAGGCTAACAAAGCACGGGGAGGACAGCCCTGAGTACGAGTAGGCAGCAGGCTGGAGCACAGGCCCATAGGAGCCCACACTAACAGCCAACACCTGCTCTCCATCCACCAGCTCTGTGTGGTAGCCATCGTCTCCTGCAGACGAGCTGTCGGAGTATGTGGGCCGCTCCGTCCTCTCCACTTTCACGTGCACATCTGTGACCTGGCCATCCTTCCCGATCAGTTCCACTTGCTCAGTGTCGCCCTCTATGGGAGCGTCATGCTCTGACACACTGTCGCTGCTGCCCCGGTCCGACTGGCCCTCCTCCAGTGGTGGCCGCCCTCGGCTCAGGGCTTTGGCTGCCAGCTCAACGCGCGAGTCGTGCGCTGCCTGAGACTGGCGGGAGTAGTAAGGGGGGGAGATCTGGGTGGGGTTTATAAAGAGGTCACTATCACTGACCCCGTTACGGCTGCTCTCCTCTTTCTCTGGACTGCCCACGGGGAGGCTGATCTTGGAGTGGATGCTCTCCAGGATTTGGGTGCATTTGTCTATTATGGCTTGCATCTGCAGAAAACTGGCAGCAGTGAGGAAGCTGATGATATCTTTGAGCCGTAGGGACATATGACCTGTGTAGCAGAAGGCCAGGAGCTGCTCAAACACCTCTGGGCTTTTGATGACCGAGATAGAAAGGCCGCTCATAGTGCTGAGGGCAGAGTGGTCCCGGAAGTACGGTGAGCTGGCTGCCAGCACGGCCTTGTGGGCGCGGAACGGCTGGCCTTGGATGTGGACGATGATGTCGCACAGCTTGCCTTGCAGCCGCAGCTCGTTGAGCTGGCCCAGAACGGTGTTGCTGAACTCCGGCACATCAAACTCGATGTAGCTGCCGTCGTCCATTTCTTCAAGATATTTCTCCAGTTTGAAGCCTGGGGGTAAAAAAGACTTATGTTAGTAACCATATTGTACACATACATTTACATACTAAGAGATAAGTAGGACTGCCCTCTGTACAGCTGCTCACAGCCGCATCACGCCACCAACAGAAGCATTTTATACATTTAAGCTTTGCTTTTTTCTTGCTCATTACTATACATCACTAAACACAGAAACAAGAGCATGTGATACATCTTATAGGGTGTTTATATTTTCACTTTTCACACTGAACCTAACAAAAGAAATTCAAGAGGCTGTACAACATGAGCTGGTGTTATATTCACAAAGCCGGAAAGGTGTGTGTATATATAGTAGAAAATCTGGTTTTGGAAGTTGATTACCTAAACGTGTTATGAGCCAAAGCCAGTACTCTAGCCACTCCCAACCGCCTGGAGGCAAAGGGATCACCCTCAATAGTACATACATATTTTAAAACAATGAAAATTAGTGAGTCTTAGTAGTTTCAGTAGACAAAGTACTGTAGTTTGCCTACTTTTGCTAGTGCTACAAACAAGAACAAATGTAGTTTTGTTTCAATATAATAATACAAAATTAAATGAGAAGTATGGAAACATTTTCCTCTAGTCAGTATTCAAACTATGTACGTTCTCCACTTCCACATATCAGTAATGACTGCCAACAGCAGGAGGAAAAGAGCCAAATTGAAGGGTGGCCAAAGAATGCATGCTCAGGAGCCGGGATGCACGCTGGCTTAGGTCACATGCTTAGTCCATCTGTGGAAAGTGCTAAATCCACTTTCTTACAACTAGGAGAAAGTAGATGTCTTGTCTCAAATGTTAATTGTGAACTTATTTTTCGAATTGGAATTGGAATTAGACAAATCGATAAATATGACATGTAATATATTCTACTTAAAAATGTTTCTACTTAAAACACATGAGAAGAGTGAGCGAGCGAGCTAGTCGTTTCTTTGGCATCAGCAGAGTCCTGGTTTGAAAACAGCTTATAGGGCAGGCATAACCCAGGAGAGAAGTGCTTAACAAGCAATGGTTGCAAGAACAATTTACCATAGACAAAAATAGACAACATCTTACAGTGAGGTGCGCACAATGCAGTGACACGACTGAAATCTCTTTCCAAGTTATACCCAGATCTAAAGTAAATATAAAGTTTTAGTACAAATTATATTTTTGCCTCTATTATCTTATTATTATGTCTTGTTTTGTGTTTTATGATGTTTAATACCAGACTCTGTTGAAATGTGTAGCTGTGAAATATGTAAATGTATATTCATATACTTTAATGGATAATGATTGTTTCACAGGACTATTAAGTATGTTATGTAATCGTGATATGTAATCTATGGACTGATGTAATAGTGAAACGTACAGACAATGTTTGTTGCATAATCATTGGTGATCAGTGTTGGGTAGTGTTACTATTAAAAGTAACTTGTTATGTTACCTCATTACTGGAAAGCGTTACATTACTGTGCTACTTTGTTATAAAAGTAACACTTTAGAGTACTTTAGAGCATTACCAATAACTAACATCATTATATAGCCGATATACAACCCCTTTGCTTTGCTGAACACAGTAACATAACCATTAAAATATCAAATAAACAAGCAAGTAAATGCGTTTGTCTGAGCTTTATTTATCTTTTATGTTGACGGATTACCTCAATACAATGCCATTCTATAAGCACATGTAGGCCTGTCCTAAAGCAATGAAAAACATCACTACAACAACATTATTAGATCAGCAAGATTCCTGATAAAGAACGTGGACCTAACCGTTACTGAAAAAGCAACTAATACTAGATTAAATGGGTGCACAAAACTAACGTGTTATTTTCCTCGTTACTCTAAAAAAGTAATTTGAGTACTCTAACGCATTACCCCCAACTCTGTTGCTGATTGAGAGTGTGTTTGGGTCAGTGGACATGTTTAATGGTTTGGTGGGTTAAGGTTGTCTGGGTTTACTTGAATTGTATTATTTATTGCTGTAAATCAGGGACTGCAGATGGAAACTAGCTATTTATCTAGTGTGGAACATACGCTCAAAGTCTCAGTAAACTGTCCTTTCAAATAGACTAAAATAAACAAAATTATTCCCCCCCCCAAAAAAGAAAAAAAAAGACTGACAATAGGTAACGGGTAACATTTTACCAAAATGATAATATTTCTTAAATTAAATAAATGAAACGGTACAAATAGGGTTCACCAGCCTCTAGTTCAAACATTTATCATACAAAACAAATGTTTGAGGGCTGAATGCATCTTTACAGCTAAGTGGCATGAGTTTCTTGATCTCACTTAACTATAATCCTTTATTCTAAACTGTGGACATATGAAAAAACCTCCCTCACTTTAGTTAGAGAAATGTTTTAATGTGACACTTCAAAGTTACTACTTGAGCTGGCAATAATTAGTTTGAAGAACAACTTTTGTCCTCTGTCGCTGCCGTAATATGGATTGGAGACACCGTTGCAAAAGCTTTAAATGTAATGTATCATTTGGGTTTGTAGTGGAGTATGTGTCGTCAAGTATCTGATCAAAATTGAAATAAAGCAGAGCTTAAACTTGTGTACGTCAGGAGCATTCAACAAAATGAATGACACTCTTGTTATTTACCTTTAAGGTGCACTAAGTAACTTCTCACCATGCCTTCATAAAGATGTGGTTTTTAAGCTTGGCATGTTACTCAGTAGGGCATTAAACTCATCAATCCAAACAGGGGGCACTACCAGGCCAAGTTACAAATCTGTGCAGATGCAACATCGCACAGAAAAACAGCTTGTTTTGAGCAATAAAAACACCTGTAATTTAATAAATATAATCTAGAAAAGTTGAATGCCCTATTGTGGAACATTCCACACAGAGCATTACCACTTCCATGGAGACAAGCAGGTGACGGAGCATCACAAGTATGATCACTTTTAATAAATACCATAAATTTGAATGATGAGATCTTTGATGTCCTGCAGTGGTTTTACTGTGTAACAGCTGCAGTACTTTTAAGTGCTGCTCCACTCAAGTTGTTAAAACATTATTTATGAAATTAAAGCTCCCATGGGCCTGAAATGGGGGCATATTGTAACATAGTAATAGTAATAAGAGGCGGTGGTGGCTGTACTGAGTAACCTGCCATGTCCCTGCACTTTGCCCCCTGCGCCTCAATAACCTGCAGATGCACAACACTCTTATTACAACATTATTACAAAGAAGCACACAGGAACATAACAGGTCCATGTCAGGTGGGTTTGTACGTTTGCTTAACAAATACAAATGATTGAAATGAAAGAAGTTGGCCTAAGGAACACATTTGTGGTGCTTTGAAAACTTTAAAGTGTAATCTGGTGAGTTTGGGTGGGACGTCCACTACAGAACATGAAGTGTTTATAATGCACAGAAGTCTTGATCAAGGCCCGGCTCTGCACTCGGACTTCATGAGCGGCACTTTAAGACTTCCAGGAGTTCATGGGCCGAGAAACAGCCTCCACAAAGCGTGCTAGCGCAAAACAAGCCTTTAGGATCCAAAGTGATTCTCAATCTGTGCCCGGGCTCTGCAGCGAGCTTTGCCGCGGGGGCTTCGCAGCTCGGTGCAGATCTTCACACATAAACACATCCAGCAGAGTTTGCTGGCCCCGACACTGATTCCGGACACATTTGTGACTCGTTGTCGCCTGTCATATGAAAACTTTAGCATTAGCTTAGCTGACTTGCCCTGCTAAGCGCTGCGCTAGCGCTACGTGATCGCTGCGTGTAGCGTGTGCTATGCTAACCATAGCTAACATCACATCCAAACTGGTTTCACAGATCGAGCTAATCGCAGGCAGGAGAGACACTAAAAGGCTCTTACCGTCTTGTAAGTTGTGTCTAAACGCAGTCCATTCCCTCTGCAGATCGCCTCACTGCCGCCAGGCCTCCCCCCCTCTTCTTCTCCAGTCCAGATGTGTCACACGGAGCTGCCGCCGCTGCTGCAATTTTTGCATCAACAGGAAGTATTCTTTTGGCTTTTGCATTCATTCTATCTGGTGATTTGCATCAGCCCCTCCCATGCTCATGCCACTGTAGTACAAAGACATCATGTACTATATGTACTATATGTACTATATACCGTGCAGGACCTGCGTGTGCAGCAATCTGACTTAGTTTGACAACTTCCCCCGACATAACCAAGTTTAGGACCAGCTTTACTAACTCAAGTCATGCGTTTCTTCATTACGCACCAGTTTTTATTTTGTATAGATTTAAAACAATGTCTTGGAAAGGAATCAAAACTCAGAGCACAGCCGCCTGTCCTAAAGCACAAGTTAGCTTATGTGAACATAGAGTAGACATCATAGAAACGTCTTCATTTAAAACCATTTGTCGCTGAGAAAAGAGTAAATAGAATGCGGCAATCCTATATAATGTTGTGAGAATGAGTTTAAAATGACCACATGGTGGAGCCAGAGTCTAAACTAATGAGAACTGCGCTGTTAGAGGATGAAATCATTTACTTGACCAACTTACCTTTCCCGTTGTTTCAGCCAAAAGCATCTTGTATCATGTATAATAATGAAAACAAAGCCAAATAACACAGCATTTCAGCATTTCCCCATTAAGAATGTATCATATTATGTAGTTTGATAATGAATAATATCCTATGATCTGCTTTGTTATTCAGATTTCAGAGATCATTTTTAAAAAAAATAAAATTCTTACATTTCAAACCCGTCCAGGAGTATTAACATTTGAGAGAAAACTAAGACAAGAATCACATGCATTTTAGAACATGTATCTATGGCTATTCTGTTCTGCACAGGTTTAATTAGCTAAAACAATTGCAATCTTTGTGATTCGGCAACTGCGACCTGTCAAATTCTGATTTAAACTCAATTGCGATATGTCATTGCTCTACTTCTACTCAATGTTCATTCTGCTGCTCCGTGTCTTCTGCTGGAGGATAAACGCATGCTGTGTTCTTCCTGTGTGAGGGACAGCCCGGGTGAATAAGTGACCTAATCTGTACACAGGTGGGACATGATCGGCACAAAGAAAAGAATCGCTTTGTCATTGCTTCTCGTTTCTTGTAAAAACAAGTCACTCCTCCTTTTTGGCGCTGCGTCTTTGTCTTTCGGGAGATTTATGGACTGTTGAAGGCACAGCCGGGCTATGATGATTAGAGATGGTTTTGCTGATCCACAGGAATGATCATGGTATTGATAACATTTCAAACACACCATAATCAAAGGCTGTCCTGTTGGAGTTGTAATCTGGTCTGAAATGAGGCTTTGTTGGCTCAGTGTCATTGGCCCGACCAGGAATAATTTGGTGCTCAGGTAATGGGGCGGTGGAGTGGTGCAGGGATCATATAGGGGCTCCAGGTGGTGCAGCCCTGGGCCTCTGATATGTTTAATCCCACATGACATTGCAGAATCCTCCAACCGGGGGCTTTGTACAAGACTGTATATGCAGACCTAGAAAATGATTTGCGCAAAGATATCATGTGTCAAATGTAAGAAATAAGGCGGGCCGCTGTTTGATCCAAGATATGGAAATTCAAATTGTGTTATGTTATAATCACTTGTCCATGTTTTGCTCCACAGTTTTGTTTTAAGGGTTTTAGAAGTGTGAAAATGAATTATTTAAATGGTCCTTTTTATTTCAGAATAACATTTTCCGTGACAAATAGACCATGGTTAATTTTTTTGGTGCTCTAGATGGGGACATAAAGTAGTTTGTGGTTAAATCTGCCAGTATATATGGTAATCATGGGCCCATAAGCCCACATAAGCCCACATTTGAAATCTGTACATGAATAACACATTGTGCTCTCTGCTTGCCAGGAGCCCTAGAATACCTTGGCCTTGGCTGCAGGGCAGAACAATGGTCTCCCAGTCCTCCTGTCCAGAAATAGTGTATAGCTCACTGATGGAGAACATATTTCCCAATAGCAGGTGTCTGGGTGAGTCTGTGCTGATCTTCACCGTGACTGTAAATGAAAGGGCCAGCTCGTCCAGGTGCGGGGCAGCCCTTTGCACCACTCAGGTTACTCCTTGACTCCTCTATGGAAGAATGAACAAGACAAATATGAACTTAAAGTATAAGTGGAGAGAGCCGTGACACACATTTCACAAGTTTATGTTTTTGAATGAGAAATTGTGATTGTGTGGCATTTGATGTACATATCTATCAAATAATGTTTACTTTGAAACAAATCTCTAACTCCTAAAACGTTATTCTGCTATGACATAAATTGCAGGCCTATCACGTTCAATAAAAAAACAAACTAATGTAAAAATATGAAATAAGTATCATCTCAACGGCACTACTTACTCTCCGTGCCTCTAGTTTGTTCAACTTGCTTCTTGTTAAGGAGAATAACTAAGTTCCTTCAACCGCACAAGTTTGATTTGCATACATTTCATTTTAAAACCAGCTGGGCTCCAAACCAAATCAAGTACCAACCAAACTGTATGAAGGCTACGACTTGGCGTCACGGTGCAATTAATGAGCTCTCGGATGTGTTATACGTTTGACTGAGAAATGAAGCCAATTTGTGGAAATGGTGGCCTGGGGTTGCGGAGGGAATACGGAGTGGCTTGTAAAGATGAGTGATATCTGGCACAGCATGAAGAGAATGAGAGGTGTGCTGCCCGGTGCTTAGCTCAAATGAAAGCTCTGATTAGTGGACCAAAGATCAAAATGGCCGATCGCGCAGAAGCTTCAGCTGGGCCCTTTGTTATTGATAAGTCTGTCATCTCCACTGATATTGGAGCAGTAATGGCAGCTGATGATTAGGCCACTCTTGAGCTATTAACCACATTTCTTATCCCTTCGACTGGGACCCGAGAGAGAGACAAAGATAGCCTTTATGAAGCCGAGTTCTTAAGCACCATCCACCTGACCTAAAAGCCACAACTGTTACGTCCTTCTCACAGGCCAAAGGAGTCCGGGGCCATGATGAGATACATGTCAGAGGTCGCCCGGAGCTGCTGTTTGAAATGAAGGGGTTCTGAGTGAGTAAGCTGCTGAAAGAAGGCTGCAGTGAAATTACAGAAAATTGGCTGTTTTGTCAACATTTCATCAGCAGATTTACAGAAAGCTGAGCCGAGCCTTTCTCTCTTCTCTTTCACAGGGCTAAGGAGATTGAGTGGGTCTGAACTGACTGACAAAACAAATCTCCTTTTTATTTCTTTCTCGCTTTCTCTTTCCTTTTCTCAAAGTGACATTTAATATGATCTCTTTTTAATGACCCTAAGTGGCTGTAATTCAATACCTCCCCATGGTATAGGCTTGTATATCATAAAGGGGCGTAACATAAAGATACAAACAAGTCAATAATTAAGTCAAATTTAACTAACAAACCACAAGACAAAGAGACAACATGTAGACTCATTTACTCTAGTTTAGAACAGTTTAGATTTTGACACTTTGACTCTCTTATGAAAAACAGAATGATCAAATTAGCTTTTGCTACAAACAAGTAGTTAGGTGAGTAAAATGAAAAGATATGTATACAATTTAGATTTAGTTGTCTGGGACATATCTATGGGTCATAGTCTCTTACGTTTGTTTAGGACACAACATTTGCAGCCTCTGCTGTGCTGTCTCTGACCCCAGCTCAGTGTCTGGCTCTCACCAACAAAGGCCAAGTGGAATCTGAGGCTTGTTGGTTTAGCCCCTAGTGACTGCAAGCAAAGCATCTTTCATTAACGTCTAAAACCTCAGGAATGAGATACTGGCCTCACGATAAGATCTGGTAACGCAGTAACATGGAATTATGGAAGAAGAAAATTGCCATTTTGTTTATAAGCACCTGTGATCTCCCATGGAAGCCCCCACTCCTGTTCCTTCTGCTGGGCCGGTCCCAGGAGAAAAGCAGAGGGGTCCCGGAATCCAATCTATCCAGGGGAGATTTTGAGTCCTGGAGCGACGTGCTGCAATTGAAGGTCAGCCTAGAAGAACAGACAGTGAATCAGAGCGGCTGCCAGAGAAACTCATCCCCTGCACTCCTGAGACACCTCTCTTTCTGTGGTCAGCAAATGCTTAAAAGGTCAATATACAGCAGCTATGAGTTACTTTGGAGGCATTGTCACTGTACTTTATCGTTTTACTAGTGAGCGTGGACAAATCAGACGGCTGTCCTGAGAATAAAGGAGTTCTTGCTTTGGTGTTTTGCTCCTCTGAAGGTATGTCAGCCGAGCAACTTTCAGAAAGCTGTTTCTTTATCTGAGACGCAAAGGGCACAGCAGCAGCTCAGCTACAATAGAGTTATGATTCATTCTGACATTTGGAGGATTTTGGATACCCTTTTACTTTGACAGGTCAGATAAACCCCATGAGAGAAATGGTTTGAATAAAATACATTCAATAAAACAAAATAGAAACCAATGCTAATTATTAACATAAGTGGCATTTAACTTCTGTAATATAATGTCAACTGTACTAAAATGTAAGTTTAATCATTCTTGCAAAATGACCACCCATTTTGGTTCTTATTTTCTTTCATTTTGTCACAACGTACAGTATTGTAGCCATCATGTAAAACCATGCAATTTCTAGTAAAACCTTTTGTTTGATTTCATTAAAAATATATATATATATGATTCACAAACCATTACATTTTGTTCTGTCTTCTCCATTGCCTTCAAACAATCTTTAATTGACACCTAAAAAAAAATAAGTAAATCAAGATAGATGACATGATTCCATAAGACTCGTAAACTTACAAGTACCAACATTTCCTGGACAACCATCCATTTGGACGTCAGGCTTCAGAATACACCCAGCCATAATAACATGAAAAGTATAGTGTATTTGGATTTTAAATAAAAAACATTATGAGACTTTCCCAGAGTTTGCATTAGTGAAGCACAGGTTCCAGACGAGACTGAACGTGAGATCCAGTTCAAATGGCTTTAATGGGCGCTCACAGAAAAGACGATTGGTGAAAGAAGAGAGAGAAAAGTCTTATTGTGGCAGAACTGATGTGTTTTTGTCTTCTCTGGATAGTTTCTTCATCACCTCTTTAAATTTTAAAGCATTTGGTTCACAGCCCATGGGCAGGTTCTCTTGAGGAAGCAGCAAAGCAATCAGGGTCAATGGCGCCATAAATCTTCAATTGTCCACTTCAGAGTCCAACTTGAACACTGGAGATCTGCATATTCAATAGAATATGCATGCTGGTGTGATTTGATGGGCCAAAAAACATTTTACCATAAGACATTTGGTTAAAATCCATCAAGTGAGTATTATGTTTTATGTATTTAGTCCTAGTCACCGCCGATTTTTTTTTCTGTGCACGCCAAATGGATTATATATCAGCTTTGCCTTTAGGGGATGAATTGGGGGGTCTTAGACCATGCATTTTGCACCTCATTCCAGATCTGGGCCTCTCCAGAACTATATGGGTTTAACATAAGCCAGCTTTCCTCTCTTTGTTCTACTATTGCTTGTACATTACAGTACACCTCTGTGTCTCATTCATCAAATCAAATACAATAAAGAAGGACAAAGCAGGTGGACAGATTCTATAACCTTCTATTCTATAACCACTTCAACCTGAGTAAATTGCAATTAAATGAGTGTTTTAAGATTGGTAGTACAGACAAAAACTTAACACTAGAAGTAAAGTTAAGATGGAAAAGGGAAGTCTTATAAACAGCTTGTTGCAAAAATGAGGGGTATTGGTTCATGACAATATTTGGAGGCTAAGAGCCTGACAGTAATTCAATTAGAGAGGAATCTTCAGCCGTTCTGGGGGTCAGAGTTACCCATGTTAATCAGTGCAGACCGGAGACTTATAAGCTGCTAGTTTCCTGCTGGGCCTCTGCAGTCTGACCATGCCGTAGTGCTCTGTACACAATATGAACTTTTGCAATTGAGTGCATTTTGAAAATGAATTAAATAAAATGGTGGATAATATAGTATTGGGTATGAAAGGATCAAAACCCCTACAGGTGCAGAGACGGGTCATCATTATTTTTGCACATAAAGGTGGACAAGATTATCTTTAAAAACAAATATTTATGTTCTCCTTTTGCACTCTGTCAGTCCACCAAAAATAACCCTACTTCTCTGAGAACCCTAGAATCTCCACATTATAAAAAAAACTCGCTGTATACAATTTGTCTTTCTGACATATCATATAATCACAATCACAAAATGGCCAAATAGCCTCTCCAAAAATGGCATCCGTAACTCCTAAAATGGAGGCCATTTTTGTTTAAACAGAAATGGAGGTTTAAGGTCCAACCTACCGGTTGTGTACACTAGTGTGTTGAAGCCGTAAAGCGGGAGAAGCCCTGGTCATTCTGATGCTAATCGGGTAGTGATGAGGGAGCGGCAGTCAGTTTACAATAGGACTTGATAGCTCAGTACAGGGCTGTTAGGGTACAAAGAAGAGTATTCTCAAGTGAAACTGTAAACACCCTTTGTCTGGAGGTCCCACCCATTGGGCAGGGCCTACTCGGAATAGAATAAATATCTGAGTTCCCAGACTCGATCCACAGATTGAGAATGACTCTTGGATGAAAGTCAAAACGTCCAGACAACAACAACTGAATCATTTTCTACAATGGAACACTCCTGGATGAATGAGGAATTATACCGACATGTTTAATTGTGATTCATAGGGCATTTTGTTATTTTAAGTAGTAAATGTCTTATTATAATGTATGATGTAATATATTTATGGAATTTGAAGAGCAAGAGTTGTGTAAGGCATTACATCACTTAATAGTCGCAAAACTGGAACTACATCCTGCAAAGATTTTAATGAATCCTTTGGCGGACTTTGATTTTTATATATCAGATCATTCATTCTCTACCGCTTATTCCCTTTCTGGGTGACTGCGCCTGCGCCTATCCCAGTGACTTTTATATCAGATCAGATTTAGTTAATTTCATGACTTCAAATTGAATTCATGAAATAAACATGAATAGTGAAGCTGCCTTATTACCTTACGTCAAAGTAGGTCTGAAGTAAAGACATTCTCAGTTTGAGTGATACCTGCGGCCCCTGAACAGGTGGATGTAGAAACTTAAGCGTGACCCAAACACACGGAGGGGAGCGAGCAAAAGCTGTCATCTGGACTTTCAGATGAAGTGGAGGATTAGAGCGGAGGTGAAAGCAGCCGAGGCCCCAGTGACAGCAGATGAAGGCAGATAGGGCAAACTTGTGTGGAATTCACCAGGATTCGATAGGTGGAGCCAGGAGGCGAAGCTACATCACTGAAGTGTTTGTTCATGTTATGTTATTCTAAATCCGAGCGAGTTCTGGACTGCTTTAAAGGTTAAATACATTTTTCAGATGAGATGACAGAGTCAGCATATAACATACCGCACTTTTGACATCATGTAGTGTGTATGACCAAGCTGACGTGTTACAAATTGGTGCCAGATCGCAGTGAGCCTGTCCACTCTGTGTGTGTGTGTGTGTGTGTGTCATATATCTTTAGCAGTATTCTGGCTGAACAGGAATGTGCTTTTGACTGAGCTGCGGTGGTCCCTCGGCCCCAGTCATTCGTCCTTCCACAGACACGCTGACTGGGCCGCACTGGCTCAAGTATCTCCACTAACCTCCCCTTTGTCCTGCTGCAAAATGGCCCCTTTTGTGTGCGGTTTTCTGCAGGTCATTGTGAGGAGCGCTTCTTAGTGTCAGCTTTAATTCTCACTGTAACCTTAGCTGTGATGCCTCCCGACTATCACCGCAGCGTGCCAGGCATTCGCTGCTCCTCGGGGAGCTGAGTCTGCACTTACACCCCCTTCTCTTAACTTAACTACACCCCGGGGACAACTCACAAACTTTGTTGTTTAAATATTTAAAATGCCCTTTAATTGACATCCATCAGACCTCACCTCAAGCACAACTTACTGCTGCTCTGTGGCCATAAAGATGATGCTGCGCTGTGTCTTCTTTACACAGGAGAAAAGCAGGGAGGGGAAATGGTGAACTGTATACTCAAGTGCTGACAGGGAATCTCATGGAGGCTCACTGCAGGACGCTTCTATGAACTGATACAAAAATTACATTCAGCTTTTTGTCAGGTTAATTGAATATTCTAATATTTGCTGTGCCACAACACACTTTCAGTCTGCTTCTCCTCTCTCCACAGAAGAGCCCCTGTGTTGTTTTTATAACCCATGACCGCTGCATAAACCAGAAATTAAATTGACCTCAGCCCAGATCACGCCCACAAAGCAGAGTGATGGGAACTGTCCTGGAGGAAAACAAGTGGAGTTGCATTGTAGGGAA
The DNA here is from genome assembly GCF_026437365.1 of Eucyclogobius newberryi. NCBI lineage: Eukaryota > Metazoa > Chordata > Actinopteri > Gobiiformes > Gobiidae > Eucyclogobius > Eucyclogobius newberryi. The sequence goes on along the minus strand of NW_027316278.1, from coordinate 15,890,348 downwards.
GTGCATCACAAAGTCAACAGCAGCAGTATTTCTCTCTTTCTCTGCACTTAAGCTGTGATCGCAGCTGGGGAGATAGAGCCGCCGGCCTCGTCTGGATGTCGAGACTCAGAGATGAGAAGAAACAACAGGAGAGAGGAGAAAAGAGGCTCATGTTAAGATAGCAAACATCAGAACCTGATCTCCAATCGGCCTGGGCGCACTCAAGCTTTCTCTCCTGGAATCCTCTGGTCCATCTTCTGCTAAAAATAAACTACAGTGGAGTCCGTCAATAGCTGTAGATAATGTTACAGTAAAAATGATCAGTAACTAAAACTATAGCACAGAACTTGAAAGCACGGAACTGTTATGTTTAAATAGATTTGTTTTCTTAGTGTTTCTTCTATACGGTAAACCTATGAAATATAATTTGCATGTTATTGTGATCTCAAATAAGAAAGCATAAAGGAATTACTTCATTTCAAACTTGATTACATTTTGATTAGTTGCACAGCCCTGGGATTAAATAACAAAGATACTTTCTAAAGCAGTAAAGATATAACAAACGTGACAAATTCAAATAGATTAGATTTATTTAGATATTATATTATGTGTAGTTAGTAGCCATCATAGTACACTACAGTATTACTCCAACATGCAGTGAGGTTGCAGGAGCCCAGTCGCTCGGCTCGGCTCACATTCTCCTGCTTGAACCCGTGTGTTTGGGCCAGCTGGGCGGGACAGTCTCATGTCTCAAGTCCTCACAGTTCACTGGGCCCTTTAAAGTGAGCACACCCATCGGGGCCGCGGGGACTACAAAAACTACAAACACTGAAGTCCAATCTGAGACACCCACATGCACCCAAGCACGCACAACATTTGTACCAACCCCATCGACTGTGTCTGTTATCAAGTGTAAGAGGCTTTCAGTGGCAAGCTGCTCTATTGATTTGTAATATTTTTTTTCTGTTGGATTTGTTTATCAAGTGATATAAATCCTCAAACACAGAGGAGGAGACTGTCAGAGGGTGGATCAGTTTTCAGACATGGCACACTCTGGTGAACATACTCACACTGATCAAAGCGGGACCCTTGCCTACCGCAGAGCATCGCCGGCAGCTCGGACAAAGTGCCCCCATTGTGTGACCGCCACCCCCCTCCGCCCTCTGACCCGGTTCTGAAAATACATGGCCTCCCCCCCCTCTGAGGTTCCAGTGGTTGTAGGACGGTCCACACTTGCGGCGGTGATGATGAACACACATGATATAAAGTGTCAGCTCTCATGTAGTGGGACAGGCTCGGCGTGATTAAAAGCAGCATGTGCCACCAAGAATGACAGAGCGCCGCCAGAGTATTACAACTATGTGTCCAACGTGGAACTGATCATTTGGGCGATGAAAAAGACTGTACTTATGCAGTTTTAAGTGAATATGTGTGCGCTTGAGGATGTGTCATTAACTCGTGTCTTACGCTCTTTGTATGCACGTGTTTAGTCCGTGTGCATTCATGGTAAAGCTGCCAAAACAAACCATATTCAGATACTAACTGATACCGAACGTGGTATTTAAAGCTGCAGTGGAAATGCCAGGTGAGTTGATCCATCGCAGTTTTGCACTATTTCTCTGTCCGTTTATATTAACCATACTGTATATTTTGTATTTTAATTCAGTCATAGCCTGTTTTTAATCCAGTTAAGATTTTGTAGAGTAAAGCTGGTGTCTGGAGGATGGTCAGATTGACTAGTTTGGGCAGTTTAGGAGTTTTTGGCAATTTCTCTTAAAAAGCTGAAGTAAATTTACCTAAAAATGAGATTTAGAAACTTGTAATAAAGTTTAAACAAACCAGAAAAGTCCTGGTGAAATTCATATTAAAAGACATTTAATTATTTATTTATTTAGTCAGTTTTAGAGTACAAACTGACCCTGGCTCATCCCAGAATTATTGATTTGACAGGAAATAGGAAGGTTACAGATTTATGTTCAACATGCTAAGCAGCTTGACCGTTTCCTTTTATCAGATGGTGGACACAAATAAATAGTCTTGTGAGGTTAAAGGCCTGTTTTACTCTTTTTGTCAATTCTCTGCTTTTAAAATGTGAACTTTGAAGAGAATCCCATTATTAATATATATATATATATATATATATATATATATATATATATATATATATATATATATATATATATATATATAATTATATATAGCAAACCTAATCTAATCGCAATACTTGTGATTGGATCATTTGCCCAAATCGCGCGGCCCTAAAAATGGCTAGAGCAATAAATTGTAAAAATATTTGAACTATTTACCTATTTGCATACACGGTACTGAAATTCCTGGCAAGTACACAATCAAATGTGTTTATCTGTTGCCAGCTTGACTCATTACACAGTACATTGTGTATTTGGGTGTTGTTCGTCCTCTAACTGCAGCTATGTCCACAACACACCCATATCGTATACAAACCACTGTGTTATTCCAGTCTGTTATGCCTTCACCGCTCTTGGCAAACCAATTCAGTGTTCTGCGTCACTCCCTCCTCATAATTACTCCAATGATCAAGGTTAGCGCAAAAGTAAAGTACACGAACCCTTTAACCTTTGTTGAACACTCCCATTGGTGCACACTTGGAGGCTGATGCTTGGTGTCAGACAGTGCCAGAGCCGTGACGTCCTCCTGCCATGATCCTGTGGTGACATGAAAGGAAGGCCGGGTTTCAAACAAAGATGAGTAATAATTATGAGATTGCTTTATGTATTACTCTTTTTGAAGAACTTGTACTTGCATTTTTTTGGCTTACGGATTTCATACTATCACATTTCAGTGTCACAGTTAATGAGATAAACTATTCACGATTACTGAGACCAAACCAAAATTATATTACTGATATCAATATCCAATATACTGTATGTCTTGCTGTTCTGTTTTCAAATTCTTCAAAATTAAAAAACGTACAACAACAAAAACAGACAAGACCAGAGACAAGACCAAAACAAAATACAAATGCAGTAAAACTCAAAAATTAGAATTTAGGAAGGTGTGGCACCCAAAGAAAAAGAAAGTTAAGTTACACAGGATCCAAAATAAAAGTCCCATTAAGTCCAGTTTCCCTTTTGCAATAATAATATTAAATGTATGTATCTGGGATATAAAACTATTTCTGGCATAAGTATATAACATACTGACATTATTCTAGCCTAATTCGCCTCTTATTTCTATTTTCACTCTCTTGATTCTGCTTAAAAAGACAAATCTGATAATCTGAGGACGATCTGGGATTGACACATGACACACACTGATACGATATGTGGGGAAACCCCTATCATCAAAATCCGATATACCACGCCCCATTGTCTAACACGATATTATTCTGCAAGTTGGTGACCAGCTTCATGATATCAAACCTTTTTGAATGACAAAATGAAATTCATATGACAAATACAGCCAGATAAAAAAAAAAAAAATTGATGCATTTTTGGACTGACTTATAAAGACTGAATTATGCTTCTAAAATGGTCGCGATTATTACTTTTTCTGCAACCTTGAGCATAATTTACTACAACTTTACCTACATCTATGCTCTCTGCCGGCTCCTCTACTCACCTCTGGGGTCAGACGCTAGAGCAGAGACACCGAGATCATGAGGGGGTCAAAAATGTAGCATTATGGGCCCCTCTTCATGTCAGCCCTCCTGCTTGGGCTTACAGAAACAGGACAGACTCCCGCTACGCACCCCTGCCAGCCGGGACACCCCCTTAGGGCTGCTCCAGACAGCTCAGGAATCCGGGATAGGGATCCGACATGGGCTGCAGCTGGGAGGAGAATTCCGACCATCCCGAGTCCTTTGCCTCTTATTGTCTGCCAGTGGTATCCCAGAGCTCCCCTGTCTGCCCATGTTGTCTTTTCTTTGCTGAATGTTTTTATATTATTTTTCACTGAAGGTCGAAATGTCACCAGAACTCTGACATGGCAAGAAATATCATTAAAATGAGAGCACAGGAAAAAATAAACATTAATTTAGTTTTGAGAGGAATGCAGTGGACATGTGAGACTTGAAATGTTAATAATAGTTATACTAGTCTGTTTCCTTGTGCCGGTAATTGCAATTCTGATATCTTACTGTCGGAAAAAGGGCAGGGTTGAATCAGGACTAAACCTTTGTAGGGCATACGACAGGTTAGACTACACATTTGGCCCATTAATTAATAGATCCATCAGGTAATTCCACAACTGTTACCTAGCAACCATACTGTAAACATGTAGAATACACAATAGTTCTGATTTGACCCATAATAATACCTGATACCACCTATGTTTTATTCATTCATTGTTTGAACGGTCAGAAAAAAGTGTCAGTTGCTCGTTTTTAAATTGTCCTCGTATTTTTGATGGATCGACGCTTATTGATGACATCACAGACAGAGGGACTGAATTTTTCTGATTTTCCATCACAAACTACGTCTTGACTGATGTAATGGATATTTAGCAGAGGTTATATCTCACCACACAAAGTCATATTAAGAAAAACATGAGAAGCTGTCATATGCACTTAAAATAGTAATGTGCATATGTGTATGTACTTATAGAGCCTGTTTCTGCACCACACATTTGGAAATCATTTTAAACAACAATTAAAATTTGTATTAAAAAAAACAATGTTATGGAATAGATTTTTTTTTTTTTTATAAACTAGGATAATTTTTTAGGGGAAATAGAATGCTATAGTTTCACAATCAACGAATTATTCTTTTTTTTTCACTGACATATGTTGGTGAGCTGTCATTTTGTTCAAACTTACATGTCAAAATTTATCCAAAATCTCACTGCAGTCAGAACATGGCTCCCGCTTGTGCACTTCATAAACTAATATCCAGGGGGCAGTGTTGAGCTGAGACAGAGGGTTTAGCAAAGCGACAGAGAAAAGATGGAGAGAAAACACTGTAGAATGAATGTTAAATAACCAAAATAAACAGTTTTATTGAGCCTGCTCATTCTAAAATACTAATATGTATCTACTCGATTTTATGGGGGCCAGAGCTGAACCAAAAGTGAAAAAAGGCCTACACAGCTATTTTGGTTCTGCTGCTTCTGACTTAAAAATAAATGCACAGTTAATGGCAGCATTTGTTATTAAAATTACCCTCAGGTTTTTTTGTAAAATGTTGGAGGATAAAAAAAGTTAGTGACAGTGACTTTGACAAAATATACAAATAAATAAGTAACAGTAGAAGTTGATGTAGGGAAAAAAATATGATAATGCACTTTAATAATAAAATGAATAAATAATGCATTTTACTTAGCATTAAATTCCATGGATATCGAAAAGTTTTAGTATTTACTTCATTTTATTATTATTAATTTACTTGTTATTTTTCAACCAAATTTGAGTTGAAAATATTTGGTACAACTCAAAACTAGGGTTGCAACAATTATTTTAGTGATCGACTAGTCATGATTATTATTTTTTATTAGTTGACCAATCAAACAATTATTAATTCTTAAATACGGTATCAACAAGATAAAGGTTGAAATATTTGAGACCAAAAGCAAAGTAACATTGAATTTATTTGTAGAAAAAGCTTCAGTTGTAGTCATTTGGACTAGAAAAATTTGACGTTTCGACTCTCATCCAAGAGTCATTGTCAATAAAAGAATTTAGGTCGAGAACTCCGATATTTGTACTACAATGGGCTGGACTTACCACAGAATAGTACAAATATCGGAGTCCAGATGACTACAACTGAAGCTTTTTCTACAATGGAACACGCCTGGACGAATGAGGGATTACACCGACATTGAATTTATTTATTATTTTTTGACATTTCGATATAATAATGCCACCGTCTTTAGTATATGTGTTTCTGTGATTCTGTCCAGTGTGCAATCAAAAAAATACAATTATAGGATTATTTTTTGTAATCAACTAGTCTCAATTAGTCATTGCAGCCACAGAACGTTTAATTTTTGGCACCACAAGTCTATAGTTTTTTTTTTTTTGGTATTGGGCCTGTTGCAGCTGAGTCATTTACTTTTATCATTCGCATCATCATCTGTGTGTGTTGATGATGATGAGACGTGAATTTGTCTGACCTCCTCCCCTGGGTGCTGCACAAAGGGCTGGATTCACAAAGCGTGGTGGTGGTGGGGGCGATACGGGGGTCGGGGACGTGCGCCGGGGGCCTATAGCTGGCGGCTGTCCCATCTGAGGCACACACCAGTCAGCCGCCACCTGCAAACATTGCTGCTGTCCCGGCCGGGCTCTGTGGAGATGAACCCCCCTCTCACACACACACACACACACACACACACAGGATCATCTGCGCCCAGTCATATCCCCCTCAATATCGGCCCAGTCTATCTGATCTGTCCATCAAACCACACGGATCCTGGTGACATGGAGACACTGTGGCCTCAGCTGCGCAGCCCTATTTTCTGCCACAATTTTCACATTTGACATTGGCAATTAAATCTGCTGGCTCTGTGTTCCTGCAGCTTTAAAGTAACTTTGTTTTAATGTGAAATGTGAACGGAAATAGTTTTTACATACCAGGAAACCATATTTAAATGTTTCATTGCAACCGCCACAACATTTTATAGTTTTTGATCAATGAAAACTGAAAAATAAGAATGAAACAGGTGGATATGCATGGATAGCATGGTGGGAGTAGCCAGAAAGTGGTCTCAAGTAAGAGTAAAATTACTCTAGAATAATATTACTTACATAGAAATAAAAATGAGAAAACCAAATAACTCCTCTAGCGTAAAAAAGTATTTGGAGGAACTACTACTTGAGAACATGAGTAACAATTAGGACGTAAACTGTATTTCAAATCGGATTTATGATTTGTGAATTAACATATTACTAAGTGGGAGTAAAATAATACAGTCATAAAACAACTGTGACATGTATCATTTATTTTAAAGGTTACGTAGGTAAATGTAACTGAGTAAATAACTAACTCTTCCTCTGCCTTTAGGTGAGCAGGCTTGTGCCACATGCTCCCTCCAGCTCTGCCATTGCATCCTTGGGCAAGACACTTCACCTGTCCTGCCTCCAGAGTATGTGTACATTAGAGTATAAATGGGTGAATGATTCCTTAATTCAAAACAGTGTAAAAAAATAAAAAATAAGTTGTGGAGTCTCTGTTTTGTGACTTTTTTGGAGACTGAACTGTCCTGGAACCCCGGGTGTTTGGTGTTTGTTGTTTTTGGTGGGACTACAGACAAGTGCGTCAGCGGCTTAGGGTGGTGGCCTGTTAGTCTGGTCTGGCCTGTGCTGGACAGCCCTAATGAGAAGCAGGAGCCATGAGGTGGGAGTGGGACCGGCTCTGTGCAGGGGTCACCTGGGGTTAACTATCAAAGATGAGTGCAAACCTATCCCTGTGGAAAAGTCGCTGAAGAAAACATCAGCCTGGACATGCTAAGCTCCTCCAAACTGGGAGTTCCTTCAGGCCTAATTAATCCAAGGCACTCGATTTTCACCTCGAACTGCACTGAGAGGACAAGTTAGTCTGCCTGTCATTTCGGCTACAAATGTGTTATCTTCTCTGACTGGGTATGTCATTATAGTTGAATCACTCTTCTTTAGACAGACAGAGAGGGAAAGCTAAAGAGCAGAAATGCAGATTTGATCGTTACTATTTTGTTGGTTTACTTGTCTGCTTGTTTTTTTTTTACAATTTGCATATTAATCCTTAAAGCAATATCAGTCAGTCCAAGTGGGAAGAGTTTGCTGATTTGATGATTTAAACCATAGACGTAAACAAATTAACATGAAATAATCCTACTCCTCCTCACAGTCCAGCATTTCTAAAGCTCTTTTTTATCTGTTATTACAATCAAGTTCAATTATAGTATTTATAACTGAAGTCTGCCAACAGCTGTCAACAAGCGGCAGACTCTTCTTTGTGCAGATTTTATAGAGCGTATAAACTATTCTGTAAACCTCCACCGTCTGACACATTCATCACACAAACGAAACTTACAATGTGAAACTCAGATAATATATTGTATTCATTCACATATATTCATGTTTGGAGTGAATTACACAACACAACACAACTGGAAAGTGTATGGAACTAATTATTTAAGATATTATTATTTTTCATTTTTTATTTATTTTGTAATATATTAGGTATAATATTTCAGGTATAGATCGAATCCTATGATGCGAAATGTAACAACAGGAATTTTCTGTTTCTGTTTCTGCATTTTTTAAATAGTCGCATACACAAGGAAGTGGGCGTGTATAGGGGGTACGGGAATCTGAAATTGTCCGAGCACTCAAGGCTTGAATGTAGGACATTAACAGATTACTCAAACATGTAAGAATCAATTAAATACAACTTTGGGCAAGCTAATCCATCAATCAAACTGTATTTAACACCATTTGTACAAAATGCAATTCAAAGGGATAAAGAATAATCACATTTAAAATGTATTTTAAAATAGAAAAATCCAGATAATGATGAGGGAACACAAAACATGGTAAAACTCATGTATTGTTTACATAATATCCCTCCTTGGGTTTATGAACCCTGGTTGCCTAAATTATAGGCATACTTTTGTTTGTATACATTTATTTAATTATTTCTGATCGTTGATTTTCGAATCTTTAAAGACACCTTCATATTGCCTCCTCCCTCATGTCCGGACAAGGCTCTCACAACTAATAACCCTCTAATGATCTGTAGGTCCTTGGGCTTATCGGCTAAAGGCCAGATTATTGAACACCTTGACTGACACCATGTAGCGCTGTAAAATGACAAAACGATAAGTTTAACAATCCTATTCATCAACCAACGGAAAAAGAGGACTGTGAGAGCTGTGTGACAACAGACTGATGAGGGAAGGAACATTTGAACAGTTTAAGAAGCGAGTCCAGAGGCCAGGTCCAGGTCAGCAGAAGAGGCCGTATCTGTCAGAACGCTCCGTGCTGTTGCCTTGCAGCCAAGAGCATTCTGTTCAGACACGCCCAATGTTTTTCACACCTCCTTCAACATCAAAGCAACATCACTCAGGGCAAAACTCACCACTTAACAAGTTCATCTGGTGGATAATGTGGGAATCACTCAACACTATCCTGTCCAATAAAAAAAAAAAAATCAAAAATACATTCAAATACATAAGATACAAATTAAGTTTTTATTTTATTTTACATATAAAACATAACAGAGCAGAACGCGACCAGAGAGAACAAAAACAAAGTGTCAATTTTCAAATTAAGTCTAAATAGCATTTTTTTTTTCATTTTGCAAACGTCACTTATCGCTTTGGTACTGTTCTTGACTGTTGGCCCTTTCCCCTGCAGAGGTTTCCATTTATTGTGTCAATGACAAGAGTTTTGAGGCCCAAATACACAATTCTGAAGTCAAGTGGGATGGCGATGTCAAAAGCAATGGGCAGGGCTTTATTAATCTCAGTCAAATATGTACAAAAACAAAAGGACAGTCCCAAAACACATGATAATGATGGGCCGCTTAGCAACCATAATTTCTCCTGCAACTAGTGTTTCCCTGTGAAAAATATGAAATATCGTGATACATTTTTCCACCTATTCGTTCCATGAATGGGATTTTGTGTTCCCCCATTAGGATGTATTATGTTCCCATTCTTCATCAGTTTTAACGCAACGACATAACTGCTTTGAAACAACAATTACCTTTAAACTTGCTGAATTACAGAATACTATATTGGTATATGGCAATCCTGACTGGTATTTTTTCCTTAAACATTTATTATGTTTCACAAACTGAGGTTGGATCCTGATCATGTATTTGTCTAATTTTCCTTGTGAAATACCCCCGACATCTGCGCTTTATATTTCTGGCGACTGGTTTAAATAACTCGACTGGGGCTGCTCCCGCTGAGGTCATCCCTGCTCTTTGTCTGTAGCAGTGCTTATTATTGGACCTCCCAGACATCCTGAATTAACCCTGCACTATCAGCGTGACGATATTTGCTGGAAGATCTTTGCAGGAAACACTAAAGATGGCTGGCACCTGTCTCCGCCGATAGCGCAGAGCAGCGGTGGCACCCCTGCGCACTTTGCATATTCATGTTTTAATTGTGTTACGGGCCACATGCTCTATTAATGTTGCTCTGTTTCAATAGCAGGAGTGACACAAACACGCCATGTTCTCTGTCAGCCCTCATTTCAGTCTATTTTGTTGAATACAAAGGGAGTGACTTGCAGAGGTAAAATATATCATGATCAAATGAATAGTTTTCAATGGCATTCTGGGATTTTTTTTTCTGTCTTTTGAATTAATCATTAAGAACAGCTGTAAATAAGAGTGTTATTATTATTAAGATTGTATAAGGTTTTTCTTCTTCTAACTTTTCTGTTTTTATAATTACACTTCTGTGCCGAATCTGTGTTGCAAAACTGGAATTTCCCCCTTGTAGGACAAATAAACATTATCTTATCTTATTTTATGATTTTATCAACATTCATTTTGGTGAGGATCAATTGAAAAAAAAATGTGATATAGACCAGTTACTGACCAAAAGAAGCCGGTCCGTTGCTTGAGTAAATAAGCCCCATTTCTTTATAGCATCACTTCACCGTAACATTTTAGAAATCTAGACGTGTCACTCAGTGTCTTAATTTTTCTAATAATTGCAACAAATTACAGGGATGTGGGCGGGGATAAAAATAAGAATTGTTTGGATTACGCAAACATGTATGAATCAATTAAAATACAACGTCGGGTAAAATAATGATGAGGAATGATGTGTGTGTGCAACAAAATATGTAAACATATAGATATATAGAGATAATGTGTGTGATATAAGCCTAGTTGCTTATCATATTTTCAAAACTTGAGAGACCTCACCCTTTGCACCAAGCTTTGAGGTACTTCTGTTTCGTAACCACTTGCATCTCACCTCTAATAAACGTGTGGAGTGCCAGGCTGGGATTTGTTGTGGAATGCTAAATGCTAACATTAAGGATTAATGACTTGTTGCCTCACTTGAAAGACATTGAAGTGGTTTCTATCTCCTGCATCAGCCCCAGACAGTTTGAACACAAACTTTGGACAACAGGGCTGGAATCCAATGTTCCCAAGGCGATTGACAAGAAGCATCAAGAAGAGACACGCACCTTCAAAGGGCAGGCCACAGGCAAGGGATTGTGGGTAGGTTTCTTCTGCTGTGTGAGTCTGCAATGGCAGCTCTCTGTCAGGGCTTGCTGCTTTCTACACAAGGATCCAGAAACCACCAAAGTAGAAAATGAAGCTTTTTCAGTCAGTGTTGATAATTATATGACCTTGTTTCATCAGACTTTCACGTATTCAGCAAAATAATACTGCTCAACACTGAACTGCTCAATTGGAATACAATCATATACCAGAAAAAGAAAAAAAAATCAGAGCTGCAGCAAGACTACATGTAACTGACTTGACATATGAAACATAAACAACAACAACAGTCACGACATACTGAATTCATATTTCTGCAAACATTGCCTTGTAACAGACTCTTCGATACATACAGGCTGTTTCAGACAGGTTTTCCTTTGGCACATTAAATCATTTGAAAACAGAGTTGCACGTCTATTGCAGGTTTTGCTCGTGGTTAGCGCTCAACACTGTGGCGCTGCTCCGGTTTTACTTGTCATCAAAGGAAGTTAACAGAGACTTTAGACTGGGACAAATGCGGACGCTATGATGACATGTTGGAAGGAAAAGTGAACTCAGATAGTGCCATAGTGTTCTGTGGGCCAGCCAGCCCACGCCCGGGGACACTTCAGGAGTCAGAGACTTTCTGATCCAGTAGCCATTTTTCTAAGATGTAACAGAGAGAAACCTAAGCTGAGAACAGAGAGGTGCATGCTGGTCCACACAGCAGTCCATAGCTGGCTCCTGGTATATTAGAGCTCCACAGTACATGCCTGTGCTCTGCTTCAGTGGCTCCACTTAACTGACTGACGGCTGTGTGATCAATATTTACTCATAACAGCCACAGAGGGAGGTCACGACCTTTGGTCTTTGAAACTGGCTGTAATCTTGAGCCAGAGCTCGTAGATTGTTTTGCGAGGATAGCGTGTTGTAAACATGTAATACCCCTTTGATGAACGGACAGTGCTGATACCAAGTGAAGACTTTATAATAATCCTCAACAATATAGATGTAGATAACAGTGGAAAAAGCATCCTTTGTGCCAGTCCCAAGCCTGGATACATGCAGACGGTTGCACCATGGCTGATGCCATACTCCTATTTAGTTCTATAAGTTGCATTGTGGGGCTTGTATAAAACACTGGTGAAGAAGATGTTTTAGGCGCCTTCAAAACATACCTTTTCTTCAAATAGGGTCTTTTCAGTATTATAGCAGTAGGGAAGTGTATCATTTGCTCATCCCACTACCATAAACATTGTCCCAGCTTGGACCCTTGAAAAGGTCATTGTGTCTTTATTATGTCTTACACTTCACTCCTAAATCCATCTTCATTAAACACGGACGAAGGACAATGGGCTTCCTCTCACTTTTAACGCTTAGCCTCACCAGGCTCTACAATATTGTAAAAGTGCAAATCTCTTTCCAAAATGGCCCCACAGTTAATAATTAAACCATGACATTTGGGCTAGACACTGAAAAAAATCCATACTGTGAAATATAGTAACCTTTTGAAAAGCCAGGGAATGTGTAGTTTACTCTAGCTTGGTAATAAAACTGTCAAAAACACAAAGCGACACACAAAAGACATGCTATTGGCTGTTAAGTAGAGAGGTACCTATAAGGCTAATCAATAACATGCAAATCAACACACGGGCTATTAGGGGACTTGGCTATCTCTGAGGACAGCTACGGGCCTGACAGATGATATTCATATGTGGCTTCATGGATTATAATTGTCCCGATGAACGGATGATGATGGCGCTACATTCAGAAGGTCGCCAGAGGGCAAAGTATCATGGACCTCAGGGTGGAAAGTCCGGTGAGGTGTTGGTTATAAGGAGATTGAACAGTAGCCCAGCGGTCATTAGAACTTCACAGTGCAATACAAGGGAAATAATTGGTTCATTTGATTTACAGTTTTACGAAGACGGTCAATTGGATTTACTGTGAAAAAATAAAGTTACTTAAAGGGGAGAGGTCAAGCTGTAATTTCAGAGCGCTCTTAAAGTTTGACAGAATGGCAAGTTTTAATGCTCTGATCAGCTTAACACCGCAAATGTATATGATACAAATATTTCAATGATATATTTTGGGAATTTGGCGTGATTTTATCTTATTTTGTTATCTTATCACTGTTTAATATCAATAACAGTCTCTTGGAAGTATATAACGCCTTTCAAGACACTCAAAACACATGTAATATTCATTAACAGCACTCTATTAAGATACTTCTGTAACTAAATTAGATCTTCTCAACCATACAACTATCAGTCTCAATCATCACTAAAATAATGTCCATACCATTACAAAAACATCACATTATAATAAATAAGGACAAGGAATACGTTTTTTTGTTCACTAACTTCAGAAACACCTCTCATTACAGTCAGTAACTATAATGAATGAAGTAAATGAAGCTTAGAAGACAGGAAGTTTACCAAAGACCAAATTCCTCTCAGCCAAGCTCTGCACTCATGTTGACGTTGAGATTTACAGTCCGCACTTGACCCTGAGCGTACACTGGCTGTGATTTACGGCGTCCACAGGTGAGTTCTGTCCAGTGCCTCAGGGCGTACTGCACTGCCCTGTATCGCACACCAGATCCTTTTTTATATGAGATGCAGCAATGAACAATATGGAAGTGCCATATTTTCCAAAAAAATGCATAATAGAGAAGAAAAAAACATATATAAATCACACTGGAGTATGAAATGCGGTTGCAAGTGTGAAAATAACAAATAATATCACATATAAGTAGCTCCGGAGTATAAGTATATAAGTATAAATATAAGTATAAGTCGCACCCCGGGCAAAACTATGAAAACATGTACAATAGGCTATTTGTGTGCAAAGTTTACCTCTACATAGATGCAAGACTTTGCTAAACATGTTTACTTATATAGTCCTATTAAAGGAGACGTACTGTATTACGCTAAATCAACTTTAATGAGCTTATAACCTTGTTGCAGCAGTGTTTCCTCACCATTAGTTTACTCAGAGTTGTATTTTGATTGACTCATGCATGTCTGAGTAATCCTGTTTTGTCCTGCAACTGCAGCGTGAATTCATGTTTTCACCTACCCCCTATCCCCGCCCACATCCTTGTCATTAGTTACAATTATTTGAAAAATTAAGACTCCGAATATGTGAATGATGATCAGCTGCTTGTTACAGGGAGATGTCACTATGAAGACTGTTACTAAGCCGTTTTAGATCAATACTGTGCTTTAGATTGAATAAAATGTAAAATAATGATCTTTTTTTGTTTTACTTATATCATACATACCAAAAAATAAACATTAATTCTTTATTGTATTGTAAGGAATTAGATTAGATTAGCTTTTATTGTCCCCGTAGGGAAATGTGTCCTCTGTATTTGACTCATCCTTCACCAAGGGCCACCGGGGCCACCTGTCAGGAGCGTCTCCAGATTTTGGGCTCGGCTTGGTCAGGACTTGCTTTGCTGGAGGATTTTAACCTATTGTGCATGTTTTGAGTTCACAGTTGATTTAATCTGTGGTTCTCAACCTTTTTCACTCGCAACCCGAAAAATAACAACCATTGGCATTTGCGACGCCCAAACATAAAAAGTAGGCTCCCTCTGCCAACAGTTCATGCCTAATCATAGTCTACATTTACAGTTTAAGATTATTGCATCAGGTTATTCACATCACCTGGGCACTCCCTGTAATTATTTCGCCTTGGGGTCCCGACCCCATAGGTTGAGAATCACTGGACTAAACATTGACCAGACATAATGAATAATACTCAGATGAATGAATAAACAACTCTCAAATCCTCATTTGGCTTTTTGCTGATTTGGAGCAGATTTTTCTTCCTTTCTTTGTACAATCAGGTGTGTATTTGAACTGCACCACTGAGCTTACTGCACTACAGCTACTCCATAAACATCACCATGGAAACACTCTTCCGGCGGGACTCGTGCTTCTGTAGATTTATGTGTTTGCTCAAAACATAGAAAAGTTATATCCTGTTGAAAGCAGGGATAAATACGGATTGCTATTTCTGCGCCAATGTTTAATGCATGCATGAATGTGTTCTTTACTTTGGCACCGTTCTCTTGCCAGATGAGGCCAATATGAAAGACAGTGAAAGTCCACGTAGAGTGTGGTGGAGTAGAGCGCGGACACGGATTCCAACTTCAGAGAGCGGCTGGCAGAGGTTAGAGTGCTGCTCAGGTCACGCCTTAGGGTCATCATTCCTCAGACTAAGGCCCTTGGCATCACCTTCTGCTCCACTTCAAACGCTGTGGATACTTTCTCAAAACATGTACCAATAAGCACTAATAATGCAGAGAAATGAAAAGCAAAACAGATGGGCTGCAATAGTGCTGGGATTACTGTGCCATATCCCGGGCTCTGTGTTTCCCTGGCCATTCAAAGGTGAATCTTCTGCAAGGTTTTCTCACAGAGCGGGATCGAGGAGATACATGTTCACAGCCGTGTAGAAGTGGGCCCACTCAGATTGTCAGTCAATTGGTTGCGTTCACGTTCTGGAATTTGATTATCTCATAATCTCAGATGGTGGGCAGGGGCCTATGTAGGTCTGTGGGAGATTTACTGTTTTTGAAAGAAATATCCAAAAATGTTCTCCTCAAACGTTGAACCTTATCATTATTACCTTATAACATTATTTTGTATTTATTTTTATCATTGGTTTATTTGAGCTGGGACAGTGCACATGAATCAACATTTCTGTAAATGTGCAAGTGTTAGCTGTAGTTTAGCTAGTTTCCAACTGTAGTCCCAGGCAAGGGGTAAAATGCCAGCAATATACAAAACATACTTTAACATTATATAAAGTACAATTAGGGTTTGTAGAAAAATATAAAAGATTAGGAGTCCATGTGAAAACAGATTACTGGGTGAAACGACAAACAATAGGCAACAATGGAACAATCATGACATGGGACGACCTTTACACTAGACACAGACTCATAGGGCAGCAGAGGAAAATTATAATTTTTTTAAACTATGGTCACAGATTTGATTCTCAAGTAACCATGACATCAACATATGTTTATCCATGTTTGTTTAGGAAAGGCTCCACAAACTTGTCATATAAATCTCCTAAAGTCCTTTCAAGTGTCTTTAGTGTAGTCGACTCCATTGGCACCACTTTCTGAGCTTGTTGTGAAATATATTTGCACTTTTGTTTATACGTGCTGACAGAAAAGACATTGAACCAGTTTCTGTTTCATGTGGATAGGCTGGATGGTGATTACAGAGATATAAACCATAAACCAGCTCAACACATCTACAATCTGATAGTTAAGCAGCGAATTACACCATCGAATTCTGAACTGTCACCGAGTCAATGTGGAAAAAAAAGTTTCAAAAATGAGGAAGTAGTGATCGAATAACATCAAGGGTGGTGGCGCTGGGCGAAGTAATGGGCACGTTTGGAAATGAAGCACTCGATATCACAACCACAACAACCGGAATGATTAAAACATCAAGATTGAACTCCTGGTTAAAGGAATGTCAGCGGTGTCACAGTTGTGCCACTGTCTGGGCCGGTGACTCACACATAAAGCCAGTCCAACGCTTTCCCCTCGCCACAACTTCGACACAGTCTGTCATTTGATTAGCGCAGGCCAACCCCTCCGGCTCAAAGACTTTTATGTGTCGGCCGCTGGTCAAAAGTTCTCCATAACAATTAAGCACACGTCAAGGAGATTACCCAACACAAACAACCCCAAAACCTCCCCCAACCGAGAGTTAGCCTCTAGTTCTCACCATCCGCCCTACGCAACGTTCAGAAATGAATATTGAGCAGCAACACAAAACTAACGCTGCTGTAATTTCGAATGTTGAAAGTGATGTTGAGGGTCTCGTTTCTGATCTGGCACTGAGCGGTCAGAAGGCGACGGGTGAGAATTCCTTTTTAAATTAGCCCGAATAACAAATAAAAGACGTTTATGTTTTCCAAGTGACGGCTAGAGTAGCTAACAGTTGAGAGAGAAGACTAATCACAAACGATCAATTGTGTCTCAGGTGGAGAATTTGAGGATTTTGGTTATCTAATGAAAATATTGTGACTGGACTCATTTCCGTTGTGGTGCCAGAAGGGCAGAAGAGTAAATGTGTGAACAGTTTACTGAAGGCACCACTTAACTTCTCTGAGTGAGAGAGAGTGTGTGTCTATGGCTTGGGTTTCACTGCACTGTTTGGATATCCAGGCCACACTTACCTCAGACGCTCACAGTCCTATGGGCCGATGCCACCGGGAACCCTGGGACCAGGTGGGATTGGGAAGAAACTTTTCTCGCTTTTAATATAAGTGGGATAAGTGGGAATTAGTGCGTTATGAATTAGTGCGAAGAGAATTGGTGCAGTATGAATCAATGCAGTGCAATACAGATAAATTGTGTTCTTATTGTCACTCTCCATCTTATTTATTGTCGAATGTTTGCACTAATATGGCACTATAATTGTTTACCTGCTGTTGTTCAGCCGTAAAGGAATCTTTGTAAATTGTATGTGTGTGTGTTTTATTCTTTCTGCTGATGGAAATTGGCCTAAAGCTAATCTGGCATATTGTCATCTGTTTAAATGGTCATTGATCATTTGTTTCCCCTTCTTCTTAAACAAATAATACGGACTTCACATCTTATTTTGTACATACATTTTTAACTTACTTTTAAAGGTAGAACATATTTTCCCATACATATATATATATATATATATATATATATATATATATATATATATATATATATATATTAAACGCAGATTGCACCCTTTGACTCTGTATTTTAATAGCATATTTTTATAGCCTTTAGTAAAGTGGTTACTATGGTGGACTTGCAATAGGGAAAAGAGACACCAACAATTCAATTATTTATATGATCTAAACATACAACAACATACGGTTTTCCAGTTACAGTCTGCTGAAAATAAAAAAGTGACATTAATATTAAAGACTTTTGTTGTCAGTGGTAAAATACTTGTATGATTTGCAGGAGAATGTGTGGATGGACACGGAGCTGTGGGACAGTGGCTGCAGTGCGACCTCTGCACTGACACAGCTCTGTGGTCTCACCTGGTGCTCTTTATAGAGGGATGGCTTCATTGTCTTATGTAAACACTGCAGCTCTATGTTTACTGTAAATGGTGCCCTGTAAGTGTGTTTAACTCAAGTCTGCAACCTCTTTGACTGTATCATGCATAAAACTATGGCCAAAATGCTCACGATTGCTCCTCTCGGCCTCACTGCTTGAATACAAAGTCGGCTTGTCAGTCGGCTTGCTTTGAAATGTACATTTGCGTAGTTTAACAGGTGAGGCAGAATAAAACATGGATGACAACCCATGTGTTTACCTTCTTGGAGGCTGGCGTGACAAGTACAGCTAAATGTAAGTGTAACTTTGCCAACAAGTCCAACACCTGCCTGTCAGATTGAAGGCGAGATAGCTGACACAGAACTGTACAAGACTGTGCAAAAGTCTAAATACTGAGCCATAAAACATGAGAAACATATAGTGTGAATCCAAGTGTCACAAAAGAAGGCTTTAACACTATTACTCCCAGAGCAGTCATGGTGACTGCCATTACTCTGCTTAGGTAGATTTTTGGTGTTCCTCACTTTTTGAATTTTACTGTAGATGTATATATTTAATTTCTTTATTATGAGTTTGAGAACATTTTCAGATTTAAGTCAAATTTGAGAGGTTCCACCTTTAACTCCCAGAGCAGTCCTTCTTTATTTCCAATATATATATATATATATATATATATATATATATATATATATATATATATATATATATATATATATATATATATATAAAATAGCAGTACCTTTTGGATATAGCCCCTCCAACATGATTGTCTGTGGTCACATGACAGTTTGAAAGCTTGTCAGTCCACATCGAGGGCTTGTCAAAGCAGTGACAGAGCACCCAGATGGTAGATCTGAGCCGCCGCTGCGCAAGCCCTGAGGTGATAGGTGGAGTCGAGATGTACTCATGTACTTTTATTGGTATGGCTCGTGAACTCTTTGCCTTTGCCCTCGCATGTCCTGCGTCTGTGTCCTCATTCTCTTACACAGATGACAGCCAAGAGATATAGAATATCCAGCTTCAAGAGATATTCTATAGGTACATAAACAGCTCATCTCAAACAGTTTCAGTTACTGTAAGTGAGTACAGATAATATATCAATGTAATAATACAAACCACCAAATGTTCAATGAATTGGGTTTATTTGATGTCATCAGGAGAAAGATGTTTACTTTTGTCTAACCAGTCAACTTTGGTCAATTAGCAACTTTAACATTTGTAGAATGCACATGACAGTGACAACAAAACAGTTTATGGTCTTTACGAAATAAATAGCACATTGCTCATTTACAGCTTGGCTGAAGAGAAAACAAACAAGGGTTAATCTTCATATTAAATGCATACCAATGAGTGGTGATACTCATGTGTTACTAACTGCTCAACAAAGACAAAATGCTCTCCTTTTTAAATAAAGCTTTCAGTTTTAATATGTACCTTCAAGAGCCTGTTATAGTTAAATAAATAGAATGTTTTCCATTTGAACATGCACATCCAATTTGCCTGGGAAAACTATTTACATTTTCACTGATCTACGTGTCCACCAAATCTGCACCTGTTCCTCAGGTTCTCATACTTACACAAATGTACAGTCACTCCTGCAGACATGCTGCAGCTATTCACTATTCACACAATATCTAAACCTACTCAAAGTGAACCAAATGCTAACGGTGAACATGGCCATCCATGTATGGCCTAAAGACACAACATCTTCACCAGGGGCTTACAAAACGTAGTATACAATTGATCATGCACTGTATAAATCATGGTTATTTGGTTTGAGAGTGGAGCCAGTGGCTTCTGCTTACTTAAGTGAACAAAGTGAGACAGATATCCAACCAAATAATGTCATTATTTCCAATAGTTTTTAAGTCTTCATCCCCAGGTCTTTTCATGGTTCAGTGGTTCATGTGTCTTGTAAGCTTCCACACATAACCAGGAGCAAAGACCTCAGTCTTTTTCCAGTCCTCCCGGCTGTCACACATTTAGGTTGAGTTAGGCAGTTTTTCCTGGTGCTGGTGTTGTTTTTTGTTTCACTTTTTCATGAAGCAAAATAAGAGTTCTGCATGGAGTAGAGGCGGTCGATGGGGTTTCCCACGCGGGCCTGCAGGGAGCTGACATCTGATGACGCCATGAAGCAGTCACTGAGGCTGGTTAGAGACGTGTCGCTGTCAATGTCGTGGAAGGCAGAGTCGTTACCTGTGGGACACATGCAAACAAGGCTCACTAACGGGAACAACACGATTCAAATGTTATTCAGCACTTCGTTCTCACCAAATATACATTTTACACCATCACTTTTTACTTCTAGCGTGTAACACATAAATAAGTCTTGAGTAAAATGTTTAGCTTCTTTTCCCCATCTTCATACACACGTGATTATGTATTTATATCTACTTACTTTATAAATCAGTTGAGTAATTCCTCGAGTGCATTTTAACTTCTCTTTTGCTTCTACAACATAACTACATAAGCCGCTCTTACCAAACAACACGAGGACAAGTTTGCAATATAAACAAGTCAATCTTGAAAAACAAATTTATAGTGGTGTTGGGAAATTATAATTACTAATAGTCACTCACTATATGAAATAGCTGCATGGTGTCATCACAATAGTGAGAAGTGTTTTGGTGGATAGCATCAAAGCTCCATGTTTGGGGCCCTCACTGGGACAATTGCGGTCTGTGATGGGGCATGTAAACTAGGGGCATCCCGCTAAAAGATCTGGTTAATAGCAACTGTTTACGCCTTTCATAAAACCTCAACATGTTATTTCTCTAGAGGGAATAGTTAACTTTATTACACTCTGGATCTTAATGATAGGGCTGCACAAAATGGGGACAGTGTTTAGAGACATATCTTTTAATGCCTTGCCAATATTGTTGTTTTCCCCAAACCAAAAGAGAGTGATGAGACTGGGGATTTGGGTTCTCACTTCCAAGAACAACTAAATGGAAGCAAATTATAAGGAAGTTATGAACTAGAGGCAATGGTCCCACAGGGAAGTGTGAAGGACATCACTGTGTTGTTCTAGTTACATCCTGTGGACCCAAGTTTGAGTGACAGCTTTTCATGTTTTAATTCTATATTATGAAATCCAGTAAATTGCTGTGTGTCATTTCATGGAGAAGCTCACACTTTTGCTTGGACAGAGCTGATGTTAAATCCACCACTGAAACCCGTGACAGAGGATGGATAAGAGTTCTATAAGCATTTAAAAGTTGGCATGTTTTTTAGATTTATCAGTAGGGGCTAAACTCCAGTTTTCTCTTTTGATACATTCTATTCTACAGTGTTAATTTAGACAACACATTTTAATTGAGTGTCAATCTTTAACAAAAAATATTTCAGTTTCAATCCAAATTTTGACAAATATTTGTTTTTAATTTTAATATATTTTTAGTCAATAAAACTATCCTGCTACTTTAAAAGGGCAGTGGGCCTTTTGTCATTTAGTCCAGTTATAAGAAAGTTACTAGTCCCCCACACACTTAAGTTGACTAATTGTCTTTATTTAAACATGAATTTCTTTAGTTGACTACTCATTTAGTCAACTAAATTCATAGTAGTTTTAGGCAACAAGAAAATTATTTTTTTCTTAATTATGATAAATTATAGCACTTTATGTGACATGTACAACCTTGAACTTTGAGTTTGTTTGGTTTTTAGCCCTGGGAATGAAAAGTGGAACTCTTCACTCATTACTAATTTATTTATGTATATAGTATGTATATATTTGTATTAGAATAAAAAACTAAAATATCAGAAATGTTATTCAATAAAATATCAACCTGTTGTCAAAGTTTTAGTGTATGTCATTTTAGTCCTTTTTTTTGTCTTTTATTAATGTTTTAACTGTGACGGACATATTTTAGTTGACAAAAAAAACACTGCTTTTCTGTGTGGAATCACTAAGATTGCTGTATATCCCAAACTCTCAAGCTTGAGTGACTCTTTTTCTTCTGTGCTGTGGGAGGAGAAGCTGCTTGTGTGTGTCTGAGAGGCTCAAACCAGGAGGCTGTGGCCAGAACACATGTCCTGCATTGAGGAGCCATGAGGTTGATCAAGGGACAGACATGTGCTTAGAGCAGGAGTGGAGTGGGTGTTGTTTTAATGAAAGGAGGAGAGGGGGTAGTAGTGACTGGATGCTCACCATATGGGTTCATGTGGTCCCCTGGCATCTGAGGGGGGGTGAGGCCCTGTTGGAACGGGTCTGTACTGTAACTGTTCTGGTCCATGGCCACGAGCTGCTGTTGTGGGGGGACTAAGGGCGTGAAGGAGCTCATCATGCCCTCCATCCGGTTAGACATCACCTCTGCAGCACAAGACAACAAATATTACACAGAGGAAATGAAAGTGGAAATCGCATTTAATTTGAAGTTTGACAAGACTTTGGACCAAATGGGACAATTAAGCCGGCCTACATATTTAGGACTATGTAAACTATGTAAACTGTGCGTATGTTCTCTCTGTGTGTCTAAGTAGTATACCAAGTGTAAATAGCTTGCCAGTTCATCTCTGTAGCTCTGATGTTATCTTAGCTAAATTTATCTTTAAATAAAGGAATATCAACAGATTATGGAGGCCTGGCATAGTAACAATCATCCCAACATGACAGAACATAGAATACTACATATCTATGCCATTTATAGTGTTTAATGTCATTGTGAACACAGCATTAGACACCAGAAAGAACTAAATAGTACGATATCCAGTGGCTCACTTTTACCCACAATCCATTTGGGGACATAATTTTTGTGGCTTCATCCTGAAATCCACGCCCACTTTTCTTTTCTTTGCAGTGTCTTGTCCAATAAAGTCATTATTTTGTATTCATAAACTGTTAAAAGCGGTTTAATGTAGGTACCTTGTCCGAGTCTTTGCGAGTTCTGCTGCTCTTGCTGCTGCTGCTGTCTTCTCGCCAACTTCTTCATCTGAGACAAAGGAGTCAAAGTTGTGAGAAACTCCCAAAACTAACATGCACTCTTTAATTTAAAAAGGATGCTCCTCACGGTTCACCCTTAAATGAACTTCATAAAACTGCAGCGGAGTGCACTTCATTGTCAAGAATCAAAGCTTTTCACTGATAATCATCAGTAAAAGAGGAGGGTGTAGATGTTAAATGCAACTTTTTTCTACTTTTGTGGTTGGAATGCAGTGATAACTTTAACAAACACAGTTGAGGTGATTTATAGGTGACACTGTGTAAATCTTTGATGGAAAAAGGCTGTTGTGAGCTCCCCAGCAAAGATCTGTGTTGTGCAAGCGGCTCATGTCTTACCTTAGCTCTTTGGTTCTGGAACCAGACCTGCACCACACGAACACTCAGACCGGTCTCTGCTGCCAGCGTCTCTCGAACCTGGAAACAAAAATAAGTAAGTATTTAAAAGTAAAAGGATACAGTGATTTGATGGAAGTTTGTGGTGTGCCTGTTTTATAGTATTAGGTATCAGTAGTTGTGTTTTGTCAGTTTGTCATTCATTGCAGTCAGTAACACAGACCAGAAAGGCAGTTGCTTTGTGGACTTAGAATGTATTTACTGGGTTAGCAAGATTCATTATAGTTCAAAATAAGCAAAAATGTTGTTTCATTTTAAACATGAAAATGACAATATGTTATTCATTCACAAGTGTTATTATATTTTAAGTCCATTTATTTGAATAACACGTGGATGAAATACAAAGCAGATGTATCCATGTTAGAAACACGTACCTTTCTGCAGGGTTTGGAGGACACCTCAAAAGAAGCCTTGAATGCGCGCCTCTGCTGAGTGGTCAGGATGGTCCGGGGTCTCTTGGGTCTCCGTGGATCCTTCGCATCGTCCCCTTTGCCTTGACCTCCGATGCCCTTCTCTGGTTTGATGTCCAGCTCCTCATCGTCACTTTTCTCTGCACAATAAAACCAAGGGTCAGTGACAGGGCTCTAACTAATCTGTTTTGCTTCTTTCCCGCTTCACATTCACAGAGCATAATCAAAGGAGACATGTGTTTTTGATATTTGTTATCAATTTATTACAATAGGAGAGGGCCGCACGTACGATTAGGCTACAGAAGTGAAATATGCACATTTGTCAAAGGGCTGGAGACTGCGTCACTCGTAATGTATGGCCCTCAGCTTTGTCTGATTTACACTAAATCAATCTCTGATAAGAAAAGTGCAACATGAAAAAGCAGAACAAGCACAAGGAGAATGATATTTTTCTACTACGGGATGGCTCAAATTTAAATAACAGCTAATCCATTGATATACAATTTGATTATAGATTTAAAAACGGAATATGAAAATATTAATTGACTATTATGTGTAGGTTTTGTTTTTGGCTAATAGCATATTAGCATCTCCTCTAAGCCAATACAAATCATCTTACAATCATTTCCAAATAGATGTTTTATTTTTATGTAGGGCAGAACAAAGAGAATGCAGGCCTGTAGACTGGAGTATTACTTTATTTATGTAGCATTAAATAAAACTAAACATGCCACTTAAATGATCGTAAATTCAAGTGAGTCAACAAACAACTGTGTTACTCATGTGCTCTGCAGAATAAGTGTTCACAAATGAGGAAGAGCACCAGGGAATCACTGCTGACTGAGAAAGGAGTCAAACATGACACTACCATGTCCCCCATCATCTGGTTTAGATCTCTCTTTAAAGGGAAGAACTTAAATAAAAAAATAGACACTGGCCTTTCCTTTGTAAATAGAGCCATGTTCAAAAAAGTCTTTCAATTTCCAGTGACTGATAATGCCCTAATGCCGTTTCCCAACATCGTCCAAATTTGCGTTGTAGGTTTTTGTCTTTTGATAAGGTCATCTTCTGTCTTCCGAGTGACACCACCAAACGGGGCAAGAAGCCGAGCAAATATTCCCACAAGTTGACAAAAGTTGACACAGGCACAGATGTATTTGACAAATTCCCTTGCTTTTGTGCATGTTTAAATGTGAGCCAGATGGCGGTGAACGGTGAGGCTTGGCGAGGTGCCGTGTGGTGTGCAGTGTGTGAGGAGAAGGCTATAGGGCGAGGAACACTAGAGCTGATAAGACTGGGGCGCATGCAGGCCCCAAATCCCTCTGTCACTCACCATCATGCACGGCTTTAATTCTTTCCAGCACAAGACTCGGCCCACGCATGGACGGCCATTAATACAGGTTGACTTGTTCAGTTCTGTTTCCACTTCCTACTGTACCATAAACCTGTACTCCCTGTTTTATATTTTTATTGGTCTCTGCAGAAACAAATTGGCAATTTTGTTACTGTGACATTTTGTTAAGCTACAAGAGAAGAAAAAGCAAACTGCGCATTAATGGGATATTATAATCTGTGAACTGCTATGTGGATATGTTTTGAAAGACATATTCAGCCGGCTTTATGTCAAAAACACATATTTTTATTCATGTGTATGTATGTTTTAAATCACACTATTGACGAACAGCTAAGCAAAAGAATCAATAAGAAACACAAACATGCTTTAATCACCCCAAATACATATACTTCGAGTAGGGAAATGAGATGGGCAAAATATGTATTATGTCACAGTTAATAAGGATGTGACAATGTGGAAATCTCACGGCAAGATATTGTCACGGTATTCATTTCCCAGTACAATATTTATTGCAATATCGTGGAAATACAAATGATGAAATTTAAAATGGCTTGGCAAGAATTTGTGCAGATCATTACTATCTTTTTTTTTTTTAAATTAAGATATAAAGTGCTTAAAAACTGTCATTTCTTCATGTTGCACTGAAATGTAGCAAATGATCATGGTCTATGTTCTTCCTT
The DNA here is from genome assembly GCF_026437365.1 of Eucyclogobius newberryi. Taxonomy (NCBI): domain Eukaryota; kingdom Metazoa; phylum Chordata; class Actinopteri; order Gobiiformes; family Gobiidae; genus Eucyclogobius; species Eucyclogobius newberryi. Next base: position 15,864,386 of record NW_027316278.1, on the reverse strand, counting down.
CTGTTTTTTTTTTTTTTTTAATGTTGCTGCAATACACAATGAATGTAAACAACGGAGCTTGGAATTATTGTCAATGTCCATGATATTATCAAGGGACTTTAGACAATACAAAGTTATTGTCAAATCCGTAATGGTTAATAAGATAAGATAAGATATTCTTTTATTGTCCACACATGGGGAAATTACATTGTTGCAACGCAGGTAGATACAGAGGAAAAGGACAGATAACTTATAGGAAGTAAAAAAAAAACACTCCTAAATGTAGATGTTTCATATTTCTCCTTTAAATGCTAAAAATGTAAGATGTAAGTTGTTCTGTATTTCAACAATCAGATAAGATTGTGCTGTGATTGCATTTTGCTTATGAATCGAGGTCCAATCCATGTCATTCAAAGCAATTTAACAAACAGAAGATTTTGACTGATAATGTATCTAATGCAATAATGTATCGTATCACATTCTACATTATAACATCCATATATATATTTATCCAGATTTGAGTGAACCCTCTGACTTCCTGCACGGTGCCCTGCTCTAACACCCCTGGGTTAGGTCCATCATGGCGGACTTCTCTGTTGGCTGCGAGTGCTCCGGGACAGCGTGTCCAGAATACAACAGGCAGGTGCCATGTGATGGTCGCACCCTGGTGTGTGGCTCTCATGGCGGTGTGAGAGGGTGCTCACCTGAGTCTGAGTCATCGGGGCTGACGCTGCTGAGGAGGTCCTTCTCCCTCTCGTAGTCCACCTTACACAGCAGCTGGCCCTCCTTCAGCACAAACTCGTCGCCCTTCCGGAGCTGCCGGTCGCACACGCAGCAGCAGAAACAGTTCAGGTGGTAGACACACTCCAGCGCTCGCATCACAAACTCTGTGGGGGCAATCTTCTCCAGGCACCCGCTGCACTTGGTCGCAAATAACCTACAACAGAAAAAAGAACGGAAACTAAATATACCATTTAATTTAAACATGTTTATATATTTTTTTCAGCAAGCAAATTTGGGGGATTCCAGTTTGTTGCAGACATACAAAAGCATTTTACTGCATGGACATTTCTGTAGTTGTAAAGGAGTTTCTCTCTTACTAAATTTAAAAAGTGCTTCGGGTTTGCTCATTAGGTCAAATTGTAAGCAGCAACAAGGTACAATCAGTTACACACCATAGATTTAAAAAAAGAAAAGGTTAAACATATGGATGGGAATATAAACAATATTGGTTATCGTAATAAAAAACAAAAAAAAACATAATTTTCGTGCTACATCTTGTATTATCATGATAATAACCAACAAATATTGTGCTTTTAGATTGTTGTCATTTTCACCTACTACTAAGTCTTTTTAAGTCACATTTTTAAACTTTCCTTTCAAAATGACTGTGATTTTATCATTAATCACAATTATTGCATGTGACTATTGTGTGTGAATTATGTGACAACATGTATGGCCCTGTGCCTAGTTAAACAGCGGTATATTATCTAGTATTCTTGTGGGCACTTTTGGCAGCAGCTCCTCTCTTCAAATGCGTTGGGTGGACCCTGGCTCGTGTCGGCCCTGGTGGGTGCCCCCTCCCCCTCATTCTCATTCAACAGGAGTCCACTGCACGCCGCACACCACCACCACCGCCGCTCCTTTCACATCCATAAGTCTTTATCTATGCAACCGACGATATCTGAGCCCGTGATTCATTGCTGACTACCAGGCTGCCCTCCGGTCGCTTCATATCTCATCTCAGTGTTTGATATTACTCCGCTGTGACCGCCCCCATCACCATTTCCACCAACACCTCCATCTTATTTTATATCCTTCCGGGAAGATGTTTGCATTGTTTTATTGGCGACTGAGAAGCATTTAATTGTGGTGTTCGGAAGACGCCACATTAAGTGCTGCGAGAAGGCAGAGGAGTGCGGTTAGATCTTGTCCGGCCGTAAAGCCCTGGATTTATTGGTGGACTCTTTTGTTTGCCCTGGTGTGTAAGACAGCTGGCAGCCGCCTATCTATTTGTGGTGAACATCTATTTCATTGTCGAGTCGAGCAATTGACATTATGTGCGGCAGGATTGGAGGCAGGGATGAGCGATAGTGATGAATATAATGAGTAAATATGAGAGAGGTGGAGACCAAAGGATGCTTTTTGTTATGCTAATGCGGTTATAGGTGCTGATAGAGTAGTGATACGGTGTGAGCAGCTGTATGCACATTCAAAAGCACATTGTGTGGTTGTCAACTATACAGCTCTGCAAATTAATAGCCAGAACAATGATCAACAATGAGAACTATTAGGGACCCTTAATTACATCATAGCTTATGAATCGCTTCTTTTTTTAACCAAAGATAATGTTCAAACCGCAGAACATCTCCAATTACACATGCCGGTTGCAGAGGAAAATAGGAGGTATCATATTTGTGGTTCTGTATGGTTTATAAAATCCTTTTATCTTTCATTTCTTGCAACAGATTAAGAGGATTATTATTTCACCTATATTAAACCTCAAAGATTATCCCACGCAAAGGAAAGTTTGGCATATTTCTTCTCAACCTTTTCGATCATCTGCCAGAATGGATCAGTAATACAAACAAACTGCATTTTTGTCACTTTACATAGACGATCGGAAGTGATATGAAGGACACTTTATGCTTGAATTGAAATGACATAAGAGTTAATAAATGCTTCTTGTAATGCTCCTATTGGAAAGGATTATTTTCTTACTGGCAGGGATCAGTTCAAAGTGGTGATGAATCTGTCAAGACAAGTTCTTAGCTCCGACTGCAATGTTTGGCTAATGATTGCCGGCTGAGGCTTCTGCGAGCGGGTGCAAAATGTGGCGGAAATGACTTGTTAGCTTGATTTTGATACGTCCTAGGCTGGGGCAGTCACCTACAACATCCCTCTAAAACCTCCTCATCTAGATGAAAACATTTTCATTCAAGCCCTTCTTTCCTTTCTTCTCACCGAGTCTAATCTTGTAAGCCATTATTTTTCTATTTCCCCTCTCTGTCACTTTGCATTATTTTTGCTGCTGTAATTCCTATTGGTCTCTTCTGGAATCTTCCTGTCCTGCCTTTGTCCGGGACCCTAATCCGGACTTTCGGCCTGTTTTCAGTCGCCGGTCTCCATTCTCAGCGGGGCTCAGATGGAATAGCCATGCATGACGCCTCTTCTATGGCAACCACACCTCCACAGGAAGGCAACGGCGACTTTTCGGATGGGCAGAGAAGGCCTTTGAGAAGCTGGCAGCAGAAGTAAATCCTTCTCAAGGGAACAAGGGGAATTAGCAGGGAGCAGTGGACTAGGGATTTAACCCTACCCCTGTGCTTTGAAAGGCCTCGGTCGGTCCCACTCCTGCGGCTAGTCACAATCAAACAGGGGAGGAGTGGGGAGGCGGCAGCAGGAACAGAGAACACAAACTCCCTGAATGACACAAGCAGTGGATTGTGGAGGAGCCTAATCCCACTTTAATACCTTTCCAAGTTCAGCTGCTAAAGAATGCTCTCTAAAACAACACCGCTGTGTGAGCAGTGGAGGCTGACCGGAGGGAGGCTTGCCATTCAACCTCTCGACATTACCTGATTAGTGGTTAGAGGAGCAGAGGAGCGGGCGAGTTTACGTAGGGAAAATGGAAAGGATTGTTCCGGAAATAAATTTGATCTCTCATGCTTATGTCATTCTATATGATACAAACTGCGTCACAAACCAGGGATGGGCAATATGGGCAAAAATGTATGTCCGTATCATTGATTAATGATATTCAGTTAATCCAAAATATATATATGTATTTCAACATTTATAGTTGATGTTTAATGATCAGACAATGTGAAATGTAAAATGAATCACAAAAGTGCAGAAATACAACATCACTTATTTCTTTCTTTTTTTATCACGTCTTTTTGTCGCATTTTCTACTATAAATGATATACGTGATATGCAGTTGTTGCTGTTGCATATCTTCAAAACAACATTCAATATCTACACTTAGTTACATTCCCCGTTTGGATGAGCGACAGCAAAAGTATCATTGTTCTCCTTTAAGGTCATTCAATAACATTAACTCTATAAACCAAATATCTGCAGGGACCTCAGCCTGGACTTTAAAATGGTTATGGTGATCATCGACAATGTCCTGCTCCTTCTTTATCCCATTGGCCCATCCTAAGTCCAGTAAAATCCACTTTGCTTGGACTCGCGGGTGCCTTGGTAACATGACTCCCTGTCACAGAGCTAGCACAACATAGAATGGACCACCAGCGTAAAGTCACATCCCCTGCACCCTCCCTCTGCCCTCCCACACCTGAGCGCACGGATGCTCGGAGGGACCCTACTGTGCGGATCAGGGGCCGCAACCAACGCACGGAAATGTCAATATTTACACGCAAATGACGAGGGAGTCAGTGTCAGCAGAGTCTTCAAAATGTTTTTAATGCAGTGTTCATGTCCATTCTTTTAGAGTCTGGACACAATATGTTTTAATGTTTTACTATTACTATTTACTACAATTTTAGTGTTGCAACACAGAGTAGGCACAGGAGTATAATAATAAAAACAGATAAGTTAGAAATAACTCTTATAATCTTAATAATAATAATAACACTCTTATTTACAGCTGTTATATGGACAGAAAATATTGCAATACTATGCAGTAATTATGACTTTAAAGGTGACCCATGATGCTAAATTGACTTTGATTAGCTTTTAACCAACAGCCTGTCTTCATCATTAGCTATCTCTATGTTGTATTTCGATTGCATGTTTGAGTAATCCTGTATTGTCCTGCATGTCAGGCTTTCACCTACCCCCTATCTCCGCCAACAGCCATGTACGCACTTGCAATTCTAATCTGACTCCAAGTCATCCATGTAGGGTACGGAACTCTAATGCTGTACATTTTCAACAATCAAAGCAAATTCAAGAAAATTGCTGCTTGCAAAATGTCACAATGAAGTTCTGCAGTCTTGAACAAGCAGTGAACGGTTCAATTTCTATTACCAAGCCATTTCAGAACAATATTGCACTTTACATTAAACAAAATGCAAAACAATGATAACTATAATAGTTTAATACTGAATACTCAAACAAACATGATCTGTCTTCTTCAAGGATCAACATCATATAATCTGGCTCCTAAATGAATGATCTGAATGACCTTATGTCAGATGGACTTCCCAAGACAACAGTCGCCATGGAACTGGGAACAAAAGTACAGTTCATGGGAGGTGACCATCTTTCAATGTATTTGTTGGTATCTTTTAACTCACTATCCAAAATAACACAAAACGAACGCTAAAAATATTGGTTGAGCTCTTCCAGTTCACATGGTTGTATTTGTATCAGACTCGGGAGTTTAACCGTCCAGAGGCCGTGAGAAAGAGCAGAAGTTATTTTGTGTTGCACTGAAAAGACCAACAGTGAAAATGTGACCCCTCAGACACCCATATTTGCCTTTTGCATGCACTTTTACGAGCTTTACATGCTCCCTTTGAAAAGATTAGAGCCAACTTAAAGTGTGACAACACCTTAAGTTCGCACCACATGTTGTCAATGATTCCGCCGCTCCAGCCATTACATCTAATGCTTCTGCCGCAGTGATAAGCATCAGGAGGACTGGGCTGGGATAAAAGAAGAGAAACGGGAGGGGCAAATATGGAGATGCTTATGGGGGATGACAATCAGGCTACATTTAGAAACATTTGCAACTGTCTCACCTATACTCCCCTCTGCTGCTGCTGCACACTTTAAGCAACAGCGTAACAATTTAGTGAAGAATAGTTGGGGCTATTATGTCACGGCATCTCTTCAAAGACAGAAGGATTATCCAGGCTGCAGCTGTAAGCCATTACTTTGAAGATGGGTGGTTGTGTTTGGGCAGGAAACCTGTGTCCGTGCCAATCATCAGAGGTGAGGCATGAGGTCACACAAGGCCTCTTCTCCACAAAGGCCCTGAGGAGCGACTGGTCAAGCGCGCCGGCCACTGGGGCTAATACTTCCTGCTTTACACACATCTATTCTGTGCAGTGCAATGGTGGATATGTTGGTGTCTTTGTGGCTATTCTTAAAACTTGATTACACATTTGTAAAAAGTGATGTCATTCTAAGAGTGTTTGACAAAACATTGGCACAACTCAGGTCCCCATGATATTCCAGGCTCTTAACAGTTTGGCGTGAAAAAATACTTTGGTGGTTAACAGGTTATTTATTCAATAATGTGTTTATTTTAAACAAATCTCAAGGTTTAAATATTTTATCATTTTATTTATCTATTTTGTTAAAATGTGATCTTTTTAACCTGGTTTCTGATGTTTTTCTCTCTTTGTACCCTCCAACTTCCAGAAGACAAGAATAATATGATTAGGCAATCTCATTACTTACTAAAAATCTGATATTATAATAAAACATAAGCCGACTGTTTAGAAATTCTGCTTTGAAATTACTGCGCAAAAATGTAGCCCCTCCCGCAAGGCGCAATCCCAGGACTCCCTGGTGGGCCTCTTGCCCATGACTTCAGGTGGGATCTTGTCCTGTTAGTCTTCTGGACGCACAACAAACAGAGCTGTCTGACTTCAGCCGAGGAGGCTGTGGTCTGCCAACAGACACTTCTCAACAGACACGCCTCATCAGCTCCTAACAACGGAATCAAGAGCTTTCACCAAAGACCAAACACATTTGAGGTCCAGATGTTTTTCACTGTGCACCTTCTTTTAACTTTATCTGAACATGATTAAAATTACTTTGTTATGTGGCAAGGATTTGGTTAGGTGGGAACAAAACCTTGATATTGTCCACACCAGGCAAACTAAAAATAACTTGTCTACACGTGCATTCTGACAGACATAGGAAGAACAAGTTTGGAATACAAATTGTTGAAAAATATAATTCTCAATATGCAATTTATCTTTCCAGTTTACCAATAGTTAGACAGTTCTGTGTAAGTCCAGCGCTGCGTAGCCTCGAAGCTCCAGCACAGGCCAATGTCTTTTGGACTGAAAAAGGGGGAAACATGGTACTTTGTTTCAACACTTTAGTGCAGCATTAACTTCAGCTTGTAAGTCACAAAATATGACTTCTACTAAGGCTGTGGATGGTTCAAAATAATCGCTATTGAAATATTTTCCTCTATTATTATACTTTAACGATGTAGTAACATAACTGAATTTATAGTTATTACAAACATATCGTATAATTTGTGGGAAATTCTCAAAGTTGGCCCACTCTTTTGGCCTCAAAATATTGGCAGAGCCAGTTCTAGCTCTAGAGTCAAACTCATCAGTAACCGATATCAGCCATGAAAAACCCCATCATGGTCTTTTCATTGTTCATAGGCAATTTCATCACTGTTGCAATTGAGTACCGGTATATCCATGTAACAGTACTTTTACTTCAATTCAAATGTTCAGTCCACCTCTGATAATAATCCTGTCTGCATAAATGTGCGCCGCGGCCGACCTTGTTTTATAGTATCAGCGTTTCTCTTCGGCGCATTGATTCATGGAGAGTAATGAAGCCAAGTAAAAAGTGCCATCCTCCCTCTCCCAAGAGCCAGCTCCAGTCAGCCCTAAAAGCTGCTTAATCACCACGCCGCGCTTACTGCATTAGCATAATAATGGCCTTTAAATTGAGGCTCTTTGTTTTTTAATTAAACTCCCAGCAGGTAAAAGTAAAACACATTAACAGGAGAAGTGTACGCTGGTAATGGCCCAAAGGTGCCTTCTTCATCACTGGCCACAGGGTTTTCATTCTTGCCCATGCTACTCCGGCTGTACAGTAGCTCGCGAGGGACACACAAGACAAGATGAGATGTGCACTTGGCACAGCACAAACGCATGCACCTGCCCTACATTTCTGATGTGAGACACTTGGTGAATTCTGCCAAGCAAACGCAGGATTTTACTATGCCCACTTTATTATTGGTGGTAGCAGGATGTGTGCAGGAATGCAAAGTATGAACTTTGTTTCTATCCTATAAATACTAAACTAAAAGGGAAACAAGATGGACAGAGCAGACCATGGCCATGGTCACAACGGTGAAGATACTGTACTGTATATTAGTAAAAGACCACAATAAATAAATGCCTTGCCTGTCTAAAACCTCACAAGAGTAATTTATAGTTTGAAATGTATTTGTTTTATGGTGAATTCATGTTTGTATTTTATGTAGCTCAATAGTACACAATCCCCCAAAACTTGATCTATAACATAAGGCGTAACTATATTTACCCAACAACTTCAATATACATTTCCATGTCAACATGAATTAGATAAATGGGACAGAATTGGAAGTCTGTCTTGCTTTCCTTCAAATGTATCTGTTAATGAGTGACATGCTTCCCTATGTGGACATAATCCTCCTGATGCACCACAAAGGTAGCACAAAGCTGCAGGGGTAAAAAGGACAGTGCAGAGGAGGCTAAGTACACATCCAAATACAAGAGTAAGCAGACAGGCACACAGGATGCTGTTTGGACAGCTGCTGCTCCTGCCTATGGAAGATGACTGCAACATTGCATTTAAGCCTAGTTTGAGAACAGCAAACAAACAATGTCCATTTAGTAGATTTAGCCCGGAAATGTAATGTTTTTCCAGACGTTTTCCAATAGAGCTGAGTGTTATACACCGTGTATGTTTTGGCATATGATGCTTAATACTTTGCTCTGTTGTGTGTCAATGTCATTACTTTAGTTTGTCAAAAGAAACAGCAGTAACCACAGAACCGTAAGTTACCACAAGTACCTGCTAAAAATATCACATTAATAATGGGTATGTTTTAAATATTGCCTCACTCTGTTCTCTGGTCTCTGTTCGCTCTGAGCTGACGTGAATCAGGAGCATGAGCAGCGGCAGCGGTCGATGAGCGGCTTCACAGGCGTCGAAGAGTGGGAGAGTGATGGCTACAATAAGTCTAATGGCTATCACATGTTACACAACGGCCCACGCAATTACCACAATTATTTTCTACTTATTTTTAATGAGAGGGATGTGTGTTTAGAAGAGTCATGTCCCTGCTTGTATGACTTCTAAAGACAAAACATATCTTATGTTGTCTCACCAGATCCAAACCAACACAGTCCTTACTTTTCTTTAGTAAATTAGATTGATGCAACTTTTAATTTAGAATATATATTTTACATTCTTTATGTAAGATAATAAATTGACTTTTCTCACACATTCGTAGTGAAATGGTTAAAAGACAACATTTGGATTGGAGGGCTTTATAATTACTATTGACCCAGAGGTTCTGGGTGTAAGAAATAAAACAAACAGTAATATGAGGTGTTCAAAAGCACAAGTCTGCAAATATGCAAAGAGCGGGTCTGGAGCAGAGCATGGCAGCCTTCTTTTGGGCCCTAATCTGAGGCCTACACAATATTAAGACGGCTTTGGAGCCACTTGTGACCCAGCTGTGCACTAATGAAAAATTCCTCAGCTCTGTGCAGGGGCCAGCCGAGCTTGACCCTTCCACCCTCCACCAAACCACGTCCATCTTGAGGAGTTTACCCATGGCTCACAGATACTGGATTAATCTGTAAAAAAGGAGAAAGAGAGACAATTCCCCTCCCCTCCAAGGCCTCCTGTCTTTAGCACATTGGTCTCAAGTAAAGTGTTTGCTCTGGTCTTAATAGGCACAGATGATCTGCAGATCATTGTGGCAGAGGCTGCTCAGATGAAGGGGCCATGTTTATTTAACAAAGATTCAGTCTAAGCTCAAAATGAGTTTGGACGAGAGAATGTGAGGTGACCAGGAATTAGATGGTGTTCACGAGATCTGGATTCATCTTTGTGTGATCGCACTCCCACTGATCCTCTGTCTGTCTGTCTCGAGACATGCTCTGGTGATGAGAAAATACACAGAGAAAACAAAAAGACAATTGGGAAAGTTTTTTTTTTAAATTATAATATATTTCATGCAATTAGAGTTATGTTGTTGTCAAGTTTCTCAATTTGTGCTTGATCAATGAACACATCCATCTTCAATTGCACAATACTTTCTCTGACTGTCATATAATTTTCTAAGGCAATTTAAAGAAAAGAAAAATGATCTTCATCCCACTCATCTGCTAATGTCTAAAGCATATCGTAAGACTCACCGAGCAGCACGAAACACTAAAACTCAGGAAATTGAAGAAGGGAGTGGAATGGGAAGGATGCTGGAAATAGAATAAATATGCATCCTAATAAGAGGCATTCTCATGAAAAACCTGGACAATATTACAGATGAAAAAAGTTAAAACAGGCATAAGTTTAGACAAAGTGTGGCGTTAATTTGAATGACTGTGGCAGATTAAACCAATTAAGCAGAATTGATATCAAGCCCAGGTCCCTGGGCAACCTCTGCACAGACTGAATTAAAGTCCTCATCAGACTGAGCAATAATAATAATAATTCATTTCTCCAGGGCCATCTGAATCATCAAAGCGCTCAAAGTGTCATCCCCTCAAAAAGATGAGTCCACGGCTATAATATTCAACTGGGAATACTCGAGATTACGAAGCTAACACGGGGAGGCGGTGGTTAAAATGAAAAACGGGGAATGACAATAAAAAACAAACACTATTATTGAAAGACAGGATGCTTTAAGAGCTAGAGGCCATGGGATTAACATCGAGATTAGCATTCAGGCAATATATTTGAATTTCTCATCAACAGGACCCCTTCAAAGAGCCAAATCCCAAGATTAGCAGGCGTTATGCTAAAAAGCTGTGATGTTTTGTGTTGCGGATACACTAGCCAAACAAATACGTCTACCGCGAGCGAGAAGGGCTGGCTTGGCGTAGGATGTATGGCTGTTACCAATAGCAACGGGCTGGTAGTTAGGAGCCAGAGTAGCGCAGGAATGTGTCAGACAGACAGAGGGGCGCACACTCACCGCAGAGCAAACCAAGGACCTGCTGCTTTCACTAAAGAGCCCAGATATGCACTGCTGAGACCACCAACACGTACAAGACAAGCACAGGACAAGGGGAAAGGGACATTCGCCATTGTCACCGAATGTGTGCAGACTTTTACAGTTTAGGGAGTTTCAGGGGACATTTCATTGCGCAGGATATAGAAGGAGATTTAGTATTGGGTTTTTCATTTTTTCAGGGATCATGTACAAACACTTTAATGTTATAAAAGAGAAGACCCTAGCAAAGAGCTACTGTACTTTCCATCTGCAGTCCCTGGGCAGGTGCAGCCAGAAGGTAAAGCATGACGAATAGTACAATATTCTATTAAAACTTATCTGTAATATCAATGCACAGTGAGGCAAACATTTAACTATCTACAAATGCGCTGCTATTTAACCATGTGAACAATTGTAGGACAGAAGTTACACAGTTTACTGGAGTGATGCTGACACAGTTGATTATCAAGAATGTACGTTTCTTTTACATGAAATAATCTGCAGTTCTGCAGTCCGCTTCAGGGAGTTGGTTCCACTGTTTGCGTGTGTTATATCAGAACACAGCTCATGCAAAGGCAGAGTATCTTATGACATAGTTTTTGTGGGTTGTGGATCGAGAGGCGCAAATTCCCTGCTCAGAACAAAGTTGAACACATTTATTCAACAGCAATGGAGCAATCTTGTAAAAATGAACACTGGTCACGGATTAGAATATAAAATGTTATTGTCAAAACTGTGCATTTTATATATTTGCTTTGGATATTAAAGTGGTAACGGAGTGCTTTTTGTCTAGAGCGTTTAATGACAGGTTGTGAACGGACTGGAGAGGCTTCAGAGTGCGTATGAGATCAAATATAGTGAGGCTGAATGTGTCTGAATGAGGAAATATTCTATTTGGCAAAGTTGGGCACTTTCTTTTTGTGTTATGCACGTGGCGTTCCATTAAAAATATGAAATCCAATGAGTTAAAAAAAACTTAAATGCACACATTTTTGAGGGATAATAAGGCAATACAAACTTGTAAGCCAGGATGAGCAATGCCATTGACTCTATATTTGTGCAAACATTCAGTTGATGGAGCTAGATTTTAGTGAGCAGGAGAAAAAAAAAAAAAAAAAAAATCTCATATTTTTGAGAGGTAATAAGGCACAATTTTTGATTGTAATTCCAACAAAAAAAATAAAAAGTATTAGAATACTATTACTAATTATATTACCAAAGTAAACACACACTCACAAATATTTGCATTACAAAATGTAACTTTCTATGGGCCCAGACGACCTGACATTTTTGTTAAAACTGGGTTATACATATGACCTTGTTCTTGAATAACTTTGAGATTTGTGTTGTTGGTCTGGCATTTTTCTTCAAACCTATAATTATCTAACTACCAGAACAATAGATGGTTTGTAGTTCACGGGGGACCATATTTGTAGTTGTTACATCTGAATTATTTATTTTTATTTCTTTGCAAATTTAATAAGTAATCCAATTTAATCTCAAAAAAACATCTTAAAGGCGGTATGGACGATTTTTCGGCGATTTGAGAACTCAGGCGGAAGTGCGCATGCGCACTCCCCCGTGCGGATACAACACACACGTGCGTTTTGTTTATTAGCGCAACGGAGCGCATCGCATCTCTCGTCTCCCGTAGATTTCTGTCCACTTCTGCGTCAGCTCGAACTGTCTTTCTCCGTCTTCATTTTGCCCCGTACACTGAGGGAACTATATTATGATAGATCCATGCGCTTAGGCACGCGGAAACGTGAGGACGAGCCTGACGCGGCTGCAGGTGAGCGGTAGGTGCGTTTTATGATTGATACGTGGCAGGACTAATGATTTATCCACGCCACGAGGAAATATGATAAAAAATTTGCTGAAAAAAATCGTCCATACCACCTTTAACATTTGATCTTGTTTATGCATCCGTTGTAAATTCCAGAGGTGATAAAAATCAAGAACAGTAAATGAATTGTCTTTCTGCTTCTTGCCTTAACCTGCCACCTGCGTGTCATTGTTTGTGCGCTCAATCTTGAAAGGGAAATTTTGTCTTCATCTTGAGCTCCTAATGTTACAGTGAAACTATTTTGTTCTTCAAGTACTCAAGTATGCCTTTAGCCTGGGGATGTCTGGCAGAGTCGTCGTCTGATGCCCTTGTAGCTCCTCGGTTCTTTTTCCCACACAAACAGTCGGTAAGTATTTCTCTGTCATGAGCTTGGTGGAGTGCACAATTTAAAGTCTCCAGCTGGAAGAGAACTGGTTTGACTAAATTCTGCTTTCCCCAAGAGCAGCCCCGGGGTTGTATGGCAGAGCATGGCACGGCACGTCTGGTTCTACACACCAACTGACTTCGCACACAGCCCCCGGCATTAATCCTCCGCACTTTCACCTGGCGTTTGGCGGCACTATTGTGACCCTAACTGAGCAACTGCAAGGGTTGTTTAGGTTCAATAGATAGACATTGGACTGGTGGATACACATAGTGACTCATACATATAACGCTGGTTTAAGTAGCCTGATATAAACTCTCCAGAGAGTGTGATAGCAGCAGCTGTAGTTATGCAGATTTAGCCCTGAACTAGCACAAAGGCACCGGTGCCTCTGCTGTTCATTGTACACATGATGCAGTCGATATGGATCCTTATTTGTCTTCACATGTGATGACAATGTCTCCACCGATGTGACACCCACGGTCAGCCCTCTCAGCGAGGAAAAAAGCCCTGCATTCACTAAGCAATTTTACACTCTCTTTAGGGCCACGAGTGTCTTTGTGTTGTAAGGAGCCGCCCATTCTCTGTGGCTGTCTGAAAAAAGCAGCTGTTTCTATACTGCTGTGGCAGCACTTTATGCAGCCCAATGATAAATGAAGGGGAAGCGGCTGAAGCGAAGTGCAGCTGAAGCATACACACTGAGACAATGGCAGAGGCGGGGCATATGCTATGGCTCTGCTCCCTCTCTTTCGGTTAGACCCCTGCAGCTTTAGCATAGCTGCAGGTTATGTGTAGGAGCAGGGGGCTAACACAGTGACACGTCCCACCAGCCCCGCTGACACCTAAGGGAGAGAGAGGTGGCGCAGTTTGTCCCACCAGGACCTGTCGCTTGAGTCCTCGGGCCAGTTTTCTTCTTCTGCCCATCACTCTAATGACAGAGCCCCGGGCCTCATCACTGCTCCACTCCTGGTCCTACCCAGGTGTCTGTCACAGGGGTGTCTGCTCTGCCACTGGTGTACCCGTCCCAATAAAGCACCCCCACTGTGGCCCTCCTCATGGCCTGAGGCACAGCCTTTCATTTTGAAGTGCCGGGCTAGCTGCGCTCTACTCCCGCCTGGGCCTCGGCCTGCAGCTTGCTTCATTGTTCTGCCTCAGAGAAAGACTATTATTTCAACTCAATTTACTGTGAGTAAACACTGACTGATAAGGCCCCCTGTCCAATCCCTCCCTCTCTGACCGTGGGCTGTAATATACACTGCCAACAAATCACCGCTCTCAGCCCATTGCCATCACGCCTTTAGACTGGAGCTCCCTAATTCACTTTCCAACACAGATCAGGGACAGGCCTCATGTGTTGCAGAATATGGCTCCTGCACCATGGGGCATGGAGAGGGCTTGTGGCCCTATGGTTCACTGTTGTAAATTTTGTGCAACTGCTATTTTGCATTTTCACCGTGCCGTTTACTGCCTGAGTCCACCCAAATGAGCCATTAATAGATATCCAGAAAAGACACTTAAGCTTCATTACGATGCTCACTTGCATCACTCCTTGTATCAAAAATATTGAAGAGTAGATGGATGCTTCCATTATGACTGTGTTTTCAGCTGGGATGGACAAGTTGAGTTGGATTAATAATGGCAGCTTTTTGTTTGCCTCGCACAAGACAAACTGTGACTCGCAGCTGCAGGAATGGCCCACTGTGACCAAATGCAGTCGACACAAAATACAGCCAATTATGACTTCAATACAGCAACATCTGTTGTTAGATTCGGTGCTAATAATAACTGATCGGCATTTAGCTTCCCATTGCCTTTAAACACTTTTATACATGATGGGATGTTGGTTCCCTACTTCATTGTTTTACCAGAATAAAAGCCCTTGATTCCACTTCTGTGTGAGAAGCTGTAGAATACGTCTTAATTATCCCGAATTATCAAGCAGCTTTAAATAGCAGTCATTTGCACTGTCTCAGCCCTATGCAGCTAATAGAATTATTCTGGGCCTACTTTATCTTAGGCAGAAAGAGGCTGACACAGTAGCACCGGCTAATGTGATAAAAGCTTAGCATATTGCTGCTTGATTCAGGGATTTTAAAGGTAACCGCTTATGACAAGGTAATAATGCCGCATGCAAAAGGCAGGCCGTAAATTGGTTAGTTAGGGCATGATGGATGAGGCCTAACCTAACCTTATTTCCAAAAGAGCTGCTTGATTTCTAGAGCTGACGATAATGAATTTGATTTAATTAGGCCATCCGTCATCTGATTAAAAGTGTGAGAAATCTGACCCCGAGTGTAGCCTTAAAAGATACTGCGGCGCATATATCTAAACAAAGACTCCATACTCACTATTGATAATAAAGAAATGCCTCATTACAAAGACATCCCATTATCTATGATTCATATTTATCCTTTCATAAAACAAGGCGCTAAAAACTTAATCAATTAAAAACGTGATTACTGTATGAAACAAACTAGCAAAGCCATTAGGAGAAGAGTTGGAGAAGATGGGCTTTGGGATTTGCTTTTAACAGCCCAATTAAAGGAGTGATTCATCATCAGATTATTAATGGATGCTGAGAGCGCCCCCTGCAGGAATAGTAATGGGCCGGTGTGCCTTTGGGTTCAGGCCTGCTCCTTACACAGCCTGGGTAATCTCTTTAAAAGCCTGGGAGATAGAACCCACCACTACTACAAGCCCCCGAAGGCACCACAGGGATGCTCCTCTCAGCCTGCTACACCATCTTCCACACTTGACAACACCTATTAAAGAGCCAACTTTTCCAAGCTTCATCTCAGCAGAGTGGAAATAATGTGACAGCCCCTGGTGTTACATTTGTCAACCTAAGACTAAATGGACATGTTAGGACCCTAGAAAAAAACACACACACCTTTTGTTTTATGTTTTTGGCTAGCTTTCTTTTAACTGAGATGGATCATGTTTCATACGCCATTTTTGCTTTTGCTGACTCTGTATATCAAGCTGTGTCTGCTAGAATACCCTAAACCAGCTTTAGTTGCTCACAATACTTATCATTGACAGTGCATCGTGTCCAGCTTTTGTAAGAAAACTCGCTTACAATACAAAACCATATAAGAGTAGATGCTTAGGTAGCCAACACAGTCCAAATCCAATTACCTGTAATACTCAGTTCAGTTTATCTCACTCCCAGTCATTATCTAAATTGCCGACATATTATTAGGCTTCCTTCTTTGGTTGCTGTTTCTCTTCGTCTTCTAATAGGGCCCAAAGGGAGTGTTGTTTTGAACGTAGCCCTCCTTGGCTCTAAAGTAAGGGGTTTTATAACCATTTCCCAAATCAGAGGCTTACACAAGACCTCACCATTATGCAGTGAGCACAACCATATCTGTCATGACGCGGTGAGTGGTAGAATCAGGAGATTAATTATGTGATTGTAGAGAAGGGGCCCGTGCCTTCAGTCCGAGTGGTCCCTCATTACATTACCTGGGCCTCCGGAGAAGACCAATTGACTTCCGAGGTGAGGTTCTTCCACTGTGAAAGATATCTACCATAAACACTATGCTGCTTTAGTATTGTGACTATATGGGCCTTTTGCACAGGACAAACAATAACCAATAATTCACCAACAAGGAGCTAATATAAATGTATGTGGGTCCAGGCCTGGTTGCACTTTAGTGAAAAATATGTATTTTATAATTATCATTGGTGAAAATGTAACAATTATTTAGCTTCAGTTTGTCTTGTATAGCAGAACAAAACAACAAATTGCATATTTAAGAATACATAATTATTACTGTTACATTAAAAATATACGTTCCTGCCTTAATGTCCAACATGCAAAACAAAGATTTTTAATTTAGACTGAAAAAAGAACATTTGTGGAAAAAATCTGAATTTTTCAAATGTTTTCGTTTTTAAAACAGCACATTTGTGTCTGACCTTGGTGTTATTACGCTATAATAAGTTTGTTGAGATATTG
This sequence comes from Eucyclogobius newberryi, assembly GCF_026437365.1. Classification (NCBI taxonomy): domain Eukaryota; kingdom Metazoa; phylum Chordata; class Actinopteri; order Gobiiformes; family Gobiidae; genus Eucyclogobius; species Eucyclogobius newberryi. The sequence continues at coordinate 15,847,351 of NW_027316278.1, read as the reverse complement.
ATTGTTGAGCTGGTCAATATTGCCATATCAATAACTGCGATATATTGAGCGGCCCTACTGCAAACATAAATTACATCTACTATACTATATATTTAAATGTATTCACTTCCCCCTTTAGAAAAGAACCAACATGGTTATGGCTTATCTAAGATCAATGAACAAAAGAAAATGAAATTCGACGCAAATTCAAAGTAAGCACCATCACTGCTACAGAGAGTGAAAAATGTTCTTTTCCAACATTCTTGTAAGATCTTACCAAAGATATCACAGCCTCAGACAACTCTCAGATCTTTTCTGTTGAATTTACAGAGTTGACACTGCAGCCTTTTGTTGTATCTTTACTTTCACTGCCACTACATTTTTGCGTACCACCCTGGCACTTATTTAATGAGCAGATTCAATTGATTCCAGCTCGGAGACCTGCACACCCACAGAGGGACAACTGAAGGCCAATAGCGCGTGCATCACTCAAACCGTATCCATGCAAGTGAGACGTACTCCTGACACTGGCCGCTCCTCCGAGGGCCATATATGCAATTGCAGAACAGGCCCAAAATGTCTCATCCATAGGGAGGGCTGGCAAGTAATAATGCACGAGAAGACAGCCAGATTCAATAGAAAGACAGCTAGACGGGCAGGGATCAAGTCCAATCCTGCACCCGTCATCTGCTCCATGTTCACAGGTCAGCCTTAGCTAATCTAATTCTTGGGATTTTCTCGTCAAAATGGGAAAAAAAGAGACAAGTGCCACTCAAGAGAAGTGGCAGGGAGAAGACAGGAGAAGTGGGGTGGTGTGGGTGGAGTGGTGGAGGGCTTGAATAATTATGAATCACAGAGCTTAACCTTCTGGGGAGTTAATTTGAAGAGCATTGGGAATAGGGGAGAGGGACTCTTTATTTCCCTGGGGTGCCCCTAATGCCATTGTGTGGGAATGGAGAGATCAGGACGGAGTGGGCCAATATCGTGTCTGTTAGCGGGCCATATGACGAGCTGACCCCGGGGCTGGGAGCACAATCACACCTGCCGTCATCAGGGCTAATTTGTTAAACATATCAATAATGTGCTGCTGGTGGTGCCGCGGCTGCTGGCCTTTCCTGCCATTGATTCAGACACTGTGTTGAGTGACAATGCCCCCCTCTCAGGGCTGCAGCCTTCACTTTCCAATACCGCGGAAAAGGGATTTTTGGCAGTACATTTAAAGTCTAATTTGTAAATATTGTAATTGTTTTTCTCTTACAAAAGCAACAAGTATATGCTGTATATTTACCATAAATGTAATGCACTATAAGACCAGAAGATTTACTTTCAAATAAAGTATACAGACAACATTGCGACCACTGTGTTGGGTAAAAGTTGTCATTAGGTATTAGGTAAACGTCACAAATCAATCACTATTTTTCATGTATTGATTGATACTTTGGAGCTTCATTTTTCCATCTAACAGGCTAACATCTGATGGACTGATGGGCAGAAATACCCTGTTGTGTTAGTGGCAGTAGTCAACATGGCAGCCCAAACCGCCACATCTGGATTCCGTTTGCAGGGAGCAGACAGGCCTGACTCTGCCAAAGGGGAATCTTAGCCATTTGATTCCTATACTCCCAGGATCATAGTTCTAATTGTCATCCCTCATTATTTAGTCAAAGGTGCTCAGATGAATCACAAACTATTACACAGAAATGACACTTCCTGCTTGGAGAGAAATCCTCCCCATGCTCGCCCCTCTCTCATCTCAGCTGATAAGAGGCATAAATCTAACAGACTCTGAGGGGAGGAGCACAGCTGCAGTGCGAACATATCTGAGCCATGCTGGGATCGTGAAAGCTGGGCTGAGGGGCCTGAACCAAGAGGAGACAGACACAGACACAGAGGAAGAAAGGGACAAAGTAATTTGATGGGAGAAATGTAATGGTTACAGCAGGTCTACGAAACTATATCTGCAGCATAAAGTTTATACTGTTGTTTAAAAGCCTTTATATGCATTCAATAATGACATTAAATTAATTTAAACCAAAAGAACAAGACATATCCTAACTTGGGACAGAGGAGTAAAACCAGGGGTGGAAAGTAACTAATACTAACACTAGTACTCACGTTTCTGTAAATTTTTTTAGTCGCTTTTTAAACACATAAATGTCCAAAGATTTTAGCATGTTATTGTAATAAGTTACACTTATATATCATGCATTGAGTACAGGACAAGCCACAATCAAACCTATTCATGACTGTTTCACGTCTGTATTAGCTTCTTTCCACATCAACAAACACTTAAAACGACACAGCTCTGAATGACCAGAGCTCAAAGATTATGCCAATTGTTCTTTAAAATGACAAAGTTCAGTTCAAACTTTATGTAAAATATTAATCTAAACAGCTACAAAACTGTCCTCTGACTGGTCATTTTACTTTTACTTACAGTAAGTACAGTTTCAACAACACTTATACTTGTAATTGAGTACATTTTTTAGCAATGCAACTGTACTTTGCTAATGGCATCTTTGATAGATGCCATGCATTTTTAAAAGATAAAAATGTATATTGTGAAGAACTTTTTAACTTTCTTTTTTTTTAATGAAACTCACTCTTTGAAAGCCTAAACAGTGAATTCAGACAATATATTTATTTGCAATGTTATCAGGATTGATTCAAATATTGATACACAGCTCTACTCCTCACAGTGACCACTGTTCACTCACAAGTCTCTTGATCAGACATGTTTGGATCCGAATGCTACGCCGCGCTCAGATGAAGCCATCTCTGATTTCAGCACTAATTGTACAGTCCACTTAAGGAGCTGACAGCCTGGTGAATGAGGAGGCTGCAGGCCTCCGCAGATCCTCTCTCATCCATCACAGCCTAACCGATTGCATCCCTCTGAAGGCTCAACACACTAACACCATTAGCTCTACTGCTGGGCATCTAACTAGCACATCACTCACAGCGCTACATGCTAACAGCATTACGGCTAATGCTGCCCCTCTAACCAACACATTCGTCATCATGCTGAAATCCTAGGGCTCCACAAAAACATGCGAGCGTGGTGCCTCTCTAAGCCTATCATGCGTTACTATTGTCGGCTGTTGATAAACGCCTCATCTGTCTGAAGAGACCCAGTGCCACTGGAGAAAGTTGTTTTTGTCTCTCCCTGCCCACAACAGATGTGGGTCTGGGACTGTGGTTAGATCTGCATGGCTCTGTGAAGGGAGCCATTCAAATTTGATCATGATTTCATATTTCACAAAGACAGTACACCACACGGATGATTTTTAATTAGAACCAGATTCAGTAAAAAAAATGGGGCATGGAGACAATAAAAGGAGGAATGCATTCATCCATGGAATGATTCTTAAGCTTTATTTAAGATCTGTGCCAATGTGCTAACAGCATTAATGAAGTTATGAAGAATTATGAGGGGAAATCAAATTTGCCTCGCCACTTGAGCGCCACTAAAATGCCAAACAATAAACTACCAGATTGCAAATTAGATCAGTAAAAATATCAAACACATTGCGGTGCAGGAAAATCCATAATTGCATTTAGTGGCTGGCCTCTCCTGGGGGAAGAGACACTAAAGATCATCAGCAGGCTACACAGGAGTCGCTATTGACAGAGCGGTAAAAATCGACAGGCTAACTAAATAAACACTCCAGGCCCCATTAAATATTCAAGGGCTGAGATTTGACAGTCGAGCATGCATCTCTCTCCCCATCGGCGGCACTGGCTTCTCTGCAGCACATCCTCCTGTACCACCCCCCCTCCTCCTCTTCTCCCTGCGAGTCCTGACAGCAATAAATGATGTGGTGCCTGAGGGTGCTGCTCCAGTGGGAGACCTGGGAGGACACAGCAGCAGAGCAAAAGAAATAAAGGCGAGACAGCCTATGACCAATGGCCATTAACCAATGACTAGGACAGGGCACTACCCTCACGCCTGCTGCTATAATCATACAACATTCAAATATGAGTGCAGTTCTCGGTGTAGCTCTCTGGATTCACAGGACACGAGAGGGGAAACTTCATCATCATTATAGTGTTTATCACATCTGTCTGAAAGAATGGTGTCACCTACAGGCAGGTGGAGACCTCCTTTCAGAGCTGTGTACTCCTGCAGCCTTTGACAGGATCACAGGCTTCATCTGTTGGGCTGAGGCGAGAGGGGTTATGCAAATGAGAGATGACAGCGTTATTGTGTGTGGAATATCAATGGAGTAATTACTGTTCCATGTCGGCCTATTGGCCCGCTGGTGCCACGCCCAGCCAGCGCTTCATTTCTCTGCCCCTCTCGAGGGGGAGATGAGCCGAGCTCTGGAGAGCAGAGCTAATAATGGCAGCTCACATACAGGCTGGGCTTAGACGAGCCCCGGGGTCCACATCGCAGACTGCTAAACGTTGCAGGGGTCTCAGGAGAGCCCCACAGCAAAGATGAAATGATTAAAAAACTACCCATCCTGACTGACAAGCTGACCAGCAGCTCTATGTGTACGCACAGGGTCAAAGCACCACTCTCACTTCTGTCATAACATCAACTGACCTTTGTGGATGTGAAAGAACAAAAACGTGTACATTTTCTTTCAAAAGAAAGAGGTGAAAATGTAAGAAACACTAACAAAGGTCCTGCAGCCATAACATTCTGGTTTGTTCTCTTTTTACTCTTGGCATCTGTCCAAAGACCATACTCCTTTGGCATGTCAGTGTCATCAAATTTAAAGCCCAAATTTGTTGAAGCGTTCAACAAAGTGCTGTTCTTTAAGCACCAAAGCTGCAACTGCCTGTTCCATGTCAACTTTATCATCCTTTACAAGTGAGGGATTGTCTAATAAATAAAAGGGCTGAAAGGCCATAAGTTCACCTGATGGGAGACGCACAGAGAAATGTGAAAAAAGCACCCGGCTGGTCCAGGCCCTGGAGCTGTGAATTAACATACCGAACAGCAGGAATGTTTCTCCCACACGCCTTCTCCAGCAGCCGCCTAATCACTTTCCTTTACGCTGCTCTAATTTCTTCATTTGTTGTGGATATGATTTGTTCAGTTGGAATTACAGCTCCTCAACAATAAGTCACATTATAGGATATGTTTGTGAAAATCTGTTAATATGGGGGAAAAGAATGATCTGAAACCTAACCATAAAAAACACAGGGAAAATGTATGGGATAAGAAAATGTATGCTATGGACAAGACTATCATAAAAAGTGTGTAGGAGCAGGTTTACAGGTCAAGTGCACATACGGCACTGACACCTCACTGAGCTTATCCAGCCTTCATCCATTCAGACATCATTCCTACTTAAAGCTGCGCCGCGCTCATGGCTGTAGGATAGGAAGTATGAGCCAGGCTATGTCGCAAACTAAAAGAAAAAATGTCATAGCAATATGCATATTCCTTTTTTTTTTTTTTTTTCCTAATTCACAAGACTGAAGGCAAAATAAAACTCCATATCAATTGGGATGGTGAGGATGTTTGCCAGACTAAAAAGTCATTCACCGCTATAAAAACTATGGTCTGCAGATGTCATAAATAGGAGTCATGTTGAACTGATTGTATTGTTTATTATTGCTATGTTTTTACCTAATGTCCTTTCAGCAGAGCTTTGATCCTGCAAAACTTCTGGATGCTCACCGTAAAAACTTACCTCCTGAGGACATTTTTATCACACGCAGGCCTGCTGCCAGGACTCTGGAAGGAAGTGCAGTCATAGATAAATTTGCCAGTTACAGTGGGGGCAAAGCACAAAGAAGAAAAAAAAAAGCTTTGCCTTACATGTGCCTATGTAACTTTTCTGCTACACGCTTGTCTCCATGGAGAGTTTTTATGTGTTTTTATTGCTCAAAAATACTTTGAAAGACATGCATTACTGCGAATGAGGTCACTTCTCCACCGATCTGAGTTTGTCTCAATGGAGATAGATGAGTTTAATGCCATACTATGAAACATTTTGGGCAAAGCAATAATAATGAGCAGGTTACGGCCCCTTCCACCTGAAAAGTTACATTGTGCATCCTTAAATTCAGAAAAAGGCTGTTATTGTTCAAGGCCATAGGCTTCAAAATAAAATAAAAACTTAATTTAGTTACTTAAGAAGAAACTGCTATAATGATAAGATCTTATACCAGTTTAGTGATTGTGCCAGCGGCAGGAAGGGCATCTGGCATAAAATCTAATTATTGCTGCACACTTGGAGGCAGATGAATTGGCATTGATTGAGACATCAAGACGTACAATGAGAAGACTGTCTAAGTGTATATATACACACAGTATAAAGGATACATATTTTTCTAGAGGTAATGACAGCAGTACATTGATCTAGCCGAGATGTCAAGTGATGTCATCCTCAGCCATAAAACACCACCTTATCAAATCTGCTATCCATAAATTAAAATGAAAAACTACATTATCAGTCCAGACCAAAGCAGCACACAAGTCTGAACATATGCACAAAGGCAAAAGCCACCCGTGCGCTCCAGACTCTGTTGCCAGTGATGTTTCAGAGCAGACCACAGGAATTGTTTATCGCTGAAGATCAGAGTGACTAATCAGAAGCAGAGGTTCAACCTGCAGCAGGTCGAGATGGTTGTTCTCCCACACGGACTCCAATGTGCCAATCTAACCCTTTTACTGAGACACTGCCAGAGACATCTGTGATGTTCCCAAACTATCACTGCTGCAGGGCGCCAAGCAACTCAACACAAATGTTCCCTTTTGCTCTGGTTTATTTATCCGGCTCATAATCTGAATAATTAGCAGATTAAAGTTTGTACTTTCCACTGTTTCTGATCAGACAACAGTGCCCCAAATAACCTCTGCTCTTTCAGCTCTGCAATGCAAAAAACAAAATGTCAAATATGATTACTTATCCTGTAATATTCTCAAATTTGCAAAATCAGGAATGCTTCTATGAATACTTTCTACGATAAAGGACAATATTGGGGAAATATTCAATATGTTTGTATGTGATGTGTATTAGATCTGTGGTTCTGTAACTTTTTATACTTAGTACAACCAGATCCAAACTGGTTTGGATCTGGTTGGTTCTATAGCTATACCAGGTCTATATAGCAAAACCAGTCCTAAAATAGGACTATATGTCACATAGAATAAATCAAAAGAGCTATCCAACATGCAAAACTGCTCAAAATAATAGTTAATGAAACAAAATAAAACACCAAAACAAAGGCATAGGTAAAAGGACACAACTGATGTGAACAAGACAAAGGCCATGGCAACCAACAAAGGACAAGGTAACATGGGGCTTAAATACACCAGGAAACACACCAGGAAACACACCAGGTGAGACAGGAAGTAAAACTAAACAAACAAGCACACAACAGATATTTTCAAAATAAAACACTAAAGAGATGAACAGGGTAAAACCCAAGAGACAGAAAACAAAGAACCAAAACGAGATCTATGACACTATACAATGAAAACATAATTCTTAATAGGGATTATTACTATAAGGAAGACAAAAATGTAGATTAAAATGATCCTAAATTCAGTATTTGTAGATGAGTCTGTGTACCACCTATAGAGTGCATACCACCAGGGACAAGTACCACAGTTTTAGAACCACTGTGTTGTATAATAATTATAGGTTTTAATTCAATTTTTAGGTTATAATTGTGGATATTGTTGATCTCCAATGAGTTTCTAACTGGGGCCAGTCCAAATCTACTTAAACCATTTCTAAAATAAAACAGAACATGAGCTGGGATTACACTTAAACATTAGAAAGAATGCACAATGGTAAATAAAAACCAAGCAGAAGGTAGTGAAATGTGATTGTGAAGGTAAAGTAAGAGTTTCCATTGGAGTTTGCCAAAGTGCCGTTAAATGTTATGGGCACATCGAGGCCCTCAGCGCATGTTGGTCAGCACAGTGGGAGTGTGACATTTTACACTGTGCAGGGCCTCCTTCTGAACCAGGCAGACAGCTTCAAAAGAAGTAAGAGAAAACAGTTTGGGTAGCTCTACCACAAGGCACGAAGACATCCAGCATTGAATTTATTTGTTTTCTTAGATTATAGACTAGTCACCTTTTTAACAATCACAGTCAATCACACTTGAAGTTTAACATGTTTTGTGTTTTTTTAAATGAGCATTGTTCTGAAACAAACTAAAAAAAATCTAAATTAACTTTTTTTTTTACAAAATCAGTCCAAAATGAATAATGAAAATGAACCAAAGCACGGCCCTGACATGACACGGACCAGGACCAGGATTTACGTATAAAGGATCAAGAATTTGACAGATTCTGTTTGGATCTCATTCACACTTACCCAATGGTGTGCCTCTGCCTAATGACATGACATAATCTCTCATGTAGACCGTTCCTAGGTTGAATAAAACAGCATTTTGTGTCCTTTTTCTTACCCGAGGACTCAAAAGGGTGTTACTTACGGCGCTGCATGTACCCCAATTTGAGAACCACAATTTTTTACCATATCCACATAAGCTTACACAGAGAGACAGAACGACTGGAGTAGAAATAATGTTGCTGAGCTGATGTACCATAGAAGTGATGGAACAGTACTGTGGTCCATGAGGGATGTCTCAAAGCCACTGGAACGCTTGTCAGCACGCTTTATTGCTTCCTTGAAATATCTGTAAAAAAGACGAACCGTTGAGCAAAAGAAAACTGTTTAAGAGCCGGGGGTGTAAATCTCTTTTTATGCTCCTGATCCTTCAGTTAGCTGCACATTGAGAAAAAATCAAAGTTTCTTCTTCCCTACAGTCTCCTCATTACGCGTCGTCTAGGAGAAATGGCTACCTTTTCACTTCTCAAATATTGCAAGATATAAGCGGTTTTCTTTTAGTCATAACTGTGGGGTAGAGCGTCTGCCAAGTCTGCTCAGCCCCCAGTCTGCACTTTTATTTCTGCGGCTCTCGGTTTGGAAAAGTCATGTCACTATAAGCCAAAGTTGTGACATAGAGATGCATATTGTTGTTTCAGGAACACGATAAGGGTTTGTTATGCTGCAATGTGACCATGTGTACGCAGAGAATACAATTCGCTGGCAAACTTATTGAATACTTTGCACTTTTATCAGTACTTACTTGAGTAATACATTGTGCATAATAAGTATTAGTAGTCTAGTATTAGACTACTAATACTTATATTAGACTTAGTAGTATAGTCAGTATACTTTTGGCTCTCTTTGTGTATTACAGTATGTTTGTATTGATTACAAAAGCGAGGCTAAGAATGCGATGAGGATTTGTTTTGTTTGCTGACTTGCTTTGCTAAATAAAAAATGGTATGAATTGTTATGTAATATTATTGTTTGGAAATATTATGGACATGGGATTTTTTTCTTAATTATAACGTTAAAAAAACCTTCAAATGTACTAATCATTAGTGTTTATAATTCAATAATAATGATGATTGTATTATTATTATTATCATCATTATTATTATTATACATTATTGAATACTTCTTTGGCTAGTGACATTTAAGGAATGATTATTTTGTTCTAGCCATACACAGTTTCCATTGTATTCTTTTCACTAAAGATAGATCCTGACGTGAGTCCAAAGTTTAGGTGAGTTCCTGGTGGGATGTTTTTGTGCGGAGAGGCCACTGCTCTTTCTTATCTTCCTGTCATCTCAGCGGGACGGCAGGGCATGACTCTGGCTCTGGCTCCAGAACCGCAGGCTGCCCCAGGACGTCGAACCAGCGCTCCACACTACATGAGCTCTGAGAGGGGCGGGCTGTTTAGGTGTGTCAAAGCTTATTAACACCAGAATGTGTCAGGGGCACAGCAGAGGTTCAGATGACATGTTCAGGGTTAAATCACGGTTCTCTAAGTGCCTACAAAGTGGGGATTACATGTAAACGCCATAACAATGAAAATAAAGTAAGTCAATTATTACCGATGTGGTACCTGAGGTTGAGGATATACTTATGGTAGGACGAATATAATGTGTATGTGCCTGGGTATTTCACAAAGACCAACCATGACCAACACTTTTTAATAGGCATTTTATTTTGTGTGTGAGTCTTTGGGGCTGAGAGGTGATTGGCTGTGCAAGGAGGGTCAACCTTGCTTCACTTCTCCGTCTGAGAAAGCTGTTCCGAAACATGTGAATACTGGTGATGTGCCAAAAGAGTTTGTGAGAGCTTGGAAGTTGTAGATGGATTTAAATATTTAAATCTACACTACACTTTTTGCGGTCGGTTTGAAATCCAGGAGACAGGCACTAACAATAGTGCACTTACTTATTATGCTCACTTATGTATAGACATAGATGTTTGTATATTTGCATTAAGCATCACAAAGGACTTATAAGCAACACCAGCACTGCGCCTGCCCATGTAAACAATGTGGTGGGACTAAAAACCTATAATATAATGCTGAATAGTAGCATGTGTGTAGACAGCTCCTTGCATAGACATATTTGTGGGAGATTAGATAAACATACAGTGGCACCCAAGCACTAGACCTTTGCCCAGCTTGGCAAATGCTACTGAAGATTATAGTTAATCATATTTAACAAACGGCTCTGCATGTTTTGCTGACTTAGAGAAGAATGAGGATTCTGCCAAGCAACACTGAGCTGCCTGTTTGTGTTGTGAAAAAAGGTTGCCGTGTCAAATACCTTTTTTTTTTTAAACGTTAAATACTTTCTTGACAGTCTGAGGAAGGTTGAAAGTACTGCTATAATTTTCACTTCATGTAAGCCATAAAGAAATACTTATGCCAGAGCCTGCTGTGACCCTGCCGACCCTGCGCCTGTTGCCTGGCTCCTGCCAAACGTCGCGACATACGGCACCTCATGTGAGCGCGTGTGATGTTTCCAAGCAGAGATGCAGCAATTAATGTGATTATAGTGGCAGATCCCCCAACATATGTGGGCCTGTCTGTGGCCATGTGCACTGCAGATGTGTTTACCTGTGTCTACGGCAGGAACATATTGTTTTGCTTATATACTGTAGGCGGCACCACTGTACAAAAACACAAAATCACAGGAAAAAAATAAGATGGATCTGTGCATCTTCAGTAGTCAACTCCAATACTGTGAACTAATTTGCGCATAGAGCACTAATTTTAGGATTTTCACATTCTTTATGGCAGGCATGTCTAAACTACGGCCCGGGGGCCAAATGCGGCCCTCAGACCAATTTTTGTTGACCCTCAGGCTTCCTGCTAACTTGCTCCAAACAACAGAAAATAGTACTTTTTACTCTAAAATTGGGAAAATTCAAGCATTTTTATGTTATACCAACCTAACATTAGTGTTCCAAGTCTTATTAAAGGTGTTGAGGCTCATCAAAACTATGTAAAATGCAAAATTTCAAATTATTCACTTTGGCATTCGACAAAATTGACATTGTTGGGTGGTTTGTGGCCCTCTGCTCCGTATAAGTTTCAAAACGCGGCCCTCTGTGAAAAAAGTTTGGACACCCCTGCTTTATGGGTATGAGTAAGTGCAATATTTCTCCCTGACAAAGTTAACTGAATTGTGAGTTTAAAATGCGCCCATAATGTAATATTTCTTGCGAGTAAGTAAATCACGAGTACTAGCAAAATCTAGTACGTGGTATTTGGCGAGCATTTAATCTCACTGATGGGAAGGAATAAGTGTGACTGCCATGTTACTGTGTGCAAATATGCTGCGGGTGAGCGACCATACTTCGGAAGTGAGAGAGTGACAGTTAAAAGCAGCTGAAATGGAATCGTGGCTGAAACGTGAATCCATCTGTCAAAGCCTTCGCGGTCTGTTTAAAAACACAACAGTCGAGCACTTAAGGGTTTTCAAGAGCCCTTTTCATTGGCCTGTATATGAATATGCCTATTCTGATGTTAATCCTTTCATTTCCAAAGCACATATCTGACTGCGACTGTGCCACTGACTGTTCCCCGGGTCTGGAGGAAGTGCAACCAGGAGCTGACAGACAGGGCCACGATGCAGCGCTTCCACCACAGACCAATCCCAAGCTAACCCATGTGCTGACAGCCAGGATGTAGCACTCATCCACAGGCCACAGCCCCAGCACAGAGGCCAGAGAGGGAGCCGGCATCTGGGTGAGCACGCTGATGATAGAAGGGGGTTCAGCTGGTGGTTTGAGTGGCACGCACCATGTTCTGCCCTATGGAGCAGAGTGAATGAGAGGAGAATCCATAAACTGTGTTGTCTGCCAGCATCATAATCTGACATTTAACATGGGGTGAAAGAGGGAGTCAAAATACTGTTTGTATAGCAAAGTCGTCAAATGACAAAATAGTAAAAAAAAAAAACAGCTGAAAGTAAGCCTCTACTAAATGACAAATTGAAGGACATTTTCCAAATATCATGTTTGCTCTAGTTCCTTTATAAGCCAACATTAAAAGTGAAAGCTCTATACAGAGATATATATATATATATATATATACAAGTCAGTGATTGTTATTATTATAAACCAAGTGGCTCATTCATTTAAATAGTCTAGACTTTTTGACGGCGAACCTCTCAAGATTACTTCCTAAAATCTATTTCTTCAACAAAGCTTCAGAAGACTTTTTGACCAGTGGGTCAATAACTAACATGATTTAAGTGTATGTAGAATGGAGTTGAGAGAAACAGGTTCAGAGGTCACTGATGACCCAGGCGGCCCACTGTGAAGAGGTGCACAGCAGTCTCTCCAGCTGGGATCAGCATACACAGTGGGGCTTGGATTTCAGAGCTTCCGCCTGGAGCTGAGGCCTGGGGCTGTGACAGTGCCCCCTGGGGGGGTGTGCCTGCTCAGCCAACAGACTCTCACTCACCGGGCTGGACTCAGGAGGAGGCCGCCAGAGGCATTGAAGGCAAAGACTGATGGAGCGGCCTCAACCACAGCTTTATATTTGAACTGCTGAGTTTAGCTTTGCACCCAGTCTCAGTCTACTCTCTATTTTTGTTCAATTGAACTGATCCTGGAGGCATGTTCTGTGCATAAGTAATGTTCTATGAGCCTACGATGCTGCATCAAACTATATAATGGGCCTGAAAGGAAAATGTAGATGAATTGTACAAACAACTCAGCACTAACCGGCAGCAGAACATTTTTCTTACAAAGCTCAGCGAATAGATATGTCTACCCAGAGAGCACTATGAAATCACACCAGCACCAAAAATGCTTTGAAAAATGTTTGTGCTTTATCCCCTTATCCGTCCTTTTCATGAACACCAGATCACTTTGCAGCATTCAAGAGTCATGGAATTTCCCAAGAAGATATATCGGCACAGCTTTCTGGGAAATATTAATATGCAGCTTCAGAGGTACAGGGCGCAGAGAGATGAGCCGGGGGTATGCAGCTGGGGGGTGGGGTATGACGCGTATCATGGCATGTACCTGAAGATAAAATGCCAACGCTTACTCCTCTGTTCTGTGTGCAGTCTCATTATGGCATCTAGAGCACAGGGCTGGTGGTGTGTGGTACCTGGGGGGCACTTGGGTGCAGGCTAAAGCTCGTACTTGTCTACTGGCTACACACTCCCCTGTCATCACCAACACTGCACTGCAGATCCTCACATCTGCCTCGGCTTACTCCAGTTAGCTGTGCTCTCACCAGGCCCCAGCACATCGCCCCCACCCCTCCCACGTCTCCACTCCCCATCAGGATCATCCAAATATTTCCCCTTGCTGCTTTTTGAAGCTTCCATGGGTCACGGGACCTCATGCACAAATCATGCTGGCTGGCTGTGGGGGGGCCGGTCAGAAAGGACGGGAGTGAGGCGGCCGCGTAGTAACCCAATATGCACTGTTTTAATACTGGGTTATTTTTCTTTGCCCATGCAGCCATCACCAATCAGCCGCTGCTTCTAAACAGTAAGTTTTAGAGCTCTTTTGAGAAGCTCTCCTGGCAACTGACTTTCAGCATGTCCCCCTGCCAGGCTGCGGGAGTGAAGGCCTGACAGTCGGAAGTGGATTAGCCCAAGTAAATAGCCCTATATATGTGTTGATGATGGATAACCAAATTCATCTCAATGTTTGCAGTCAAACATTTTCTTGTTCTGGGACGACTTGTGGAGTTATGTTTATGGGATCTTAATACAATTCTGACGCTGTCTTATAAGGCCTAAGATAAATAGCAACAAAATAAAATCTGCACGTGGTCATAGGCTGTTCCATATTGTCCATCACCCTCAAATGAAATACTGGGATGCACCAGCTATAGCCTCCCTCCAGCAGAGTCCACTATAGCTCAGGCTAAAAGGAGAAACTGCTATAGGGAGGGCTCTGCAGCGGTGGTTAAAGTAATCACATTGGTCTCACTGCATCTGATCTGCAGGCTAACAGACTTCCAAATAGTTGAATGAGTAAATAAAGTGCCCCGGGGGACTCCTGCTTGGAGACGGATTATACCACAAGGGTACGCACAAAAGAAGCTGAAATCCCAGAATCACAGGCTACAAAAGCCAGCATTGGACCTCAACCAGAGACCAACTTTTAATAATCTCATCCTAGACTCCTCATACTCTCAATGTGTTTGTTGCATCTGTAACATTGGCAGTTTATGTATATAAATATATATGCTTGAACAAATATTTCCCCATACTGTACTGCAGATGCATGGGCCCTGCTTGTGTGTGTGGAATGGCGTTCACGTCCGCTCGAGTGCAGAGACCACATAAGAAGGGATCATGCTCACTTGGCTGTGGAGGCCTAGAGTCTGGACCTATTCTTCCCCTCTTTCTGGGACTGACACAAATAAAAGGATTAGGAGCCCCTGTTTCCGTCAGCCCCTCCATTCAAAGACAAAGCTTGCACCGGCTTAGTGTCACACTTAATGATAAAAGCGCAGATCTCTGTCACTCTCTGGGCACGGAGACCAGTGTTTGGGCTGCTAATCTCCCATAGGACTTCACAGTATATTGGAAATGTATCATCACTATATCAAGGCGCAAATCTGCCTCTTTTCCTGGGCCACTACATCAAATGATCTGTCTCCTGCAGTCATGCATGTTGATGTGAGTTTAATGGTTTGGACACTGCACTGGAATTGCATGGTACAGCAAACACACACTTACTACTAACAGCAAAGTTTCTGATGAAATGTTTTTTTTTTTACAGAAAAAAGAAAGAAAGTGAATGGGCGGTAGTCAGGGTGCATAGTGCATCAAATATATTGCCCAAATGTTTTAACAAATATTATCAGATATAAAAGAAAGTGGTATGGAATATACAGAAATAGGAAAATATGGATGAATTCAGTGCCCACCTACAAATGCACTCACACCCTGCTTCGACCTGGTGCGTGTGTGGACAAACAGCACATTCCCATAAAGAGGCAGAATGTGTGCAGTGGCTGTGAGAGTGAGCCCTGGGCACACAACAGTCTGAATGTAGCACTTGCCACCATGATGCCAGTCCTCTCTAGTGTATCTGTGAAAGGCCTACGTGTTGGAAAAACATTCCTGAGGGGGATCACATACACACAGTGGAGGCCAGCACCATACATTTCTCATGCAGGTTCTGCAGGGCTGCCTTTAGAACAGCCATGGACTATAAATTCAACAAAGGGAAGGATACAGAGGTTACAAGGGGAAACAAACAGTGTAACTAAAGTTACAAGTCAAAACAAAGCCAGAGCGTTCGAGTCAAATCTGCAATCATAAAACAATTGAGGCATTTGTATATTTCTCTTTTGGCTGCTGTTAAAATGTGCAATGCCATTATATTTAGATTAAGGCAAAATCAAATTCGTAAATTGCATTTAATGGTTTTTGGTTGCCTCTCTTTTTGTTATTAAGTGTAATCATTCTGTGAAATTAACCCTGAAGGCCCACAGATTTGGAGCTGGCGTGTTAGCGTTAGCGAGCTGAGGGCTTTTTCTCTGATTCGCCTCCTCCACTGACTGACATGTCCCACTGGCTGCCTAACAGCCGGCTTTAGGAGATGAGGTTAAATTGTGGCTACCAACAAATTGCATGCTTGAGTTGCTCTGTCCCCTCAGCTATCATCCAGTGTAATGTGAGCACACCAGGCAGATCCTTGCCCCCTCCCTGCTCTACTACCCCTCCCATCACAACCCTACACTCCACCAGTCAGCCCCTAAAGTGGTGAGAGGCATTACCGCGCCTGCGCCTCTGTGGCTCCCCAGAGCGCCTGGCAAAGTGCTTTTGTCGTCCAACTGCTGCTCACACATCCTTGTGAGTGTGCGATTAGGCCCACCCATCGCACTCTACGCCCACGCACTCCTATTCAAACATGCAGCGGAAATGCCTTCACAAAAATCAACTCGCGCCAGATCACCTGATTTAATATTTCAACCTCTATCAAAATAATCTGTGAAAACCACCTGGCAGCATAAACAGAATCAGAGCTAGTTTGATATAATATTTTGATCATACAGAGATGGTTTAAATAATTGAATGGACGTAGAAAACATTTATTTAAAAAAAGGAAAAGAGGAATAAGATTGTATATTCCTGCAGTACAGCGACATAGATATGCTAATAGCGTTCTCCCAGTGGTGCTAAACACATTGGTAAGAGTTAGCAATGCTGGAGATGACAGATGATGCATCGCCGTGTGCTTTTGGGACAGGCCGGGCCATGTTGACATAGAACCCAATACTTCCTTACTGAGGAGCGGGCCAGCTTCAGCTCGCTCCTCGCCAAGCACGCCAAATCCCAGCAAGCTGAAGCAATATTATCCAGCTTATGGTTTCTAACATTAGATTTGTCTCACCATTGATGTTCTCTTTTAAATACGCGAGTGAAGTGGTTAAAAATATTTATTTGTGCCCTTTAAAGAAGAAAACCACAGCAAACTTATAAACTCGTACACAACTTTTCACCTTTTTACTAAGGGGCTTTAATTAACCAATAACTATGCTTAAGCACTGACAGTGTAAAGCTCCTCTGTTTTTTCCTGTTTTGATTTGTGAGCGCATTCACAAAGCACTATATGCCGCTGGGGAGTGCCCTAGTATAGTGAGTAAAACACACACACTGGTTAGCCTGCACCGAAACCTAGTCGTCAGCATCTAGGATCTTGCACAGTGCGTCCCAAACACAGGTAATTAAAAAACAACAATTTCACAGGAGAGCACTGCAAACTGTTCTAAAAAGCAGCACTCAGCACACAGGGGGGATGTCCAGCGTGCACAAGAGGTGAAAGGCATTCTGGGGGTTGTATTTTTATGGCTGCTTTGTTGTGGTTCTACTATTTGTACTACTGTGACCTCAATAGATTCTTGCTTACACCAGTACAAAATGTTGTGAATTATGTGTACGATGCCTTTTGCTTCTCCACAGAAAACAACTGCCATCTACTTTTGACGAGTAGAAAACGACATATTTATCAGCGTTTGTGGCTTGCTCACACACTTGCTTCACTCACACAGATTTTAGTAGACATTTTTATTTTTACACAGTGATTAAAATATTTCGAGTTGAAAATCTTATCCCACCGTTTCAATTTGACCAGACCTACAAACCCACAAAGACTAAACTAGCATATGAGCAGTGTAACTCTAAAGTCTAAATAGAGTGTCTATACAGGATAATAAAATGTTATAGATGGGGGAAAACACACACACGCAGAAAGAACCTAAAATATACTGAGAGGAGTTACTGTAAAGGGCCTATATGGCATGCTCCTAACAAGGCCGTTGATTACAGGGGCGTCGTCCAACACTTTGGTCAAGTGATAGCCCTATTATATGGCTCCTTTCAAGGCATCTGCAGGGTCAGTGAAAGAATCCCTCCGGGGAAAGGATCGCCCTGTTTCTAATGAGCTATAATTGACCCCAAACACCAGGGCAGGACACACTCTGTGGAGGTGCTGCTGCTGTAATTCCACTCTTCATGTACACTGTCCGTTCAAGCGTGCGGCGTTAGAACAGACACGGGTCACATGTCACTGACAAACATATGTTATCGAGCTGAACAATTATTTTGATGTCTAAAAACAAAGTATGATTTGTTACAACAATTTAAATAATTTATCATTTTAGTTTAGTTTAGTTTAGTTCATAGTTAATATATTTCATTTGACTTTGTTTTTATGCAATTTTAATTTCTATAGAATAACTCTTCACAAAAGAAAAGTGCAGAAGTTTATTTGCAAATTATCAAAAATACTTTTATCTTGGTCTTGATGATTTACAAAATTCATGTGTAAAGTTTTTTTTTTTTTATAATTGTTGCAGTCCTTGCAAATATACCCTACTAATTTGTAAATTGTAAAAAAAGAAAGAAAAAAAAAGAAAACTGTAAATTTAAGGATTTAAAATGTTTTCTTTGTTTCCTAAGTTAAATTAATAAAAGCACAAAAAGCTATTTCTTTGAATGAAAACTGTGAAATTCATCGACTTTTCCTAAATATTCTATTTATATACTAATTCTGTGGAGATGTCATGATAAAATGTGATGAGCAGTAGATTTCCGTATAAAAAAATGTGCAAATTGTAAATAAATGCTATAATAAAACCCCATCATGTTACGCCACACACAATATAGATCTGGGTGCTGCTTAACCAGTGGAGGCTTTAATAATGGTGCACAACTGTTTTCCCCCTGTCTGCACTTAGACCTGATCCAAAGGTGTAAGAAAATACGGCTTGCCAATTCCTTGATTTATTATAGCTAGTGAACCCTGATTACAGAGAATGAATCAGTTGCTGTAGGAATGTAATTAGGCACACAGACGTCTGTAAGGCATAGAAGCTCTCCACACAGATCTGAGCAGTTTGTGGGCTGACAAATGCATCTTAAATGGATGTCATAAAAGTCAAAAAGGTGCCAATTACATCTTTAAGTATCTCATCCATGTTGAGTGAAATAAATAAAAGGGGATAGTTGTGTGTTTGGGTGTAATGGACGGACCCTCCAGCTGGCTGTTAACTTAGGAGGGGAGGAGATGAAGAATTAAAGGATGGAATTAGTGGTTAAGTGGATAGCCTGACTGGTCCAACAAGGCAGTATGATTAACAATACCAAGCCAAACAGGAGGAGAAATGCTGGCACAGAGTCAAAATATGAGTACAAGTGGGAAATTAATTATTGACAATGAGAAAACTGTTTACACACAGTGAATAAATAAAGTTTGGGTGATTGTGGCGGAGCAGGGAATAGGATGAGAAACTCTCGTCTTTAGCCACCTCTGAGCCGTGGCTGCGTGACTCTGGTATCCCATAGTTACTGCAGTGAATTTTCCATTGTTAGCAGTGGACTACACTCCTGTCACAAAGCCGAGTGAAAGGAACGCATGGCAATTCATGTAACTCTTTGTTGGCTGCAAGGTGTCTGACAGAGAGCCTTAAAATCAGTAATCTAAGATATTGTAAAAACACCCATGCTAGAAACAAGCATGAAAAAGGCATTCATGCAATAAGATGCACTGGAAGCACCAGGTCTACACAGGCCAAACAGCATTGTCTTACATGCATTTTGTATGTATCATTTGCAATCTCCATTCCAGTAATTAAAATAGCAATACTATTCATAATCTACAATATTATTTCAAAGGCCATTCCAATATATAACCATCATTTTAATGCTTTAGATTTAGTAGCAAATTAAATGGAAGTTATTAGGTACAATTAATGATATATCTCCAAACACTTTTGTTACAATTATTCACTTAAAAAAAAACAATGAACAAGCAAGCAAACAAACAAATAAACAAATAAAATATTATAAAAATGTATGACAGGTGCGCATAATTCTATTCTAGATTGAGACGCAATAGCGCATAACTGCGCCTCGTTTTCATGTCGGCTACTTGTTCGAGTAATGTTATTCCTGGGTGATAAAAGCTTTAAAAATATTTAAAATTACATTATGAAAATATTTGACGATAAAAACATTGTTACAGGATGCCAAAAAGTCAGATTAACATAGTGTTTTGTGAACAAAAACAATCCGGGATACAACGGCATAAATATACTTTTTTTTTTTTTTTACTTTAGAAGCTTGTGGTAATTACTCATTAATTATAAATCTGAAATGTTTTGGAATAAAAGTCCACGTGAAGTGGTTTATGACGCGTACATCCTCGGCCTCCAAACACTACAAGACAATACCACTATAAACCAAGTACGAAAGGAAAAGAGAATTGTAACCGAGCAAGTCAAATCCCGGATATAAATATACAACGTATCTACGTCTATATCTGCGCGTAACGCCACAATCCGGGGCCTGCCGGGGACCAAACGGGCTCAAACAAATGTATCTCAAACGCAGATAAAGCTTTGTATAATTTTCTGCATCCAGCACAACATCCAGGTACATTTATGGCTACATCATGCTCCTATAACAATCACTCACTGAACGACTAACGATTCACATAACGATAAAACAACAGACACAGCTGAGTCAAACATAACTAAGGTTCTTTAAGGCCTTTATAAATACAAATCTAAACATGCATAATTTAGGAATTTACGGACATGTACTTACAATTACATTAAAATTAAAGAGATATTTTCTGTTTGTGTAATGAGAAAAGGATGGAGAGGCAGAGGCCTACAGTTCAACCAAAGCGTCTGGCACTGCACACACCCCGCAAAGCATGCAAAGAAATGCCCTCGTATTGTGCTTACTGTTGGTAGTCGTGTTTGCAGTAAAGTTTTCTTTCTCTGAAGTAACAGCTGGTGGTGAGGGGCTGTTGACACACGGTGCACTGCAAACACTCTTCGTGCCACGACGAATCGTTGACGCGCATCAAGAAGCGGTCAGAGATGGGCCGCTGGCACCCCTCACACACGGAGGGATGGTGACAATCAGACCCTGAAACCCACAGGTTAGAATTTAATGACTTTGGTGATTTAAAATGATCAAAAAGAATTGCAGCAAATAATATTCCGCTTTAACTGTGTTCATAGCTCACATTACAAAACGCACACTGACAGTAAAATGTACCAGATAAATGCAGCCTTTTGTTTGTGCTTTTACATAGACAACTGCAATGTTGATTTTGTTATATTTGCAAAGTTTTAAAAGCACTCACCGAGCATGACTCCGAGTGTGGCTTGCCCCGATCGCAGCGGATGATCCTCAATTTTAATGCCGTCCAGCATGATGCACGTCACGGACAGATCTGCCGCGGAGAAGCGCTCCAGTGACACGAGACCTGTTGCAACGTCCATACAAATACAGTCAGACACAAAATAACGTGGAAAAAGCTGAGAGACAACGAGCCGCAAACAAACTGGAAACCTGTTGAAAGCGTAAAGTTCCGCGGTGATTGTCTGCAGTGCAAAGAAGAAAAAACGTCTCTAATAGTCTAAGGAAGATGTCCTTTGGAGAGTTTATGGCTGTCTGAGGTCCTTGTTGTGCCAGTGAATCAAAGAAACAAACAACACACGTGGAAACTATCTCAGCAGTCACCTGTTATTCTTGCGACTGGGGAAGTTTTATCAGTTTCGTCTTCAAGCCGCGCGTGGGAGAAGAACCGGGCGAATCTGGAGGGAGAATCTATTTCACCGATTCAAAAAAAGGAGCCGCAGAGAAAGCATACAATTCCAAAGTTTAGGAGAGCAAAGATGTCCCGTCAGTAACTCTGATAGAAGTGCCGAGACGGTTTGCTTTGCCCTGTCGCTGCCAAAGTCTCAGCCCGAGAATGGAGCGGGTGGATCCTCCCACTTCTGCACGCATGGGTAGACTTGTGTCAGTCCCCCACGGCCATAGGGATGCTATTGGAGCGCGGGCCAATAACCGCACACAGCAGTCAATCAAATAACAACAACAACAACAACAACAACTAATAATAATAATATCAATAATAATAATAAAACGATTCATTCATTACCCTTATCACTTGAGAGATCTGCCTTTGAACGCAGACGTATGGCCGTGCATGCGTTTCGTGTCGTTGCTCTTTTGTGTATTGTGTGGGCGGCTGCTGCGGCCCTCAGATGATGCACCTGGCGATGAGAGCAGATAACAGCTCTGTCCAGCAGGAAGATGGACACAGAAATATGCCGCTACACCATGCAAAGTATTCTTTTTCTGGGTAATGTGACTTCAAGTTAATTCGCTAAATAGGGTGCTCAGTTTTACAGGCTGCTCTCATTAGGTTTTCTTTATCTGCAACACACTAAACACCATTCTGGAAATAACTCTACGTGAGATGTTTGAATGTTTATTCATCTACCTCGGTCAACATTTTGGACGCTGCAATTTTACGAGTAGCCCATGTTCAAAGTGCAAAAGACAAAGGCTGTGTACGTGTTTGTAATTATTGTAAAGGCTTGTATGAAATGTCAAGCTGCTAATGGGACTGCCCGGTGCGCCAGGGCAGGCTGATCGTGTCAAGGTCCTAAAATGAGCAGTGGGGGAGATGAAAAAGGCCCTGACATATTGTAGGCCTACATGTATAAACCCAGCTTTATGACGAGGGAAGGCCTGACAAAATGTTTTAAAAAGTAACATTAAAAATAATAATAATTATCGTACAGAAATATTGGAGTGAAATTTAAGAAGCACAGTATACAGCACGATTTTTATATGTTAGTACTTTGGCCAAATAATAAGACACAATTCATTAAGTGGGTCATACAAAAATCATTTCAAACAAGAATATTCTCACAATCACCAAGAACTATCTATTATCATGCCTGTTATTATGATTGTGATGATTTGGCTATTACTATTATTACGTGTGGTTATTAATTATACAATTATAGCTATATTTAATGATTATGACTGTTTACCTTATCTCTTGCCTGTACATTTCGCAGGCCACGCACCGGTATTTGTGGCGCCTGAGTGGCAGTGATCGAGGCTGTGACCTGTAGCCCACTTTGCAAAACAGAAACCAGATTGTTGCTGATGCCCTCTACTGGTCAGGATGGTAATAGCTAGTAAATGCAAGAGTGGAAGTTTGGCAGGAAGAAGAGGATGTGAATTAAAACATTATAAAAAAGACACTTGCTTCCCACACATTACTCAGGCTATGGCTGTGCTCGCCCTCTTCATGTGCTTCGATCAGCGTGGGGTCAATTACGTCCAGCGCGCGCTATATTGGATTATCTCACCACTAAGCAGCAGTATTAGCCCAGGACTATCAATATACGATATAGACTAATCAATACATCCAATAACACATAAAGCCGGCTGTAGTGCCTGTGTTACGGCCATTCGTTCAGCAGGTTATCAGCCCGGGTCACTTGTGCGGATGAGGACATCAAGCATTCATTCAATAAATCAAAGCAACGTTAGCCTGTAGTGTTTTAATGAGCCCCTACACGACAGGCCCTCCCTCCTCGACGAAATAACTGCAGCAGGTGTGCACGAGGCAACGAGGAAAGCAACGTTCAAAGTTTAATATTTCAGTTAGTTTCAGCAACAAAAGAATGCAGCGGGAAAGGTAAGGCGCACATTACGCGGCGTTTGCGCACCGCGTTTTCCCTGTCAAGAGAGGATAATATAGTTCAGCTTTAGAACGTTCTGCTGGAAAGTTTAAGAATTTGAACGTACGAATTTTGCAGGAATTTTGTGTGTAGTGTAGTGCTAAAGGCAAAGTAAAGTGTGACAAGGGGGTTTATCTGTGGTAATTCAATTAATTCATCAGTAAAAGGGATAGAGACTTTATGCATGTACATTTTTTTATCAAATAGTCTCTGTTTATTATATTATTATTATTACAATTATTATAATCCAATCAATGCATACATCCTTAATCCGAACGAAGTCTTTTTCACGCTCTGGTTTGTGTTTGCATTTAAAAGCTGTTATTTTTCTTGTATTGACATTGAGTCAATAAGACTGTCCATCCCCTGTCAACCCCGAGGCTCTAATCAATGCACCAATATTACACAAAATGATCGCGCGTAAGTCCCCGTCATTATTTATTAAATTACGGACAGTAGCAGGGCTTTGTCTCTGTCAGTGGGTATAGTCTCATAATAGCCATGGAGATTTCCTTCATTTGAAATACGAGCACAGTTAATTATGGGCCTAAAACAAAGTTTAGCGACGGTCATTAGAGAATAAAATACCTTAACTTAAAGCCGCCACCCTCAAAGGCACTCATTGGCTGGAGACATAATAGCTCCTAAATTGCAGGCAGCGAAGACTTTGATACTTAACTCACTTTGATCTTTTTAACGAGTCTTTCTTGCGCACCATGATGCTTCTTTAAGAGCCTAAATAAAGACAGGTACACGCGTATTTAGACCACAGCCCAGCACAGGTTTAGTATTTGAAAGACTGGCCTCTGTAGATACATTTGACAGATTTGAGCGCGCGTCTTCTCTAAGTGGTTCGTGGAGGACTCGTTTCATGGCGCGTGGACACAACCACTCGTGTCCACGGACTCGCTGACGCGTATTGAAGGTTTGCACGTCGGCATTTTGGAACAGAGAAAGTAGGTTTAATTTAATCTCTTTATTTGTAGAGCTTTGGTATTTCTGCGGTGGTGACACGTAAAAGGCCATGATTGGGTAAAAAATGTAAAAGTAGGCTTTAAAATTAATGAGATCAACACGTAAAAACGCAGTTTAAAGACGTTTTTCGGATTTAAAAAAATAAAATAGAACAATCAATTCGATAATCCGGGTGCTACACTTCTTCATACTGTATCCTCGGCCTCATTCAGTGCAGTAACATTTGTGCTTTTATTCCTCTCAACCACTTGGCCCCTCTTATCTCCCTGAGACAGCCAAAAAATGAGACTGCGGGATAATCCTAACTCCCAGAGGGTTAAAACAAAGTACAATACAGCACTGTCAACCTCTGGCCAGATTTGTTTACGTTATGATTTATTGGATTCGCTTTTTTCGCTCTGACAAATTTATTGAGTTCCTGACAGATGGGCCGACAGGCCCCAGTCTGACAGTTAGCTGACATACTAGTTTGAGAAGTGGCTCTGAAAATGGTTGAGGTCTTTCTGCGCACTTTTCTGCTTCATGTGTAACATTAACATGCGACATTAATGACAAAAACAGGCACTGCGATTGTTTTTAAGGGGCCAATTCTGTCCCGTGCGTACTTTGGCCAAACTCTTAACGACGTCCACATATCTTTTAATATTGTACAAATAGACCAAATATGTTAAAAAATACAATTAGTCTCATGCATAAAAGGCCTACATGTGATTCTTATTCGATCATAAAACTGTTACTGTGGGCCGATGAGTTGTGTGAAGTCAAAGTTGGCCTATTGCATGTGGTATTTGTGAGAGGAGTAAAACAAACACAATTAGCCTAATCACAAAGGTGTAATAGGATATTAGAGGTTTCAAATCTGTGCAAAGAAAGATCCATTCTAAATAGGCCTAAATGCATGAAACTTGTGGCAACGGTCATTGTCGATTTGGAAAATTCACTTTATAAACTTACAGTGCGGCACCTTTGTGTTTCTCTTCCACGACTTTTAAGCGGGGGAAGACGCTCCTATCACTGTGGATGGCACTGAGGCCCCTGAGAAAGTATTTAAACTACAACATCGCGCCCTGCTGGAAAGAACAAGCCATTACAATGTACCACTACTGCAAGCAAGGAAATCAAATGCTAAGGCAATACTGAATATTTAAAGAAAAAATATAGCTTACATGTTTTAATGTTTCTGTGAAGTCCCTTCACATGATTTAAAACCAACCGTACAGTTTTAAATAAAGGCGGTTGTAGTGAGTTGAGTTCAGTGGTAAAAATGTATTTTTTCAATACATGAAACACAAACATTTCTATGTGTTCATAAAGGCATTTAAAAGGTAGTCCAAAATGTAATGAGGTGGGAACATTTCATGTGTAAAAAGAATGGAGTATGATGAATAATGCAATAAGCATATTTTTTTCTGTGACAGAAGAGAACTGAAAAACATGTTTAAGAAGTGGTTTAAAGTTGTAATGCAGATGGCATTGGATGCATTTAACCAGTAAAACCAAATCCTTCTCTTCTTTGATGTGGGGAGTCCCTTCGTCTGTTTCACTTCACAAACTGCAGACTACAGCCAAACACGCCTATGACACGTCTGTGCGTGAGAGTGACACTTAACGGGGGATTTCTCTGAAATAAATTGGTGGCCTCAACATGCCTTCATTAAAATACATGCAAACTGTAGAGCATAGAACATTTTAAGACGTATGCAATAAGAGAGTAAGGAACAAATACCGGCATTCATTTTCCTTTTCCCCCTTTATCAATAACACAAACTTATGACACAGAACGTGCAGTTTTTTGTACCTATATGACAATTTTTTTTTTTTTTTAAAGCTTTTGATCAACGTAAACCTAAAAAGGTGCCATTTAGCTGTTTCAGTTTTTGGGTGGTAATAACAAGGTAATACGATTTACATTATTATCTTTGAAAATGCTATGCCTTTTATACAAGTATATCATATAATGTTATTAAAGCTTCAGAATGTTTCAGGCTAAGCAACTAAAGGTAAAAAAAAAAAAAAAAAGTCCTTGTTTATTCAGTTGTTGTCTGAGTCAAAAGGAGAGAGCCCAGGGCCACAGGCCAAGCTTTGAACTCAGGTCCAGAGCACGAGGCCAAGGTGCTCACACAACACACAGAATACTACTGCGAGAGCAGTACTTTTACATTTTCTATGCCTTAAAAAAACAAACTAAAACTACATTTCTTTTTTTTCCTTTAAATATAAAGATAATAATACATTAATAAATGCATATATATATATATATATATATATATATATATATATATATATATATATATATATATATATATATATATATATATATATATATATCCTACAACATTCTCATAGCACCAGTTAAGCGTTAAAAAATGTCCTATAATTTCTCCTGTTATTTTCCCGTCTGTTTTTGACATTACCAAACCATTACGCTTGCTGTAAGATTTGCAGCACCTTTCAACAAATGATCCTGTTATTCAGGGGATTTATCTCAGCAACAAAAGCAAAGCAATGGGAAGCGGCTTTAGGACCTGTGCCATTACCTACAGCGTCTGCCCTCTCAAACGCTCCTCATGTGGAGGGCAGGGATGAAGTGTCTGTTGAATAAATGTGTTCGCAAAGTCTTCTGACAAAGTCGTTCTAAGTACAACTGCTGGTTATGATGCAGGAAACAATCATTAAGCTAGAGAGAATTGTAGTTAGTATGAAAGGGAACGTTCCCTTTCGGACATTGAATAGTGCTGGTAAAAGTAATAGAAAAAATATGCAAAAATAATAATAAATTGATTTAAAATATGTAAATTTAGTATGAATTAGTACAAGGTATCAGTAAAACAAAAACGAAAGTGGCAATAAAATACATTATTATAATTTTTCAGCTATTTTTAATAATTGTCATTGTTCTAACAATAATTATGAAAATAAAATGAACCAAATGAGTAAGTGCAGTTACTAAACACATGACAAAGGGAAGTAAGAATTAAAAATTGTGTGGCTGAATATTTGCAATCCTATCCAAATTCAAATGTTGTGGGAAATTCAATGAATAATGCATTGATTTGCTAAAAATCATGATCATTTGGAGAACTATTATTGTGAGTAATGCACTCAAAATGCAGATGCATATGTTACCATAATATGCTTTGCCTATTCACAATAAGGGATATATATCTTTTTCACAATATTGTTTCCCCTAAGATAGCGCAGTACAACATGTATATTTTAGCTTGGCTGTAATTTTTTTATTTTTTTTAAATCGTGTTATAAATGTCCAGTGGTGAGTGTGCCATTAATAGGCCGGACTTCAGAGAAAAGGTAGAAATCCTGGTCCAGATGTTGTGCAGCTGGATGGATCTGATACTGAGGATGTCCACAGCCTCTGTCACAGCACAGCCTTTCTAATCTGTCCTAAACATTAGGCAGAGAGCACTAAAAACCATCACGGCGCTCCATCCACGCCGCGGGATCCTCATTTAACTGCAAAAACACACAGCAAAAAGTCAAGTTAGAAGCAGTGTAACAGCACGGAGGCCTGTTTAACCACAAAGCGCTGCTATGGTGGCAAAGAGCAGTGACAAAAAGCAATGCCCACAAAACCAGAGAGTAAAACAAAACGTGCAGCATATGAGTGAGAGAGCCCGGGGCCCCAGGGCCAAGCTTTGAACTCAGGTCCAGAGCAACTACAGAGGTCAAATGTTCCACACAAACACACACACACACACACACCACACGCACACACACACACACACACACACACACACGCACACACACACAGCAAATGTGGAGTTCAGTTTGAATTTGTATTTTTTTTTTAACTGCTTCCCATTTAAAATTATGATGTAAAACTATTTTACAGCTGTGGTTAAAAAAAAAAAGAAAATTGCCTGATGTTTTGATATTTTCTACTTCACAGATACAGATTATAATTGTGAATCCTTTCAAAATGGAGTAAGTAAATAAAGTATAAAGTAACTTTTCAAGCTTGTGGGTAAGCATGTTTTGCTTTGTTATGAGTGCCAATAATTGAAATTCAACAAAATGTTCTCTGCAAATTTGCAACTTCATTTTGAAAACTTTCTCGCCTCACCTTGATAATCTGGAGATATGCTCCTCCCTGACCTGGGTCAGTGCCCAGTGGCCAGTTGGCAGACCAGATGCCCCATGAACTGACCCCGTCCTTCCTCAGAGATGTGGACGTAAAGAAAGCACAATCCTCAGGGGAGCGCTCGGACTAACAAGAAAACTGCTGGCCCAAATCTCTCTGAAGTGCTGTGTTTTCCCACTGGACCACTTTCAGCTTCATAAACATCTTAACTAGCCAGAGGTCCCACAGGGGCGGCTGGGAAATCCTCTGGGCAGCCAAGACCTAGGAGCTGGCCCTTTATTGCATCCAGGTGGTGGTTAAAAATGCTGGCCAGCCGTAAATGTCCAATAAAATGCAAGTGGCACCTCCAGGGGTGGACAGGGTCAGTGCACCTGTCTGCAGACCAAACCCCGAAGCTCCCACTGGTTTGATATTCTCCTGTGGTGCCAACACAGTGCCAGCCGAGTCTGACCCAACACAGACCAGGACTTACCATATCATGCAGAACTGGGCAAAATAAAACATGATTTCCGTTTTCTTCTTACATTGACAAATACATTGCCACTGATTTCAATATAATCTGGATTTGTATATCAGATGAGAGAGAGCTCATCCAAAAAGTAGCAAATGTATGATTCATATCAGCATAATTGTTAAATTGAATGAATAGAGATGATGGTTTTGTGATTTCTGTCATGTCTTTGTGATTTTAATGCATGTTTTTCCTGTCGTGTGAAGCACGTTGAATTGCCCTGTGTACGAATCGTGCTCAACAAATAAACTTGCCTTGCCTTGCCCATGTGGCAAATAAATAATGTACATATTGAATCATCTGGGAGTCATTGTGTCTGGACCATCAGAGATCATCTCTTTGGTCAGTAGGTGTCTGAGGCCCCGTACCAACAAGTGGCATGGCACCTTTGGAGATCAGTCTAACTGTGAACTTTTACCACAATCCAGAGGGCCGTGTCTAGGAATGGGACGGGAAAACATTTTTAAGGTATGATAAAATATCACAGTATGACGGTATACCCACACCTTACCACTTTGTTGTGCAGAAATATGGGAATTAAACAAGATCAATTATCAGGGTAAAACAATATACGGTGATGCATTTATTTAAATGGATTTGGGCCTATTCTTTGGTTATTTACGCAATTTGTGCCATGAAAGGTGTATATAATGACCAAAAATAATCTATTCATTAAATAAAGGCTGTAAGGAGTGCTGCTTTTCCCACGCACACAGTGAAATAAATGTGTCATTTAGCTAATCACTGATCCCTGGCATTTAATGTGACGCCCCCAGAAGGGAAAAGCTGGAAGGGCAGCAGAAGAATATATATATGTCTGATTATCTGAAACGTGTCCAATCTAATTAGCTGTTGTTTGTTTATAGCCCGCTCACATGTTAGTGACCAGGGCAGCAGCCTCCCTTCATCTGCCCCGCCCGCCCCATGTCCCGAGAGCTAATTGTCCCAAAGCAGGTAGTAGAAGGAGCTGGACATGCATCTGGCCTTTGATCTAACATGAAAGGAGTTCATTGATTTCTGTGTTAGGGCCGGTCTTAAGGTGGCCCATTGGAGGAAGAGAGATGCTGGTCATTCCCAAACATTTGCCAACGTATCTGTGAGAGAAAAGAGAGAGAGATCAGCTCACACGCTGCTCCATCCTTGCCCAATTATAATAATCTGACTCACATGGGCCGCTGTGTAGGAGAGGAAGAGATGCCTGCTCCGGGACATCACTCACTTTACCTTCTCGGAGTAACGGGGGCGGCGTTCATGTGGCGGGGGCTAGTTAAAGTACAGAAGACCACACGGCTCCTGGTTGGACGGGGGAAAAAAGGAACACATGCTGACGTCAGGCGAACAGAGGTGCATAGTGCAACGGGCATCATTAGTCATGTAGAAGTGGTTTGAAACAAAATAGTTAAAGCATGCCGTAGCTCTTGATTTATGGCAGCAAAAGGAGTACCATGTGTATCACAATGTCCAACAGAAAACAAATTGTTGGGCTGCTTCTGTCAACTGCTTACCACATAAACCAGAGTGACCCGGGTTCAATTCCGGGGTCAGAGGAGTTTGCTCCGTGTTGTTGGTCCATGTCTTTCTCTGTTTTCGTTTGTTGTGCCTTTGCGTATGTGTCTTTCCCGTCTTAAATGAGGGACAAATGAATGGGATAAATATGTTATCAAGCAACTCAATGAAAGAGTATTCTACGTGTTCAGAATACACTATTGGACCATTTAACAAAATACATGAATACGGATAACTCCCATTTGATAAACATTAATAAAGCATGATTAAATGTAATTAGTAACATGTATACGTGGCATTAACAGTGAATTATACAATCATATTAATACTGAAACATTGTTCGCCGTTTGTAAAAGAAAAAAAATCTAAGCACTGTGAATTATGTTCTGAAGTAGAATGGCAATCATTGGATGTAAGAAGAGATCAGCACTGCCTTAGGTTTGTGTA
Source organism: Eucyclogobius newberryi (assembly GCF_026437365.1). Classification (NCBI taxonomy): domain Eukaryota; kingdom Metazoa; phylum Chordata; class Actinopteri; order Gobiiformes; family Gobiidae; genus Eucyclogobius; species Eucyclogobius newberryi. The sequence goes on along the minus strand of NW_027316278.1, from coordinate 15,816,497 downwards.
GAAGGCTCGAGTTGGTATTTTGCCAGAATATTTATCAGGTCTATTGCACATCAGTTCAGGTATTCACGGCTTCAGGTCTCAGGACATTTTTTATCTTACAATCCCATCGTATCAACGCAGAGACAGGAAAAAAGGCTTTCAACAACTTTGCTCCTGTGGAACAAAACACAGAGACTTTTGAAATTAAATCTTTCTATGCCTTTTAATAAGATAAGATAAGCCTTTATTTGCGACGAGTTGGCCACTGTCCAGGGTGTGCCCCGCCTAAGGCCCGAAGTCACTGCTCCAGTCACCCGCGACCCCGAAAGGGAACAAGTGGTAGAAAATGGATGGAAGCCTTTATTTGTCCCACAATGGGGAAATTCCAATGTTGCAACACAAAGTAGGAAGTAAATAATAAAAAAACAGATAACTTATTTTAAAAAAAAAAAAAAAACACTTGTAGAAAAACTCTTATAAAACATTATTAAAAAAAAAACTCTTATACTCTTCATAAAAAATTGAAATAATGGTAACAATAGTAACACTCTTATGATGAGTTTTAAGCACTGGTCAGGGACTACCCACAGTGCCGATGCACTTGTTTTATATAATTTGATCTCATAGTGCATGTGTAACTGTGTTTTATGTATTGGTTACTTTTATTGAATGTTTTATTTGTGCTTTAGTTTCCTGTGTTTGTTTGTTGTTTATTTTGTGGTGTGTTTTCAGGGACACATGAAAAAGAGAACTTTTCTCATTGGGTTTTCCATGTATGAATACATAAAAATGAAATGAAATGAATTAGCCAGCTTGTCTATATGTTCCGCATTTTACCTTTTACCTGCTTGTATTTTTTCCATCTGTAAGAGGGATATTGTTAGGCACTTTCTTCCCGTTTCCTGTATCCTACCTGCCATTAGCTGCAGTTAAATCTCCCTGAAAACAGGTCTGTGCCTGTGATTGCCTGATCAGCTGCGTGTTTGGCCCAGGCCTGGCTCACCTCGGTGTGTCTGTGCTGCAGTGGGCTCGGGGGAAGTGGGCCTGTCAGAGGGAGAGTGGCAGGCTAAGGCCGTCTTAACACAGCGCCTCAAACCACCTCATAAATACTGGCTTCCTCTTCCAATTTCCAAGCAGTCCATCCAGCTCTGTCCACAGGCCTCCTCGCCGCTGCGTGTCATGTGCCGGGGTGTGAGTGTAAAAATGACCGCGGGACATCTGGTGCACTCTGGGAGGGTGGGGCTTTGATGTCTTGCAGTTCAACCTGACTTAAGGAAGGCCAGCCTGTCCACAACACGGCGCTGAGGTGCAGTAAGTGGGCCTGGGAGAGTAGAGGAGATAGTGAGGGAGTAGAAAAGATTCCTTAAAACATGTCGGCGATATGTCAAAAGCTTAAATACGCAACAGACAGCGCCTAACCGATCCTTCAGCACTCAAGCTGCTCTACAACCTTCTCAGAGCACGTACAGAACACGTCCATTCTGTACTTTATCATCAAGTTTACTCTAAAAAGATGTACAGAAAGTAAGGTGAATGAGGGCTTATTTTATACAGTATTATAGAGTAACAAAGTACAAAAGTAAAAGTAAAGGTATCTGTACTTTACTTAAGTTATTTTTACAGTGGATACCTTTTGCTTTTTTCCGTCACTACATTGAGAGCAGGTAGGCTATATTTCTGCTACACTACGTTTTTAACTGAATTGAGAATTCGAAAGTACTTTTTGTATGGTGTGTTTTTAAACTATGTAACCAAGATTTAAAAAAAAAAAATCTGTAAAATTCTTTATCAAAATAACTCAATTTAAAGTTTTAACATTTCTTTGAATCTGTGTGAAATACTATTTACTCTGAAGATACAATTTTAAATACTATAAAACATCAGAACTTTTACTTAAGTGGATGTGCTACTTTTATTTTGAACTTTTTTTTCACTCATGAATCTGTACCTTTACTACAAATTCCACCAAGTTATTGGCAGAAAATACTAAAACTTTAATTACAAGTACCAAAATGTAGTATTATCATTATTTTTGCATAACTGTGTTTTACAAGCCAAAACATAAACTATTTATAGGACATGACTTAATAATATATTCACAATATCTATTTATTAATTGTACATTTAAAAAAAAAAAAAAAAAAACTTTATTCAATTTTTTAATGTATAATTAATGAAACACAACTAATTTTTTCCATTTTTCTACGTCCAATTGAACATGTTAATTTAAAAATAGAGTAAAAACTTGACTTGTTCTGAGTCATTTTTACTAAACTACAAACATGGCGTTTCACTGGATACACACGGTGCACAGCAGGAGCCGTCACTGTGATGACGTGAGTGTCATCTCCACGAGAAACCGTTTAAAACTCTGCAGAACGTCACAGAGATCCACCAGCCGCAGCAGAAGGACCAGGCGCTGCTGTCATGTGCCGTACGCCTCACCACACCCCTGTGAACATTACAGATCTGCACGCTAAACACTATCAAAACGTCCACGGACTCAGTGGGGCGAGGGTCTATCAAACGGTGAGGGAATTATAAGTTTGTGATGATTGCTGAAACAGAGGTGTGAGCAGAAAGTTTGTGACTTGGAGTTGTAATAAAGTATTTAAATGTTAAAAAAAAATTGGGTAGTACTTTTTAAAATGTATTTATATACATATATTTGTGCTCAAATCTCTTTTTTTGCACTGTACTTGTAGCTAATATCTATAGCTACAAGCAGGAGTAAACAAATATAATTGTTAAATAAAACTTAAAACTTAAAACTCGGCAATACAAATTTGAAGTCACTTTCCAATGACCCTAAAAGGTGGTTAACACTGATATTGTGAAGCTTTATGCAAAATGAAAGAGTGAATAAGTTATAAAGACAAATCATGAATCCAGTGCAGTTCAGTTGTCTTTAGCTTTGTCAGTTAATTATGACAAAAAAATCTCTTTTTTGTCACTGTTAATGATAAATTAGCCTAAACCTGAGTGATTAGTTATAGCATTTACCTATAAAGTCATCATTACCTTTATAATTAATTCATATTGTCAACATTTAGTATGGTATTTTGTTTGTATGTGTCTGCAACTAAATATAAAAAAATGTATTTCTATGTTAATTCTGTGTGTACACCATTTGAGTTGAATATGAAAAAAAAAGCAAATAGAATTTTATTTATTTTACTTTTCAATTGTTATTTACAACGTTGTAAAATTACATTTAATTCAACATATTTACTTAATTCAACAACAAAAAATGTTTTAATCAATAGTTACTAAATTATAAAATCATTACACAAAATTAAAATATAGACCAATTAAAATAATACAAAACCCCTCCAAAAACTGTAGAAAACCATGATGGCACCCCATTTTGAACATTTGATGCAGCTCATCGGACAACACTCCTCTCGGTGGTAAAGTTGTACTGAAACTGCAAAATAAAAAGACACACAAAAACATTTATGCCACATTGTTAATATTTTTACAGTATAAACATGTTGTGTTTGATTGGGCTGATGGATCCACTTAGGCCTACAGTGTCCTCCATCACAAACCTCATTCCAAAACAAACTAAAGCAGTGGAATCTGTGAACAAACACTGCCCTCTTGTGGTTTGTCCCGGATAGGACCATTTGAAATGGTCAAAATAAGGAGTCCGCTTTGGATCATTTTTTGTATCATTATTCACGCATTAAGCATGATTAAAAAAAATATTGTTCTCCTACAAAGCCAAATGACCAAAATTACTCTTCTTGCAGAGCAAAATAATGAAAATGACAAGGCAGATACCATTCTAAGAATGACAGTAGTTTATGTTATTATGAACTATTGTATGATGTGGACATAGGTCTAATCATAAAAGCTTAGACATTGTAAAACCATCTAAAGTGGCAAGCTCAGAAAACCCAAAACGCAGTGCTTCTGCTGCATTTATTCAGCATTGCACTAGGTGGCGCTATATGATCACAAACATAAGTTTCCAACTCTTCCACACAACTCAACGAGCCCCTGTAACTACAACACACTCCTCCCTCTCTCTCTCAGAATACCACCTCGTCTGATTTTCATCTACTTGAGGAGCAAGTTACCAAAAAATCTGTCACTTATCACAAAACCTGTTAGTTGTGTGAACATTTCAGCCCCCTAACCACCAGCACGCAACAACAAAAAAAAGAGGTCCCAACATCTGGTATCGTAAATAAATAATCTGGTGTGTGTGTGGTGATGATGGATGGGGGAATGGGGTGTTATCAGGGAGAGCATGTATCAATGTCTGCCAGTTTTACACACGGGCTGACAGGGCACTGACACACCAGTACATGGGCGGCAGTCACCCAGACGAGCAGCGGCTTCCATTTCCCGTCCCTGCTCCACTGCCAAAAATATGTGACATGTTGTCTTCATTAATTCCACCTCTATATGGAGCGCTCACACGTCTCACTGTTGCCCTGTACACTACTGTCCTCTGCATATAGGGAAACACACGCCCGCCGGCGGGAAGGCAGACTGACACGAACAAGATATTAATACCTAAATAATGTCCTAATTAAAGGTGCTCTGTGGAACTTTTCTGGTGGAGGCCCCGATAAGTGCTTGTCCCCACGGGGATCCCATTACTTGCCTGGAGTGATCGTAATGTTTCACAGTAGGGCATTAAAGTGCTTATGACAGGGGCTCATGTTTTTTCTAATTATGACTTGGTTTGGTGGAATTGACCCTGTGGTAAATGTTTTTCACTGTTTTATGTCAGTCAAGTGGCAGTTTGGGAAGAAAAATGTCACAATAAAACATGTTGAACGTTACAGGAAGTGCCGAGTTCTAAAACTGAATCCTTCTGTGATGTCATCAATAAGCGACATTCCATCCAAAACTCACTTTACACGCAACAGGCCCCTTTTTCTGACAGTTTAAACAATCATTTAACAAAATAAAGGTGTTAGTATTTGTTAAATCACTACTATTGTGTAATTTATATGGATTTTGACCCTTGTTTACAATATGGTTCCTAGGTAACAGCTGTGGAATTGCTTCTATCTATGTCACATCTGCTGCTCATGTCCATCCTGGAAATAAAGTTATAGATGTCACCAAAATAATCAAACAAAGTAAAATCTGAAAGCTCAGACATTATGTAAACATATGTAAACTTAATGTATCTTCACAGAGACAAGCAGGCGACACCACAAGGCTAAGTTACATGTCAGATCTGTGGAGAGGCGACCCCACCTGCAGTAAGAATTCATATTTTTTTAAGGTGTTTAAGAGCAATAAAACACATGTAATTGAATAAATGCAATCTAAAAAGTTCAATGCCATACTGTGGAACATTCCATCTAAAGCAGAGACAAGCAGATGTCACATGTTTCATGCACAACATGCAGTGTATCTTTAACAGTTACTTCAATGTGCAACAGTTTGTTTACCATAGGTCATATCCAAATGTCACAATATCAATTTAACGATTAATGTGAGAAGAAATATCACAATTTAACAATTATTCATGATTATTGTAATGTAAATTAACATAAACAGTGATTTAACTGAAATCTGCTTCTAAAAGTGGTCATGATGATTATTTTTTATTATGTATATTTAAATTGAGACCTGAATAATCACAATGGACTCAAAAAAATATCATCAATAAACAATACAAGTGGCGCATTCAGGCACATGTAGGAAAACAAGACTCAAAGTAAAGTGCTGTGCAAAAGTGCAAAGTCAAAAGGGACAAAAAGTATAAAGCGCCACTAAAACTAAGACCATAAGCCTGAAAGTTGTAAATATATCACATCAGAGACAAAATATGCACAAGTATCACCTTTATAGTAACAAATGGATAAACCAAAGGGAAAAGAAGAAACAAACTAACTAAACTAGGCATTAGAACCTGGACTGAAGTGAACACATACTCTTCTCCTCTTCATACAGGGAAACACAGTTCAATGCAGCAGAAAGAAAAGAAAGACACGCCCAAAGACACAACTTCATACAAAAAAGCAACAGTAGCATCACCCGTGTATCACCCATAGGTGCTAATGGAAGTGGTGCCATGTCTGCACACACCATTCTCAGACCTCCTTCTCAAAATCATTAGCCAGATGCCAACAACATTCTTTCAGCAGCGCGAACTACATAAAGATGTCACTTTAAATCGCTTACTAATTAACACTTAAAAAGACACAAATTAGATATGCGTGGCTAAAAGCAATTATAATATCTGCAAGTTTTGTGAGTCATTTGGGAAATGAAAAGAATGCCTAATTGCTGGAACCAACATCATCTGAGACATGGCTTAAGTGATGCCTGTTAGGAAATGGTCGTATCTACAACTGTGATTATAACACTTTGACTCAATTAAATGTGCATATGTGCTGTTCTGCAAACTACATCTCCTTTATAAATCTATATTTTAATGAGTTTAGGAAATAAGGCAATTACAAGGATTGCTGAAATGTCTTGCAGCTTTACAGTGAATGAAGCCTTGTACTTTAAACACGTCGACAGTGACCTCCGTCTGAACAGGGAGCGAGAGCCAAACACAACAGACATTTTAGACATTTGTAGTTTTTAGTCATGAAAGATTTGCTTCAACTCCATTGTTACTTTTGAGAGGGGAAAACTGAATCACATTTTGACAGCGTGGAGTATTAAAATTAAACTTAGAGGTAGGCAATGTATCGTAATTTAGATAATATCAGGAATGTTGTTGTTGAAGATAGGCACATTTTGAGTGAGGAATTGAGAGATGTTTTAGAGTTTATAGTTTAAAAAGGGCAGATTAAAAATAAAAATGAAATTAGTGATGTTGTAAACTTTCAAATAAGGGAATAAGGTGATTTTTCTGGAGTTTTGAGATGAATTTGACAGACATTTCACATTGTCCAAATTAAACCTGAATTTAAAGACATGTTTTAACACATTTCTGTTGCTTTACATAATATTTTCTGAATATTGAGATATAAATTTGGATCAATATCGCCCAGCCGAGGAGAAACAAAAACAAGAACTAATACAAAGAACTAATATAAAACCAAATTATAGTAACTACAATGACTATGTATATTACATTGTATTGTCTAATTGATAATATTATCAGAACTTGTATCAAGAGTCAGTTTGAAATATTCACACTACGAACATGTTACGGATATTCTTACCTGGAAACCAATTAGCAACTTTATATTAGGCAAACATGTTCAAACTTGATCATTTAATACTGTCATATTCATGTGTAATTACTGTCGTGATTCATGTGCAATTCACGTGCAATTACTGTCGTGATCACATGCAATGGTATTTATTTATTTATTTTTATCTTTATTATTTTTCCCCTCCATCCTTTGTTGGGTAATGGGAGGTTTTGTCTATAGGAGTTTAGTGTTTTTCAAACTTCCTTTAAGTTATCTGTTCTTTTCCTCAGTCTCTACCTGCGTTGCAACAATGCAATTTCCCCATGTGTGGACATTAAAGGATTATCTAATTTACCATAACTAAACCAACAAACTAAACTGAAATATACCTGAAAAACTGTCTGTCTCTGCACTATGTTCGCTGCGAGGATAACATTGACAATCCTTCGCCCTCCTGATATCATCACCGGATAATAACAAGGGGAGAGAAGTAAAAATAACACAATGGTGAGGGATGCTTCCACTTGGAAACTAATTATCAGGCTAAAGCTGTGACTTCATTCTCATCAGCCTGGCCCCAGCCATTAATCTTGTGCTGTCGTCCACTTCACTAAATCCTGTGTTACACTATCTCCCATTTACTTCATCAGCTCCAGCAGCAGCACGGGCCGTAATTAATGATTTCTCATGCCCTTCCCTCCGCTACCCCCCCCAGGCTCAGCTCACCATGTGTCCTTCTGCTAATCACACTCCAGGAAAAAGAGAGGACGCGCCGGGCGGTACGGGACACGCACACGCAGCAAACATACACACAGTACCTGCCTCGGCGACGGGCTTCGTGCAGGTGACCGTATGTGACAAGATGGCGACTGGGCGTGATTGGGATAGTCTGTGACAGAAGACAGAGGCGGAGTGCAGAACAGACACACAGTGCGGTTTGATGAGCCACTGTTTGCTCTGTAACACGTCTCCGAAACCTCAAGCAGCACCTGTTCTTTCTACAGTGGTCTGTCACTTCCTGGCAGTTCTGATACTGAGATACCGTGCTAATGAGAGAGAAGGGGGGTTGTCACTCGACTTAAAAACACACACACGTCTTTTCCTTTCTTTTCCCCACAAACACACAAGCTTTCAAAAGTGCACTCCTGATTTTTCTTCCCATGAATGCCTGCAGGGTACAGTGTTTTATCACCGATACGGAGGGATTTGTGTTTTATTTGTTCGTTGTGATGTCTAACTGCCTCGGCGCAATTCCTAAAAAGTGATGAAGAATCTATTCAGAGTACAAAGCAGAGCAGTTAGAATAAATTTAAAAATATATAATAATACATATGAAAAAATGTGTAATTAAGTACCGGTCAGTCAGTAAATTATAATTAATTTAAAAAAGTAAAAGGTCAACGTAACCTGTTTCACACCACAACTGCTTAAAATGGAGCTCTATATTTGAAAAATGTATGTAATGTCAAATAGTTTCGAGACTATACTGTTTCACTGTAAAATCTTAGCATGCAGTAATTAGCATATTTCATTTGACAAGGGATTTATAACTCATTACAATCGTGTCCATTTTCCATTTTCACAGAATGAAAATGACAGACGCAAACCAACAACTGATGTCAAAAGTGCATCAAACTGCAAAAATACAAGCTGATTTCCACAGCTATACCATTTAAGTGTGCAATCCCTAAAAGTTAAACCACAACCAGTCACTTACGGACACGGCGGCTCGGGTTGTACTCCGTCTAACTGCTAGATTGAGCTGTTCCGAGAGAGAGAATTGGGGGAATAAAAGTCAAGTGTTTTGGAAAAGGAGCCGGAGCTTTTAAGAGGGACTGGCTCGCCTTAACCTGGGCCATGCTTTTATATTCAATTGGGGCTTAGTGGAGCCAACAGGGCCTCGCTGTCTCAGACACTTAATTACAAGCCCAAGACCATTTTGCTTTGCATTCTGGGCCAGCGGTGTCTGTGGCAGTGGAGCGTTGCAGCCCCTACTCACTTCCTCCTCGATCTCTGCCAGGGATTTGATCGTAATGCCCATTAAATTGACTTGCTGCATCTGAAATCAAACGCAGGGAGAAGGGGGGAGGGGGGGCGGACAGGGAGAAAACACACACAAGAAACATGGCGGTTAGGCTCATGGCTAAGTAAGCATGCTTAAAATCTTTAATCCTCCCTCTCGGTGTCAATACAAGCGAGGCTATAGTGACAGCCGCCACCAGACGTCCAAATGGGCCGCATTGAGCCAGCTTTACATGACTGCTCGCATTCATCATTCAGTCTGCAGGAATGGAAGGAAGTGCAAAGGAGAGGTGCAGAATGTATGTCTATATGTTATAAATAGAAAGAGCAAAGTGTGTAGCAGCTATTATAGACATGTCAAAATAAAGCCCATGGTCTATTTTCATTCCCTCTTCAGTTGTTTTTTACCTCTTTCTTGGTGTCATGGAACTTCTCAGAGACGACAAAGGGCACGTCATCCAAAGCTGAAAATGAAAAAATAAATAAATGACGCATTAAGTTTAGTTTTTGATCTCTACTTTTTCAACAAGACAAATGCAGGATTATCCGCCGTCAGACTCCAGCTAGCGTTGCGACCCCTCCCGTTTCCGTCTACGGCGCGCGGAGATGAAAGCCTTTTTTATTCCGCGCTGTATTTGAGCACCTCCACTATCCTTTCTCCTCCAGCCCTCTCCCCGTTTAATTACTCTTGATTATTCCCGATTCCGTCTTGTCTGAGAGATGTTCACCTCAGAAACAAAGGCGCGCTCACACAGAGCAGAGAAAAGCGGCAAAGAAGGCAGACAAAACATTCACCAGATATCAAATTTGCATGAAAATAAGCCGCGCACTGTTCGGGCGGCAAAAAGTGGATTGAAATGAGGACTTGCCAAGAGCGTGGTGGTATAATTAGCATTTGACCAAACAAACGAGCTTCAACAGAGCTATAATTAAGCAGGCCTGTAATTAAGTGTATGCCCTTTATCATAATGATCGTGGTTAAAATGGTGTGATGGCTGCCAGTTGCTTATTAATGGCACAACCCCGACTGCATGCATCCTGCTCTGGAATCAAGGTGTCACCACTGTCAGGCTAGAGAGCAGCCCTTTGTTTATAAAATACATTAGGGTCCAAATTAACACAGGGTGACAGGGGACACAAAGCCCCTCTCACTCGTCGACTGAAGGGAAAACTGCAGCTGCTCAGCTTCATTTAAAAAACTCCAAATTGAGAGACACAAAACTTGAGACTTAAGGGTGGATTTCAAAGTAAAAGCATCAAATATCAAAAGGCCAAGCTTAAAATTGTCCTTCAGCTGGCAGAAAAATAGGAACTTGTAAATGTAAGCCCGTATGAGTCAGGGTTTAGGTTCAGAGCGACATTAAACTTAAAGTAAGACATTTGGGGGAAAAGTTCTAGCCTCGAAGTGTTTCCCGACTCAACATTTCCACATGCAGTTTCCATATTATTGGTGAACAAAGCGATCTTTGTTGTCCCTCACCTTTACACCTTATGACTGTATTAAAAGGATCTACATTACTGTGCCAAAAGAAAAGATTGTGAACTAAAGGAAGGAAATGGAAAGAAATGCTCAAAGCTGATGCAATTACTCACACCCGTTCTTCAAACGCACTGGCTAACTAGCAGAATTTGCATTTATTTTTCTACATTTTGCTCTTCCTACTGCGTCCCAATCCGCGGTCGGGCCTAGCACAAGGTGAAACTTTACTTTTGACTCTCCGTGGTTGTATTCAATGAAAGGAAATATGAAAACACAGCTACGTTTGCCAGGAGCGCCGCGATCAAAACAGAATGCATTTGATTCAAGTCGGCGCCGGGAAGTGGAGATTGCCGCTGCTGATGGATCTCTATGGCACAGACGGATGAGCGCGCACAGCTGAAGGCCAGAGAGTTTCTTTATTGCTCAAGGATTACATTTAAAACCAGATCTCACTTTGTATTCTCCCACCATCTATACTGAGCGGGGCTATCTCACAGCCAGACAAATGGTGAGGCCCCGGAGATGGCCTGGTGGTGCGCTGTGTGGTTGGAAATGGATGCTGGTGGAATCAGGAGGTCCAAAGGGCAGGAATAATGTAAATTCAATCTTGTGACCAGAAATATGACGCACGTTCCAGTCGATCAAGTGGCCCGGCTACAGTCCATTACCTCACAAGTGTATTACAGAACCAGGAGTCGAGCGGTTGTTTGGAAATGTGAAAGAATAGGTCAAAAGGAAAGCATCTGGTGGGAATTCTTCAGCACAATAATGATGATGGCTGTTACTGGTGAGTGCAGAGATGCTATTAAAGGGTTAAGTGCCCAGATAAGGTTGAAAAAATGTCTAGTTGAAATGTAAAGGCGTTTTCCAGTCGAGTTTGAAGCTGATTCATTGACCCAAACTGATCAAAAAATGTTTCTTTGAGCTATTTTTCTTTTTAAAATGAATGTTTGTTTGTATTTACAGTTATTTCATTGTCTGTATTATTCTTGCTTGGAAAGTCTAGAAAGATATGTCTCAGTGATTTTTATGTGGATCGCTAGACGTTTGGTCATCGGGCTCAGATGGCCTTGATTGACAAGTTGTTAAGCCAATCAGGAACTTGCATGGTCCATCCGTATCAAAATATATATGACGGCTTAGAAAGAAAAAAGGACAAAAAATATCACAGGGAAAACATTTGTGGAATCAGTGAGTGAAACACAACAGTGTGAATCTGAGGTGAGAAAAGTTTCATATTGTACTAAATAATGCGTGACCAATAAGCTCCTTTGGTATAGGTCACGGAAATAATCACATTTTTACAGAGGGTGCACGGTGGCAGAGCACGTTGACCTCTAGCCTCACAATAAGTAGATCATGGGCCAGGGTGGAGTCTGCATGTCCTCCCTGTGTTACCGTGGGTTCTCTCCGGGATCTCCAGCTTACTCCCACCACACTGTAAATTGCCCCCAGTGAATGAACGTGAGAGTGAATGGCTGTCTAAGTGTCTGTGTACCCCGCCTAAGGCCCAAAGTCACAGGGATAGGCTCCAGTCACCCGCGACCACTAATGGGAATAAGCGGTTGAAAAAATAAATGCATTCTGGATCTCAGGCAAAACATTATTCCTGTTTCCATGGAGATTTTTAATACCATACTGTGGAAAGTTATAAGAAACGCTATAACATGTCCATAGAGACAAGTGGTTGGTCCTCCACCAGAAAAGTTACATAGTGCAACTTTATGTCAAGAATATTCGGTTAATCGATAATCGCGATTATTCAGGTCACAATGTATAATCGTATGAACTAAAAAAATAATAATTGTGACTATTTTAGAAGCAAATTTAAGTATTTTTAGTTTAATCTATAGTTTCAAAAAATAGACCTAAATGTAGATAACTTATTTTTTATCTGGCTGTTAAATTTTACTTTATTTTGTCTTTCAAAAAATGTACTTTTGTAAAGCCTGTCACATTATGTTTTAATCAATGAGGATATAAAAATTAAAGATGTCACTGTTGTTTAGTAATCGTGAATAATCTTTAAACCGTAACCCTAGAATCGTGACCGCCCTAATGTCAAGGGAACTTTTCTGCAAAATATAGTCCAAATCTTCTCCTCTAACAGATGGACCAGATTTTAAGAAAGAAGGAATTAAAATTTTAACAACCTCTGCAACATCTGGCTGGACCGTTTTCTGTATAATAATGATGATGATGGTGATGCTGGTCGGTGAGCGCAGAGGTGGTGTTAAGTAAGGAGGACCCTGCCGTTTGAGCGATTGTAGTGTAAAGAACGGAGTCAGCAGCGGCCCGTGTGGATCATTGCCTTATTAATGGCTCCGTCAGGTACTATGAGCAATGGCCACATTGTCATCTCCAGCCCCTGGGCACAGATGAATGGCTGTTTCAGGGCGGGAAGAGCTCCCTCGTTCGCCGGGCCCCGCTCTAATCCCTCAGACGTCCAGTGTTGGATGCACTGTCACCCAGGACTCAGGCAGCAGTGGCGTATACAGTACACTGCATTTGCGGCGCTCCAACAGACACAGACATGTTTTCCCCGCATTCACAAAGACACACATAAACTGCTCCAGATTGTGCAGAGACACTGACTGATGGGGAAATATGCGTGGGTGATCGAGCATGCACCATATTACCTGATCTGTAACACTTTAGGAATGTTGATGAACTTTTATTTTACACTTCACTAATTCACCAGGGTTGCATTGATCTCTGTCTGGTACCATTACCTGGGTGAATCCTTCGCAGACTAAATGAAATAAGAAGGTCAACAGCAGACCAATAATGTGCAGCATGAATTACCATCTTCAAGTTGTTTTCTGTGGTCAAATAATACAATTTGAATGCAAAAATAGAAGGTGCTAGATTCTATATTCCAAACAACAGCATCATGGGTTTCTTGAGGTGTAGACCTTCCCTGTCGGCGTGACTCTCAATTTGAGACGGTTCCTTATGCAGACCATGGAGAAGCTATTCTAGGGGCAGAGCGCGCTCTCTGTCACCTCTGCAGATAATGGTGAGTCGCAGTGCAGAGCTGGAGGAGGACCCCCTGTGCCCACTCACAGCCCTTAGCCCCACTATGACATGAGCAATAGTGCCCAGGCCTGACAGCATCTCCAGACATATTGTAGTTTATTTTGTCGCCCGGGCATGCCATCTGTGCCATTCCAGTGGAGGGAGTGTGTTGAAGCTGCTGCTGCTGCCGGAACGGTGCCGGCGCCGGGCCCTCAGTAGATCTGCAGGCGCGGCAGGTCATTAGTCAAATTGCCTAATGAGAGAGAATACAAATGGCCCCCTACCCTGACAGGAGGAATTTTGGAGGTGTCAGAGCTCCTGACCCGTGCTATGAGAACAGATGATAGCGAGATGCTATTTTGAGATTCATTTAATGACTATAGCTCTATGAAAGCCATTCTTTTTCTTTTATCTTTGGCTGCTTTTTCAAGCCCTCCAGACAGTAGCGGACGAGGGGAAAAAAAACTTTTCAACATGTTTGAGGAAAATCTCTGTTGCTAATGTGGCAGTGTATCTTAAATTATTCAAATGTTGACTGGCTAGTCAATTAAAAAACTAGAAGGAAGTTTACAGTAGCATGCAGAAAAAAACACATGCTCCTGTGGCTTTCTACACGATGTGCAGCCACAGAAGACATAATATTTGTTTCTACAGGCAGTTACAGTTTGTTTTTCAGTCTCAAGCAAACAGAAGTCTCAGGGGCAGCTCTCTGACAGCAGTCACACTAAAATATTCATCTGCTCACATCCCGATATTCAGAAAATGTAAACACACTTAAAGCTAATGCTAAGAGTAGCGTTTGAATACTGATAGGCCTATGTGTGTATACTGCAGTGAATTTCAGTTTAAATTTGTAAGAATTTGAAAACAAGCAGATAACTTGATAATTGAATTTAAAAAAAGCATGCTGCAGCTAATATAATAGTAAATAACAAATTTATCCCATTTTTAAAGCTAAAACTTAACTTGTTCAATATTTGTTTGAATGAAAAGCTGGATGGATGCTTCTGCTGAATGACCCACTTATTTTCCATCTGTGACAAGCAGTCCTTGAAATGTGCGTCTGGGCAGGATCCAGGAGGCAGTCCCAGTGGGCGCTGCTCCATAAGTCTTCAGAAAGTGGGCAGAGCCAGAAACACCTATGGAGAGTTGGCTGCAAACACCACTGCACAAAGATGCGGGAAACTTTTCCAGTTCTGTGTAACTGTATATTATGCCGGGATAGAAAATGGGCTGCAGACTGTGAGCCAATAAATCCTGAGATAACTTTCCACGATTAAAAGCCATTTTAATCGTTCATTTTAAGCCCTCGGAGCGTTTTTCAGTTGGCAGGCTATTGTGAGCTCTTATGAAATTAAATGGACAATCAGACTTTAATCAGCGGCATAGCGTCTTTAAGACACTGCCACAGCCCTGCATTAATCCCCAGCTGTGGCTGCTGCAAAATGTGCACAGAATGTGCTGTGGATGTGTGTAGAAGTGGGCTACGCCTCTCTGGACAAGTGTAAGAGCTGGCAGAGGCCTGACACTAAATTGTATGTGCCGGATGGGACACAGCAGAAGGCACAATTACACAAATCCCCTCTTAATTAGCGGTTCTGTGGGCAAGCTAACCCGTAATGATGCTGGGCTGTGGCGAGCCCCAGAAAGTCTAACAAGAAACTCAGCCCGCTCCCCGCGTGTCATGGCCGACGCTCAACTGCTCTGATCAAAGCTGCTGTGGGACATCCAGCTGCCCGTAGAGCTCTCGTAACCCTGAGCCCCCCTCAACCCGCTCTGAGCTGCTTGCCCTCTGGACTCTGGGTAAAGCGCAGGCCCCGGGGGGTGGAGGGTGGCATTATTAAGTTCTCCATGCTCACAGTACCAGGCAATATAAAGTGGCATCTCACACAGTGAGTAATGAAGTGTGCCAACGTGGAAGCAGGAGGGATGACAGCCAAAGAGGCCTCCTTGGCAGTCACTAACCTGAGCATCCAACAATTTATCATCCCCAAGAACCAATCCACCAATGCAGCGCCACCATTTGTCATTAATTATGCTAATAAGGATACCATTACTCTCTTGATGAAATCGGCCAACATTTATTGTTTTGTTTGAATGCTGTTGCTGGAAGAATCTTCGCTGCAATATTATGTATTCCATTGTAGAAATCAAATTGTGTTTCTCCGCTTTGTCCAAATGCCCTTTCAGAGGAGCCCTGGTACAAATAGTAATTGACTGTAAAGTGGTGACAAAGGGTCTGTTTTTTAATCATGCAGCGTGCATGCACAAATGTAAAGACGCTGATGGGGTTGAACTTTCTCACTGCAGACTTTGTGGCTTGAAACAAACCCATGTGAACAGAACTATTTAATATAGAGCCCCAGATGCCCTTTTCCAAAACGACTTCATTCCCAGAATCTCATTGTGCTTTCCACATCACACCACAGTATGCATTAGAAGATCATTAATTACAAACTTAACAAGTCAGCAGCACCATTAAAAGATCTTTTCGGCACATTTGACCATAAATCTCCTTAAACTAGATTTAATGACTGGATTTTTACGAAATATTTTTTATCAAGTTCTAATTAGATGGTGTGATAACAAACCCTGCTGTACATGGGGCAAATGAGGGGATGCTGACAGGCCCATCCATTGAGGCTGTCCTGCGTCTGGACATTTAAACTAATGGGGCAACGCTGCTATCTCAGGGATGGATAGAACGCAATGAGGGATGAGACTCCAGAGTCCAGTCCAGCCTGCAAATGCAAAGCTATTTGAAGTCGCTTATTTGACTGTTATAAAGGGCCAAAATGCCTGGGGCCCTATAAGGCTCCTGGATCCCATTAGGATTCATGGAGGATTGATTCTTTACTGTTTTAATGGACAAATCAAACTGAGGTCAGGCATTAGTGCCAGATCCAAATAATGAAGCAAAAGTAAAATACTGAAACGAAAAAGGATTTCAACCAGACTTTGACTGATAAAAACAATAAGATCATGTGCATTTCATGTACACTGCAGGCTCAGACTGTCACAAGACCTAACCAGACCAAGCCCAACTAAATGCATCTGGAAGGGCATCTGGAATAAATCTACACAAGAAGAAAATAAACTTAGAGCTTAGCATAGAAACTAATTCCTTTAAATGCATTTTTTTCTGACAGGTTTCAGTATTATACAAATGCTCACATGATGTAATCCATATTACATTAAAACTATGACTGCAGAACAATTTATTAGAATAATTTAATTAACCAAAAAGGTTTGTTTTTTTATTCATTTTTAACTGTGCAGCTAATTTAATCAGAAAATGCCAGTAAACACGGCACTGCTGCTGCACTCACTCTCCCTGTTTTTGCCTTTTGCTGACCAGAGGCATTAAGAGTTTAAATGCCGGTTTTAAGAGGACTCCTTTCATGTCTTGATGTAAGCTTTGGCATTACTTCAGACACGGGTTTGATAGAGATCCCCGCTCCATCTCAAGTAAAAGCTGGGGCTGTAAATCTGCCTGTACCTCCCCCATAACACTCCCATAAATGATTCATTCAGTCGACTTTAGCTGATGCAAAACAGAAAGAGTTGCACATACAAAGACCACTAACTGCAGACCAACTGTGCAGTTTTGTATATCCATCGATCTCCCGGGGAAAACGCTGTAATAATAACTTTTGTGTCACCATCCAGAGGTCGTATTTTTTAATCCCTCAGACTAAAGAATAGTGTTATTCTAAAATATAACCCCGGCGGTGCAGAATCGCTTCAGATCCATCATTGCTGGAGATAAGAGAAAGCCCGCCTGTTCTGTCCATGTGCACACTGTAGCCTCGCCTACTACATTTGCAGATAAGATTGAACTTTTGTTTGAAACCTGACGAGAAACCTCTTAATGAAAGTGCGGCGCCAAAAATAATCTTTTTTCTCAATGTTAGTCAATCAATGAATTGTAGTGCAAAAAAGGGGGAATGGAGAAAGAAAAAGTAATTTTGCATAATCAGTGAGCACCATCTGGAACAATTAACCGAATTCCACAGAACTCTGAGGATCAGTCATATTGGCTTATTAAAGATCCTGGAATTATACAAGTAATAAATCCTTGGAAAAACGGTGTGTACCCTCGGCCTGTCACAACTATTTTAACTTCAGATACAGTGGAATACTTGATAAAGCTGAGAAGAGGAGATTAATATATGCAAATTATGTTGAGCATTTAAAAGCCCCCCAACAACTGTCTCGATTTTTCCCCCCGTTTCTTATTACTGCGGCTTTATGTTTTATTCATACACCAACTCACCTGTCATTTCATAAGCTATAATATTATGAGGGTATTATTAAACAGCACAAAGTGGAGGCTTTAATTGGAAGGCTCCGTTGCATTTTCCCAATTATTTGCGGCAAATTAAAAGCAGATGCACATAGTTTAATAAGAATTCTAATATTGTTTCCGGAAAATCAAAAATCACTGTCATTCCTGCCAAGATATTTTGCAAACCCCGAGTTAATTTTGTGCCTTCTATTTTCTGTCCTCTGAAGGATGGACTGTCTGGTGCCTGTTAATTGAAGTTCGCCCTAATGGATCGGGAAATAATTGCTCTCCATATTACGTTAGATCAAGGCCAATGTCAGGATTTATTTTTGATTAATGTGATAGATATGTAAATGTGTTACTTTTATTACGTTTGCTTTTTATATCTCTTCCTGGATGCCTACAAAATTGTATATATTCTATTAATGAACCGGGACAACATGCCATACTGTTGGCGAGAGTTCTGATTGTTTTATTTCAAATGTATTTGAATTTTATTAAAAAAGGTATTAGTCATTTCCCATCAAAGCATGTTTAATTACCTTTAAAAATCCCACTCGCTTTTTGTCTTTGCATAATGGACCTAATTGGCAAATGGCCCTGGCATGGATCAAAGCAATGCAAAAAGGTTAGCGCCACAATGAAAGCTCGATAACTTTTCAAATGAACCCCAACTGTCAAATGAAAGAGGCCCCTTGCAAAATAGATGTGAATTAGTTTTTAATATTGGGCTAATAAATGTCAAAGTGCCAGCGTATCGCTCGTGCACACCATGTCAGCGTCTATGACAGATTTTGCAGACACGTTACCTCTCCTCCCCTTCAACTTGCCGCCTTTTTTTTTCTCCTCTCTTTTTTTTGTTTTGTTGGGGAAAAGTGACGGAGGGTTTAATCAAGAAAGCAGGCAATTCATCAATCCTAAAGAAGGTGCCTGTACAAGTCTGACAGAGTGCACATGGTTATAGCGCAACTCCAACCTGGCCAGCTGTCTTCCTCTCACACACACACACCCACACACACACACACACACTCACACACACACACACACACGCACACACACACACACATACACTCACACACACACACACCCACACGCACACAGTTATACAGCTACCGCCAACAATTAGCACAAATAGGCTGTCAGCTACGACCTCGCACTCGATCTGCGCGCCACCACAGTCTTAATAAAGGCAAGTGGTGTTCTCGCACATTCTCCATGTGATGCCGTGCGAGTCGCTAACAATAAATCCTCTGCTCATATTCAAACTCTATTATGGAGCTGTAGGAAAACACAAAGCAAAATTAAAAAAAAACAAAAAAACAGAAGCTTGTGGAAGTAAGTGATGGGGGCTGGCGGAGGGCGGTACAGTGTGTGCTTCTTCTCCGCTGTCAGTCACAGGACGTCCCGGTGGAGGAATCTCACACCAAATGTCACGGACCATTCGGCTGTGTGTTAATGCCCGCTCCTTCAGGGCCACACTTGGCAAAGTTATGAAACGAGTGTCAGGACCATCCCATAATGTATTAATCATCTTAAAAACGCTATAAAAGCAAATAGGTGAATGCTTTTACCCCTCAAGCCTTCAATAAAGATTTCCATGATTTTGTTCTTTGAGTGCGCATGGAGCAGGATGAATGTTCACCACATGGGGTCTCTCTCCAGCCAGATAAAAAGCAGCCTTCCACTCTGGCTCAATCTCACACACTTGTAGTCTGCAGCCCCCCGGTCCGCTCACACGATGGGCTTAGACTCACACAACTGCACAATATATGACCGTTTCTTCATGAGCATAATTTAAAAAGTGGAAATTTGACCATAATGTAAAAGGTTTGACATCCAGCTGAAAGGTATAAAATAATGTGTTTAGATCAAATGATTCCATGGCCATGAAAAATAGAACGAAAATCATGATATTAATTTAAATTATATTTTAAATTAAGGGTGGAATTTTAAATGCTTGTACAAGTGATACATGAGCCAGGGATTTTTGTATAAATTAAAAAGGTTATAATTTGTAAATTAACTGGCTACTTTGCTTTGATATGACACATTATTATTGTAATATTTATACACTACTTATTTATAACTGTGTTAGATGTAGAAGTGGACAATATATCAAAATGTAGATAACATTACAAAAAGAAGATATGCAAAATTCCAATACCAAAGTAAAGTTTAAAGTAAAAACTAAAGTAAAACATAAAGTTAAAAAAAAATGAAAGTCAAAATTTTAAGTAAGTTATATTTCAATAGGATAGATGGTGATATTTCTGTTTCATTTTACAGACATGTCACTGTTGTCTCATACTTAAACCTCAACTAATATGTTTCAAGACGCATTAAACACATGCATGTATTATATCATCTAACTATAGATATTGGGAAACTCCATATAAATATCGAGAATATTTTTTGTCAGTATTGCACAGCCCTAATCACATGTATTTTGTGATGATCATTAAGCCTTAAGTTCAACACTGCTTTACACACACACACACACACACACACACACACACGTCTGAGTCCAGTGCTCGGTGTGTGGTGCATATGCAGTAGCGTTGATGGATCAGGGGTGACTGCTGTTAAATGTTCTCTTGAGGGTAATGCGGGGCTCTTCGGGGAAGTCACGTACAGATAAGCGCGGCTCCAGAACAGGTGTAGATCAAGCCGACTGTAGCTGACTGTACAAAAGTGCCAGAATCAGAAGGAGCTTTTAGCGCGTCACACCATTCCACATCCAAAGGGTTTTTTCACAATCACCAAAAGAAGACGTTCAAAAATAAAGCTGATAATAAAAGAATAATCATTCATGTTTTGAAAATGTAGGGTTGAATATAGAACAGGGCAATTCACGAAAATATTGATTCAGTGATGTCTAATTGTCAATGTAATGTTCATGAAATCATATATTGCAATGTATATGTATTTTTCTTATAAACCCATGCTGTATAACACTCATTAGCAGCGTGTTTACTTTTCCCAGAAGGTCGCTCCAGTACTTTATAAGGATTTTGTATAGTTTTACACCAGATTTCTCTCTTGGCAGATACATCTCTTGATAACCAGGCTTAAAAGTGAATAATTTGCGATGATAGTAATGGTTAGCTACTTTAAATGGTGGTGTTTGAAGAGCTTACCAGTCTTAGTGTAACTTCCACTGCTCTGCCGCTCACAGTCTGGCCTGCCCGTGCTCTTCCTGTTGTAACAAAAAAAAAAAAAAAAAAAAGAAACCACAAATAAATTCTTAAGTAACAATTGTTCTTTAGTATAATTTTGAACAATCTTACAATCAAAGGTAAGGACATAAATGTGTCAAGAAGAGCTTATCCTTTGACGTTTGACTGTTTGAAATTCAGGGGAAGATTTCATTATTCAAGGGAAGTCTGCTTTACCGTTTCATGGCCTTGTATTACAGAAAACAGCCCTGAATGCAGTTTGCACACACTCGAAGTTAACAAACCATATAAGATTGAAATCCTCATCAATCAAGCTATCATGAATTACACCCTGTGACTCACCCCTACGGATCGATAAATCCACAGCAAGCAGGAAAAAAAAAGAAGAAAAAAAAGAAATCACAGCTTCACCAGAGCAGCATTCTGTGATATATGCTTTGAAGGTAAAATGAGCTCCTGGATTGCATTATAAAACAAATGGACTTGTAATGATAATGCAAAGTAGTTGTCCCTATAACGTTAAAAGTGGAATTACTTGAGGATGCGCCGCACATAGAGTAGAGCTAAAATCGACCAATGAACAGACAAGGACAGAACATGTGTTACGATCCACAAAAAAAAAGAAGTGATTTGTGCTTAAATGTTTGCTGCTTTTGTTTATGGGCAATATAGTTAATTTAAGTGTAATGTTGAATGTAAGATGGCATTCTGTGGGGGACGCTTTGTGAATTGCAGCTTTCAAGGCCTTATCTCTTTGGATGAGATAAATAAATGCAATAATTTCCATCAAGAGCAATAAAACAAGACTAGAGACAGGCCGTGGTATTTATGAGCTGAAGCTTTGCAACTCAGATTTATTTGCAGTGAAAGGGTGGACTTTTCTCCTCCTCATTTACATGAGCATTCGGCCATGTTCAGCCTAGGCCATTGGTGAATTTTTAAAAGGTTGACATCAATCTTGTGGGAACGCTTGCCATCTTGAAGAGACTTTTTTTTTTTACCTCGCAAAGGTTGAGTTCCACCACAGAAGGGGAAGGCTATCTTTCAAATCACTCATCAATAATCCACGGGTTGACTCAAAACGATTGGTTTGATATTTTCTGAATTGTTAGTTTACTGTTGGTGGTTGGTTTTGACTGTAAATAACCTCCAAACTTAACAACACGTCCCTTGAGAAATGTTTTTTTTTACAAGTCAACCTCCAGAGCTCCTCTCCCATCTGTTTCAAACAAAAAACTGTCTCGGTCCAAATTGGAGATTTCTAAATACAATTTCAGGTGCAGCAGAGAGGCGAGCATATGGTAAATCAATTAGACAAGTAATTCTTAAAACAAATCCATGGCAAGGGCTGTGCTAATCAACAGCAGTGTTGGGCCCGTATTACGTTGGCCACTGGAGTTTTGACAACAATTAATCCTCATTTCAGACAGAACCATACTGACACATTCTCCTAATTTGAATATTCAATTAGTGTGTAGGAGCAGGTCCTCATCAAATTAGGGTAAAACTGGGAATGTCAAAGATTTACACAATTAGATGGCGGGGAAAAAAAGAGTCTTATGTTACAGTGAAATGAGCCAAACTAAAAACGATGTTAGCGGAAAAACAAACCAAGACGGAGTGGGTTAGTTATCAACATGAAAACACTTAGATTCCATTGTTATTTACATGGCACGTGAACTCAGAGAGCGAGGAAACATACAAGGAGGAGCAACATGGAGGAGACCTTGGAATAGATATGGAAGAGACGGTGAGTAAAGATATGGAAGGAAACAGGAAAGGGGACAGCTGAGAAAGTGACGGTAGGAGATAGGAAACGAGGCAGGGAATAAGACGGTGAGGCTAGATTGAAGGAGACGTCAGAGAATGAAATGGTGGAGAGTTGAGGACACTCAGCTGGTGACACTGGAGGACACAGGGAGACGGAGGATGTCGAGGAGGAAACGGTGAAAGAGTTGAGACGACATTGGAGGAGGTTTCGGAGGGGACGGTGGGACAAAACAAGAGAAGAAATGGTGGAGGAGTTGAGCAGACATGAGGGAGTGGAGGAGATAGAACCAGGAGGAGGTGACAAAGAAGGAGAGAGGAAAGGAGGCAGAGGAGGAGTAAACGGTGAAGACAAGAAAACAAGAGGCAGGAGGCGGTAAAGGAGACTTGGGGGGGGTGACATGAGGAGGAGACCATGGGGGGATTGTGGAGGAGTGGGACAGAACAGATAAGGAAAGAACTGGAAGAGTAGAGGAGATAGGGACGGAGCCAGAGAGAGGAGAAGAGTAGAGGAGACTCAGCAAAAGGCAAAACATGAATATATAGCCTCACTTAAAACAGCTTGAATTCAGAATATTTGACTTTTACTCAGGGCCGGCCCAAGCCTTCAGGGGGCCCTAAGCGAAAACATTTTTGGGGGCCCCTCACCACGTCATCAGAATCAGTTTTATTGCCATTGTCAGTAAACAATTCACATATGGGAACTTTCTTCAACGCAAACAAAGCGCACCAAAACTCCAGGGCATCTGTTTGCCAGTTAGTTTATTCTCAACACCTCACAAGCTCAAATATTGATAACTTAAATCCCACAATGCAACTTGGTATTCCGCTGACATCACCTCTACTCCCTGTACAAATAACACACGTCCCAGATATGTTTTTGGGCGTTAAGGGTCGACAGCCACATTAGCACATTAGTTTAAATGAATGAACAGGGGGGTCTGGGGGCCCTCCCCCAGAAATTTTCAGACCTTTTTTGGGTCTTCTGGTGCATTTTAATGTGGTCCAGCCGGCTAAAGTAAGAGTAAAATGTTGAGGTTGTAATGCTATAAAATGATGATGTGATGAAACTGTGCCAGGAGAAAATGACTAAAGCCATTATATAATATATAATACAATAGTGTACTTAATTACTCAATACAATATTGGCTATGAAAAATAATTATTATAATACAATAGTGTACTTAATTACTCAATACAATATTGGCTATGAAAAATAATTATGGTCAAATTGATTCATTTTAACTGAAAATGTAAAAGTAATAGTTATCCTTACTAATTTATCTTTTACAGCTCCCAACTGTTCCTTCTTGCCAAAGTGACAAAAGAAGTTATATTAAATAAAAAAAATAGCATAAGCATTGCTTGATTAACAATTAACACTGATAAAACAGTGCAAACATGTTATTCCCAGAGAATGAACAGAACGAGAAGTGAAGGTCCAAACCTAGCTATAGTGAAGAGACTGCGTTTCTGCAACTTTGCCACTTTTGTATAAAAATATATAGTATTATTCTATAACAGACGTAATTATAATATGTCTGGTTATTTTTCACTATCAATTTATTATAATTTATAACAAATAGTCTAATGATGCTTTTTAAATAAATTGAAATGTTTTATTGCTCTATTAAAAGTTAATTACAATAGAAATGTTTGTTCTGATCAGAACACCACACACTGGACCTTTACATTCCTCTCATTGCACTTTAAGAAGTCAAAGTAAAACAGACATCACGAGTCACGATTGATCTCACACATGGTGATGAGAGAGAGGGACGCAAACTCAAACCGCTCATCTCTGACTGAGGCTGCACAGGGGCCCGGGACAGGGGCCCGGGACAGGGGCCGCACACTGTTCACTCCAAAGTCTCACGTCAGAGGTTCTGGACGAGACGGCGCTCGTCCGGACCGGATCTCCGCCTCTTAGTGACCCGGGCCATAGAGGCCCCTCACCGGCCTCACCTGCAGCTGACACTACGGGGCTGGTGTAAATGTTAAGCTTATTATCTTTCATTCAGACACATATTGTGCGTGCGCGGGGCAGAGCTCTCGTCGCCTCCAGCCTGAGCGAACTAATGTGACAGAATCGTGTTGTTTCAAACAGCAGCATTAACCGTCTCTTTGTAAGAGAAGTTCAATACCTGGAGAGTGTTGTTGAGTTTGCAGTTTCTTTACATCGTCAAGAAGTTTCTTCTTTCGTTTTTCGGCATCAGGGGGATATATTCCTCTGGACATGAGGACCACGCAGGGACCACGTTGTGTTGTGTTTATGTTTTGCTCTCGAGCTCCTCGCGCACAATGAAGTTGACCAATCAGCGCAGGTTTGGTGTCTTGGTTGCCAGATTGTCATTACAAATAAACGCGGTTTGTGCGTTATATGTTACCGCTGTGTGCGCTGCCGCGCCAGCAGCGCTACTACACTAGTGGCGCACGCTGCGCTTGCACTTCTCATAAGGCGGGTTGCCAGATTGGGGGCCCTACTAACGCCTCGGGGCCCTACGCGGCTGCTTAGTTCGCTTATAGGCTGGGCCGGCCCTGCTTTTACTTCAAGTTAGGTTCTATTATCTCTATTATTTCACTGGTTTCAAGTCATTTCTGACATTTAGGTTGAAATAAGAAAATGTATTGCCAATGTGGTGGATAAACATGTATTACCCCATTGTAGAGTTGTCAAAAATATAAAAACTAGCTATATTCATTTGAACAAGCAGCAATACTTATAAACAAGACAACAGGAAAAAGAGTATCCAGTATTGAGCCTAGTCCTTCCTATTGAAATCAAGTTTGCAATCAAGCTTTAACTAAGAAGCAATGAATGGATAAATGTCAGAAACATATAAAATAATCTCAGTCCGTCAAGTAAGTTGATCTAAACTAGTCCAAACTACTGGATCGAAGATAAATGAATGTAATTTTAACTCGAGTATATATTAATATCTTTTTGCAGTGGGAGTTGTGGAGAGAATGAGGAAATTGAGGAAATCGGGGAAGAGCCAGCAGACGGGGGGACAATGAAGGAGACCGTGGAGGAGACACAGGAGGTGACAGGGAAAGAGGCAGAGGAGGAGAAAGTGAAAGAAACACTAGAGAAGATTGTGTAGGAGCCAGACAAGGAGCCGGGGAAGGAGACAGAGGAGAAGACGCAAAGGTGCAGCCGAGGAGCACTCTGCAGAGGTAAGATGAGGATGAGAGTAATATTAGTGCGGTCCCGAGCGCTGGAAGGAGCTCTTGTTTTGACACTGTGACAACATCTCTACACTTTCTCCATGTGACGACAGTGCGGCTTTGTGGGAGCTGCTGCCTGAGCCATCATTATCTTCCTTTAAGCTCCGTGTCAGGCGCAGAAGAAAGAATCTCTCAGGATTTTACGAAAAACGCTCTTTGTCCGCGGCCTTTCAGATCTCCGCTGATCACTCCATCATTCCTGGCATCGCTCTCCGCCGATGTCCTCTTGATCTGAGTACTTTCCGTAACTTTCCTGAACGCAACGAAGTAATGAGTGAGATGGTGTGGGAAATGATTGTTCTCCCAAACTTCAGATGGCGCCACACTGACAGTCGGCGTGTGTCTTCCCCCGTGCACTAGGAAGACTTGGTTAACCAGCCAGCAATGAAAGCCGGTACAATACTCCTGTAGAGTTATAGCAATATGCACAGTGTCAAAGGCATGTGACAGTGCCAGCCAGAGCGTATTGATATGCATGCCACTTCTGACACTGATGACTCTCTAGGCTCGCCATGTTAAAGGAGAAATCTAAAAAAAGGATCCTTGGCCGTGACATTTTTATCGCTGTAAAGTTTGATTTAAAAAGTGCCCGTGTGTACAATAGCCTATTATTCTAAGAGAAATGTCAAAAACCTTGATTCTGAGTCAAGCTAAAGTAATTGCAATATTAGAACAAGGCTAATTTATGCCAGCAGTCAGTGTAGAGGTCAGATATCAGCCTCTGCCATGACAGTTTTATCAGGAGGACAAATGGCAGTGTTGGCCAGGAGAACAGAGGAGGGGGATACTTTACTGGACACATTAAAAGGCTGACCGGATGGTGTGGCTTTTCACATTATAAAGTCGGGCTCTGGAGATATGGTCTGACAGAGAACAAGCTAAAGTGGTTGACATCAAGCTGTGGCTATGAATCAAAACACGGCCGTGTCACGGGCTCAAATGTGCGGGACAAACTGGATGAAAATGCATAGAGACTGCAGAAGTAACAGGATAACAATGTCTATTCCTTGTTACAACACAGTGAAGAGTAAACGTGTTAAGGCCACACACTGCAGGTGAATATGGAAAACAACTTCAATTTAGAGATACCAATTGGAAAATGCTTCTGTAGTTTACTGTAAGAAAAAAAAACATCTTTATTAACTGTGTAATGCTGTCATATACAAGCCATTTTATGTGTAATAATGTGATTTTAGATTTAAAGTTCTTGCAATTGGCCTGGGAAATGAAATAATTTCAGTTAAACATTTAAAGTCAGGTTTAAATGTATTTATCTGTGTAGAGTACTGTGTTTGGAAGACAGTGCTTTGGCATTGTCTTCCAGCAGCTTGGCTGTCAGTGCAGATGATGGTGCAGTTCTACATGACCATCAATGAGTCCATCCTCACCTCCTTCATCACCGTGTGGTACACTGGAGCCACAGCCTGGGACAAACAGAGACTACAGCACATTGTGCCTCTGCTGAGAAGGTGATCGGCGGCAGACTTCCATCTCTGCAGGACCTGTACGTCTCCAGGGCTCTGGGACGTGCAGGTCGGATCACAGTCAACCCTTCTCACCCTGGACACGGACTATTTGAGCCACTCACCTCAGGCAGGAGGCCACTCCCCTCAGGCAGGAGGCCACTCCCCTCAGGCAGGAGGCCACTCCCCTCAGGCAGGAGGGCACGGGGCTACAGTCCATCCGGACCAGAACCTCACAAGACCACAAGAACAGTCTCTTCAGCAGTCATTGGACTCATGAACGCTTCCTAAACATTGTCACTTTAACAATTTAATCAATCACTCACTACACTATTCTCTTTCTGCACTACATCTGTAAATTTAACTGTATTTTGTGTACATAGTGCGCCTATTTTTATTTTATCCTATAGTCAATTTAAATTGTGAATGCTCTTTTGTGATTCTGATTCTTTGATTCTGATTCTGAAATGAGGGATTACACCTAATAGTTCACTGTGTTATTTCTCCTAATTTCACTAGAATATGCTGTTATCAATTAAAAATAAATACATAGAAACTGACATCATTTTAAAATGATATTTTCATGTCAAGGGGTGCTCTTTATATTCCTGTGGGAGAGGGTCTAGATTGGACAATGTAGTGGAGAAAATAATGACAGTTTTGGTTATAGTGTCTTACCTTAAAAAAAGAGGGGAATTTACTTATTTTAACTTCTATTATAACAGTATTTTTTTGTTGAGTTTCTTTCTTTTTATAACTAGTCTCACCTGAGCAGAAAAATATTCAAATGTCACAAACACAACTACAGTAACTATTTGAGAACAGCACTTCAGCCACAAAAACAATACCTGTGTGCTCCTCATCATGATGCAACAGCGGCTCTCACTGCAGCTTTGTACTGCTTAGAAAACTGAATTGCGGTTTTACTTTCCATACACAACTCTAACAAGCTCCTGCTGCCTCAGGCAATGTAACATTTGAGAGGAATCACTGCGGCTTTCTAAATTATAAGGGTCATTAAAAATTTACACATTATTGACTGTATTTAAAACATCTTTTCCACTGACTGTAAAGAGCACTTAAATTTAAGAGGTGCTATTCTCCGAAGGCCATAAAGTTGTTATAGATAGCCAGAAGGAGGCATACAGGGAGTGCAGGCTCTACTGCATATGAACTGTCGAGTATAGAAGGTGATACTAGGTCCACAGCAGCGAGGAAACGTGCTTCAGGAAATATATAGGACTTTTTGTTGTTGTAGTAATGGGCCAAAGACAGACATTTTATTGGAAATGGTTGATTTGTACAGATCTATTTTAATTTTTTTTTGAGCTAGAGCAAGGTGTATTTATAGCAACAGTACTTTTGTTAAAAGTGCCTGAGCAGATATTTATGCTGCTCAACATTTCGATTCATCTATTTTCCTTGTGTATTTTCATTGCTTTCTCAAACAATCCCAATGGAATACTCAATACTGCATTATTTACTCTAACAATGCATTTGTTATTGTTACACCACTCTGCCCATAATGTGTATTGTCGACAGAAACGTTGATTGAAAAGACCTCTCCAAATGTGGGGTGAATTTTAAAGCCAAGACAAAACCGGCAGCCTGTGATCTCAGCAGGCATCAGGAGGGGCTGAGTTGCTGGAAGGTGCAATTTATTCTAACCTTTGAGCCTGGCCAACTTGAAAGTGAGCTTCAAAAGAAATGAGGATTACCACTAAGAGTTGGGAAGCATCAAGCCTTTGGAAGAAAGTATCAAAGCGCACTGACCACCGACTTTAAAAAATCTCTTTCTAGTTTAAACATTACTTTTGATAGAGCCACATACTCAACGCACTATTCTCTGTGCCACTTCCAGACCAAAGGGTTGCAACAGAAACTCCTGCCAAATGACTACTCTGTGTGAATCACTGTGCAATAAGTGTCAGATGATTTGCTGTAGGGACGCCAGAAGGGAAAAGCTGAAAGGAAAGACATTTGGTTGTTCTTAAGCCTACGGTGTCTTGTAACTACAGTGTAAATAGCCGGGTACAGGATGGCACAGCGCTTGCACTTGAGGCCTTCAGTGTCCCGTGCCAAGCGCCCCTCTCCGCACAGAAGGAGTCTCGCTTGTTCATTTACAATTTGCTTGGGAAATCCCCAGTTCTCGCTCAGGCAAAATAATTGAGCTGTTTGATCTGGACACAGTACAAAGGGCTGGTGCCGAGGCGGAGGAAGCCCGAGCAGAGACAGCCGAAGGGGAACACGCTCACTCCGGCACGGCGGATGATCCGGAGCTCTCCTCCCTTCTTCCTCTGCAGATGTCGCTCCCTCTCCGGGCTACATCTCCTCCTCTTTGTCTACATACTACAACACTGCTGTCACCGCAGTCAGAGTGCGCCCTGCCGCTGCCTCGTGGGACACAGCACAAATAGCAGGAGTTTAGCCCTCGTTGAACTTGTGTTGTGTTCAGGGGATCTTGTCTAGTTAGCCCGTCTCTCTCCGGTTCGCCCTCTCTCCCTCGTAGTTCAGCCACAACCTTTCCAGCAGATTGCTCAGGAGTGATCAATTGCTTGTGTCTTCATTGTCGTACATGTGGTACAGGGAGCAGCTCAAGAGTACACCGAGCATGAAATAACAGAGGAGGAAGGTGGAAACGATGGACTTGTAGGCTTAGTGGGGTACGACACGCTTGAAAATGAAAGTAGGTGTGCATAGGATTATCGGATTATGACAAAAATATGAGACAAACTGCCTTTCAACTAAAAAAAAGCTCAAAAAAGATGAACAAAAACACAGAAACACAGAAACACTCATCTAAAAAATGAAGATTTCAAAAAATAAACCAAATCTGGATTAATTTTCACACTGGTAACTTTTTTAACATTTTATTCTAGAATGCACACAATAACTTGGCCCCCGAACCACATTACATTTATACAGAGACTAAACAGGAGAGTGACAAGAGGCTCCTCTAACCAAAACTGTAAAATCCCACAGTGCAGGACATCTTTTGGACAATCATCCTTCTCCTATAAGAGCTGTAAACTCTGGAATTCATTACCCACTGAAATAAAGTGCATCTCTGAGGTAAACATTTTCACCTCCAGACTGTACCCGCCTGTAAGTGCTCTGAAAGTGCTGTGAAAGAGTGCGTGAGTGAACGTGCGTGAGTGAGGGTGAAAGGTTGAGCTGTTTAGATTTGTACATTTGCCCCTGATTTATTCATTGAAATGGAAATGTATTTTAATGCTTTTTATATCTGTAAAAAGTGTAGAAAAGCTTAACCAGGGACATGAGTTTAAAATTAGCAATAGCTATAAACTTTGTATGCATTGCATCAGCTAACAAGCATTGTTTTGTAACTATGTATGATGTATGTATGTATGATTGCATTGTCCCTGTCCAAAAAATAAAAACGTTTTTTGTTGTAGTAGTACTAGTAGATCCGTGATTATTAAAATACATGCATACAAATATTAATTCAATCTAAATTTGTTTGCAATGCAATGTTTTTAGTGTTAAAAGGAGATGATATATGTATAGTAAATGTTTATAAGAGAAGTATATGAAATGAGAAGGTGTGTGTGTCTTTACCTCACAGTTTGATCAGGGATTACACTGGTGGATTTGCTGGTCACTTCTTGTTTTTGTGGCTGAACATCTCCAAGTCGGCACCAAACAAACATATTATTGATCTCCCTGTGTAAAATATAAAATCACAGACATGATATTATAATGTGTGATACACTCTTATCTTAACATGACAGAAAGTCCCTATAAGTAACGTCTGATTGGAAGGTTATTTATAGCGTGGCATGGCTCACCCGACGCAGGTGTAGTTAACAAGATGGTACTTTGACTTGGCCACGATCTGGATGTCATACACCGCTGTCTGTGCGGCGGCGCGAGGGCTCACTCGCACACACAGCCTCCTCTTCCTCGTGGCAGCTTCCTCTGATGAGTCAGGTGCAACAGTGTGTCAGACAGGGAGCTATTTCCGCCTCTGAGATTGAAGCTAAGGGCATTTTAGGTACAGTATATCCTTAGGAGGGATATGTAGTTTTACTGAGCTATAAAAATGTATCTACGATTTAGGGAGCAAATAAATACTGATAATGACTCTTACAGATTACAGTTTGGATATAAGAAACAATGTGTACTTATGTTGTTAAATGAACAACAACAACCTTTCTTCATCTATACAATTTTGAATTATAAAAGATTAAAGATTTGCGGAAACAAGATTTACTTTGATAGATATTTATGTGTTTGGGAAATATACTGCATGAAATTATAGATAAGATCGAACATGTTGTTTTGAAGCTGTGCAAAATGTAAATATCAGGTAAATCGTTTATTAAAAAGAAAACTCTAAATGCAGCAAAAAATAAAATATGCAATGGGCAATAGCAGTGACTTTTGTTTCGATCCGATACCAAGAAATACTATGGCAAGTATCACAATATTGATCCAATACCAATATCATACAAACATACAATACAGTTTTGTATTCAAGTGCTCTGAAACTTGAATATAAAGACATTTATACTAAATATATATATTTTAGAATGAGAATCAAGACTTCCTACCTCAATCAATATATTGATATTTGGTATTGATCCACCCATTATTATTGAAAATAAAAATGGAACAAACTTGTGTTGTAATCTTTCAAACAAGGGAATACAGTATATAATATATACAGTGATATTACTACACTTTTGTGGTTAATTTTAAGATTCTATCACATTTGTCACGTTTTAGCACATTTCTCTTTTGATTCTCATAACACAATATATTCATTGTTGTCAATATCGCCCACATCTAAGTTCAAGCACAACATTTATCTCATTGTAAACTTTCATTCTTCATTCTTAAAACGTGTTGAAGATGCCCGTGCCTTACTATACATCTGTACCAACTAAACATTTGTTCACTTAGCAGTTATGCTCTTACCCTGCAAGCACAGAATAATACATAAGCTAATATGAGCAATGGGTGACTTACTGTGCTCCAAGGAAAAGGACTGGACAATGGAAAGCAACAAAATCCAAATGCATTATTATCATTTTTATCACTTTAGTAGGTGAAATGACACAAGCAAGTGAATCCTCCATCAGCTCTAGTGCACATCAGGGATTTAGACTAGATATTGTGGAATGTAGCTCATACATAATGTCGAATGTATACATTAAACATGGATTCACATAAAGTAATAAAACATTAAATTACACCTTAGCCAAACAAAACATAATCTCTTTTCTTCACTCGGGCAAAAAAATACATAGCCACGCTGCTCTATATTGCATGTGCTCCTCCCTCATTTATTTCCCCGGCAACACTCCAAAGTGCAGTGTAAATGCAATGATAATAAAAATAATAAACAAGCTGTCCTTACTCCCCACACCCAAATATTATTACATTTGCGCGGCATGGTGGATAGTGCGAGGGGTGGGATACATAGCACTCAAAAAGCACTAAAGCATTGGGGAACGCATTTCATTAATATTAGATAACCCCCATCCACTCGTCCTCTCCCCAAATAAATACATAAATAAATAAGCCGCTCATAAAGAAATGCAGGGCTCCAGCCGAGATAAACAATGACTCATGATTCTCTTCTCTTGTACCTCCGGGGCAAAATGTTTATTTTATTCCCACACACTGCCATAAATTAAGCTAACCTGCACCCATAAAACATTCACTATCTCAAGCAAAGCTGCCCCTCAGGACCTCTGCATAAGCTGGTCTCGAGCTGGAAACAGGAGGGAGGGGCTATTGACTGTTTACTTACTACTGTCCAATGTTTCTTGTAAAGGCGTGAAACCCTCCGGCAAAGCGTCCTTAATGTCAGTCAGCTTAACATCCACCACCACATCGAGCCCCTTCGAGACAAGAGATGGCGTTTGAAAGGATTATTCAAAAATCACTGTTTGGATCCCGCACTTGATTTTCTTTTTTGTTTTGCTAGTTCCATTTTTTTTAATTTATGATCAATTTTGTGGAGTACTGCAATACTTTAAAAACGTCCTTATTTACCTCAGGACGTTGCACTATATCCTTTATATCCTACATCGCTGTGATTTTTCCTCTCATAGCCCAACACTTGAAAAGACCCATCCCTTCAGTCCCAAAAAAGAAGGAAAAAAAAGACTACAAGAATAAAATATAATTTCTCATTTCTCTCAATGTGAGGATAATAGAGTAGACAATTTACCGAAAGCACAGGAAGTCTCTAAAAAGAAGAGCTGACAAAATAGCAGAAGTAATTACTCCCTAATAGCTTTTCCCTGCAAAAGAATGCATGTGTGAACTTGTAATCATTCTCAACCTTTTGGCGACGAGCTGCCGGCTGATAGGAGACAGAGGCAGCCCTGATCAACAAAATGGGACTGGTTAAAAACAATCAGCCGTTGTGTAGCTGACATTTTCAAGCATGACTCTTCCCTGCCTCCCATTATATTTTCATTTTTGGCCATAATAAATTGCAATAATACACAGTGGCGGCACCGAGTGGGACGAGCCAGGCGTGACTTGATGCGTCCGAGAGGTTGGATTCCACAGCGACTGTTGCCCGACAGTCATTACTATTAGAGACATTTTTTATTCATAGTTTTATTCCGACTTAAGGAGGAATATGGATGAATGCTATTACTATGCATGGGACCTTTTTTGCTCTTTTGCTAGTAAGGTTTTTCCCATCACAAACTGACAAAAAAGGCTATCTTAAACAAACCTAGAGTATGATAAATCACAAACTATTTTCTTCCCCTCACATGATTCAG
Organism: Eucyclogobius newberryi; assembly: GCF_026437365.1. NCBI lineage: Eukaryota > Metazoa > Chordata > Actinopteri > Gobiiformes > Gobiidae > Eucyclogobius > Eucyclogobius newberryi. The sequence continues at coordinate 15,782,179 of NW_027316278.1, read as the reverse complement.
GGGCTAATTTTATAGAATCTGTTTTCGTCATGGACAATTACAGGAGGTGCTCCATTGACTGGCAGACAAAATAGTCTTTGTTGATGGCTCTGTCATGTTTTATTTGTGTCAAAATCTTTAAAACAATGTGGACATGCATTTAAAATCATATACAGGAGGCTGTAGAAGGCCATTTGAATTCTACTGAAGTAAGCACAGACCAGCACTACTTATGCATAGATTTTGCAAGGTTTACGTGTATTTATGAAGACTTCAAAGTGAAGGTGATTGGATTCTTTTGCATTTCTTAAGTACATTTAACTTTATTCTCTCATTTAAGAGTTTTTCTGTATTCACATTATACACACAGTAACTGGTTGATACATCTCTTTAGGGATGCAGTTGATTGAATAATTTGAATAGTTAAAATCCAGCTTGTTGATATTTCATGAATAAACATAAATAATATCCTCAAGAGGACCACAGCAGGAAAAATATCTCACTGCAGTATATTACGGATCTAAAATATGCATGTGAATCTGTTACATCTGAAAGTTAAAAAACAGGAACGCTGAATGGGACTCTCACTGATCAAAGTGCAAAGTCCACAAGGATACTGTGGCAATGGAATCTCGACTAATAACCCATGGCAAAACAAAGAGATTGAGCTGCTGGATGTGCAAAGGCAGAAGTTTACATTCACACTTACAGGATTTCTGGTGAAACAGAGGTAGCGGGTGACCTTGGATTTGAATATGCCGTCCTTCCACAGGTCGGCGTCAGAGCCATCTGTTGTTTGTGCAACCTACGTGTAAAAACAAGGAGTAAAAAAACAGGCAAGAGGTGGGATAAAGTTAATGTATGTATGTGCCACGAGCGTGTTGCTTTTGCCTCTTCCCTTGCATACTAGCCTTAATTAACGCTTGCCTACACTTGCGCTCCATCTCATTAGTGCTCTGCGTGGGTAAAGAGTCTTAGCCTCCAAAAAGGTGGCTAAAAATATCTTCCCCAGAGACCAGGCTGATTAAAGATGCCCTGACAAGGCTCTGCTCTAATAAGGAAACCAAACTTGAGAGTATGTTTTGAGAAAGCAGGAATTATATTCTGTGAAAATGTGCTTGCTGTTTTATTATAGAATTATTTAATTCTATCTGTGGCAAAACAAAGAGATTGAGCTGCTGGATATACAGTTTACTATAGAATTATTTAATTCTATAGTAAACTGTATTTCAATATCACCAGTCAGCTCAGAGAATTTATGTGCAAGACACAAAAGTTTTAACCTGTCCAACATAGTCATTGATTACATAATGACAGGATTTGGGTGCCACAAATCAAACTCAAGGTCCAACACTCTATTGCTATGTAAATGTAGGTCTGAAGGGTAGAATAATAGAGCGAAGCATTACATGCAGACTATCTCAGGGAGACTCTTCCCTCATGCGAGTCAATATGCCTGGCTGAAACGTCATGTCTCATTGGTTACCACGTGAGAATCACCTAAATAACTGCCAGATTTATTTTCTAAAAGGATCCTTTACAAAGAAGAGTAAATCTAATGAGGTTCATTCAAATGAAGAAGTCATAGATCTCTGCACCCACCCGCACACAGGCCCCTTGACAATAATGATGAATGACCCGGTGACTGGCTGGGGGAACAAGGCATGGGGAGATTCATGCAACAGCAGCAGTAACTCGGGGACGAGTGTAGGGAGTGGGAAACGGAGATAGATAGTGGGGCCAGAGCGGAGGTATGAGCACAGAGGGATTACAGGGCGTCTCAACAGCACTTCCATGAAAGGTCCCAGAAGGAGCCTATACATCACCAGCTTCCTTCCTCCTTACAAGACAAGCCGTCTTGGCCACTTTTTCCAGGTCAGTAGCCAGCGCATCCTGTCAGCGTAAACAAAGGGCTCGCTTTGTGAAGCCCAAAGTCAAGTTGCGCAGTAACGAGGGCAGCGTCCTCCTCCGAGGCACCTCAGGCATCATCCTGCCACAGCCAGCAGCCGCTCAGGGTGACGCAGGCTGAATGTAAAATGCCGATACTGAGCACACTCCCGATGCCTAATTCTGCAACTCAATAAGTAAGCCTTTACCTTAAAGAAATGGCTCATATATAACACCAGACTTTATGCCACTGCACTGTCATTGAAATATGTTTCAACAATATGATTTAAAACACAGTGACAGCTTTAACTGCCACTTCCTAAAATGATGCTTTAGTGTTGATCTGAAAGATGGCTGATGACATCAGTCCTCAAGAGATGTGGAAGTTTTCTGAAGCCTCTCAAGAGACGCACAGGCTGAGCTGTAAATAAAAGGATATTAAAGCATAATGATCCGTCTCAGGGGAAGCAGCTCTAACCTGTCACAAGTAGCTCCAGTAAAGGGAAAAATCGCAATGCGCACTGAACTTTTGACAAGAACAGTGATTAGAGCTCTGGGCATCTACAGACAAAAAAAACATTTGATGCCATGTGGGGAGAATAATGTTAATTCAGTGACTATCAATCTTTTCTGTTGCAGTGGATAACTTAAATGTATCTTCTTTAAAGGATGACAGTGGCTTAAACGGTATGCATCCTTCCTCCAATCCTGCCAAATATGCTGTATAAATCAACATGTTGAAAATAATGAGGTTCTGAATGTGACCTGCATAGGTGAACCTGTGGATCGTCTCTTTCAGCCCTGCGGTGCGAGTGGGTGTGAGCGTAGTGTTTTGATGTTGGGTGGCTGCTGATAGTGTGAAGCTTCTGATCCCAGTGGAGGTGCGTTTGATCCGGGCCCATGCTCTCATGTGCTGGAACAACCTGCTCAAGTTCATATGTGAATGCTCCTTATCACACAGCAAAATAGTTAATCAACCCTTTGATCTGCCATGGAAAAAGTACAGCAAGTAAGCAGTCAGTATTAAGGGGGAGTCTGAACTGGGGCTTGAAAGACCTAAATCTAAGCAGCATAATATCCGGGGACTTCCCTCCTCAGAGAAGCTGAACACTGATGCCAAACGCTGATATTTTTGTTTGTATGTGAGATCTGCACATGAAAGACCACATAGTGATTCAAAGACGTTCCTGAAGTGCATTTGGAAAGAGTCTCGACAGCCTCTACTGTATCTCTGAGGCATCTTGAGAGCACCCCAGAATGTTACATAGGTGCACTTTTAATAAATCTTGTCATTATTGTTTTAAAAGCCACTGAGGATTAGATGTGGGGCCAAATGTCAACCCATTACGTACAAAAAATGACTTTTGACAATTAGAACAGTAATTGAAATAAAAAAAAAACAATGACTCAGCCCTACATGAACCAAGCTCAAGGATGTGTCGGGCTGAATGCAGACAACAAACTCCCCTAGGCCTAGAGAAAAAGATTAAACCTGAACTTATATATTGATAATGCTCTCCCAATAAGAGACGGTACAAAAGAGGAAGCTGCAGACCCAGATGCAGAGGCAGCAGACTATATGCACATAATCTACAATGTACTGTAGCAGTGGAGCAGCACAGAAGGAAGTCTGGTGGCGTCTCTGTTTGTCACTGCGGTGTGGTGTGTGCGCCGTTTTCCTGCCAGTGGCTGTTTGGATGCCAACCCAGCGTCCTGTGCCAGAGATTAGAACAAGCTGGGCACATTGGATGGAGCAGGAAGAGCTAACAGTTTCAGGGTATGGGGTAAAACAGAAGAAGGCTGATGTTTGGAGAGGAAGAAAATCTACCCTGGAGCTGGATTTAGACGTGGACTTCTACTTCATATTGTAGTACAAGGGTAAACAAAACACCAAAGGGCACAACGTTTTAGTCTTTTTGTAGTTCAAGTTTTAGGGGTTGGTTCAAGATAAAAGATATAATTTACCTACACATCATGTAAAAGAGGAGAATGTAGTATTATTGTCATGGTAAGCAATCAAAAATAAAGAATGCATGTTCAAATTCTATATATTCTTGGTATCCTTTAGCCTATGACATTTCATCAGAGGTAGAAAGTAGCAAAGTACAAAAGTAAAAGTACTGCACTAACATTAACAGTGAATATTTTTTACATTACTTCACTAAATTTTTTTTAGAACGGGTATCTACACTTTCTACTATATTTTTGAAAAGGACTGAAAAGCAAAAAGTACTTTCAGTTTGGTTTCAGGGGTTATTTTATGGTGATATCCTGCCTACAGGCTTTGAGTTCAAGTCTTGGGTTTGAGCAAACAAAAATATACAGTACATCTAGAAAAAAATATTGACTAAAAATCTGAATTTTATTTTTATCAAGACAACATTTCACTCTTTAAAGGTGCCATAACATGCTTTTTTTCACGTTTCGTAGTCTATCCTAAGTGTATAATTGATAATAATAAGTGTTGTGCAACACCCTTAACATAATAGTTAAGAAATATCACCCAGACCTTGGTCCCCCTCACCAACCCGGAAATGCAAATGGCTTGGTTTGATATTCGCCCCCACCCTTGCGAAGAGCGATCTGGCTCCCCCGCCCAACCCGTGACGTAGTCTCAGAGCGCGTGTGTGCCCCACCCACCCGTGACGTAGTGTGTGTCCCACAGCTGTCTGCTCCGCTCCGCTCCGCGCGACTGAGTGAGAAACGATAGAACTTCAGATCAACACTACTTTGAGACTAAATAAATCTGGTGTTTATTCTACAGCGTGCGCAGAACAGATATATCTATAGATCTATATATATATATATATATAGATCTATAGATATATCTATCTTGAGATCTTGTTCATATTATAAATAACACTGTAAATGACGAGAGGTTTCATTCTATATATATATATATATATATATATATATATATATATATATATATATATATAATATATAATAATATAAGTCTTATGTCCATCGCGCTCTTATTTCCTGGTTTTTCGGTATCGGATAGAACTTCTCTCCGTTTATTTTCCCAGTTGCTGCATCAAGTGCCACATAAACCTTCACCATTGTGATAATAGTAAAGAGTGCGATATCATTAATTAAGTTTTGGGCCTCTATGAGCCGTGTTTCGTCGTAAATCGAAGCAGAAAAACTCCGGGGCTTGTAGGGAGACAGCAGCGCGGAGCCGGGGGGAAGGGGGCGGCAGGCGGGAGGCGGGTGGAGAGGGGGGAGGGGGAGGGTGAGGGGGGATGATGACGCGTGCCTGTGATTATGACGCGGTCTTGTAGACACCCCCCGTCAGTTTGGAGATTCGCGGAAAGGAGATAGTCTGTACTATAGCTAAACACTGCGGGAATCAATCAAAAAAACACTCTGGGTACAAATATGAAGCACAAATAGCAATGTAAGAAGGTTAAAAGCTCTGAAAAGTCGATTTTGCATGTTATGGGACCTTTAATATTTGTCAAAAATCTAGATACTTTAACTTTGTACTTCAAGGCTTTTACTTAAAGGTGGTATGGACGATTTTTTTCAGCAAATGTTTTTATCATATTTCCTCGTGGCGTGGATAAATCATTAGTCCTGCCACGTATCAGTCATAAAACGCACCTACCGCTCACCTGCAGCCGCGTGCGGTTCGTCCCCACGTTTCCACGTGCCTAAGCGCATGGATCTATCATAATATAGTTCTCTCAGTGTATGGGGCAAAATGAAGACGGAGAAAGACAGTTCGAGCTGATGCAGAAGTGGACAGAAATCTACGGGAGACGAGAGATGCGATGCGCTCCGTCGCGCTAATAAACAAACGCACGTGTGTGTTGTATCAGTCCGCACGGGGGAGTGCGCATGCGCACTTCCGCCTGCGTTCTCAAATCGCCGAAAAATCGTCCATACCGCCTTTAAGACGATGTGATACATTTAGTTTAATACATGTTTCAGTCTTGTATCTGTACTTTTATTGACAAAACTGAGTACTTCCTCCACCATGATAATCCTCTACATTGTTTAAAACACATGATATACTTCCACTATAGTTTATCTATACATCACTTGAAATATTTACTGTGCTTTTACTTGTGCTTTCAGAGTGCAGCGTGCCCAGTATTATTATGCCATACTCACAACACGGTATCCATCAGGGGCTTTGTTCAGAGATGCAACTATCCCAACTGCTGAGACGGGCTCTGCAGGAAGCTGGCTGCTCACTTCAGTCATACCGAGGCGCATTCTCTTCCAGCTGAGAAAAAATATAATGTCCACATAAATCCTACTGCAAAATAACTTGAGCATACTGCTATTGCATTGGTCATCAAAAGAAGGGAAGGCTAAAACAAAGAGAACAACATTATTGACATCTTGTGAGGTTTATTAGGGTCTCGAAGAAAAGGAATCTTTCTAATCCAAGATCTAATGACAAGTGAGACCAGTTACTAAAGAGCATTAGGAGACCGCACAAGGACTTTACCAAATCACAAATTAGGCGGAGTGCAACATATTTTCAAGGAAGTTCCAATCAATTCCTATCCATTTCTGTCCAAAGGAATTTTTGTTTTGCATAATGACCAGGCCAGCCTTTTATGGGGTAAGTGGCTTTGCAGAGCTTCCCAATGCACTGTTATTAGATTAGGCTTAAAGCATTCTTGGACAAACTGACAAAGTTGCAGCATTTAATCTTGATGTTTACGAAATCTATTGCAATTAAGCTGATCAAATTAAAGGATTTACTCCACAAACAGCTGTCCCTTTAACAAATGTTCCAAACTCTACTTATTCTAATGAATTAGGATAGCAAATCAGCCAAGAGGGATCTTTCTTGTGATTTGTTTTACACTTCCATTAATTCTAATAGACTTAAATTTACAGACGTCTTGTACTTACATACAGAATCTTACTTCTGTCAAAGACAACGAACAATTATATATTCATTATATATAACAAAAACAGTATTTCCAATGAAGGTTGTTCAAATATTGCCCTAGCAATGATTCTAAGTTGGTAAAACGTGACTAGATGACGCTAACAATAGACTAGTAAAAATCAAAGGTGTCTTTTACCTGGAGGATTGTTCCTTTTGCTTGTTTTTCACCTTTGGACTTTGGACACAGCAGAATTGCAACTACTTCCGGATTTTGATGAATCATTTACTACATGGATGTATTAAATGACAGGCTATGCCTTAAGTCTTTAAACTGTCTTTAAACCTTGTCACATGATTTTAATATTATTATTTTTTTACACATAAAATAAAATAAAATAACTGACACGGTCATAGAGTTATTAAACAACACATGGAGTTATTAAACGACACATGGAGTTATTAAACGACACATGGAGTTATTAAACGGCACATGGAGTTATTAAACGACAGTCATGGAGTTATTAAACGACACAGTCATGGAGTTATTAAACGACACAGTCATGGAGTTATTAAACGACAGTCATGGAGTTATTAAACGACAGTCATGGAGTTATTAAACGACAGTCATGGAGTTATTAAACGACACAGTCATGGAGTTATTAAACGACAGTCATGGAGTTATTAAACGACAGTCATGGAGTTATTAAACGACACAGTCATGGAGTTATTAAACGACACAGTCATGGAGTTATTAAACGACAGTCATGGAGTTATTAAACGACACAGTCATGGAGTTATTAAACGACAGTCATGGAGTTATTAAACGGCACATGGAGTTATTAAACGACACAGTCATGGAGTTATTAAACGACAGTCATGGAGTTATTAAACGACACAGTCATGGAGTTATTAAACGACACAGTCATGGAGTTATTAAACGACAGTCATGGAGTTATTAAACGACAGTCATGGAGTTATTAAACGACACAATCATGGAGTTATTAAACGACACAGTCATGGAGTTATTAAACGACAGTCATGGAGTTATTAAACGACAGTCATGGAGTTATTAAACGACAGTCATGGAGTTATTAAACGACACAGTCATGGAGTTATTAAACGACAGTCATGGAGTTATTAAACGACACAGTCATGGAGTTATTAAACGACACAGTCATGGAGTTATTAAACGACAGTCATGGAGTTATTAAACGACAGTCATGGAGTTATTAAACGACAGTCATGGAGTTATTAAACGACAGTCATGGAGTTATTAAACGACAGTCATGGAGTTAATAAACGACAGTCATGGAGTTAATAAACGGCACATTCACTACTTCCTTGGACACGGGGGACAGAGGCAGGGCTGACTTGCTCTTGACTCTTGCAGTGTTTCTGCTGCTTTTCCCATAGAAAACACACAGTTTTGTCAGGAATAGTCCCATATAGCACGCACATGTCCTACTGTAGGCGTGTGCATGCATGAGCAGACCTACATTTGGAAAGGAAATGTTGTCATCAAGTGGTACTTCAGTAACCGTCTTATTACAACAAACTGTTCAGACTCAGAAGTTGATCGCAGTGTTTATCACCCCGCAGTCTGCGGACCGCCGATGACAGCGTCTATTTTACTCAAAGGTAAGGCAAGGCAAGTTTATTTGTAGAGCACATTTCAGACACAAGGCAATTCAAAGTGCTTCACACAGCAGAAAAAATGCATTAAAATCACAAAGAAATTACAGAAACAGAAATACGATAAAATTAAAGGCGGTATGGACGATTTTTCGGCGATTTGAGAACGCAGGCGGAAGTGCGCATGCGCACTCCCCCGTGCGGACTGATACAACACACACGTGCGTTTGTTTATTAGCGCAACGGAGCGCATCGTATCGCTCATCTCCCGTAGATTTCTGTCCACTTCTGCGTCAGCTCGAACTGTCTTTCTCCGTCTTCATTTTGCCCCGTACACTGAGGGAACTATATTATGATAGATCCATGCGCTTAGGCACGTGGAAACGTGGGACAAGCCACACGCGGCTGCAGGTGAGCGGTAGGTGCGTTTTATGATTGATACGTGGCAGGACAAATGATTTATCCACGCCACGAGGAAATATGATAACAAATTTGCTGAAAAAAATCGTCCATACCACCTTTAACTAAATAAAAAAATAATAATAAAAAAACACCTAGCCACAAAGGGTAACGTGTTTTCGGAGTCCAACTCCTTTTTAAAACCTTTTTAAATCAGTCCGACTGATGGTACGTACTATTACACGTCCAACGTGTTTCGGAGTCCAACTCCCTTTTAAATCAGTCCAACTGATTGTCTAAACTAATGAAATCACATAAAAGAGAAGAGTGCAAATAAAAATCCTTTCAGTCATATGCGCAGCTAAACAAAACAGTTTTTAGCTTAGATTTGAACATTGTCAGAGTAGAAGCGTGTCTCACATCTTCAGGAAGAATGTTCCAGATTTTAGCTGCATAAAACTGAAATGCAGATTCCCCATGTTTAGTCCTGACTCTGGGCACCAGCAGGAGGCCGGTCCCTGAGGTCCTCAGAGTCCGAGATGGTTCATATGGCACTAACATATCCAAGATGTACTTTGGTGCTAGGCCATGGAGAGACTTGTACACAAGCAGAGCTGCTTTAAAGTCTATTCTCTGAGCCACAGGGGCCAGTGCAGAGACCTGAGAACAGGACTAATGTGATAGTACTTCCTGGTTCTAGTCAGGACCCGAGCAGCAGCGTTCTGGATGTACTGCAGCTGTTTTACAACTCGTTTGGAGAGGCCAGTGAGCAGGCCGTTACAGTAGTCTAATCTACTGGAGACAAACGCATGGATAAGTCTCCCCAAGTCTAGTTTAGACACTATATTGTTGATTTTGGCAATGTTTTTTTAGATGGTAAAAAGCTGCTGATGTTATTGATTTGATGTGGCTGTTAAAGTTCAAGTCTGAGTCCGTTATTAGGTACAGTGTTATTTTCTCTTTCTCCAGCCGAAGCAAGCGCCAAATTTGGTTGTTGTGCGCACATGTTTGCGCAAGGGTTGATTCGCGCGCTTGCTGCCTCGTCTATTGGCTCATACAAGCATTTTTAGACAATACTTTTTGTCACAAGAAATAATCAAATGGAAATATCTAACATTATTACCCATACAAGCCTATCACTGAAATAAAGACTGCAGTCTCTGAAGTTTGTGATCTCACACATAAAAAGAGGCACATTTATTCTTACAACAATAAAATGATAAATAGCCCATGAGCTCACAAACTGTCAATCTAAACATCTCAAAATGACTTTTATGATCCAGTAATTTACTGTTGAAACAGCTGCACATAGCATTGGCAAAATACCACAATTAAGGCATCAATTATTTTGCAAGAAGAGAATATTTTACTTTTGGCAGAAATGCCAAACGGGAAAATTATGAACCTTCAGACATGCAAATTGACTTTTCATCTCTAACATCACACTTTCTTTGCTCCTATTGTTCAAGTTTGAGCTTCTGTAACATTTCCACTCCACAAACTATTTCTCACATCCACACTAGCAGTGCCAACACATGCTTCCACATTTGGGTGTTGACAGCCCAGTGGCAAAGGCATGCTCTTTTCATTTGTATTTGTAGCAATGTTGAGGTTGATAAGACTCAAAATCAAGTGTAAAAACACTTTACGCACGCCCTGCTGGGGCTGGGAAGAGGTGCACCTGCTAAAGTAATGGACTAATTATGGAATAGACGATGAAACGCTCATTGAGAGTCTGGAGATATCAGCAACACATGCTAACTGTGGAAGCCATCAGCGATTACAGTGTTTTAATGTGTGCCACACAACACGCAGCAGAGGATTGTGGGGCTGGATGAGTGATGGCTGTGGGGGAGCAGCCAAGACGAGGCACGCTGCATAGCACTACATCTGGCATTTTCGAAAGGTTCGTTAAAATGCTTTTTCTTTGTTCATCCTTTGTTTCCTTCAGACTTTCTGACACATTACAGTTAAAGTCACAAGTGATCAGACACCTCTCTGCTGACTGAAATATTCATGTGTTCAGCTTTAATCAGGGTGGTATAGCCTAACAATTTAGCTCCAAACAAGTATTATTTTAGTATTGCAAAAGTTATCTCTCAAATCACAAAGTACAAATTAAAATGTCGGCCTATGTGGTGCAAAATGATGTACACATCTGGCTTCGAAAATACTAATTCACACACTTTTCTTGAGTCAAAAATACTAATCATGTTGCCCCTTAACTAGACCTTTGGGACTGATGGCACTGTCATTGTATCCCAGGGCAACTGTGGCTAGTGAGACAATGTCAATCACTAATGAAAAACTCTATGAATATATTTAGTACTATACCTAAGCCAATGCATGTACTACTATCCTTTTTACCATTTTTAAACAAGTAGTTTAAACTACTTTTAGAGCAACATTTTTCAGTTACACAATGTAATGTTATAAATGCAACTATTCTCTATCCTCCTCTGGTTTTAACAATGCTTTAGTCATGAACCCTAATGATCGAAGAGCCCCTGGACTAAAATGATACCTCAGTGAATGACTTTGCACCCAAATGATACAAAACAGCAAAGGTTCCCGTTTCTCATGTAAAGGTCATTCAGTGTGTTGTGTGTAATTTGCTGACACTAGTCTAGGGACTGAAGATGGAGATTTCTCTGTAGCCACCGTGAGAGTAATAATATCCCTATCTCAACTTGGGAAATCTACTGCGCCCCCATGTCCCCGTCACCCGCGTGAACCCATTATAGAGCGCGTACAAATGTGCAGGGCTCATTTCATATATGACCCTCAGCCGCTCCCTCCGCCTCCTCTGTCTGCACAGAGAGAATAGCTTATAATAACATGCTTTAAGAAGCCAAACCTTGGTGCCCCCGAAGGATATGTTCTTGCAAGGCTTTTACAATATCAAGCTTTTTTTTCTAATTAAAGGTCATTTTGTTTTGTTGTGCCATAAATGGAAACTCCCCAAACTTGTTACCTATTGCCAATTGCAATTTAATTTTCCATTCATGCCATCTGTTATCGTGGCTCTGCACTTCCACAAGTTAAAATAGAAATGTTGGGCCATTTTTTGTAAACATAGTGACCCTCAGGCCTATAATCCAATGTTCCCAAATAACCTGAAATTATGCACTAGAGTCACACATTCCTCATGCACTCGCACGTGCACGCTGCTCACACACGTGCACGCTGCTCGCACACATGCACGCTCCTCACATACATGCACACTCATCACACACGTGCACGCTCATCACACACGTGCATGCTCCTCACACACATGCACACTCATCACACACGTGCACACTCATCACACACGTGCACGCTCATCACACACGCGCATGCTCCTCACACACATGCACACTCATCACACACGTGCACACTCATCACACACGTGCACGCTCATCACACACGTGCACGCTCATCACACACGTGCACACTCATCACACACGTGCACACTCATCACACACGTGCACGCTCATCACACACGCGCATGCTCCTCACACACATGCACACTCATCACACACGCGCATGCTCCTCACACACATGCACACTCATCACACACGTGCACACTCATCACACACGTGCACGCTCATCACACACGTGCATGCTCCTCACACACGTGCACACTCATCACACACGTGCACGCTCATCACACACATGCACACTCATCACACACGTGCACGCTCATCACACACGTGCACGCTCATCACACACGTGCATGCTCCTCACACACATGCACACTCATCACACACGTGCACACTCATCACACACGTGCACGCTCATCACACACGCGCATGGTCCTCACACACATGCACACTCATCACACACGTGCACACTCATCACACACGTGCACGCTCATCACACACGCGCATGCTCCTCACATACATGCACACTCATCACACACGTGCACGCTCATCACACACGCGCATGCTCCTCACACACATGCACACTCATCACACACGTGCACACTCATCACACACGTGCACGCTCATCACACACGCGCATGCTCCTCACACACATGCACACTCATCACACACGTGCACACTCATCACACACGTGCACGCTCATCACACACGTGCACGCTCATCACACACGTGCACACTCATCACACACGCGCATGCTCCTCACACACATGCACACTCATCACACACGCGCATGCTCCTCACACACATGCACACTAATCACACACGTGCACACTCATCACACACGTGCACGCTCATCACACACGTGCACACTCATCACACACGCGCATGCTCCTCACACACGTGCACGCTCATCACACACGCGCATGCTCCTCACACACATGCACACTCATCACACACGTGCACACTCATCACACACGTGCACGCTCATCACACACGTGCACGCTCATCACACACGTGCACACTCATCACACACGTGCACGCTCATCACACACATGCACACTCATCACACACGTGCACGCTCATCACACACGCGCATGCTCCTCACACACATGCACACTCATCACACACGTGCACACTCATCACACACGTGCACGCTCATCACACACGTGCACGCTCATCACACACGTGCACACTCATCACACACGCGCATGCTCCTCACACACATGCACACTCATCACACACGCGCATGCTCCTCACACACATGCACACTAATCACACACGTGCACACTCATCACACACGTGCACGCTCATCACACACGTGCACGCTCATCACACACGCGCATGCTCCTCACACACATGCGCACTCATCACAGACGTGCACACTCATCACACGCGTGCACGCTCCTCACATACATGCACGCTCCTCACACACGTGCACGCTCATCACACACGTGCACGCCCGCTCGCCTCCGTCTGGTGGGGAGTCTGGCCTGCTCCGACTGACTGCACCTCACTGCCCTTGTGCAGTGGTGTGCCAGTTGTGCCTTCCCCCATCGCTATGAATGCCACCATCTGGTGTGCCACGTGGACATCATAATCTCCCCTTAATTACATTAGCAGTGCAATCAGTTACTGCATTACAAGGCCGGGCGAAGAGCTTTTAAATCTTGGAGGAAATCATAAATAATTGCACTAAGTACCCGGCGCCAGATGTGCGTGCCAACTTGGCTGGCATGAGATAAATAGTAACCTCAACTGTGGTGTTCAATATCCATTCTGCAAACATTTTGGGGGCATTATGAGCCCCGTGCCCCTTGCTCTTGTCCCCGTTATTGTCCGTACCAGTTGGTTTGACTCACTGTCTGTGTTAAAGTGCACACTTGATGGCTACCTGTTGATGTGTTCAGTGTTTCATGTGATCTAACTTTTCCTCTTTGTCATCCTAATTAAGAAAGTCACAATATTAGAATAAAAAAAATTATAAATAAATATTTTTTTGTAAAAAGAAAATCTGTTATCACTTTATTTTATCTTTCTATTCCACATGTTTTTACTGAGGATCGACTGTGGACCTCTCGATACAAAAAAACGCTCCCAAATAACTAACAATTTCCCATGACTCAATCCAACGATAATAATTGCCCAGCCCTATTTTATCATTTAGAAAGTTTGATTTCATAAAGCTGGTCACAAACTTGAGGAATAATAACATGTTAGACAATGAGAATGAAGGAAAAAATGAAGGTCATGGTTTCAGTAATTGTGAATAATCATCCAATTGTGGGTTTTTCTCTCACAATAATCAAATAAACACTAACATTTGATATTGTGACATCTCTAATTGCAGATCACCATCTCCATTGTCTTCAATCAAGGCGAAGAGATGTTGTTTTTCGAAAGTTGTTGTGAAAGGCTGTAGGATAAAAGTTATTTGTAATGTCCAAAAATACCTCCTCCCGACGAATACTAAAACGCACACTGTTGCTACCTGTTGCCGCGGTGCGTGACTGATGGCACTCAGTTAACGGTTAGTGACAAGGTCTCTTAGCGTCACCAGTAGTTCAGGCTTCACTCATCGCTGTGTGTAATTAGATATTGTTCAGGTCTCGAGCAGTGCGTTCTTAATAGTTGTATGAGCGGAACACATTACTCTCTCCTAAGAGGCTCGGCTGCTGCTGCTGCTGCTGCTGTGTTGCTATGGCGTATGGAAGTTGTCACTCATCTTCACGTCATGTTCCCATTCCCGAAGCGGCTTCACTGTACTGACATGTGTCTCCCTGATCTCACCCAGCTCAGGCATGTTAGCTGCTGTGGTTGCTATCCGTACAGTCAGTCATACACCGCCGGTAGAGCCCTGTAAGTCTCAAACAGCTCATCGAGTTGTTATTATTGGCAGTAAACATTATGTCTATTCACAACATTATGACACAGAATTGGAGAAACCACGCCAACCTTCAGCGGCTGTTAGCACTACTAATTACACCTGTATTTTTTACCGGAGACTGAAGCGTGACAGTTTTGTGATCATTTTATACTGTAGAGATAGCAAACTTTTCCCCCCCCTCAAGTTAATAAACACTATTGCGTATGTGTATGTGTAGTAAAGATGTGACTTATAAACTAAATTAATTGGGCTGCAATGATAGATCGAATATGCGTGACCTGTCAACTATAAATATATAATTGTAATTGAAGTATGATAATTATCATCGTTATCTGGACTACACTGAGTCTAAAACACTTAGCCCTGGTTCAGTTCTAATTTTGATGTGGTGGTTGTGCCAGAGTGAATGCACCCTTCAAATCATAATACACTCTTAGCTTTAGTTCACTCACTCCGTGCCCTTTCTCCTTTTATGACTGTTATAATATTAATATGAACCCTTATCATCTGACTGAAATCATTGGTGGATTAATAAGACACTGGCATTATCAAAGCAAAATGTGAAAAAAGAATAAACTATTTTGTGATTTCCATCAATTATACACTTATTCGAAAACATTATCGGCCTGCAGTCACCATATTACAACCTCTTGTTGTACAACTTCAAGGGTTGAAACAATTTACGATAGAAATACTCATTTGACTAGACGAAGGATCAAAAAATGAATTGCTGACTAGTCGACTTCTAAAAAATTGTGCCTTTTGCAGGTCGCAGTAAATAAAACGTCTTTTGAATGTCGTTTGATTTCTCATTAGTTCATGTGAATTCAAATAGGCCGATCTGGCTTACAAAACACTGTTGTTTAGGATAATATCTCCTGTGAAGGGAACGTCCGAGAAAGACAAAGGGAGAAGACATCCAAAAAGCAGAGGACGGGTGTCTAAACATTATGGGGTTTGGGTACGTTTTTTGATGTGTTTGTTTCCTGTTGCTGTCCATAGTAAAAATACCTTTCTAATTAATGCATGATACGATGACAATAATGTGGTATATGCTTCGGGATCAAGAGCTAAAAGTCCCTCTGCACGGTAACAAGTTTTCCTTTTAAATAAGCTATAAATGCTCGAAACTGCACAATGACGATCCATCTTTTAGTGCAAGCTATTGATATTGATATTAGCATGTACAATGCCCATTTCAATTTATTTGCAATCTGGCCTTCAAAGTGCCATTTAAATGAGCAGTTGTCTGTTTGACTAAACTACGCAAGGATGAAACCCCAGCAGAGTGAAGCAGCAGAATTACAGATATTGACTAAATATGTCTTATCATTTATCATAATTTCTCCATCCACTTTGTCACGGCTTCAGCGTTTAAGGAAGACAAATGATACAAGATGTTCTATCCTCTTTCATAGTTTCCATGCTCTGGGGAGTGTGTCCAATATGGGCCTACTTTACCTCTTTGCATTCTGGCTGTCACGCGTTTGTCATGCAATATGCTGTTATACATGTTGTGCAAGTTGTCGGTCCAAGTCCTTGGGGACGGCAGATTTCTATGATGGAGGAGACTCTGTGTGTCCGTCTTGTGTTGGTCGTTTTAGGTAGTTGCATGTTTATGAGACCAGTCACTGTTCAGAGTGTTTCGTGTGTAAGAGGCAAAGTTCCAGCGATGAGATGCTGTTGGGAGACGTTTTGTTTGTTTTTCAGCCTTTTCGGCCGATGCCAATGTTCAAAATGTGTCATGCTGTTGTGTGCAATAACCTATAACTGCCTATAGATATGCATATTTCAAAGTCTATGGCAAGGCCCACAAATTGAAGAAAACATTTAGCTTTTATAAAAATTCCAACTAAATATATGTTCTTAGATATATATAATCTGTTGAGATATTTTCCTCGATCTGTAAAACAGCCACTTGTTTACCTTTCTGTTATTTTCTATTGTCATTAGAAATAGAAAAAATCTGTAGAAAAATATCTACCCGATATATCAGTACATTTTTGCGCATGGATATTCGCACCAATATATTTGCCTTGGATCCAGAATACACACTTATTTAATTATTTATGAAGTATGAGTCTGGTCGCCCACCGCTTCTAGTCAAACTCAAACAGAACCGTGCCACCAGATTTGTTTATTTACATGTTTGAAACAAAAAAGTTCTATATATTAAAATGAAATCATTATCTCACCTCAGATTAACAGTGTTTTGTGTTTTGCTCTTTTTTTTTTGCAGAAACACCCAATGTTTTTCAGTCCCTGACAGATTTTGGCCGTTCCCCCGTATGCCGCATTGGCTAATCCACCTGTCAATCACACCCATCTGAAGAACAGTGACCAGACTGATATCGATCTGTTTAAGAAATACTGAGAGATATTATTCTAAACTGGCACCTGAACTTGACAATGTCCAGACGTTATAGGCTTCAGCTGTGCAGGAGTTTTATTATACAAAAAACGTGAATAATTGTGAACAAAAATGTCTAAAACGGTTGTCATTTACCGCTCCTGCAAGTGCCTTTTTGAGTGCACCCTGCAGTCGCTGAGATATTTGGGACACGGTTCGAGTAGAATTGTTCCAGTCATTTCATAATTGGGGAAAGAGCCCAATGTAAATACAAGTTACAGTGATTTGTTGCCAGTCTATCAACGATAACCCGATGACTTTATGCAGCGTTAAAAGCGCTAGGCCCTTCTTCCCTCAGCCCTAAACACGTAAAGATAAATGAAGTAAAATTGTTGTGAAACATCTGGCAATTTGGACCTTTAACTTTTCTACAAAAGCTGCATTTTATGAGTGATAATGTATCTCAGCTATAAATACAGAGGGCACGGTGTCAGAAGCGTACACATGCGTTTAAGCTGATACAGTGCGTTTTGGGGAGTTTTCGAAGGCGCCACAATGTCAGCGTGTCATTAAGAAGCAACACTTGGCGAGCTGTGGCATTTGCGAGGCTGTGTCCCGGTGGGCTTTAATGCTGAGGTGGTCTTCTTAAGCAAGGGCGGCCATTAATATCTGCGCACAGTATTCCCAGGGCGCGGGGCGACTGGACGAGCAAGGTCCTGGTCCGGCTGAGACTCCTACCACGTCAAAGTTCAAAAAAGTGCTGACTTGTTGGTGCAAGCAGGTTCCAGACGCCATCTGCTCCCCCCGCTCGCCGATGCAAACCCGCCACTGTAAAGCAAACTCCTGGCGGGATACGAGCTACGTCTAATTTTTCATATGGACAGTCATCTAAAATTAATCAAATACCTCATATCGCATGTATATGTGCGCATAAAAGTCGGAGTGACGAGAGTTATTGGTTTAATAAGATGCTTTGTTATGACAACAGTAAAAGATGTTTTTTCTGGTTTTTGATACAGTGATCGCCACATCTATTACACACGCAGGACTTTGTCACTCAAGTCTCTTATGTATTCGAATGTGCTGCTGCTGTGGTGGTGATTTAGAGAGAACATTTTATCGGAGCTAGCCAAGCAAGCTTGGTCCACAAGGGAGCCAGGCATTTTATAAGGGTATAAATAATCAATGACACTGCATCTGTAATGGGCTGTAATGCTGTTTGTTAAGTTCCCGCTCCCACACACACACAATAGGCGTTTGTCGCTTGAACAATGGAAACGGATTGCCAGAGCTAATTGGCAGGACGGGAAATCTCTCTTTTACAGTTTTACATCTGTGCCATGACATTCTCTATTCAATATGGGCCACAAAGAGAAGATTCCCCTGAAAAACGTGTACATGTTTTAGGACTGCCACTAACTGTTGTTTTAGTTGTAGTTGTTGACTGGTCAGCGATTATTTGTATTATTTCATTTATTTAACCAGTTAACGCTAGAATACGCCAAGTGGAAGTGTATTTATAGAGAAAATTAACAAATTAAAGTTATTTTTCCTTTCAAAAATTGCAATTATATATTTTTTTGCCTCATTTTGAATTATTAATGGTGTTTTCCTATTTTAAGTGCAAATGGCATGTGTTATTGTCAAAACAAATATTTCAGTAGTCGGATTAAAAGTGTGATATTGACGAAAATGTGTGTCCTATTATGATATTCATACGATTATTTTAATGATGCATTAAGAATGTTCTAAATAATAAATGATGATCCTGATTCTAATTTTGCTTATCTCCAAAACTGTGATATTTTTTCAATAGATTGCCCACCTTTAGTCATGATTATTATAAGCCCTAGTGTGATTACCTGTAACTAATAAAGTTTCAGAAAAAAACAGCATTAGTGTGATGCCACCCAAACCATGACCTATCCCCTCATTATGCAGCAACAAAGTTCAACGTGTGTGTTTTTGTAATAATTCTGTTTTATTTATCATTCAGGCTGATTTTCCCTGAAATGTCTGACTAAAATCTCCCTTCGTTTGGAGAGTCAGTTTGGCTTGTGTCAAAGTGAAAAAATGCTCTGCACAGAGGAATATCAGATTTCAAGATTTTCTTTGTTAAATATTTGAAGGAGTAAAACTGATATCTGAGGTTTTGATGGACAGAGCAGATTGAGCATTTGTTGGGTTTTGACAATGCCTTTTTATAAAGCTTGCGGAATTCCTAAAAGGCCTATTTTTCATTTTTATTTGTGGGTTTGGAGTAGAAACTTCTCAGAATGGTTAATTTCTCTTAAAATAAGTGGGTTTTAGCTTTCCTTTTATATTTTGCCTTCTCTGAAGCTCAATAGTTTTTGTTTTTTTTATCAGATGATGGGCAAAACTGAACAAAGTGCAGAAAATGTATGTATGGAAGGGGTGTTACGCACTTTTAACACTTGGTTATACAATTAAAGCTCTTTTAGTTTAGTATTCAATTGTTTTTCATTATTTCCTGCATGAACGACTCTCACGTCACAAATCCAAATAACCCAAATGAAAAACTCAAAAATTCTCGATTTCCCCATTTTGCCACGCTCCCACAGTTGGTAAATATTTAGATTCAGAGCCACTCCCCCTCTCCTTTCTTTCAGCCAGCCTCTGATTTCCATTATTATTAATATCTGCCTGTTTAATTTTCAGCTCTGTCATAATGTGTCGGCCTAAACTACAAGAGACAATCCCTTATTGATTACTTTCCCAGCAGCCCCGGCGCATGCCCCAGCTGATCACGCCTCTCACGCACAGACATCTCATGCATTTCAGATAATAAGGCGAAGCTCTGGAGTTGAAACAAATTGGATGTGCAGTCAGTCACTGTCCAACTGAATCATGTTGCAGTCTGTCAGTGGCTAGAATGATCATCTTGCACATGAGAGGGAAGATGCCCACAGCCAGGATGTCAGAGCTTTTATTGTATGTATGTGTTGTTTACATCGTTGCAGAAGGGAAATGTATCTGTCTGACTCCTAAATGACGTTAAATATACAGAGAGCCTGTTTAATCAATATGTTAAGAATAGTTCAGTTGAAAAGAACCTCAGAGACCATTATGAGAATACAGTATTTTTGTATCAGGTAATAAAACTTATTCAAAAATATCATAACAATTATCAATACATGTTCTCTTGAGAACTGTACTTTTCAGTATAGGTTACGTTTTCTTCTTCAGTTTAACCCAGACACAGGGTGACAGAAGTAATAATTCCACTGGACTTTAATAAAAAAAAATGAACATGGAAAATGAAATATTAAATTCTACATATGCTTTTACAAATATATGTAAACAGATTTTTTAATATTTAGATTATATAAAAACAAAGTCAAATATAACAATTCTGATTCACAAAAAAATCTATGTGTCTGAAAGTGAAACTGATCAGAGTTCAACTTTCATTGACACGACAGTCTAATACAGTCAATTGCAGGGCAGAACTGGAAGAGGGGTTTTGTTTATGCATCATATTTGCAGACCTGTCGGATTACAATATACACATATGTCAGAGTTTATGAAGGGACTGCAGCTGAGAACCGCCATGTTGTTGTTCTGTTACTCCAGGACAACCACAGCACACACACTGCCATTGTCATTACTATGGATTCAAGAGCAGAACATAAAGCATTGTGTCACCCTCATCCTGCCCAATTTGAAATTCAGCACACTTTCTCTTAAAAAAATCACAAAAGCCAAGTTTTTTTTTAGTTCCACAAAAAGACATGATTAATAATACATCAGGATTATAGAGCAGAGTGTGCGCTGCACTGACTTTAATAAGTCCATGGAGGGAAAACAAAACAGTGCTAGTCTCTGCCAGAAAAGCAGCTGAATTTAAATGTGTGTTTTTACCATTATAAACTGCTAGTGGCTTGTGATTATCAAACTACACGTGTATGTAAATTTGGGCTATTAGACTGACCAGTTGTATCAATCACTTTTAGCCAAGTCTTTGAAATAATCTTTGTATTTGAGGAACACCTGAGAGCCGTGCTGTCGCGAAACCCCGAGAAGTGGAATAATTGGCACCCTAGTGTACGCCCCCCTCCGCCTGGTGCCAGCTGTTTAAAATATGGATGATATTGTTTTCATTGCGTGGCTTTTATTGAGTTCTTCTCGAGCCATGCAGTATAATCATCAGACTCTGACCTTTTCTGGCATGTGGAAAAAGTAAATAAACAAGGCCCTGATGTATTGGGCTTTACCGCAGGAGCTGAGGCTTCAGGAGAGTGTCTGTGAGCTGGATGCACCTGCTGGAACTCACCACAGTAACAGCCTTGGATGAAAGAGAAAAGACAAATATTGATGAATAAAATATTGTTGTGAAGGTATTGGCATGTTTCCTGTGGAGCTCATGCAGGGTCGAATGTCAGAAAACGTATGGTAAGGGCAACATGTGCAAAATGTATTATTTAGTAAGCCGTGGAACAGCTTATTGTGTGAAAAAAACATCATGATTTAACGATTATTCACGATCATAGAGACCGTGATCATACATCGGTGAAATCTTCATTTTCTTAAATTCCCACTGTCTAATACGCTATTCCTTCAGTCTGTGACCAGCTTTATCAAACTTTCTGAATGAGAAAATGAGTAAATGTGACAAAAAATGTCACAAATTTTAGATTTAGATGTATTTTTGACACATTAAATCTAAAAAATACTTAATTTTGCTTCTAATAGTCTTGACATTCCTAGTGTTACCGGTGAATACATATATCACACTGTAGTGTCAGAATACTTTTGAATGAACAATGTGTGACGTACAATACTGAGCTCTAATGTGCACAGTTGTGAGATTTCTAAACCAGTGGTAGAAAGTATAAAGTATATATAAGTAATGGTAAAGTAAAAAGTATAAAAGTAAAAGAACTACATGAAAATGCTGCTGCTAGGTATCTGTACTTTACGTTTAGTATAAGTAAGTTTTACAATGGGTACTTTTTACTTCATTACATTTAAAAAGGGATCTGTACTAAGTAAAAGTACTTTATGTTTAGTTTTAGCATATTTATGGTGACATCCTGCATAAAGGTATTTTAAACATGCACTTCAATACTCGTATGTAATAGGTGATACTTTTATTTGAGTAACTTTTTTGCTCCTGTATCTGTACTTTCACTTCCACTGCCATTCCAAACTCCAAAAATCTTTTTAAAGCAAAAATGAACTTTGTTTTCCACCCAGTCCAAACTTTATATTACGACTGCACGATGTATCACAACATCATCGATATTGCAATATTGGCTGACACAATAATCGATATTGCCACAAACTATAACCATTTACTGATTTTAAAATGAAACTGTTGAAACAGGCAGGTCTAAGTCTTGGTTAAGTTTTTGGTATAAACACATTGTTTTAACTGAAATTGCATATTAATAATGTCCAATGTCATGCAGCCCTACTTTATATCCTGTCATTAACATTGTCGTTCAGGAATACACAGGGTCAATGAGGCTTTTACTTGTTCACACTAAACAAACTCTGCACAACATCGTTCTTCAATGCAAAAGGAAATGAACGAAACATAACCATTATCCACACGACCACATACATGTAAAAAATATAATCTTTTCCTCTTTATTTTAATGTCCCCCATATGGCACGCAGCTCATTCTGACTCTCATCTGCCTCGGAGTGCATAAATTGTGCTCCTGTCTCACTTGTGACACTTGGTCGCGCTGTACGTGAATCTCACACTAATTCGGCCTCATTACATTATTCCAGCCGTAGCCGTGGGTTGTTAACTCTTGCATAAATACATAGATAAGAAAATAATTCAATTGAAGTCCAGTCGTACTTGTTATACACTGTCGCCTTAAATCATGCATAAATGTGATAATTACTCACAGTGGGGCGAAAGGGCCCATCACTGCCACTTTAAATCCAATAACTGGCTCGACCTGATCACTATAATTGACCATCTATCAGGGTCATCGAGGAGCACAATGCTGTTAGCCACTGATTATAATTCCTCTTGATCATTGATAATTACACAAAGTCTGAGAAACCAACATTCCATGGGAGAGACCGGCTGCCAAGCACATCACCCGAGCAACGCCGGACATTTCTGAATCGGATGCTGTCAGAAACGTAATGGCTGATGGCATATTCATTCATCTGCTGCGAATGTATGGCCCCTTATTGTGGTACTTATCATGAAGACTTACTTGTGTCGTGAGTATCGAGATCAGGATCACTTTGATGGCTTTGAACGCTCACACAAGTTTAAGCGAACTCTGTTGTTCAAGTCTCATGCTGCTTTGTGAAGGATTGTACAAAAAACTAAAACTAAATTGTAGTGATACGTGTTTTAATAAATCCAAAAAATCACATAAACAGGGCGCAATTGGATCTTCCCTGAGTGCGTCACATCAGAACTAATATAAAGGCCAGATATAAACGTTATTTTGACGTATAATTGTCATTTTTGTCCAAGTGGTTTGGAAATCTGAAATTATGTTTTCCATTATAGGTCATTAAAGTTATTATTGTTATTAGTATTATTAACCTTTATTCAAACAGATAAGAACCCACTGAGATCGAGACCTCTTTTTCAAGAAATTTGTGATTCATTGTGGAGACTTAATCATCGAAATAAGACAATTAAATGGCAGAATGTTTGGTCTATGGCCACTTTTTGCCCTTTACAGAGCGACAAAAAGGTAATTACATTCCTGACATGTGTTACTTGTAAATAATAGTGCATAATACAAGCCTGCTGTGTTGAATAAACTCTTGTAAACCCTTGAATCAATTTAGTCTATAAGGTTCATATTTGAATAGAAACTATCATTTATTAAAAAGTCTATGCAGCTTTTATTCTGACAGCTGAAGCTATACAATTGTATAACCTACTTTACAATAATAGTCATTCAAAATTATAGCTCCTTTTGCTTTCTGCCTACATTAAAACGTCAAAATTTCATATTCAGCCTCACTTGTGCGGAAAAGTTCTACCACATTATAGTTTTAATTCAGTTTCAGTAAAAGAATAATAGAGATTGATTAAACAACAAATGCATTGAACTGTAATGAACTGAACTTAAAAGGCACTATTATCTGAGGGAAAGTACTTTTTAGTCATGTATTCAGTGTGTGTATGTGCACATGCTGTACATTTAGCAGATCATTTCATCACATACATCCCGAAAATTGTACCCTGTAGGCATTAATAAAAGAATATTAAACTGTTTGAGTCAGACTCTCTCCTGCATGTGCTCCTCAATATAACACTGCACATAAAGACACAAGGTTGTTCACCACTTTGAGACTTAAGGCTTGTGTGTTTGGTTATTGTGTCGTTATTGTGTGCAAAGTCATCCTGTGTAAGATCCAGTCATAGATTTGCTTGACCGGGTTGCGTATTTTTGTAATGTTCCATTAACTTATTAGACTTAAAAACATAATTGCAGGGTATTGTGCACATTTCAGGACATCCACTGATCACAGCCCATTTTTCCATCTTACCCTCCTTGTATTTTTCAGAAGTCATTGAGAAAATGCAGGCTTTATTGCCCAGTCCGTTGCGCCACACAATCATGTAAAAGCCAGAGAGCCCTGGAATAACCCCATTTATGGATATTTATTTATGAGTGTGCTTGTGAAGAGGAGGTCGCCTTTGCCACAAACACCTAAAACATCCACGCTGCACACACAAGGGCACGGCTTTCAACACCCAAACTCTTCCTTCTTTCCTTCAGAAGCACTTCATAAAATATTCCACAAGTTTAACAACGCACTCTTTATTACAAAGTTGGCCGCATGATTTCTAGCACGGACATATCTGCAGCCCACTTAGAGGACTTTGAAATGCCTGATGGAAAACACAATCGGTTGCATGGAGTTGAAACAGTGAAGTGAAGTGGTGGCTTTATGTTTATTTTCAGTCTAATTTCAGCAGGATGACATCAGTACGGCAGTTTAAAGTGTTTTTCAAATAACAATTGTTACAAACTGAAATGAATTTAAATACGATATTATTTCCCACACCTGTAAATGTCTTTGTCGAGGTTCAAGTAGTGAAGGACCATTCATTAAAATACTAAAATGTAGAAATATATGACCGTACATTCTTATTTTAAAGATTGCACACACGTTTGTTTTCATATTTATTTTCAACAGCTCTTTTTACAGCTTTTATGGTTAGTTTTGACTGTTTATTTGAGATTTTGTAAATCTCCAAAACAACCACTGTAATTGTATCCATTTTTGAATCCATTCTGTGCTATAATCAAGTATTTCTAGTTCTTTCCACACACAAACAAATAGAGGAGTAAAAGTGTGTGATGATGGACAGAACTCTTGAATAAAAAGGCAGTCGGAGGAGGAGAAGTGAGTGAAAATGCCCATCCTCTTATTCCTCTCTTGAGTATAAAAATGAAGATTGCACCCACGTTCCACATTTCGGCTGAAACCCTCCGAGACTTTCTGAATGTTCCTTTCTCTTTATAGTACAACACTTAGGAGATGGACGGACCACTTTTTTATTTATTTTCTTTTCTCAACCCTGAACATTGCTCACATCGCCGTTCCCCTGAAGCTTGAAAGCACAACATTTCTCAGCCAGCCAACTCCCACTGGGACCCGAGCCCAGAGATGGAAATGCAAAAGGATATGTTTTATTGGACAGTTGCAGACAAATAAATCTAAATATGTATTTTGGTCATGTTTGTATGTGCTGCAAGTGTGTCCCAGGGGAGAGGGAATGATTATATGACATAAATAACAGTGGTGTAGCGTGGTATTAGGGTCACATGTTTACATACACGGACCCGGGTCAGGCAGAGAATAATTCAAACGCCATTTCTTTTTTTTTCTTTTTTTTGCCTCTGAAGTCACTACATTGTTTTGCCGGTGTGCACCGTGTAGAAGGCTCGCTCTGTACCGACTATTAATGAGAGCGGACTGTATACAGTCAGGTGCAGAGTTAAGCTGCTAAAGTGAGAGCCCGACAGATATAAAATATCATGTGCAGTGCAAAATGGGGTCAGTGGGTTGATGAAGTTGTTTTCTTGCAATTGCATCAAATAAAAACCAAGAAGAATTGGAGCAAATTATATGAAATGGCCATACAACATATTCAAATTAATATTTGAACTAAATTACCATCTGTAAATGGACAAATATTGAATTACTGCATCTGTTGAAATTGATTGTTGAAATCCTTTTCAACAATCAGAGAATGCTTTAATTGTACTTGAAACGTTTCGAGGATCTGTGCTCCAACTTAAGAGTGCCAACTTTGAAATAATGTGTGGCCCCTCACTCCCCCCTGTGTGACAGGGAGCCGTGCAGTGCTGCACATTTATACCTCTGTGTGCCTAATTATTTCTTTTCATGTCCATACTATAAAAGGTTGCATGCTTTTCTCTTGTTGGGACAAGGATAGAATGAGGAGTACCCTCCAAATCTTCCGTCGCAGCCCTGACAGGCTCTGTCTGTGTGTCAGCAGAGCTCCACAGACATCTGCGCTTTAATGAAGGGAGCACATAGGTGCAGCCGTGACATGCCTCAAAACACAATGTGAAACTAGAATATGTGAGATTTTCTTTTAATCTTTTTATTTAAAGCTTTGTTGCTCACACTGAAGATGTCAGATAGTTTTAAAACGACAGCACAAAGGCCTAGCATACAGATAAAAAACAGATGAAAATATTGTTCTATTTTGGTTGAATAAAGACACTTTTCTATTTTGATTATCTAAAATGATCAAAAAGGTTATTTGTGTTAAGCTCCAGCTCTGCCTTGGCCATGTCTTTGCTGCAGTGGTCACAAGGGGGTAGCATTGACACAGTTGTCTGAGCCTTCAGCCGCAGCAGCAGCGGAACAACTGCCTTTGATGTAATTGAGGTCTTAGACCTCTTAGAAAAGCATATATTGGATTGTATGCGAAAATGTTGAGGGAACAATGGATTTCCATAAGTGGATGTAAAATGGTATTTGGAGGATCCCGGGCTCTCTAACTGCTCTCTAAACAATAAGAAAAAAGGACTGTTCAGAACGGGACGGGTAATTCAGGCACTTACAGCCTGGAAATGTAATGCAATGGAGCATTTGGATTAAATGTGTGTGCAAAAGATACAGGGCGTTCTAGTGCTGGCCTCTCCTCTGTGACTCATTCAAAATAACACCGCAGACACACTCCTGTAGCACCGCTGCAGTCAATGCAAAAACATCTTGTATTTAATACTCTTCTTACTTTTGGACTGCATATAAATAGTATGTGTCTCCAGTCTCAAAACTGCCTCCAAAGAAATATGCCTTTCACCAGATACAGATGAAGCTGCTAATTATCCATCACTGGCAGCCACCCGCATTCCCCTAACAAACATTTTTGTCTATCCATCTTATCACCATAAGAAATAGTTAAGAGCACCAGTGTGGCAGGGCCTCATAAATAAAGGTTACCTATTTACATATTCAGTTTATCATGAATATTGCATACTCTGTACATAAAAATTCAAATGCACTGTTTATGAAATATGATCATGCAGCAAATGTGGAAAGACATAGTGCACAGGCCATTCATATTTAAGATTCTGCTGTGATTAATACAAAATAATACAGATATTAGCTTGACAGACATGCACCTCTGCCCATAGAGTTTTAATTTGGGCACATGCAGCCACTAACCTGTGTCTGGTGTAATATGTAAATATGTTTGTAAAGCTCAAAGTAAATTTGTAACATGTCAGCACTGACATCAGGGTTATAGATGGATTTATGTGCCATTAAAGCGGCGGCATATTCAAACTCTTACCTACTGTATCCCTAAGTCAGCCCACCAATAATTCAGTATGAAAATAATGACAGCCATAAAACAACTATGCTTTACCGACTTGTCCCTCAGTGGTCATCTCCTCTACAGTGGGTGATTTAACATGGACGGCAGCATAAGTAAAAATAATGTTGCTCTGGACTGACAGTAGCAATCTGTGCAGAAAAGGATGTGCAAGGACTGTGCAAAGGTTTTGGTGGGATGTGAAAATGCTGTTTTGTAAATGTATTTTTGTAATTGAATGGAATGTTTTAAGAAAGATGAAAAAACAAATGTTCTTTCAATCAAAAAACTCTGTTTAGATTCAGAGGGTTTGATAGATTATAAATAATTTAGAAAAACGGAGTAAAGACCCAAGATTCATTATGCAAGAACAGTTTTATTTGTTTGTTGTTGACAGTGTTCATTGTAACGTTGAACTGGTGCTCTCTGAGTGCTTTTAGTTTTTTAATCTATATTTGGCATAATCATATTTATATTTACTATAATATAATATGTTTCCCTCAATATCCAAACAAGTGCTTTTAGGTCTTTCTTCACATTATTTCCGTTCCTAAAGGATAGTTTCGAACTGGCAGTTCACTTGCTGCAGACGTGATACACCGAAGGAAAGTGGGGCTTGAAACACAATGACACAAGCAAGATTCTGATCTTGGATTTTTAGGATTGTTAGTTCAAAATAATTTATTGAAAATGTAAAAGGGATAGAAAGACTTAAAAATTGATCTCTTGAAGAGCTGGAGGGGAAAAGTTAAGACCACAACACAAGCCATAATTCTTGAAAGATTTCTATTTATTATTAACTAATTTATAAAGTTTTTAGACAAAAAACAAACAAAAAGTAAAGTATGAAGAGAAAATACATTGAAATCTGTGGGGTTTGTCTTTTTAATGGTGCTTAAAGGAATAATAGCCTCTCACAGAAAAACAGTGCGCAGCAAGTGTCTCATCTCTTCTCATGAACTAGTTAACCTGAAAGAATACCATCTACAAATGTGTTTCGCCAAAAGCAAATTACCTAGGTTTTGTGGAGGGGAACTAATCTCTCCAAGCATGACACTGGACAGGAAGGGCCTCTTACTGTTATTATGATGTGTCGGCTCGTGTTAGATGGAGGGCCTTGATGGCCGCATCAGGACCAAGCATCAAAGCCTCTCTTCCATGACAGCACTCTGATGGATGCTGGGTGGTGGAGGGCCACAGAAGATGGAGGTTAGGAGACTGGTGATGAGGAGGCAGAAGAAGGGAGATAGGGAGAGACCATTGTAAATACTACAAATGCAGCATATTAGCAGTAGGTGCAGTGCACAGTTAATATTAGCATGCGCGATAAAGCTCCCTGTTGGACAGGCCATCTCAGGTACAAAATGAAAGCGGTGTATGGTGAATTCTTTGTGGTATTCAAATGTTTATATCCAAGGTTTTATTGACATTGTGTATAATGATATAGATGGATGAATGGTCACTTAATTGTTCTGGGCTCTGACATGCGTCATGAGACTCTTCGGAAACAGCTGGAACAGTCGAAACTTGTCATGGTATGAAAATTAACTCAATAAGGAAATCAATAAGCAATACTCACGATTAGAACATTTTTGGTGTGTAATAGATGCAGTTGACTGTCAGTTTCTAATCTCCTTGGAAAATGCATTTTGGTCAAGTATAGCTTATGTGGCCACAGTTTACATGGGCTAAAAGAAATAAAAACAAAAGAGTTGCAGAAAACAAAAGCAAACTAAAAAAATAAAATAAAATTGAGCCTAAATTCAGCTCGCTACAACTGGCTACATACAACAAACCTCAGATGATTGACCTTTTGCACTGGACACTTGTTGGTCCTGTGTTGTGTCTTCTAAACTGTGTCCATACTAAAATATTAATAGCCAGTTTTTCCCCACATCAGCACCTTGTAATTTGATTTCTGCCTCGGAGATGCAGTTTTGGGAGGCTGATCTCCCAGTGAAGAGTTGTCCCTCTAGGTCCCTCCCCATGTCAGTCCCTAGTGTCTCAGAAGGGTGTGTGGCTGTGGGGCGGGTTATGGGGAAAGGCGGTGCTCCTCCTTGGCCTGGTGAAGACTCACACAGCAGGACAGGTGTTGGGAGCTCCACACAGGGGAGTCTCTGCAGGCTGTAGCGCCTGGCCCCACATCCATCTCTGTACCTGGGGAGATAAATGGAAAAGTGCGACC
Organism: Eucyclogobius newberryi; assembly: GCF_026437365.1. Taxonomy (NCBI): domain Eukaryota; kingdom Metazoa; phylum Chordata; class Actinopteri; order Gobiiformes; family Gobiidae; genus Eucyclogobius; species Eucyclogobius newberryi. The sequence continues at coordinate 15,751,830 of NW_027316278.1, read as the reverse complement.
CAAACAGTCCAGCATCAGAGCCGTAGCAGCAGTGCACTGGAACAATGGGGAGCGGCCAGGGTTTCCCATATCATTATTAAAAATGAGACACATGTCGCAATTAATTCTGCCCCTAAATGAATGTCTTGGGCTCACAGCGTACCTCTCTGTGGCCATATAGATTAATAGTAGAGAATAAGGGAATTATTCTGTAGCATGCGCTGGTATAAAAATGAGCTTCATTCCGGGCTCATTTCTCGATCAACATTTTTTTTGTCATCTCGCAAACCCGACTTTTTTCACCCTTTATTGTATAAAATGGTGTGATCTTTCCACTGCCCTTTGTCTTGGAAGAAAAATTAATTCTCATTTGCATTACGACGTCTAAATGTCAGCCACCGATATTTTGTTAGACATTAGTAAAGCTGGCAGCAAGAGGCGCTGGATAATTGCACCCGGGCTAGCACAGGGATTTACATAATTTCAGATAGCAATTAAAGAATCCTTGGGAATTTTCTTGCTGGCCTCTCTCTCCAGCTCACTCATAGCACTCAGTACAAAAGGCGCATTCGTTTACATTAAGCGCTGTGCTCCTCGCTGTTCATTTGCATGAAATTAAAGGTTTTCATGATCTCGAACAGCGGGGTAACATTTAAAATGCTGTTTTAAAGCCCTCACCTTGGAATAATGAAACGCTTCTATTTTTTTAGTTGAGGCAGTGGGAGTTCATTGACTGCCTGTCCACAGCAAAACTTTCTAATCTTCTGTTCACACAGACTTTATAGGACTAAAATGCCTTCCATTAATTAAAATTCAGCTACTTTTGTCAAGGTTGACTCATCCTAGTGTGGCCGCCATTTTGGACCATTTCTTTTTCAGTCATTGGGTTTGATGTTCAAGGCTCAGAAATCCTCCTGCCTCGTATGTGTGTGCACGAAACATTCAAATTCTGCAGATGTCCAAATTTATTCTTCACTTTCCTAAAATTAAGATTAAGGTACAGATTAAGGGATTATTTTCTCTGCATACGACCCATCCTTGAGTGCCACAGGTGCTAACGGTCACGAGCAGTGAGCTGCTGTCGCACAGCTCTCTGTACCATCTCCAGATCTTGAGTTCAGGTCAGGAGTCAGCACTACCTGAGCTGGAGGATTTGTACCTATTGTGCATGTTTAGAGATACTCGAGGCACTTCAGATGCTCCTCCTGATGTCCTTACTGCTGTAAGACAACTTTATGCTTATTAAATAAAACACAAAACAAAAATCAGGTACAGTCCCTAAAGAAAGTGTATTCTAAGTTTAGAGTGAAAATACAGTGAGGCCCTGGTGTACAGGGGGTAATTGGTTCCCTGTAGGTCCCAATGTCTTCTTGATTAGAATGAGCATTAACTCACTATTTCCCAAATGTAATGTGCCAGTGTGAAGACAAATTAGAAAACAGACAACCCTGGCTTCTGAGTAAATCAGACATGTCCAAACTATGGCCCGAGGGCCAAATGCGGCCCTCAGACCAAGTTTGTCCAAACAACAAAAAGTAGTACTTTTTACCGTAAGATTGGAAAAATTCAAGCATTTTGATGTTATGTTCCAAATCTTATTTAAGGTGTGGAGGCTCATCGAAACAATGTCCAATGCAAAGTTTCAAAAGATTCACTTTGTCATTTGACAAATTCGACATTGTCGGGTGTTTGTGGCCGTCTGCTCCGAAAAAGTTTCAAAATGCGGCCCTTGATCATAACCATAATGGTCATGGTACAAATTGTACTGATTAGTTTAGTAAACTCTATAATTATGTGAAGTATGAGTTTTATTGTGTGCTATTTTTCATGTATTTATTCTTGCCCTTTATTTAACTGGGCTGGTCCCACTGAGATTTAGAATGTCTTTTCCTCCGTTTAGTGTAAAGATTTTTCAGCTACTGTATATTAAAGGTGCAGTACGTAGCTTTTGTAGTGGAGGGTACGCATCCTGATTGTCTCCTGATCCTGATTGTCTCCTCTGTGCATCCGGAATGTATTTACAGTACATATTCTACAAAAGAAAAAAATCATTATATGCCTCAAAAGTCTACAAACAATACCCAATAATGACTTGAAAGAAAACACTTGAAAGAAGGTTGTTGCAAATGTATCATATGTAATATATAATATATACAATAAATAAATCAATAAACATAATAATGCTCAGCTCCAAGTGCAGCCGGCCGCAGTAGCATGAGTTTGATTCCCGACTTGACAGTTTACTGCATGTCCCCCCCCCTCTCTCATCCTGCTTCACAAAGTCCTCACCTGTCTAATAAAGCCTATGGGTAACTAAATATTTAGAAAAATGTAAAATAATAATAAACAATAAAAAAGCACATGTACATAAATATTCACAGCGTTTGACACTCAAAATGCAGTTACATAGTGTTTCCACTGATCATCCTTGAGTGGCTAATACAACTTGACTGGAGTCCACCTGTGGTAAAGTCAGTTGGTTGCACATTATTTGGAAAAGCACAACAAAGTTGAGTAAAGGCTGTGCAAAGAATTCCAATTAACTTTTTTCTTGTTGTCATGGGGTTTTGTGGAAATTTTAGGCCAACTCTGAATTTTATCAATATTGGAATAAGACAGTAACACATTTTTGCACAGCAAAAATATGTCAGTCTCCAAGTGCAGCCGGCCGCAGTGTCCTGAGTTCGAATCCCAACAATTTACTGCATGTCGTCCCTTCTCTCTTGTTCCCCATTTCACCCTGTCCTCTCCTGTCTAATAAACCCTATGGGGCAAAACTTTCAGGATGCGCTATATATCCACAGAGAAGTGAGTGGTGTTTCCAGTTAAAGTCAAATCTGCGGAGAGGCGTTTCTGTGTGGATGACGCCATCAACCTGGCACTCTACTTCATCTTGCAGTAGACACTCGGAGTATCAGCACAGGAGCTCCACAGGGCTGTGTACTTTCCCCTCTGTTCTCCCTGTACACAAACTGCTACACCTCCTGCCACGACTCGTCGGGCTCATCTCGGACGGGGATCAGTCCGTCTACAGGAGGGAGGTGGACCGGCCGGTGTCCTGGTGCAGTGGTAACCCCCTCCTTCCAGGGGAATCCCTCCGCTTTCTCTGCACCACCATCACCCGGACCTCAAGTGGGAGCCCACCATCAGCTCCCTCATCAAGAAGGCCCAGCAGAGGATGTACTTCCTGCAGTAGCTGAGGAAAGCCAAGCTGACAGAGATGATGGTGCAGTTCTTCACAGCCATCATTGAGTCCATCCTCACCTCCTCCATCACTGTGTGGTGCACTGGAGCCACAGCCTGGGACAAACAGAGACTACAGTGCATTGTACGCTCTTCTGAGAAGGTGATTGGCTGTAGACTTCCATCTCTGCAGGACCTGTACGTCTCCAGGACTCTGGAACAAGCAGGTCGGATCACATCCGACCCTTCTCACCCTGGACATGGACTATTTGAGCCACTCCCCTCAGGCAGGAGGCCACTCCCCTCAGGCCGGAGGCCACTCCCCTCGGGCAGGAGGCTACGGTCCATCCGGACCAGAACCTCCCGCCACAAGAACAGTTTATTTCCCGCTGCCGTTAGACTCATGAACACTTTCCAAACAGTATCACTTTAACCATAATTTATAATCACCCACTGCACTGTTCATTCAACTGTAAATTTGTGTACATGGTAAGCTTATCTTTTACCTTATAGCCTTTTTTTTTCATCCTATTGCAGATTTGAAACTGTTTTTCTTTTTTCTTATATATGTGTTAAAATTGTTCATTGTTTTATGTTGCGCCGAATCACCAAAGCAAGTTCTTATGTTTGTGAATTCTGTTTATTGACAATGATAATAAACCTTTTCTGATTCTGATTCTTATTCTGATGAATACATGGCTATTTCTAAGCAATAAAAACACCTGTATTTAAATGTAAGATGGATACGTTTAATTCCATACTGTGGAACATTCAGGACAATACACTTCACACTTCCACCTTGATTCTTACTCTGTTCTTACAGACATCACATAACATTTTCACTCCAGTCGTCCAGACGCCCCGAAATAAATAGTGACAGTAACTCAATATGAAGTGAAATAGCTGAGAAAGCCTTGAGTTCACTTGCGCTGACAGTGCTGTTTAATTCCGTCTTGTGCCAGCCTGACATTTCTGCTGCCACTAAATATTAAACATGTGTACCCCATTCATTTGCATCTGGTAATGAGGTGGAGAGACGGTGCCCGGCTTGGTCAAGTAGCTCTGCGCTAGGCTAGCTCTTCTACACTCTGCAGTTCTATGTGTAGAAAGAAGTTATCCTCATTTGTGCAGTTTGTTACATTTTGTAAAACCAATTGGCTGTAAAAAATAAAGTTTGAAAATACAAAAGATTGAATGAAAATGTGTAAAAAGGTTAGAATAACAAGAATCTTGAGCACCCAGTGACTCCATAATAAGTGCAAATATGCATTTTGTTGCGCTGTGAAAACATTTGAAACTGATTTGAATGCAAAGACAGTATCCTGCTTTTAGTGGCTGGGCAAAACAAATGTGTTTGTGTTTTAAGTCAGTAGATTCTATTCAAAAGAGTTTATTGGATGAGTCTATGTTTATGATAAACAGTAACAAACAGTATGTTCTATAGTGATAACATGAATTATGCTTTGAAGATATTTTAATATCAAGTACATGTTGTACAAAGGGTAAAAGTGATATTTCTGCACTTGTGTTGCTACTTTCACGGTCATTTCACGTTTGTTTAATTTTCAAATAACATTTAAAGAAACATTCTTGTTAAAATTATAAAATATTCATAATGTCTGAATGTTGTCATCGGGATCATTTTATGCCAATGTTTTTTTTCATCAGTAGTGTAGTTACAGTTGCATTTATACATGGGTAAACCGGCAGAATCATTTGGAGTGCGAGGCAGATTGCATGTGATTGTGGAATCAGCAGACAGTGGGGGATGGGCCGCGTGAAGGATAGATCACCCTTGGATGTGAATCTCCAGTCTGAAAATGACCCGGCTCTGGAAGCGGTGTCTTTGGCTCGCTCTGACATTTCTCACTGAATCTTTTAAGATGCATCCCCTCGCTGCAAAACGCATTAAGAGCGAGAAGAGAAACACAGCCGATGAGAGGCACAAGAGGAGAGGGTTAAATGTGGTTGCTCTAAATGTCATCACATCTTCATAATGCAATATATATTCATGATGTGGCAGTCCAGGAGGCCAGGCGTCAAAGCTGAGGTCTGTAATTCAAATGTTTTACCCCAATTCTCATTCGGCCGACACAATTCTGAGCAGATGCTACAGACCCGGACATGCAGCTGTTTTTCATCTGGGAACATCAGAAACAGAAAGGTGGAGGGTGAAGAAGATTTGGCTTTTCTTTTCTTTTCTTTTTCTTTTTTAGATTAGGATGGACATGATGGACATTAATAAAACTTCAAAACAAACATATTATTACGATACCTTATGGATTGACTCTGACATCCCTGATATATGTAACAATGTAAAATCCTGTTTGTTTTTTTAAATAGGATTTTATTATAATTTTGAATAGAAATCAATCTAATAATTTGTATTTATTTATTTATTGTATTTAACTTTATTATGAATGTGGATGAGAGGGATATGAGAGCAAAGATCCTTCAAATTGTGAAGTTGTATGTTTATAATTATACATTTCTACTGTCAAATAAAATCATTATGGAGGCTGCAAGCTACATTGAGATTTTTTCTGAACGCATTTCAGATTTTTTAATAGACAATAATACAATGCAGTTAGTCACCCTATGTGGGGCTGCAACTAATGATTATTTGAATAACCGTCGATTAGTCAAATGAGCATTTCTATTGTACATTGTGACTTTTAAAATACATCATCAACCAAACTAAAACTGAAGACTTCTGGGTGGAGAATAATTACAATGACGTGTATTATTGATTAACTCCTAATTACTTCATCTTCTTTGGCGTTATGATTCAATAATATCTCTATATTTGTTATAAAAGGTCTTTTTGTATGTCTGATGTCTTACTGTTGTCTCCAATAACCGATATTTACTGATACCGATAACACGACCGCAAATGAAGCCTGCGTAAATTCAGCCTGGAAGACCTAACTCCATCCATCTACATCAAGGCCTCCATGGAAGGACCCCGCTCCCCAGCGCCATCATCGCACTCAAGCGGGCGTGGCCTGTCCGTCTGTGAGAGTCAGATCCCTCCTTCACCATGGACTCTCCCAGGTTTCTGCGCTTATCCCAAAGAGGTTATGCAGTTTTCCCTGGCCAAAGAAGTAGGGTGAAAGGTCAGGGGGCGTCTGCACCATGGCCCTCGCACCTGCTCCTCATTCCAAATCAACGCTTTAAAGTGACTCCTCCCCTCTCCCAATCAGCGCCAGGCGGTCGCATTTAAACCCTCAGACAGATGGCTCGGCCGCTCAAACCGTACTGCGACCCACCACCTCCCCAGCTCCTCCTCTGCATTCCCCTCATCCTCTACCTTCTCTTCACATCTACCACCACCAGTCTCCAGGCTCCGGGGGGAGACATCTAATACAAATAGATCATGATTGCAACGTCTTCCGCCGGGGTCTGAGCGCCAAATAACTCATGAATAAAGCTTGCTAAACAGTCCATTCTTGTGGTTTCTTTGTCTCTCCAGAGTGAAATGTATGTGACTTATAATAAAGTTCACCAATTTACTTTTCATTTCGGTAAAAATAATAACAAAACATATTCATTTTTAAGATTGGACCGATATCGATATCTTAGGGGAACCCACCAATATCTGATTACCAATAATTGATATAGCATTCCTACTTAAATTATTACATATTGCTAAGAAACAAGATTTAAGTAAATGTTGAACTTATTTTTTTTTCTTATTTCAAAAGCAGCATGATTTCAATTTACACACTTATCAAAATAAACTCAAATGAAGATACATTCTACTTAATTCAAACACGTATTATCTTATATAATTAAAGGTGTCCTATGTAACTTTTTTGGTGGAGCGTCCCCGTAGAGATGCCATCGCTTTACCTGGAATGTTCCACAGTATGACATTAAACCTTTCTACCTCCATGGAGACAAGCAGGTAGTGCCACCAGGCCAAGGTACATGTCAGATCTATGGAGGGGCAACCCGTCCCGCACAAAGAATGCATATTTTTAAGGTAATTTTGAGCAATAAATACAAACAATGTGAGTATTCTGTGTTCTTATGCCATCTTTTAACTCTGTGGCATTAGTTTTCTTTCCTTTTTGTCTCCACTTTTTACTCTAGATCTTGTTCTTCAGATGAGCCGTGTCTGTGATGTTCTCAAATGAAAGCACGCTATTCCTTTTCCTCTGTCAAACTCCGATGACAGTGTATCACCATAACAACTTTGAAAAGCAACCAATACTAGTCTGAAAAAAATACTCAATTTACATGTGTGACTTTTGAGGGGCAGACTTTTTTCTTTTATTCTTCGTACAAAGGAGATGTTACCGGTGTCATTTCATTCTTCAGGTATCTCGGCAACAGTTCAAGTTTGGAGGCACCCTGTCTCCCTATGTGCTTGTATTGCTTTCATAATATGTATCAGATATGCCACAGGAAATCAAACTGAGATCAAACCACGCGCCGAAACAGGGGAACATCAAAGAGCGTACAGTAGAAAGATGGCTGCTTGAAGTTGGAGACGATGGCATTTCTTGTTAATTTTTCCATAAAAAGCTGTTTAGCGCATCCAGTGAAGAGAGAATTGTGTCCGGCCTTGTGGGAGCGTGTGTCCTGTGGTTACGTGTTGCGAGCTTGTCATGTCCACGTCAGCGGCACTTATCGCCTTGTGTCGGAGCACCCAGACGTTTCCCAGGCATTTAGCTGCCTGTTTGTCTTCTCTTGATTTCCCCTCCAAATCTGTCACATATAGTCTTCACCTGACACTTCACACATGGCGTTACTGGCTCAAACACAAGCTGAACGGAAAGCATGGCAGCAAAGAGCATGTTATACACACCAGTGCAACGGATGACCTGAGGAAATGTTTTTGTTTCAGATTGAAATGAAATGTTAATTTGTTCATTGATCCCTGTTTTTTTTTACTATGGGTCTTAGACGGGACCTTGTTTGTAGAGCGTAAGGTTGTCATGAAGACACAGTTAGTTCAATATTCACAAGACTCAAGGTGTTTTATGGAAACAAAGGTTGGAAACCACTTGAAAGGGATTACTTCTCTCTTCTCTCTTCTGTTGTATGGCATAAAACTCCATGTAATGTTCCAAATTATGGTTTTAACTTTCCATTTCCTTGGACTTGGGCAGTGCCACCTCCAGAAAGTTACTAAATTTGTGTTTATGGTCAAAAAAATTTTACATATAATTTTTTTTTTTGGCGAGCAGGAAGTGTGGAAACGACATTCATTTTGAGGTGTTTCAGCTCAAAATTGATCAAATGTTGTGCTATTTCACAGATAATGTTTCCGGAAATACCAAATACACACAAGTTATACTGTATATACATATAGGTTAGTACAAGTAAACTGTATGAGCACAATGGTGTGTGCGGCTATTCTTTATCGACATGCTGTGTGCCAAGCAAGGAGAGTGAACAGTTTGCGTTCACACTTTTGCTTTTACAGTTCCTAACATTATCAAGTGCTGCTTTATTCTGTTCACACATTACGTCAATAACCCTGAGTTCTCACATCACTTCGACTTTCTCTGTCCTTCTCGAGCGCTGGCGACAAAACAATGCACTTAACATCGAAGGCCTGGCATAGAATCCAATACTTTGTCTCTGGCACATTTTTCTTTCCTGTGCCTGCTTCTCTCCTGATGGTGAAAATCCTTCTATTATTTCAATAAGCTCTTGGTTTTAATACATTATTGATCCTTAAGGTTGAACTATGGGCCTTTGCATTACCGGGATCCACAAAGCCCATCATGCCATGACACTCATGTACTTGTGAAAAATTATACCAATTATAATATCAACCAACAAATAGCTCAAAAGGCAATCAATTGTCAAATTGGAAAGCATTTTGCCCCACAATGCTATTGGCTTTGTGGTTACGCAGAAGGAGGGGGCGTGGGATGTTTTATAGCCTCCAAATACTTCTTTCTGTGCTCCTTATTACTATTCAAGCAGGTCATACATGAAGCTGGGTGTAGTGCCATGTGTTTCAGGAAGACAACAGTGTTTAGCATTGATTAGCTAACACTGTCATGTGCACTTAAAAGCCTGCAGTGAGTTATGATTAGTATACACTCCACAGCAGTGCATTACCATAGGATATATTCATTTTAATTCTGTAAATGCCATAAAGAAAAGGGGGGCAACAGGGTCAAGTGCGAGCCATGTCTTTGACAGAGGCTGTGTTTCCATATCACAATGTTCCATCATGCAGTGCCCTCATGCAGAAACCTTTAACTCAAAGCTCATAAATGCAGAGGGCGATGCACACTGTCTCGAACCTCTGGGGACTTCCAATATTTCATCTGATTTCGGAGGAGAGCGCTAAGAAAACATCTTATAATCCGCTACCAGTAAGAGCAACGCTGCGGGTGCTCGAAGAAACTACAATTAAGGTCACCTTTATTGGTTCCAATCTAAATCATTGGGGTGACACCTAAATGACATTTTAATGAAAAATTTCGACAGGTTATTTTGAATTGTTTCCTAAAAGATGCAGTGGGTTGAGCGGTGGAGAATTGCATGTGTCTTTGGGGGGCTGACTGGTGGCTTGACGGGCGAACCAAATCTGAGGCAAATAAATGAAGTGGAGATGGTATTACAGAGTGTTCTAGCAGAGAGTGACAAGCCCGTTCCTCCCATGAAGCAGCTGAGCTGGCATTAAACAGACAAGACATCCGTTCAGTCAGTTATCAAGCAGGAATAATGAAGGAACAGGCCAGCAGACCAAGACCAGTCACCCAAGTCAGCCAAGTGGAGAATTTAATTTCAGGCAGGTTTCTCTGCAACCAAGCATTTCCCCATTGGGTGTCCACTGAGCCTGGTGGACAACTCTGTGCACTTAACTCTGACTGTGTCCCACACTGACAGAGATGCATGAGGATGGCTTTGGAGAGGAGCAACGAGCGTCAGCCTCAAGTTCAGGCTGAGTGTGTGGCGACACAAGTTTATAAAAGTGTAATAACTGAACACAATTAAAGCAACGCAACGGGATGACAGCAAATGTTGCTTTATAAAGTCACAGCAAAGCCATCATAGCAACAACACTGTATAAGTCATTAAAGCAAATCTTCTGTTCTCAAGGCTGTAGAGATTCTAACACAATAAACCCAAGTCACTACGATGAGGGTTTGTGACCCTCTGTGGCTGATCCATACATTTAATGATTCATAAAACAAATGGTCTGTTGTGTGTATTATTACAACTGGATGCATTATGTAACTATATTATAAATAGATTGTTCTAAAAACGACATTTTCTATTTTCTGTCTCCCCATCTCAAATTTGAAGCGAGAGGAAGATATCCTATATCATTTAGCCATATCATATTTCACTTACCGGTATAACAAAACATGTTTCCTTGCCCTGTTCAGAAATGTCATTTCACATTAAGTCTACACTCTGTGAATTGTGATGTTCAGTCGTCCTGTCTCTGAACTGAATAGGAAGTTACATTCTCAGACTGAGGACAGTCTTAATATTAGAGTGACTGAATATCTATATGTATTGTCACTTAAAAAGGCTAAAACTTAAGCGTTCTGCTGATAGCCACCCACCACGCCAGGAACAGGAGTTTGGGATTTGAATGTGATATTGGCAGCTAAAAGATATATTTTGTTGAAGGAAAGTGTGTGACAGTGTCTGTACTGACGGTAGCTCCAGTCCTGTTTGATCATCTGGGCTCCTATCTGTGTGATGTCAGGTTAAATGTAATCTCAGCCAACATTGAGTCTTTGATAAACGCTCCTCTAATCTGGGATCGTGCTTGGCTTTGAAAAAGACTGTGGATAACATTATCGCCTCTTTCATACAGCCAATATTTCATCACATTGTGAGGATAAGGAAACTGCTCTGGCAAATATTGATCCTATCACAGACAAAATACCACCGGATTAAGGAAGCCGCTCTGATTTGTTCTTTTAGGAGTTATTAGACTTGTAAAAAGAAAGAGACAGGAAGCCTTCTGTGCTCTGAAAGTGTTAAAATACTTTGAAGCCAAGTGGAAAACACAGCCAAGCTTTTGTGATTTTCTGTAACATATATGTGAAACCTAAATGCTTGAGCTTGTACAATATAATATATATGTGGTGCTATAGTACAGGTGCAAGGCTGAAATCACACCAACAGTGACCACTCAATTGGAAGCAAACACAGTGCTTGCGGCAGCAAGGACCTGCCCAGAGTTCAGCTCCTTAAAGTGGAAATAATTGCTGAGGTGCACGCTTCATTAAAAGCCAGTATTTAATACAATAATCATTCAATTAAAAATCCCTTGTAGCAGCTGCCACCAATGATTTGGTTCAACTTATTTGTGGTATGAGGCTGTTATATCAACAGCTACAGACTTCATCCTTAAGAAATATGGCCTCTGCAGACTGCAGGGCAGTGTTGTCTTTGTGCCCATCCCAAGCACGGACTAAACCTGTGTCTTTGTGCTGAACCCAAGCACGGACTAAACCTGTGTCTTTGTGCTGAACCCAAGCACGGACTAAACCTGTGTCTTTGTGCTGATCCCAAGCACGGTCAAAAGGACCGGGTGAAACATTATACAACTTTGGAAGGAAAAAGTATTGGCAGAAAAGAAATAGCCATTGCCTACGAACACTGGTTGCTATACAAAAATCCCTCAATACTTGTGTGTGTTTTATATGAAATAAGGTTACCAAAGATGACTACATTACTTGATGCGCACTTTGGGAACGTCTCCGCATGATTCAGGGCCGTCTGTGTTTACAAAGGCAACTGCTGCAAAAGACATGAATTATTTACAGTAGGAAGATAAATACAAAAAGAATAAATTAGATAAACATTAGAATTTTACAGTGACTAACCAAATGGCCTTTCAAACCAGATGCGTCTGACATTATTCGGTTTGCATGCAGGGCCCATTCCTCATTACAGAAAGAACCTCTTTGTATTTTTATCTTGTCCGACGCCTTTTGAGCAAAGGAGCGCATTAAGTCGAGTCTTTGTTTTATTGTCTTCAGCAAATTAATAAATGGGGAGCACAGTGGGAAAAATAGATATGAAAATGTGTACTTTGCATTATTGAAAAGCCCATCCACTAAAGGTTACTACCAGCAGCTATTGTGGTACAATCTATGAAATGTAATTAGGGAGTGTGAGAGAGAGGGGAGCAGATAAAGCTGCCTCTGCCATTATGGACTCCTTCATAACATTTGGCTTCTTCTCCCCCTGAAACTTATTCTCTCTGAACTAATTTTGCATGACTTATTGCATTTCTGCTCCAGCTATCATGAGGCTACCTGTAAATGAAACCCGCCTTTTCGACACGACACGTTTGCAGATTAAATTTCGGAAATGTGTAAATTCTATAGATTTGGATTTATTCATTCAAAAGCCTCAGAAAAGTAGCAGCATTACCTAAAATTGTTATATTGCTGATCTGTTGTGCGCAGTTCACAGATGCAGACGTAAGGGAATCACAGGGATTTGGGAGCGTGCTTGCAGTGCGACGTTGAATATTAATACCATGGTTACTCAAGCGCAGCTGAATTTGCATAAAAACTCCACAGTAAAACATGGTGAAGCGTAATATATCAGTATATAATCTTTGGTTAGTCCAAAGCCTGGATAAATGAAGATTATATAGCAACAGTATGTGCCATTGCAATAAAGTCCTGGCTATTGTAATAGATTTGAAGGGAAAAGTTAAATGAAAATATGATTATGGGCTTATAAATGTACAATATATACATTACTTTGTGGTTATTTGTCAAATAATGCTCTAATGTTCATTCCAATTCCTCAAAATTTCTGATTAAATGAGTTTGAATTAAGCCATATGCAATTAAAACACTTTTATTTTCCTATGTGTGAAATAGACATAATAATGTACTTGTTTACAATATGAAAGGTTACATGAAGTTTAAGTTATTTAATGACCCAATGTGTCTTTTGTCCCGTGCCCCTTGTCCCACCGAGGCCGGCCCCTCTTAATGGTTCCTCTAGAAAGGAAAGAGCGATAATAGAAGCCAGCCAGGCCAAAAGTTGAACAAAAAGGAGAAATGATTAAGGAACCTTATTAAAAGCAACCTTGTAGATTCAGCGGCGTGATGGAGAGCACATTATGAGGCCTGATCCTTTCCAAATGACACCACGCTTTCCCGAACACGCCGAAAAACCTGATTAGGGTGACAAGCACTGAGTGATACTGCAAACCTGTTAATAACATGAAAATTAGAAGGGGCTCATGCAAAGAAAGGAGATTAATTTAGCTGGAGTCCATCTTGCGCAAATTGCGAAGTTGTGAATATGTTTTCAGATAATGAGCCTTCTTACTTGTCAGCTCACTTGTCATTTTCTGTAATTAATGTTAAGGAAGACTCCTTCCTGATGGTTGGTATTACTCATGTAGCGGGAACATTTCTCCCCAGAAATAATTTACATTTATTATCATCAGTCTGTTTGTGTGGTTTATTTCACACCGTGCTAATTTATTGCAGCACGGTTTGGCTCGCCTTGATTAGTCACTCGTCACACTCCAATGTGAGTCTTTTTCTTTGTAGGTTCGGTTCATGGCAATTGAACGTGTTTTTGGCCCTGCACCAGTGCCTCTGATCCACATCTTTTGTTTGGGTGGCATGAAGCATTAAAATGACCTCATCTGAAATACAAAACAAGAACAATGAATAAGAATGTCTTATTATTTCATGTTTTTAAAAAGAAAAGGACAGATCTTTATACAGAATCCATCCCGGATCTAAACTCTGATCTTCATCCAAACTAATCTTGTGCTCATATCTCTGGGAGACAGCACAGACAAAGAGCCACACCTCGCTCGTGTGCCTGAGGTGTGACCATGATTCACACAAATCTTCATTTAAAACACATATTCAAATCAGCCTTTCTTTAGCCGCTAAGCTTTGCTTTTCTTTGCGCCGGTAAATTTATAAGACCACTTCCTAAATGTATTATTCATCGGAGCATGTAAATAATGCATGCCTGGTTCCACAGTAGATTAACCCTTTACCTTACTGAAGATACCAGAGTCATTGTTTTGAAAGGCAATTATGTCATTTAATTAATGTTGTAATTAATACAGTAATTAGCTTAAACACCCTGGAACCGGGTGCCACTATAAGCTGTCTTAATTAAATAGATGGAATGGTTTCATATCTTTTTGCACCGTCATGTTGTCTTATTAGCAGCTTTTAAGACAACACAGGGTTGAGCGCAGACGAACAAAATACACCAGTTTCATACATTTTGTTATTGATTGATCAACAATTTATTTCAAATACATTTTATGTTAAAGTTTATGCTAAAATTGAAACATTATCATAAATAAATTACACACTGTAAAAAGGGTTGGACAAAATATCTAAATATCTTCTTAACAGAGTCTTCCAAAGAAGGAAAGAACAGATATCATTTTCATTCAAAGCATTTCCCACACGTCTCTCTATTTTAGTAGCATCCACAATCTTTTTACAGTGCTTTTAAAAAAAATAGAAGCAACAATGCCTGCTCTTATTAAGAAATCCTCCTGCTTTTGTCCAATAAATTTAAACTATCACTGTAAACTCTCCGTTGTAACCCGCCCAGTCACCAGATCCATCACAAAGGGAGCCATTGTCGACTAAAATTATGAAACAAAATAAATCGAATTCCCTGAGCGCCTTTCAAACTATACGTAAAAGTAGGGAACTGGAGATGTGTGTTTTATTGCCACTGTGGTACAACTGTGGAGCAGAGGCAGACAGCTAATCCACTGCCACGTAGTTTTCACCCTGACAGTGATAGAAAGTGTTTTCCCCAAACTGGAAAAATAGTTGAGCGAGGATGAAATAGCAAAGAGGTTACAGTGAATACTGAAAGATTTTTGCAGTGCACAGGAGTCCGCTGGTTGTAAGGTTTGGCTTTAAATTCATAGTGTGTGAGCATCAGGACGGGCTCATCTATTGTGCATGTGTGTCAGGAGCAGTTTTGAAGCTACACGAGGAAGCAGGAATACAGCGTTTAAAATTAATTCTGCTCAGCGTGTCAAGAGAGCGGCAGCTCCAAATCCTGAAGGCGATATAGGTTGTTTTCTATAGCCGTGCATTAATTCAATTCAATTTGTTCTGTAACGCCCAAAATCACAACAGGTATACTTATCGACAGCAAATTTCATGTCATGTCTGTGTCCGTGTAAAGACATGAATGAAATAGTTAGAAAAATAATCTCATGTTATTTCATTTTTTATTTTTTTATTTTTTTATTAGAGCTACAAAGTTGGTTTTCTTTCTTGTTTGATCAGTATTTAAACCTTTTACTCCTATTTTAATATGTGTTGAACTGTTAAACCCAAACCCACTGTGTGCCTTATATTTCCAACATAGAAAGAGAAAAACAAAAGTGAGTGAATAAATAACAGTAAACGTGTTAAATGGATTTGCTGTGTGCATATGTATCATATGTGCATCAGTGGCAGGCTTTTCTATTTAGTTGCATGCGATTTTATCAATGTCATTAGACCATTCATTGAACTAAGTGAGGAATCCATCAAAACGTGACAGGACGCCACAGACTAATGGCTGTTAGGCTATAATATTCTTTTAATACGATTTTTATTTGCCCTAATTTCATCTTCGCTCAAATCAGTGCAGAGCTGGAGAGCACCTGAACAAAAGGCAGGAAATAAACCACGCTTTAGGGGACAAATGTTACAGGAGCCCAACCCAATCTCAGGCAACCTCAGGGCCCTCATTTACTGCAACAATTGTACTTTTTCTGCGTGTCTGTTCATAATCATTTGTAAAAGAAGAATACAAAATTATTTTAGGGCAAACGAGTTATACAGCTAAAAGTACATTAACTGCAGTTAAAGATGTTAGAAAAGTAAAGTATAAAAGTAAGGCTGGGCAATTAATCAGATTTGAATCACGAACAAGATTCACTCAAGCCTAATCGTCAGTTATCTGCATTCAGTCTATGCTCTATTCTGATTTGTTATTTCATGTTTTTATTTAAGCCTAACGCTAGGCATACATGGATTTAAATGTCACTGTTTAAAAGACTGTCATGAAATTGACAATGCTGTGCGAAAAAATCTAAATATTAGCTTTAATAACTTAGTTTTTGTGTAAAATCAAAGAGCGTTCCACACACCAATTTACAATAAATGTTGGTACTACTTTAAAATAATAAAATACACCTTAATTAGCTTGATTCAGGCTTTGTAACAACTTAATTAAGGTTAGGAATTAGGGTTAAATAGTCATTAAGCGTCATAAACTATTTGTTCATTATTATTAAGTCTTTGTTTATGCTTTATTAAATGTATATATATGTATTTTTTCCAAATCGCCCAGCCTCAACTATTTTATGTCCATATTCTGAACTAACACCTTCAAATATAATATTGTCAATGTACTCCTTTAGGGTCGCAGTTAATAATGAGTTTGTATGAATGTATGTTTAAACTTTTTTGCATTTGTATCATTTAACTTGTGCGCACCTGTGTACCAATAACCCAATAAATCTCCATTGACCCACACTTTTTTTGAAACGGTGGCCACAAATGAGGACAAGTGCATTAGTTCTATGGGGCTTAGAAGCAGGACTGTCATTTGTTTTTGAGCTTCCTCTCGCTCCCTTACATCTCCATAGTCCTGTGCTTTCAGTGCCCTCTTCATCACACACTGGAAATTAAAAATAGCTCAGTGGCTTTCATTTTTGTGCTGACACCAACCTAATTTTACACCTCCTCCCCCCCTTCTCTCCTACACTCCATATCACTCGGAAACAATCAAGCACAGCCCTGAAATTGCCCGAAACACAACAAAACAAATGAAATGGAAATTAATTTTTGCAACAGGATTACTTACCCATGTGACTATTATCTTCCCTGCTGTTTATCTGGGGCAAAAAGATGGCAGATAATTTTACAATTAATGGCAGCGGATGGAGAACCCCAGTGTAATCATAGCTTGACACGTCTTGAAGAAATAGCCCTTCATATTGCTTTACCCTGAGCCTCAATAATCTTGACCCTGGGTATTAATGGATGAGTTAATGGCCTGCAGAAATCCTTTAATTTATGCCACAGTGAATTAAGAAGAAGTAATGGATTCTGCTTTTCAAAATGTCCAGACAAGGCTTTTCCGTTCTGCCTATCTAAGAAATCAAATTATCATATTATGTCTTTGAATGCCTCTTCAGAAACCATATTTCACAATATCTGATAGAAGTAGCTTTGACATTCATTACATGACTCTGGCTTTATTGTGGATTCCTAGGACATGCTAAACGACAAAAGGCGGGTAATGATTTTTCGGACGCTCGATGAAGAGAATGAAGGTGAAAAAATAGATGAAAGATGACAAATCCAAGTTGGAGTGTCCCTAATGTAAATACAAATGCAATTACGGCAGTGTAAATGGGTTTGACTCTCTGAAGTGGGGCTGCAGCCTTTGCTCTTTTCATCTTAATACATTCAAAAAGACTTTGACACTCATCAATTTTATACTTTGCATTTCAACAGACTCTTATCTAGCTTTGTATAACATTATTTATTTTTATTTATTTGTATAACTATGATATCCATAGGTGAACTACCAAAGCAGCTCATTAAAGGTTGAATAGAGGATTTTTCGCAGATTCGAGAAATCAGCGACTCTTAGTCCCTTTTTTTTGTATGCGCATGCGTACACTCACCCCCACCCTCCTGGTCTTTCCGGGAGGCCACGTCCATCAAACCTTGTGCCCGAGCAGCTACAACTCCGCTGCTACACGTGGTTTGTTTATTAGTGCGACCGGATCGCATCGAACTCAGTCTTTCTCCGTCGTCCCTCAGCCATTTTTGTACTTCGCGGTCCGAAGCGTGGAGCTACACTGAAGGAGCCAGAACGAGGCTTTAGGTGTGCAGTAGGACGCAGGGAATGATTGACATGTGGGAGAACTACTCAGCTGTCCACATCACAAGGAAATGAGACACTGATTGGTCACCTAAAATCCTTTATTCAACCTTTAAGTGGAAAATTACAGTATATTAAAATATCGTTATTAGAAAAAATATTAAGTGCACTTTGTAACATTTGCATTGGGCTCTGGTAACTGCTTATGTATGTAGATGTTATTGCTTTGCCTG
The DNA here is from genome assembly GCF_026437365.1 of Eucyclogobius newberryi. Lineage (NCBI taxonomy): Eukaryota > Metazoa > Chordata > Actinopteri > Gobiiformes > Gobiidae > Eucyclogobius > Eucyclogobius newberryi. The sequence continues at coordinate 15,733,585 of NW_027316278.1, read as the reverse complement.
GAATGCTCCGTAGTCTGGCATTAAAATGATTTATCTTGCGTTTATTGAGTTGCAAGCGGTTTTATTGCAAAAACAATCCTTGAAAAACCTGCTTTCTAACTGGGATGGGGAGTCATAGCGCCACAGATCTGACCTGTAATCCACTTGTCTCCATGGAGACAGATAAGCTTAATGTCATGTCCTGTCATAATATTAAAAGTGGCCCTCTACATACTTTAAGTACTCAAAAGCTAATGCCTTGAGGACACAATGGCATTCTTCCCAAGTCGCCCTGGTTACAGCCCTTTATGCATTTTTATTGGATGATGTCATGTCACCGTGAGCGAGGACTTTGATATGAGCCGTAACACTGTGGGAGCATCGCCCGGCGCCGGTGAAGTCATCTTAGAGACACTTATATCCCGACATGTGGCCCTTAAAGGTTGTCCAACATGTGGTAAGCGAACCTGCCAACATTATGACCCCACTCAAAGTCCCCTGTCAAACAGCAACACCACGCTGGCAGTTATTTGGACTTTGTTTGTAATCTTTTCAGGCGCTTTGTCAGGCAGGCACGCCAGTATTAGTGGGAGTGCACGCGAGCCCCCGAGTGGTGTCACGCACAATTAATGTCCCCAGGTAGCAACTCCATTAGTCTTATGAACTCCAGTCGCAGTGGGGAATGCTAATGGTGGAGGTGCCGTGGGGCATTAGGAAGGAGAGCAGCTTTAGCCTCCACTTTAGCCTTCCATTTGACCAGTGTGCACCTCCATCTCACTTTACAACAAGCAACACCCCCTTCAGCAGCCGGGCGTTTTAGCGGGACATAGTGTCAGAGCAGCGGCAGGGTCCAGAGAGCCAACCTCTGCCTCTGCTCATTCACAGCCTTGTGTTTACCATACGCTGTTCCTAACTGTCCAAGTATCACATATACAAATAAAAGTAATGAAGTACATGTTTAAAATGTCACTTTTAAAGTATAAAGTCAAACTAGTTTGTAAAGAATTTTGAAAGTATTGAAGAGTTCATCTTTTTTAGTCAATGTATTTTTTAATGTTTCTAGACTTTAAATGTATATATTTAAACATGTACGCAGGATTTTACAAGCTGAAAAAATAACCCTTTTTACTTTTCAGTCTAGTTTAAAATGTAGTGCCATAGAAAGTACAGATACCTGCTCTCAAATATAGTGAAATGTAAAAATGCCACTGTAAAAATAGTACAATACTTTTACTTTTGTACTTTCGTTACTTTTCAGAAAATTAAAAAAATGTACTACAAAAACTACAAAAGTATTCTTACATTATAGTGTTTTTGCAGTTTATTGTTGAGATATGCAATATGTGATTTATACATATGGCATTATATGTGTTCATCTATATTCTTTCTTTGTTTAAATTAACTTTCATTTCTGTATTATTTGACTGTGTTGACTAGTCCTGGTTGAAACGACACAACAAGTAGAACATGTTTGATTATTGCACAAGGTCAGGGGCACTACCTGTTAGCTCAGTGAACCCTGCGCATGGCTGTGTTTGTGTGTGAAAACAGTGTGATGTGGTTAATCATTGTCAGCTCTCATAAATGTTCCCTTCCATCTCCGCAGCCTCAAATCTCACTTGGTCACATGACCTCCTCCGCCGCACTCTCCGGCTCTGACCTTGCTGGTGCAGAAGCATGCAGCGGTTCATTTGATCCAAGCGGCCTGCAGCTGAGACAGAGCCAGAGGAGAGGCCTGCCCGCTCCCCGCCCCATGCCCGCTCTAGCAGAAATGTATTTAGGAAGCCTGGTAGCTACCTTTACATCACAGCTCAATAGCACTGTGTTGCCTCCGAACCTACATGTCAATTGTGCGTCACGCAGTCCGTCGAGCGAAAAAAGAGGCAGAGGTGCAGCGTGATAAGGAGTGAGCCGGCAGACAGCAGCGCAATAGAGAGGCAAGTGCAGGTCATTATTACAGAATACAACACAGCACCAGAAAACCATCAGGCATGAAATATAGCATTCTTCCAACTTTATTTAATTACGTTTTGAGGTATGTTTGTTTTTCATACCCTGGTCATGTATGGAAAAAAAAGTAAAATTTTCTAGTATTTTTTTAAATATTTGGTTTAAGACAGAATAGGCAAAACCTGGTTAATATCTGAGCCACCTCGTTGGGACAGTGCAGATGAATTAAAATGATCCCAGATTGAGTCACAAACGCATGGCATGTTGATGTCGGCCACAAAACAAAACATGGCAGGGCGGCACAATCAGGAAATGCAACACTGACAATAATGCATACATGTTACACATATAGAGAAAACTACACAATGAGAAAATCAAACACCAGTGGCCCAAAATTAAGAGCATAAACCTATGAAAAACAGTGGTCCAAAATGTAAAAAAATAAAATAAATCTGCTTATAATATGTAAAAGAATTGTATTTTTCCTGGAATATACTGAGATAATACTTGGCTTGTAGACTGAGATTTCCTGTCCAGATGATCAGTCCTGTCTCTAAGCATGACCGACAATATATTTTTTATCACGCTGACTAAAACCCATGCCTTATTCAGTCTGTGTCCGTATCAAAGAGTCTGACGTGGGGGTTGAAACACACAGGTCTTCCATGTCAGGCAGTATCAATAGAGAGAGGTCCTTCTGAGCCTATTTACAACCTTTTATTTCATTATCAATTAGAGATTATGAGCGCACACCACAGCGTCTGCTTCCCCACGCTCCTCTCCATCATGTAGGGCCATCATCACTCAAACTGTGGCCCACACGGGACACCTCTCTCAGCCTGGGTGCCCCCTCTCTGATGCTGCGTGAATTCAGTGGTGAGCTTATTGCTCCTGGCAGTAATTGCACTTACATTTGACAGTCTTTTGTGGTGATAAAGCCCATAGCTACATTATGGTTAGCTTTGATAACAGTACACCAACTAAACGATCACGGACAATTGATTTCCACTAACCCAAGCTTGACCAATAAATAAATAAATCAAATAGATGTATACAAAGACATAAATAATGAATACAAATGGAATAATAATAGAATAAAATAAAACAACCACAAAAATCTGGCTACAACGTGACTTAAATCTGGGCAACACAAGATAGATGAGTATAACTTTTTTACCACTCTGTACATCAGGATTATTCGTTAATCAATAATTGTGATTATTTTGGTCAAAATATAATCATAAGAACAAGTAAGTAGCCCGAGAGAAGAAAGAAGATACATGAGGCTGGAGTTCTAATGCAGGATTTCTATATTTATCAGACCAGGACCCGGGGACATAAATATCATTACTTTCTCATTCAGAAAATGTGATTTCATTAAGCTAGAAACAAAGAAACTTAAGGATTTGAATGTTTTCTGTTCACAGTACCAAAAATCATGAATAATCATAAAATTGTGATGTTTCTTTTCATAACACAACATCTGACATTTTTATTTACAACAAATCAGGACTCAACTGTCTCTGGCTCTAACAAAACTTACGCTTGTTCATCATATTATAGTTCCAACTTAAAAAAGAAGTTTGTAATTTTTGGACATAAACAAAGACGTCCTGAGCACTGTATTAGATGTAAATTCAATGGGGAAGTAAGAGACATCCACAACTTAAGCCCCTATCTCAGAGTTTATGTCCTTTTATAGGAATGAGCCAAGCAAGTGTTCATATTGATTTGCCCATTAAGTATATTAGCAATAAAACAACATCCTGCTGCAAACCAATTGTAAAATCAATAGTAATTGGAACCAAAATATTATGAGTTCTAGGTCTGCAGTCTTATTGTCTCTGTAAGTGACCAGAAAAATCCTGTATGTTTGTGCGAGAAATGTGATAAATATTGATAAGTGTGTCAGAAGAATGTATGGCTGTAATTCTGAGAGCCCAAATGTAAATTGAATAAGCTCAGGTCTTTGATGGAAAAATAGGAGCAAACTGCAGCGGATCCTTATGAACCTGTACATTAACTGTTATTGATCGGTGCAAAATGAGAAATTTTGAGAGGGGCCCTCCGTTTGAATTATAGTGTGTGCCATTTTATCCCGATCTATGCCACAAACCATCCGAACCACTCCAATAACGTCTGTGAGCTTTCCATACGACTACACCATAAAACAAATCACCTGCAATTGTGTGATTTTCAACATGAATCAAACAAACTATTCCTTAATTATGATGTTGTGTGATAGGACATAGTGGAGTGCCAGCTTTCTCTTTTGCCCTTTTTATAACACGCATTTTTGGTTGATTTTATTCGATGCCTTTCTTAGTCATTATGTTCTTGGGCAAGACACACACATCTTTTTTGCCATATGAGTCTTTGTTTCCGTTTTGCAGGTAGAAAAGCACTACATAATTTACACGTATTATTTATTTACTCACCTTATACCCAAACCTCAGGGGATATGAAGTTCACAGACACACTGAATAACTATGCTTGTACTTTTAATAGACTGTCTGCTTAGCTGCGGTGTCTGTCCCCTGTCTTGTGCTGTAGGATCCCGTAGTGTCTGAAAAACAAAGCGTGAGGCGTGTCTTCTATTCTCCACAGAGAGCCCCGGGGCGGAGGACTGAGCTGGCTGCCATCCTGAAGCCTGCGAGTGCTTTATAACCGCATACACAGAGGAGCAGCCATCCCCCGGCCTGGTCATTAACACGTGGGCAGCGGAGGAGGCAGAGCGGGGCCTTTCCCAGTGTCCTGCTACAGAAACGCCACACCTGCGACTTCCACCGCCACACGGCATGAAGGATGACCCTCGCCGAGACCAACTCCAGGGATACAGGCGAGCCGAGCCGGCCTCTGCTGTCTTGTTTGTTTGATAATTCAACAGTTTCTGACAAGAGGCTACAGCTCAGGAGCACAAAAACACACAGATGCTTGGCAGGCTCTGACGTTCAGGTCTGCAAACAGTTTATTGTGTGATACGAGAGAGAGTGTCAACACAAGCGGGTTTTTATTTTTTACCAGCAGTTTAAATGAATGAGCATCTTCAAAAACCAACTGGTTGATAAAGTGTCTCTGGAACTGTATGTACGTTTCTGGGTTCTTCTGCAATGCCTGAATTAGAGAACAGTTGCTTAAGTCTTTGACCAGAGGGGGGGACATGCAGGCTCCGTTATAAGATAACAAGAGATTAAAGCTGGGGTACTTGAGTTTCACACCTCAGAACCAAAGTGTTACTTGTCCCCTAGCGCTTGCAAACCCTTTGGCACATTGTTAATATTCACATGCATTATTTTTTGGGCATGTGCACTGCTTGAAAATGGCTGTTATTGTGTAGTCTGTAACTTGTTTGTCAGCATTATATCAGCATTCTTATGCAAAACCTTACAATCTGAATGATAATGGCAGTGATCGTGGTCATTTTCTGAATGAAGCCCATAGCAACAACATAACCAATAAAACTTTTTTCATTGTAAATTATTCATACATTAAAAAATGCTAATAATGCTGCCAAAGAATAAAAAATAAGCCTCATTAGTAAACAGTGGTGGAAAAAGTAAATTTTGTTACTTAAGGGAAAGTACAGATACTGGAGCTTAACAAAGCATTACATAAACAAATGTAGGTATTGAAGGTACAGTTTTCTTTTCAAAATAAAATGTTTTTTGATAACTATGATTCTATACTATTTATATGTATATTTATTTTCAAAGCCAACAATTTTACTCATAACATTTAAAAAGGATGTCATCATGTTGAACAATAATCCCTCAAACCAAACGTTTGCGGGGTTATGGGGAACGAAAGTACCTTTTATGTTTCAGTCTTTTTTTGAATGCAGTGGGGAAAGTGCAGCTACTTGGTCTCAAATGTAATGAAGAAAAAGTAAAAAAGTATCCACAGAAAAACGTGACGTAAATTAGCCGAAGGCTAACTCTGGTACAATTCATCAGTGGCAGCATTTATGTCGTACATTGTACGTAAAATACCCAAAAAATTGCTAAATATTGTACAAATACTGTGAATAGTAAACCAATAAAATCCTAGGCCTACATCCCAGCATTGTCAGTTAAACATTGAGTTTGTTTGTTCAGGGCGGTGCACCTTAACGCACCCTTAACCCTGTACTTATACATACACTGAACATTTTTTATTAGCTGAACTCAAAGATAGACAAGACAAATGTATTTGTAAAGCACAATTCTTACACAAGAAAACTCAAAGTGCTTCACACAACAGAAAAAAATGCATTCAAATTACAAAACCGTTAAAGACAGTATGCACAGCAAAGATATGAAACTTTTTTCTACATACACAAAATCTCAAATATTGTTTACAAATGTGTCTAATCCGTCTTACTGGGCAATTAATATTATATATATAAGATTATACAATGTAAATTATATCATATTGTGTACGCTGATCCAGAGCATCCCAAACATGCAGTGAGTGTCTGGGAGGTTCAGCTCATGAAAAATAGGAGCAAAATAAAAGTGTTTTTGTGTTCAGTGTATTATGTAAACCATAAGATCCATCTTACTGCATTGTTGCTGGTTTACTGTAGTCTAGAGGCAGGTAAACACAGACATCTCTATAGTGTTAGCTGCTAAATCTATAGTGGATCTCTAACCTGTTCTGCTCACTATTGGCTTTTGCTCATAAACAATGAACGGAGTTTGCTGTAATAGCTCCTCTGTGCTCCACTTTTGCCTCTCTAATTACTTCACTTTCATCAGCTTCTGTAGAGAAAAGAACCAAATCCATACTCAATAATAATGAAAAAGTCATATTGTTTTCTTATACTCCCTCCATCTTGGATTCCGTCTGTCTTTCAAGTCTCCCACTCTTCTTATTGTGTGATATATTTAAATGTTAATAACCATTCATTCCTGACACCCAATCTCACAAGGACCCAAGTTTAACAGGAAATCTATCTAATCTGTAGAATCTCATTACACCATCACGGCGGCAGTCACGGCTCTGACTATTGTCAATAGATGTGAGGTAGAAGAAAGGAAGGCAGAAAAAAATGAATTGGATATTTAATTTGATCATTGTGCGTGAAGCAACATAAAGAAGGTGTAAAGAGTGGTGCGCCTCCCTTCATCTGACTAGATAATGATGGAATGTTTTCTATTGTGGCACAGCTGACGGCTTTAATCATTTCAGCGGGAGAAAGGAGACTGCCAGGCTTTAGTTCTTCTGACAAGATCAACTTCTTTTATAGGCCATTAGCAAATTATCAGCAATTTAAGCAAATGCCTATTCAGCGAGTTTAGCAGTCCGATAATTAAAATTAAAAAAGAAGAATAAGCGTACTCAGTTACTATAGTTAATTTAAATCTGAATGGCAAATGGTAAACTATATATTTTACCATTATTTATATATATGTGTGTGTGTGTGTGTGTATATATATATATATATATATATACTTATTTAATTTTAAAAGACACACAGTAATCATTTTATTTGGTGCAAACGTTATTTTCACTAGACCATAGTCATATAAATATATGCGTCATTCCCAGAGCAGTAAAGAGAAAGCGCACAGTCTTTAGTGTGTTAAACACCCTTCTAAATATGAACTTCTTTTATAGCCCATTAGCAGATTATCAGTGCTTTAACCAAACGCCTGCTCAGAACATTAGACTCTGAGAACACCATTCTCCAGTTCTATTATCTCATTCACACAGCACTATTTAATTTCATTTGCATGAATATGCAATGGATTTAATTTTGAGCACTATTTTCATCTGCTCCTGTAATCACAAAAAATGCCAGTGTAATTAGTTTCTAATTACTTGTTGTAATTGTTGTAGTAATCATTTTAATTACCCAAATGCACAGACATTAGATGCTAAAAGGAAAATAATCCGCTTGTGCCTCCTACTGTGTGTCTCTTTCCCTGAGTTTGTGATCAGATCCTGACAGAAGAAGAGCTGAGGACGCTGTGTGTTTTACAGCAGATGATGTGGTGCATGTTCTGTATAGAAGCAGCAGACAGACGGCCAGACTTACATTGTAGCATCTCCGCAATCTGCTCAGTGGAAATTTGCATGCCCCGAAAAGCCATTAAGTTAAAATATACAGTTATTGTACCTTTCTGGGACCGGCGCCATACAAATGCTTATTGCATGTGCTTATAGCTCAGTCTAGCAGATGGTAAATCATGAAATTTTATGAAATTATTGCAGCAGTGAGGTGTTTTGAAAAGGAGCAGCTGTGAGGGAGATGGGACATTATAAACACTCACAGGTGTTGTGTCTTTCCCCACCGCCAGCCACAACATCAAAAATTAAATTATAAACCAACCAGCAAATGTTGTAATCTCCTTCACACATACACTACTTACTGGAGAAATTGCTTAAACTAAGCAAAGAATTTAATTTTAATTTGCATAAAATATTTATTGTGGGAGAAATTTCATAGCAGGAGCCAGTTGTCAGCCAAGTTGCCAACATGTACATTGCACTAGCGTCTCAGCGGCATGTATGAAGTTCGATTAGGGAAGGCTCTAATGGGCACTTCACACGAGCACATATGGGCAAGTGCACCTAATACGAGGGAGCAGGTCAGTGCCAAACACACAACAAGCTTGTATTTCTCATTAAGATTTTATTCCTTCCTTAGTATTTAATTAGCTTGTCTAGCACAGGGACCAGAGAAGATAGCCTCACGTCAGCCATGTTGCCACCATCCAAGTCACTTCCATGTAAAGTGGGGGTTCCTGGTCCCAGCCTCACAGTTTGGTGTTATGAGGGGACCTGCTTCTTGGATCAGTCTCATGGCCCTGAAGTGCAGCTCTGGCTCCTCTCTCAGGGTCTTATTGCTCATACCCAGCTGTGGCCGTTTGGCACAGTTAAGAAGAGCGGAGGCCAAGCCAGTACTCTTCGGAAGTGATAACAACTTTGAGGAAGAATCCACAGAATGAAGGCACAAAAGGCCTAAAGGATCAGTAGAAACAGTACAATAGTGTTACTTTTCTAAAAGGTTTGTTTTTGGTTATGGAAACATGACATTTTCTTTTTCAGTTGTTCCAAGTTATGCACTTATTTGACACATTTGACTTGAGCATATTATTCACATAAGGTTCATTTTGGTCTTCTCATTAGACTAAAAGATCTGCTTTTCAGTTTGTTGTTGAATTTGTTCGTTTTCACGTTTCGACTGTTCGCTCGCAGTTTTCTTCAGAGTGAAGCTGATAGAAAATATGATCAGAAGACCAAATTAACCTGATTAGACTAATGGTGTCACTAAACTGCACAAACCACATACTGCACAACCTAACCTGACTATCCCTTTTGATATGTGTAGCACTCTGTGTTGATTTCCACAGCTTCATCTGCCTGAAATGCTCTTGCTGAGAGTGAATGAGAAAAAGGCGGTACATAATGCAAACATTTGAAGATTGGGCAAAAGTGTCACAACAGTGGAACGAGCAGAGAGATCAGACTTTGGTTAAATCCAGCTGAGACATGTTTCCACAAATGCACAAAGTGCTTCCCTCTGCATGTTTTTAAAAAAACAAAATAGTCTGTACTTCTGCTGGAATAGTCTGAAGTACGTCCGTTGACGTCACCGTGTTTATTTTGGTTTGTGATTGGTCCAGTTTCCTGGCCAGATGGAGTCTCATGAATTTACTTTATGAACTCACAAATATCACAAGACCTCATATTGTTCTGCTACTTTACTCGGTCAAAATAAAAAATAAAAAGAACCAGAGCTTCAATCTTTAATGTTGTGGGAGCCACTTTTGAGCAATGCATTCCCTTATAATATAAGAATTGCAATAATTTTAATATAAGAATTGCAATAATTTTAAATTCATTAACAGCACTTTAGAACCTTTCAATCACACTCATCTGTCCTAAGCCTTTGTCGACATTCTTCATTAGTATAATACTGAGCAAAAACTAGCATTGACAACATTTTCTCTTTGACTCTCCTGACAGATTACAGTGCATGTGTTTGACCATTAGTAATGCCATTTATTTCTACCACATTACTGCCAATGACAACCTGTAACATATTCAAATGTTATGCATGCATGTTTGTTTGGAGGCCTGGAGGGCTGTTGTTGTTGTTGTTTTATGGCGGTTGGCATCCAATTGTTGCATTACCGCCAGACTTTATTCCTCAGACTTTTCGTAGGCTGGTGTCTGGGCGTAGAGTTAGAACTGCTGCAAGGCATGCTGGGAAAGTCATGCATATTCAAATTCACTGCTAGACATGGCTGCCCTAAATAGGAGCAGAGCATGCTGCACTCAAGGCTGCTTTGTAGTCTATGTCTTTTCTGCTTTTAGACATGACTACTAAATCTGATTAAGCTTCACTATAACTACTTAAGAACGTTACTTACTTTATACATTGGGATGCAAAAATAAGTCTTCCAGAAAACATTTGAACTTTAATATGATAAAAAATTAATTATTTCTATGAAAACTGAAGAAAAAAAACAAGCTTGTGAAACTTATGGGACTGAACCAAATGAATAATGTTATTTTTACACATTACCTAGTGTTTGAAAGAATAAATACTTGCCAAATGCCAAATTACTGTTATGTCCTTTACTCAATGATGTGTTGGTACGAATATAAATGTGCTGTTGTTACTAAACTATAGAGTAAGTGGAGTGGTCTGAACCTTTAGCAAGAGAAAAGCTGATTGTATTGTTTGTTTATGAGGCCTTAAAAGCACAAAGCCGTACAGCAGGAGAATCTCATTATGACTCGTAATGACAAATTCACCCTGTGCAATTATTCCCTGGCATTTCCCAGCTATCTCCTGAGCAGCGCATTCACTTTGGCCATAAACCTAGCCAGCTATAGTGCAGCGGGACAGGCCTGTGATATACTCCTCCACTGCAAAATAAAACAGAGCTCATAGCTTTGGTTTTGACCTTGTCTTGTGTGTTGACGACGTTTGCTTCAATAGTCTGAGAAAGGCTGTCCCTAAATACAAAGTGTGACAGTAAAACATTCTTGTAAAACTAAAATGTTCAGAGCTGCTGGCAAATGCAGACCATGGTAATCAAATGCATGTGCAAATTGCTTCCCAACTCATCAACAAGAGCTTTTAATGAAATAACATCCTTTAAATGAACGCGCGGAGACAGTGAAAAGTGAGCAATGGCTTTTCAGGCTAGTTTAAATTTTTAATTGCCTGTCGAGAGAATATTAGATAAAGCTTGATTAGAAATAAATTGAAAATCTCTGCTGAATGCATCTGATAGAAGCTGCTGCGGAGACAAGCGAGATAGGCAGGATGTCCATTAAGACGCCTTTGAACGCTGTGCAACTTGACTGATTTACTATCTATTACTTTTTCTTTTTCTAATCAGTTATGGGAACCCTGTCGAGTCAGATTTGAAAAACTGTGATGTAAAATGAAATAACATACCCGCAGTTTTGTCAAGCCCAAATCTTTTTGTGCTTAATGTCATCGCAATAAACTAGAAATTAATGAAGTAAATGTCATGCATTCTGTGGTAGTTGGAAACTTAATTCACCACAGACTTAATTTGATTCACAAAGTTCAACACATTATGTTCTGTCTTTCGAGTCACACATCACAGGGACAATCATTTACTGTTGTTTTTTTTTAAACTGCAATGCAAGAATTATGTTGAAGGAAGTATTCATTTTTTGTTAAAAACTTGTATTATGTATTACATTATATAATTGTATTGAATTGTATTGTATTGTATTGTATTGTATTGTATTGTATAGTATTGTATTGAATTGTATTGTATTGTATTGTATTGTATTGTATTGTATTGTATAGTATTGTATTGTATTGTATTGTATTGTATTGTATTGTATTGTATTGTATTGTATTGTATTGTCCATCCATCCATCCATCTTCTGCCGCTTTATCCGGGGCCGGGTCGCGGGGGCAGCAGTCTGAGCAGGGACTCCCAGACTTCCTTCTCCCCAGACACTGCCTCTAACTCCCCCGGGGGGATCCCGAGGCGTTACCAGGCCAGCCGAGAGACATAGTCTCTCCAGCGAGTCCTGGGTCTTCCCCGGGGCCTCTTCCCGGTGGGACATGCCTGAAACACCTCCCGAGGGAGGCGCCCAGGAGGCATCCGGAACAGATGCCCGAGCCACCTCAGCTGGCTCCTCTCGACGTGGAGGAGCAGCGGCTCTACTCCGAGCTCCCCCCGTGTGGCCGAGCTCCTCACCTTATCTCTAAGGGAGCGCCCAGCCACACGGCGGAGGAAACTCATTTCGACCGCTTGTATCCGCGATCTTGTTCTTTCGGTCACTACCCAAAGCTCATGACCATAGGTGAGGGTAGGTACGTAGACCGACCGGTAAATAGAGAGCTTTGCCTTTCGGCTCAGCTCCCTCTTCACCACAACGGTCCGATGCAGCGACTGCATCACTGCAGCCGCTGCACCGATCCGCCTGTCGATCTCACGCTCCATCCTTCCCTCACTCGTGAACAAGACCCCGAGATACTTGAACTCCTCCACTTGGGGCAAGGACACCCCACCCACCTGGAGAGGGCAAGCCACCTTTTTCCGGTCGAGAACCATGGCCTCGGATTTGGAGGTGCTGATTCTCATCCCAGCCGCTTCACACTCGGCTGCAAACCGTCCCAGTGCATGTTGCAGGTCCGGGTTTGATGGAGCCATCAGGACAAACTTGGTCTGCAAACAGCAGAGATGGAATCCTGTGGTCCCCAAACTGGACACCCTCCGACCCCTGACTGCGCCTAGAAATTCTGTCCATAAAAACAATGAACAGAACCGGTGACAAAGGGCAGCCCTGGCGGAGTCCAACATGCACTGGGAACAGGTCTGACTTACTGCCGGCAATGCGAACACAGCTCCTGCTCCGGTCATACAGGGACCGGACAGCCCTGAGCAAAGGGCCCCGGACCCCGTACTCCCGGAGCACCCCCCAAAGGACACCCCGAGGGACACGGTCGAAAGCCTTCTCCAGATCCACAAAGCACATGTGGACTGGTTGGGCAAACTCCCATGAACCCTCGAGCACCCGATGGAGGGTATAGAGCTGGTCCAGTGTTCCACGACCGGGACGAAAACCACTCTGCTCCTCCTGAATCCGAGGTTTGACTATCGGTCGGATTCTCCTCTCCAGTACCTTGGAATAGACCTTACCCGGGAGGCTGAGGAGTGTGATCCCTCTGTAGTTGGAACACACCCTCCGGTCCCCCTTCTTGAACAGAGGGACCACCACCCCGGTCTGCCAGTCCAGAGGCACGGTCCCCGAACGCCACGCGATGTTGCAGAGACGTGTCAACCAAGACAGTCCTACAACATGCAGATACTTTAGGTACTCAGGGCGGATCTCATCCACCCCCGGAGCCCTGCCACCGAGGAGTTTGCGAACAACCTCAGTGACTTCAGCTTGGGTGATGGATGAGCCAGCCTCCGAGTCCCCGGTCTCTACTTCCTCTTCGGAAGACGTGACTGAGGGATTAAGGAGATCCTCAAAGTATTCCTTCCACCGTCCGACAACATCCCCAGTCGAGGTCAGCAGGCCTCCACCCGCACCGTAAACGGTGTTGGTGAGACACTGCTTCCCCCTCCTGAGGCGCCGGACGGTTTGCCAGAATTTCTTTGGTGCCGACCGATAGTCCTCCTCCATGGCCTCCCCAAACTCCTCCCAGGCCCGGGTTTTTGCCTCTGCGACAGCACGAGCCGCGGCTCGCTTGGCCTGCCGATACCCGTCGATGACCTCCGGAGACCTACAAGCCAGAGTGGCCTGATAGGCCTCCTTCTTCAGTCTGACGGCATCCCTTACTTCCGGTGTCCACCACCGGGTTCGGGGGTTGCCGCCACGACAGGCACCGGAGACCTTGCGACCACAACTCAGAGCAGCCGCATCAACAATGGAGGCGGAGAACATGGTCCACTCGGACTCAATGTCCCCAACCTCCCCCGGGACATGGGAGAAGCTCTCCCGGAGGTGCGAGTTGAATACCCTACTGACAGAGGGCTCCACTAGACGTTCCCAACAGACCCTCACAATGCGCTTGGGTCTGCCAAGTCTGTCCGGCTTCCTCCTCCGCCATCGGACCCAACTCACCACCAGGTGGTGATCGGTTGACAACTCTGCCCCTCTCTTCACCCGAGTGTCCAAGACACGCGGCCGGAGGTCAGATGACACGACAACAAAGTCGATCATTGACCTCCGGCCTAGGGTGTCCTGGTGCCATGTGCACTGATGGACACCCTTGTGCTTGAACATGGTGTTTGTTATGGACAATCCGTGGCTAGCACAGAAGTCCAATAACTGAACACCGCTCGGGTTCAGATCGGGGAAGCCGTTCTTCCCGATCACCCCTCTCCAGGTGTCACTGTCATTGCCCACGTGGGCGTTGAAGTCCCCCAGTAGAACAACGGAGTCCCCGGTCGGTGCACTGTCCAGTACCCCTCCCAAGGACTCCAAGAAGGCCGGGTACTCTGCACTGCTGTTCGGCCCGTAGGCCGCCACAACAGTGAGAGACCTGTCCCCCACCCGAAGGCGGAGGGACGCGACCCTCTCGTTCACCGAGGTAAACTCCAACATGTGGCGGCTGAGCTGAGGGGCTATCAGCAAGCCCACACCAGCCCGCCGCCTCTCCCCGCGGACAACACCAGAGAAGTGGAGCGTCCAGCCCCTCTCGAGGAGATGGGTTCCAGAGCCCAAACTGTGCGTGGAGGTGAGGCCGACTATATCTAGTCGGTATCGCTCAACCTCCCGCACAAGCTCAGGCTCTTTCCCCCCCAGCGAGGTGACATTCCATGTCCCCAGAGTTAGTCTCTGTGTCTGGAGATCTGGTCGCCGAGGCCCCTGCCGTCGACTGCCACCCAGATCTCTCTGCACCGGCCCCTTATGGATCCTCCTGCGGGTGGTGGGCCCACGGGAGGGCGGCCCCACGTCGCTCTTTCGGGCTGTGCCCGGCCGGGCCCCGTGGGGTAAGACCCGGCCACCAGGCGCTCGCCATGGAGCACCCATCCCAGGCCTGGCTCCAGGATGGGGCCCCGGTGACGCCGATCCGGGCGACGTAAACTGCCTTGTTTGTGTTGTCATCATAAGAGGCTTCTGAACCGATTTTTGTCTGACCCGTCACCTAGGACCTGTTTGCCTTGGGAGACCCTACCAGGGGCATGAAGCCCCCGACAACATAGCTCCCGGGATCATTCGGGCACTCAAACCCCTCCACCACGTTAAGGTGTCGGTTCAAGGAGAGTATTGTATTGTATTGTATTGTATTGTATTGTATTGTATTGTATTGTATAGTATTGTATTGTATTGTATTGTATTGTATTGTATTGTATTGTATTGTATTGTATAGTATTGTATTGTATTGTATTGTATAGTATTGTATTGTATTGTATTGTATTGTATTGTATTGTATTATATTGTATTTGAAAAACTGAAAGTTTGCTTTCCTCAATGCATTTCTGATCACGCCAAATGGCAAAGGATAAACACATGTTTATGTGTATACTGTAATTGTTAGTATTATGTGAAGTGTGTGAGATGTAGGTTTAAAATATATCATCATATCTGACAGTGAAGACTATATTGTCAAATGCATTGCATTAAGCAACAAAATTGTTGCGCTGTCACAAAATAAGTATACAATAAGTAACAATATATTGATATGACAGCCTACAATATTGATATTGCCACCACATTTACAATCACAATATATCAATATTTCCATATTCAAGCGCACTCCTGTCTGTCAAAACTAAACCAGACACAGTTAACAACTAGACCTGGGCTAAATGTTTAAACCTTTTAATCAAGGAATCAAGCCAAGACTAAATGATAAATGGAGGAAGTATGGAATTAACCGAGACACAACCAGGACAAAATCAAGACAATATAGGATTTCACTGGGTCTAAACTGGTCCAAACCTCCAACCTGTAAACTCAGTCTGAATGGTTAGAATGTTACATCAAGAGAGGAGTCGGTCAAATGAGCAGAACGAGACATCAACCAAAACACAGAGAGGGAGAAAACGAAGATGGTTCTTCTTAAAAACACAAGAACTAAAGGAGGCCCTTCAGGAGAAGGAGACTAATCTCAGAGTTTGTGTAGCATCTGCAGCACAAGGAGAAGGAAAACAGAGCAGAGAAAGTCATTAACAGAGAAATGAAGAGAAATGAAGATGAGCCACGTGCACATGAAGACCACTGCCTTGGAGGAGGGAAAGGTGCTGAATGAGGGAAGAGCTGAACACTTTGCCTTAAGGAGAAGATCAGTGCCCTGGAGTAGATGAAAACAGAAGCACAACAGAGGTTCCCAGCTCAAGAGGAGGAGATGATGGCTCTGAGAGAGGAGCTGAAGGAGAACCAGAGCTGCAGGAGAAGGTTATTCATCTGGAGCTGAAGAGGTTTCCCTATAGACCACCACTTCACCCCATTTCAAAAAAGGAAACTAATTTAAAAGGCAAAAGCTCTTGAGGATTATTTAATATACTTGAATACTGTGTTTGGTACAAGCTATTAAAAAGTGCAGTAACTTCAGAGTTATACAAGTGATTTGATTAGACTGATTCAAACCACAGTGACTTTCTGTTGTCCCTTCAACCTTGCTCCAACACAAAGGCAAATCCGTGCATATTTTCAGAGAGGGAGGCGTCTTTTTAATAATTATTTTGGGCGAGTGGGCGAGCGGCAGTGAAATAAGCGCTTGCAGATCGGAGAGGCCATCACAGTGACAGGGAGGTCAAAGGTCAGCAGACTGCCGAGCATGTGCAGTGGGCTGTGTGAAATAGAGGACGCAGGGGACACTGCTCATCTGACCAAACTCCAAATATACACCGCACAAAACAGTAAACAAACCTGAGAGGAAATACGCTCCATGGGCTTAAGTGTGAACAACATGAGAGAGTGGTAATGTTAGATATGTTTTTAAAGTGCACACGACTAGTATTATCACTGTAGTACAAATGTACACAGTAGACAGGTGGAAGTTGCATGCAAAAAACATTATATGAATAAAAGTTGTTCTTTTATGGTGCAGGGTTTTACACTTGCTCATCTCCATGTTACTGCTTTGCCTGGAATGTTCCACAATATGGCATTAAAAGACTTGTTTTTTGACCTGGTTCAGACCCGGTTGGTATCTAGTCCTATAAGTCTGTTCCAGCATTGGATTGGCATCAGAGGGTTGTGTGGCTCAGTACTTTTGAAAAACATGCATTCGTACCGTGAGCCGGGTCGCCTCTCCACAGATCTGACACATAATTTGGCATGATTACTATCGCCATATCTATCTTTAATTCTAGTTAGTTCTCTCTGAAGGCAAGTAAGGACTGTCCATCATAAAAATTACGTAGTCCACCTTTAAAATAAAATTAAAATTATCTGAAATAAACTGTGTTGAATTGAATAAAAAGCATAAAAATAACAACATGTTGTATTGGTGGACCTCCTTCTGCAGGTTTCATAGGATTGAAATATTGAACAACACTGTGTTCCATATATTCCTTATCACTCTCCAGTCAGCGGTAGATACTCTGTTTTATTTATTTCACTGACCCTGGCTACATTGCTTTCTGCTTGTTTTCTATCTATATTGAATTTTGCCTCAATCCAAACCATCTTACACAAAAACTTAAACCCCCTTTTTTCACGTTCTCTTCTCCTTCCCGAGCAGTGAGCAGAAAAGAACAGATCTATTGTTGAAAAGTCGTTTCATATATCATTGATTAGAGAGAATAAAAAAGCCATAACATTGGGTCAGGAGAACACAGGGCCTGGCTGCTGACGGTCTATCACGGCCGACACATATTGACTGGTGCTCGGAAAGTAGTCACTCACTCATCAGCGCCAGGGCGACTGATTGAGTTGCCAGCAGCGACTAAATGAGGCCTCCGTCCACTGCGCCTCGAAATGAACTGCAATCTTTTCAGACCTTGTTGCAGGCGGGAGACCAGGGTTGCATGGGGGAGGTTCAGCGACACAAGGGGATTTGAAATAAGTTGAAGGTTTGCAAAGCCTTGGACTAAAGCTGTGAAGTTGCGTGTGTGGGTTATTTTTGTGCTAACGGGGATGCATCTTATGTATTCACAAACTGCATAATGTGGAATTAGAATATTTTACACAAATAATTAGTTCAACGCATTTTTACTTTATTTCTGTAAAGTTGGCGTCACACTTTCCTCTGAAGCAGAGGGGTGTGCTTTCTGTTTATGGATGTTTGAGGATGATTGACCATTGGTTTTGAATTGTTAATTGCTATGGCAACGGAAATGCACAGACATTTTTTAATGTAAAAAATGCTTCTCAACTTTCTGACAGAATTATGGGCAGCGCAACTGATAAAATGTGTGTCGTTGCTTTATTTTTTGGTCTATATTTTTTGTCTGTGGAGCTTTTGTTTTGCTCAAATTAAGTTTATACTGTGAAATGTAGACTGAAAGTACTTTCTCTGTTTCCAACTTGCTCAGCGAGCTTGTTTGCTAATGGAAGTTGGAGATTTAGGAGACTCTAACAATTATTTTCATCAACAAACAGACTCAAAAACCTTATAGGGAATTGTACCTTAAACAACAGATTATTTAAAGAGAGAAAGATAATCAATGATCCCAAAGTCTGCAGTGTTCCTGTTGTTTATCCGGGTTTCTACTACTGATTTTTTTAGACATCAGGTACAAACTAAATGTTTATCAGATTTGAAGATGAGATTCCTGCAGCTCTTTCACATTTTTGTCCTGTTTTTAGCTCTTACAGGAGAAAATGTCATTATTCATCAATGACTTGTGACGTCACCTACAGAAACCTCTACATACAGCGTGGTTTTTCTTTTGTTTTGGAATGAACTGTGGTAAAAGTAAAATACATGTAGTAGGTCAGTGTACTTCATGTAGTTGTTCTATATATTGAAACATTTATACATATTATTACTCCACTTTGTCCCCGTTTGTAGCACTTCTCGTGGTATAATGTTACTTGGCATCACTACTCGAGTTCAAACGGTGCAGTCCATTACATTTAGTGAAAGTGAGGAGCTGAGGAGAATGGTACATTAGAGCGAGTTGAACCAGAGGCTTCCACGCACTATTGGTCTGAACCTGGGTCCTCCTCGCGCTCCGCATGTTAATTTAGCTTGGGGCTGCACCGCCTGTTTTTAAATATCGTTAATTGACTTAAGAACTCATCAACGTGCTTTGTCTTCATTAGGTTAATGAAAAGGCCCAGTGTTTATTTTTCCTAACAGATTGTGGCAATGACATAATCCAATCGGTTACTTCCACTTCCTGAAGGATCGGCTGCCCGTGATGAGGGCTGTTGGGGGATTCTGAGTTTGTAGAGACACGTTTAGCCTGTGGCAGGAATCTGTGGCCTCGCTCTAATCGACAGTGTGAACTAACCAGAGTGTGATGCTAGTTGTGATGTGTGGGTCGTGATGGGTTTGGGTGAAAAACGCAGGCCAGAAAACACCGGGTTTGGGAGATTTGTCTTTGTAATCTTAATTGTGTGAAATGCATCAGCCAAAGTGCAACGTCTGTGACCCATATTGTTGACCTGAGGCTGTAATGTAAGCAGAACAAGTCAATATGGGCTCACATTTAATATATATATATATATATATATATATACTCTGTTGAACACATTACGCAGGAAATCTTGAGTACACTGTAAACACAAAAAAAATATGACAAAATACCATCAGTAAAAAAAGTATAATTCAAGATAAGAACATTAAAAAAAGAAAATTATGAGCAAAAGCAAGATCAACATAGCAAAAAGATGAATAAATCATACCAAACACGGGAAGACTCATGTACATTGTTTTACATTTTGTACTATACTACTGGGTATTCATTTGTACCCCTGGAATCCCTGTGTGCAGCTTTTCACAAATTAAAAAGGTCAGTGAATGCAGAGGTGGGCAATACATACACATTTTTGATCATTTAGAAAGATGTGCAAAATTTGAATACCAAGTACATAATTTATAGGGAAAAAATACCAGATTTTTTTTTTAAAGTAGAAAATAAGTGTATATGGGGATTTTTCTGCACTTTTGTGATCAAATTTACAGATATTTCACATCTGTCTGATCATTAAACCTCTACTAAAGCATTTAAAGACAGGTTTAAACAAATTTATCCTGGACTCACGTAATATTGTCTGAATAATCCAAACAAATATTTAGATATTCATTTCTGTCCATACCGTATAGCCCTAATTACATCAGACTCAGACAGGCTCATACATAAAACGTGAGCCCATTTATATTCAACGTATGCACAATATCACTTTGCATGTTGTGCTTTGTATGATGTGAACACAACTTACACTTGCCACCATTTCTATTCTGCACATGCATTTCTGTGGTCAACCCCTGCCTGCCCCTCCCTCCCCCTCCCCGTTCCGTCCCTGACCCTTAAACATTAACCGCACCTCAAAAAGCTGCTGTAACACTTAGGCAAAAACGCGCTGATCTTCCTCTTGAGGACAGTAACATGTGAGGCCACGTCTAGTAGCACGGGCCATAAAGACTGACACACTGGTCGAATAAATCACCCCCCCTTGCACCCGCATTTTTAACACCTCACTGTCTGGCCATCGGAGGACCACAAAAGCTCATCAGCTCTAAGTTTGAGCAGCCTCCCAGGAGCAGTTCCGGGGTCAGTGCTGGCCTGTGCGTGCCATAAACCGCATCCCCATCGCCGTTAGGATCATCACTTGTTCTGCTCCCTGTCCATCCTCCCCTTTTTTTTCCGGCAGCAGACGTTTCCAATAAATCACTTGACCCACCCCTCCCTTTTGCTCTCGTCTCTCTCCTCTCCGATTCTCGTCTCGAAAGCCCCCTGTCTGTCCCCTGTTTGGCCCGGGATGATGCGTTCGGCTGCAGTCACTTAAATAAAAAGATCGCGGTGGGAGACATAATGTGTTAAAGTAATAAGATGGTCTCGGGCAGGTCACGGCCCCTCTCCCTGCTCCAGTGCTCCTGTGTGGAGGCTCTTTGAGTTAATGGGCTGTGGTCAGTGCACTGGTGAGTCATAAAGGCTGCCCTCCAATACCACTACAGAGCTATTCCAGAAACAAGGGGAAACCTCCGAAAGCCACTATAAAGGGCCCGTCCAGATAACAGCGCAGCTAGCACTATTTCCACTGTGACACTCCGGACCTGCTGTAAATCAAATGTATTTATCATCTTCTGTGGATCTCTCCCTTATGACGACACGGCTTAACAACCGTCCTTCAGTATCAGCAGTCGCACACGTTTCATTGTCCGGGATACAGCCTTTTCTCTCATTCTGGAATTTTCCCTTTTCCGTCAGCATCGGTAAATGATTTGTCGTGATTGAAATATTGTTAACATAGCAATACAACCAAATGTTTTGATTGATTGGTTGGCTTTATTTCTGAGCTTAAGGCAGATCCTTTGACACATTTGGTTTACAGACTTGTCCGCAAACACCTACAAATACATACGAGTTCATACATTACACCTATATTTGAGTGTCCACCATGTGTCCATGTTTCCCAAGAAAATGCAAATAATGAATATATTAGCTTGAAGTGTATGGTTTAAGAACATTTTGCTAACTCTGTATTTGGTTTACTTAATTTCATCATCAAAAACATCGATTAAAACATGCATGTACATTTGTAGTTGTACATTAGGTATCTATAAGAATAGTTAGAAGAGTAGTGCTTCCTTGTGTAGACCCACTGCCTTTCAATAATTCAAATGACGCAGGGGCTAGACGAGTAATAAAAGGAGTAGTATCATATTGTGAAAAAACTGTATTTTAGACACAATTCAAACGTGTTAAGACGAGGGCAACAAAAGACTTCAGTGGTATCAAAAGCAATGACTCAAATCAAATACATTATTTTTAAGCATGTATTTTTGCATTTTGTGTTTTAAAGGCAAATAAATATTCCAAATGTTTTTTATCCACATTTTGGCAGCTCTATGGAAATGCACTTATTGATCTGATATGACCGGTTACAAGCTTGGTTCCCTGCATTAAATTCTGATTAGAGCTCAAATTAGCAGAGCAAAACAACGCAATGAGGATGTTTGAATAAATAGGGAGGGCCTCTTAATGATGGAATAGCTGCAGGGATAATGAAGCGCCCAGGACAGGGTGTGACAAGGGGAGTGTGGAGGAGACACTGCAGCCACTCTTACACTGATCACATGTGAGCTCCTGTCAGCTGCTATAAGTGCCTTTATCAAATCGTATTAAATGCCATTGTTTATGCCTGATTTTACACTGGCCTGTTGGTCCCCACCGCGTCCCACTGGCCTTAGCACGCTTAATTTGAGCCTCACTTCAGTTTTCATCATCAGGACATTAGCATGTTCGCTTGAATTAAGTGATTTTCCTCTTGTGTTGCGTTCAGGGAACAGTGCTCTTTTTCCTTGGCTAAACCTATGTGTTGGTCAGTAGTGTTCATGAATGTCTCACTGAGATTAAACCAAGAAATGAAAAAAATTATAGAAGTCGGTCTCTCGACTGTCATAATGTAAATGTTAAATCTGATTCAAATTGACTGAACTGAAGTGTTACTGCAATGGGTATTGAATTGTGCTTGTGAGTTGCGTTTATGCATTTATTTCTTTACCATTTCAGTATAATTTCATTGTCTGAGTTCTCACCACATGAAGGACCTGGCCGGAGAAAGGAGAGAGAGTGCAGAAGGCACAGCAGACAGACGGAGTGCCTCCCCCAGTGCCACTGTAATAACCTCCTGGAGCTGAGCAGACTCTGAGAGATATCCTTGAGCCTCACCTCCATCTCGCTAACAGGTCACGCCGAGATCCTGCAGATAGTGAGCTATAGTTAAGGTCCAGATCTCCTATCTGCACTTGAATGATGGAGCAAAGCATGTGGCGACATGTTTATTGTCACCCAGATGGTCCACAATGCAGTGGCCTGGCGAGCCACATCCATCCCTAATATAATTCATGGGGTGGCACCATTGTGGGGTGACTGATAAGGCCTTCACTTTGCCCTGCACTGGTCACTTGTCTCAAGGAGACTCCAAAGAAACTTCACCCTGTACAAATGGTGGCCAAAATATCTAATCCCACTACAGGTCGCACTTTGGAGCTAAAACTTGTGCCAGGGTTACACCACTGAAGAAGGCCATTTATAATAGGAGAATTCTGTCTTGAACATTTGGCTCTAACTCTTATTTAGAGGGGAAGCAGTTTCTAGTGAGCAAAGATGGAGGGAAATGTAGAGTTGATACAGACTCCAACACCTTGGTTAGTTGGAGTGCGCCCAACTATCCCAGCATTTGGCCACCATCAACTCAGAGAATGTTATTTTTACTGACGATTAACTTGTGGTGTGCGCTGTGACATTTTGATTGGGAAAGACACAACCCACTAATAAATGGAACCAAATGCACTCTTGTCACTGGAGACAGCAGACATGGACAGAGACGAGGAGATCAGAGAGGAGCTGGGGCGGCGCAAATCTGCTTCTCATCATATCCCTGTGGGTCCCTGTGTCTGACAGTGAGAATGAGGATAAACGCATAAAGATATTTAGAAATGTGGTGACAATTACTAGAACGACCGTTATTGTTCAGTATTACTCAAACATTTGGAAAGTCTCAGTATAATTCTAAAATCAAACAAAGAGCAAAAAGCCACATTTACATTGTGTGTGACTGAGTTTGTTATTTTAATATTCACAGTACATTTCCCCCTTCCTTCACCTTCTGATAGTCTTCTCTCCATTGCTGCGTTGACAAAACACACTAACTAATGTGTGCGGCCACAACAAAAGAAACACCTGTATGATGCAACGCAGCGCAACAGTCTTTCTGCTAAAAGTCCTTTTTTCCACAATTCTACACAATAACGACCTATATTAGTATTCTAAATGCCCTATCAAGCGCTCTAATTCTCTATTAATACGATTCAATTTACTTAGGCTAAAAGCTAGTAATTCTTCTTTCTAGCATTGATTTCAGTGCGATAGGAGCATTTATAGCATGGCTTCGTGCTGGACTTTTGGGCAAGGTAATGGGTAGATTTTTTAATAGTAACACTCCACACATTTTAATATGCATAGTTTTAATGCTATACTTTCTGAGCTAAAACCTGCAGAGCCATTCATAAGAGTATATCTAAAGAGCGTATTTCTCAGCAAGAGGAATAGCTGGAGTTGTGCCTATCGAAGCAGCATCTTTATTCGGATGGAAAATGAATCCGCGAGGAACATGGCCAGGCGCTTTATTGTGTATGCAGTGTGTGGCCAGGTTCAAATTGGCAATCAATTATCCAATTAAGACTGACAGAAATGCACATCAGGAATTCCAGCCCATCAGTCCAGGCTTCTGATTGGAACACGATTAGAGGGACTTAATTAAACCCTAGGTGCCGGGTGTTTAAACATCATTTGTGCAGCGTCGGAGGGATCGGAAAATATAAGTCCAGACCAGGGTGGATCCACACAGGTGGAGGGGAAATACTGGTGAAAATGTCCCTGGTACAACACTTAGATTATAGTGCACCATTAAGATCGAGTGAAGAGGACACTATGTAAATCATTTTTTTATCTTCAGACATCCTCTCTTCAGTACAGCATCATTAAGAGAGTTATCTCCAGTTATATAAACTTGACCCCCGGGATCATTATTTTATATAATGGACATTTTAAATCACAAATTTTATCTAAATGATTTGATGAAATGACTTTAATGAAAGAAACAAGTCTTCCGGTTGAAAACTGCAGCATTGATACCTTTACGTTCTTCAGACCAACCAGCCACGCACAGGTTTGACTATTTTATCATCACTCTTATTTTCACTGTCAATACCAGCAAGCTCTACATTCTTTTAAAGATTATGTTCTCAACATTATATATATATTATTCAATGCAAATCAATGACATAATATGTCATTGATTTGCATTGAATAATATGCCCCAATAAGCAATTACCAATAGTCTGTGATACAACTATACTTTTCATTACATGTTTCTTCATTTTATTTCGATTCTGACTTACTCAACGGGGGTTCAATCCATCAGTAGCTGTACTCATTCTGTCCATAATGATTCATAAAAAAACAATATCCACTTGTATTTTTCCTGAAGTAATCTCATTTAGAGAAATAGTCCAGAAAGCGTTTTCTTCTGTGAAAAAACTCACAAATAAAGCTCATCCGATACTTCTCTCTGTCCATATCAAAAGACTGGCTCCAAATGAAATATGGCACTGAGTATGTTTGTTTCTTCACACTTTCAGCTCCATGTTTCAGCTACAGAATGAGACTATCCACCAGCCCTTTAGATAAACCAAGCGTTCTCTCTTATTAGTCTTTTACCTGTGCTAGCGTGTTGAAGAAATGACGTGGTACTTTTTGATTGTCATATTATTCTAGCCAATGAGCCAAACACTCGAACAGTGGATTTCTATTTGGAAATCCATGGTTACACTCATGTTTACGCACTTTCACATACGTTGTTTTTAGCAATATAATAGGTATCTGTAGTCTTCAAAACATCAAAATGTATGTATTATTATCATAGTGGAGCTAAAATTGTAGTATAACAGTTTGGCACGGTTGGCACATATTTGGATCACTTGTTCCGAATATACTTTCTGATAATAAAAGGTCAACAGCACCAAAATGCCTGTTCCTAGAGATCTGAAACTTTACACAGTTGTTGTCAACAAGATACACAGCATGTACAGAGAACAGCATAAGCACACATGAAGAATGTCTTGCTTAAAGCCTTAACAAATTATCAATATTCAGGTGAGTTTAAAAAAAAAGGATGTTTTGTTTATGTTTGGGCTTCTCCAGCACTAACATATGGGCTGTAAGATCTTCTTTTAATAAGCAATGCCATTTGGGTATAACTACTGTGCACAGGGCCAAATAGGCTGTTAAGGGGTTAAATTGTGTCTCTGTAACATGGGTGTGTCACTGCTGGACCCTTGTGCTGGTCCATATGGTTCACTACAGGTCAAATTAGTGAACAGTGCATTCTTTTAGTTGTTTTATTTGTACCAAAATTGCTAATAAACGCTGCTTAATTCTACATGTATCTTGAATGCAGGGGAATAAAAAATACTCTAAACTCGCTTAAATCACTAATACAGATAAATGTAAAGGGAAAACAATGATAACAATTTAAAAGTTGATTTGGCATAATATGTTCCCTCTAAAAAACAAGATTTTAAAAAAGTGGTATTGGATATTTGAACCTGGAGCATGTTGTTTTTCTTTAAACAAATGCTGTGTCTCTTGTATAACCAACACAAGCCAGTGTAGTTGTGCATGTCCCAAGCTTGAAGTGGAAAAGCAGAAAACGTAAACTGATGTTATTTCATAGGTTTATCAAAAAGCGATACCCAGATACAAATCAACCCTAAAACTAGTATCAAAACTAGAAACTCCAGCATCAATATTGGAAAATTGCATTTAATAAAAACTAAACTGAATGTTTTTAGAATGATCTTGATCCTATCAGAATAGTACATACAGTAACATTGTTATATTGCCTAAAAATAACAGTTTTATTATTATCGTAATCTGTATAGAGTACTGTATATAGTATGGTAATCAAGTTTGACATTTTGGTATCATAACACTTGTAACTATGACTTGTTACTTGCACATATAATATTTCCCTCACGGTTCAGTGGTCGCCCTGTTTGTTTGGATGTGTTCTGGTGGTCCAATGTACAGCAGGCTATTGTCGTTTTAAATACTTGCCCTTGGGAAGATCTGAGGAGAGAGATAAATATTAGTGGAAATTGCAAAGTACAAAGCAATAACAATAGCGCTTGAGATATTGTGCTACATTAGTCTTAAAACCATTCCCACAGTTTAGCAGCCTGTGAATAATTCAAGGACAGAGCTGTGTATGTGCTGTGGAGAATGAAATGCAGCTGCCTTCCAACCGTCCTAGGCTATTTCCCTTAAGCTGTGGCCTAGCTCCTAGCATCCTCTCCTCGGTTGTTTGTATTGATTTTTGAGCCGTTTCTTCCTCCCATGTCAGACAGTGTGAAATGGAAGGCACTGCATTTTAATATTGGGTTGTGAATTAATCTTTTTTTTTTTCCCTGATAGCCAAGGCACCAGCTCTAGCCCTGTAGGAGAACACCTTATCACAGCAAATAGGATTCAAAGGGAAGAGGAGCGGTATAATCCACGGCTAATTGGATGAAATGGCCAGGCTCGAGTCCTCCTTCCCGGGGCTGAGGTCCAAGCGGCCCCCTCCACAGGGATCCAGCAGCCACTGAAGAGGTTATTACATTCTGTCCTTAGGGAGTATTAATACCTTAGCCCTTGTTCAGACATGCAAATAATCTAATTCAAGCACTAGCTAATTAACAACTTAGCTACAGTAAAGATAAAGAGGCTCAATAACAAGCTTTTTGAAAGAAGGCAATATACCACCCATACTTGAGCTACAACAACGTCAACCAGAACGTCAGGGCTGTCCTCTGAAGACATGCAGCGTGAGACCAGAAGAAGCTCTGTCCATAATCAGATACAACGTTGGACTAACAAAAACGTGGCATACCATATAAATTGGTTTGCTAAACTAAACTCCTTAAACATAAGTGTACAGTCTTTTTTTCCAATCATAAAACCACCATTTTGCTCTCATAGTTTTGAAAGTATTTTAAAACTGTAAGTCAGCAATTTTGTAAATTCCTTTTTTCTTGCTGTTTTGAGCGATGGTTTGTCAATAGTTTTCGATTAAGGCTAAATACTGCTGCTATTATTCAATCCTGTGATATGCTTAGGCTTTTACTGTATTCTTGAATGTTTTGACTCACGGCTGTTGTTTCATGAGCTTCGGAAAATGGAACATGTTTTAAAGGCATCTCGGGGTTTTACTGTGAAAATGGTTAATCCCGCTTTAGCAAGGTTACATGGTCAAGGTTGCCAAATTACCGACCAGCTCTAATCACCCGTGCCTCCGAGGAAGTCTGGATCAAAGCTCCCTGCCCCCGCTTCAGTGTCTCGCCCTCGCATTGTGGATCTGTGATTTACTACATCAATTTACATCCATCAATACCAACAGCTTTTACTTTAGATATGCCTTTTTTAAACCATATTTTTAAACTAAGGATATTCCAATTAGGTCAGTGTGCTACTCATCTTGTTTTCAAGCCAGTTAGGTTGACACTAATTAGCAATAACAAATTATCAGCATTATCTGCAGTCCGTTTCATGTTTCCCAGTAACTATAGCACTCCTGTGACCACAAGACTGAATTTGTTGAGGACGCCATTAAGACAGAGAAGATATAGCAGTAATGAATGGTATAGCTTTTGGGGTTTATCTTTGTCATTATATGAAGGCCTGAATAACAATATACGTATTAAAAACGAATCAGATCAAATATGCGTTTTTTAAGAGAAAAGATCTACATCTTTGAAATCTGGACATCGCATTCACTTTTGACCTTCTTATATCGTGAAAAATGTCCCAGGAGATATTTGTGAGGAATACACTTTATTACAAAACCCTGTACTTACAATGTTTTCTGATATTGACCATAAAAAATGTACTCTAACTAATGTGAAGCTGCTGTTCATGACAACAGGCTAATTAGGGCTGTGGGTGTGGCCTAACCTATAAAAATAGCAAGTATCCCCATATATCTAACTTAAACTGCATTCAAAAGGCTACAACTGCACAGGAATTCATACAAAAATAACAATATATACAGGAAAGTACTAGTAAACAGTCTATTTATTAGTTAGTTAAGTGTATGTATTAGTTAGTTAGTTCATATATTGATAATAATTAACAGAACTGCCAATACACAATCTTAGTAAAGATTTTGCATGGTTAAGAGACAATTGTTAAATAATTTACCATTTCACCAACCACTCAGCCACCGTGCTCCCGCCACTACTAATCAAATTACTATTACTACTTATAACAATGATATGGTCATAAATATTAACAACCTCGAAGCATAAATACATGTATAGCTTAAGAGATTATACACAAAGTCCTTGAGTCCAATCACTCTTTTTAATAGCTTTGTGGCGGCCAGAAAATCAAGTATTCATGAAGACTGAGGAAGATGATCCAGTGAACTTCAATTTAATTGGTGCAAATTAAAACAATCCATCTTTTAGCCGTCTATCTATCTGCTATCACCACTTCATTGCTCGTCTTGCACCTTGATTACAATTATCTTTTAATAGCAAAACTTGTCAGCGATCTCTCCCTCGTCTGATTTACGTCGCGGCCCAACGCTGCACTGTTCCATCCTTATAATTCATGTTTTAGTATAATGCAGAATAAGCTTCACTGGGCACACGCAAGATGTATTGACACCAGCCTCTCATATGTGCTGTGACGTATGGCAACACCTGTCTGTCTTTCCCGCCCCTTTAAAAAATAAAAAAAACATGCCTCAAATAGACTAGACAATGAGGTGAACAGAATAAATGCATATGCACACATTTCGGCAGTTTTCAGTAATGGTTCCAGGCAATTAGAGCCAAAGATGACACCTTGAATTTTAAACTGAGGTAAAGTGGTCGCTCTTTCGGCCCCGTTTCTGTTATACTTCTGTTCCACAAACCTCACGCTGAGCTAAGGGCTTTTCCATATCTCAGACTAGATCATGATTTGTAAAAGTGTTGTTGTTTTTGATAGGGCAGCTGAATATGTTCGATGTTTAGATGTTTTTAGGTTGTAGTAAGTGACAGTTTAGTGTATATTTGAGTTTATAAAGCACAGCCTGACCGTGTGTGCGCAGTCAGTGAGTGAGTAGGCAACATTAGCCCGATCACTATGCTTTTTAGGCAGTCTTTGTAGGATTTGCTGCGTTTTAGCCTCACATCACCCCTGACTATAGTAAAACTCGAAAGTGAATATTTCCTCTGTCAGTGAAACGCTGCATTTGGTTTTACTCTTTCAACTACAAATGTGAAAAACAATCCATTCCATAAAATCTCAAGTATCAACTATAGACTTGTTATTTCAGCAATGAAAGAGAAAACTTTTGGAGGTTGAAGGCAGTGTAGCAAATGAGTCATGGATGGACAATTATGATCCGTGGGAGGTAGAATTTCCTTTTTAAATCAAAATGCAAAATATCAGTGGTGGAAGGACGACTAGATTGTGTTACTGAAGTGAAAGTGCAGATGCAGGAGCAAATAAATTACTCAAATAACTATAAAACTATTGAATCTTATTTATCAAGTCATTTTTATTCATATTGTTGGTTGCTCAAATCTCAAAAACTTTACGCAGAATGTTAAAATTAACCTCTCGAACCATTTGAAAAGTACATTCTGTTTTTCAGTCCAGTTCTAAAATATTATAGTGCAGTAGGAAGTACAGATACCTGCTCTCAAATGTAGTCCTGTAAAAGTAAAAAGTATCCACTGTAAAATTAAAAAAGTAAAGCACAGATACCTAAAAATGTTACTTACTATACTATACTACTTTTACTTTTGTACTTTCCACCACTGCAATGCACAACTTGACCTCTGAATTTACACTCAGTTGTAGGTGACTTATAGTAAAAGTGCAGTATGGATTTGGCCGTGGTGAAGAGTCCCCTTCCTGTGCTCTGGGGAATGCTCCAGCCATTTCCACACTGCCCCAAATAAACTTGGATGTTCTCCATCTATCAGGTGACTACATGGAGAGCTGACCTGTCATAAATTCACTCTGTGGGGATGATGACAGGGCTGGAGCCAATCTTCATGAGGGAATAAAAAAAATGCCCCTCCCCCTACTTCGCCCTCTCCACCATCCCCTTGTGCAACCCCATCTCAACCTTTAGCCTCACAGTGCAGCAGCGTCGCCAGCACTATCTTCCTGCCTATCTTTCCCCGCTTTGTCTCAACACATACCTGGCTTCCTTGCTCCGGTCGCCTCTTCCTCCCTCACCCCCTTCTCTCTCCATGGGTAAGCAGGTAATCATGAGCTGTCACAGAAAGGTGACCCATTAATGTGATGGATACGGTGTGAAAAACAAATGGTGTGAAACGTGTGGATTGCTGTCCTTACTGCACCTTGGCCTTTTGTTCTGTCATATCAATATCCACACAGGGCCTCATTACACCGCTGCACTACACAATGAGTGGAGCGCCAGGGTCAAGACTGCGCCACGCTCCCTTTGACTGGCTCCGACTGGACTTTACAGCTCAAAAGCTCACCTCTGATGACTCGCAGGTAAACAGGAAGAGGCCGGAGACAGCGCACATCATTCCAGGCTAAATAAGCAACCCCCCAGCTCTTCTGTAGCCACTGAAGACCCTCACTCCCTTCTGTGACTGTCCATACACCGTACATCTAGACATACTAGCACTATGGACAGATTAGCTTGACATGCCATCTATTTTTATCTGTCCAATTTACTTTATTTACAGCAAACTGGAGCCAAACGGGTCCATGACATTTTTGCCTATTCACAAATTGGTATTGTGGACACTTACTTTCCTCTGCCACTGCAAATCATATATCTGCCTTGAGAATGCAGGCAGGCATGTGCATAATGTGACATGACCATTCAGATGCTCTGGCAGATGCAATATCCATTTATCCAGGCCTGGGACCAGCACAAAGGCTGATATGTTCTACAATGTAGAACATATCATGTACAAATAGAACTGTAAAGGATTGGTGGTGTGCCTGCAAAACAAGCCGAGAAATCAAACTGTTGTTAAATTCAGTCAAATACACAAAGAGCTTCTAAGTGCATGTTTTTAAAAAGCAAAATAGTTAATAAATCTGTTAAAACGGGCCAAAGTGTGTCTGTCAACGTTGCCATGTTTAGGCTCGTCCTTTTGACTACAATGCTGTGATTGGTCAGGCCCACAGAGGTCGGGCTCAAACTGAGCCTGATCAGAGAGATTCTCAAGTCTTGAGTTAGTGAAACAAATATTGTGAGAATTGATCTGGCTGACCAGGTCAGTTGTGCCTGTGATGTGTCCTTTTCATCTCTTGACACCAAAGCATGTCCAGGCCAAGATTATTGTTAATGATATTGATGATATTCATGTCCAAATATAAGTATAAAAAATAAAACATAAGTGATATAGATTCAATCCATGCTCTGAAAAGTAAATGGTGCTTTTTTTGTCTCGAGCACAAATCTGCAGCGTTATTGAGATTTGACTTGTGTTTAACGTGGGCTGAGCCTGTACTTTCCCATCCATTAAAGATAATTAGGCAGACTTACAGCCGCTAAAAGTACTTTGTAAGAAACAAGTCATGTTTCTGTATTATTGCATCATTAATAATGTAATTATCAGCAAGATGTTATTGGCTCTAGAAAGTTATGACATTAACAGCTTATTACACTTAAAAATGACCAAAATTATGACAGCATTAGCCATTAGATTATTGCTTTCTACAAACCTTTGGTTATTTATGCTGACAGGGAAGACATTGCACTTTGTGCCAGTTTGTCTTTCATGTGCCCAGTATTTACAGAGATATGAACAATCTGACCTGTCTCCAGCTCATCGTTAAACTATTCCGATCCAGGTTCCAGAATGATGTGAAATTAGGACCGCTGCCATGGAGCTTAACAATTTAAACAGAGTAATGTATCTTTTAAATGGAAATCAAAATGTTGCATACAACAGGAAGAAGTTAGGAATGAGTTTGGTCATGGTGTGAACGATCAGGAATAATGATCATTATGTATCTGTAACTAGATTGTTTTGCATGTGTTAACTTAATTAATCAAGCTACTTAAATGTGCCATTATATTCTGCTGACCAAACCTTTACAATTTGTTATCTACTGAAGCTATTTCTACCAACGTTCAGATTCCCTGGTTATTCATCACATTTGGCCGGACAATGACAGGTCACATAGTGATAATTGAAACTCAACATTCCCAGACTGTGTGAACAGCGGTGGAGGAATCAATAGTAAGAGAGACTTATATGAATGTGCATGGTCTTCGAAATTGCTTCAGGCATACTGTAAGATGGGGACATTTTCAAAGGCCCATACTGCCAGTCAAGGTCAGAGGGGCGACCATAAGAGCGATCACAGTCCTGCCCTAACCCAGCACTGTCCATTACATCTCTCCACTGACTGGTCAATCACTTATTAAAGACTGAAGCTAATGCCACTGCCAGCACCTGTGATCTCCCAAGCACCAGCTAATTGCCAATTAAAAACATTATGGATTACAATCGATCTATTTTATGGGCAGGATTCACACTGAAGTGGCTGTAGAGAGTGAAGCGTCCAACTTTTCATGCCTGACCCGGTCCATAGGAGAGCATTTCATTTTAGGTCCTATTGTCAAGGCGTCTGGAGCAGTTGATGAATATCTTGTGTTAGCAGAAGGATACAGTTGTGCAGCTGGTTAATGTAGAGCAGGGGTGTCCAAACTTTTGAAATGTGTGCAAAGCAGAGGGGCCGCTGGTGAACAACACAGTAAGTCATTCAGTAAGGTGCGTTTAGCAGAGGCACTTCAGCACCATCATTTCCAGTGGTGAAAAATAAAATGAAGTACAAAGTACACATTTTAGGTATGTGTACTATACATAAGTACATTTTACAGTGAATGTTTTTTACTTTTAATTTACTACATTTGAAAGCAGGAATCTGTACTTTCTATCCCACTACCTTTATTGAAAAGAATTGAAAAGTATAAAGGCTTTGAGCAAAGAAAAATACTGTACCGGTACATATGAAAAAAGGCTAGAAACCTTGAGAAATGAGTTAACAAAATAATCAGGACAATTCATCAAGATCACCACATTTCACACTAAAAATATGCAAATTATAGTACTTTTAAAGGTAGAAAATGTACTTCAATATTTTTACTTAAGCAAATGTTTTTAGTATGTGGTACTATTACTCAAGTATTTTTTGCATTACTTTAAGTAGAAACAAAATCGAGTTGTTTTTTTATTGCCATGGACAATCTGGGCCCTTGCATATAGAAGCCTGAGGGCCATGGACCAGATACTACACTGGGAGACCAAAAAAAAAGAAAGTCTGCACCTGGATTCAACTAAGCAAATGGGTGCGAGCCTCGTATTGGATAATTGTTGCCTGGGTGATTATCTTTCAGCTGCAACACGGTATCTAGACTGATGCAGTGAGTCGTTTTCTCATTTCCGTAACAGCCATGTGGAAAGACAAATCCCGTGGTCATGGAAAAGATGTCAGAATGTTTGAGAAGGGTCAAATCATTGGCATCAAGCAGAGAAAACATCTGAGAAGCAGAAACTAATCTACTCCAGATCTGAACCCCAGTGAGTATGAATGTGCTGCAGAAGGCTTTGTGCAGGAGTCATGTTGAGATTACTTTATTGTTTATTTAAACGATGCCACAGCAAATGTGTGCTGTAATCCAAGCTAAAGGCAGCCCAGCAAAATATAGTGAAAAATAGAGCTTGTGACCTTTTTGCTCGGTTGCAACCTTTTATGGTCACACAGTGTAACAGATCCCATTTACAACCACAAGGTGTCAGTCAAGAGTCAATACAATACACATTGCCAACTCATTCATAACATGTGTAATAATCCACTTGTTCCATAATACAAGTTTTGGTCTTTTTTCTGTAGTTTATCATTGCAAAATATGATCTGTTCCTTGGAGATCTCACTAACTCACTTCAGCTACATCACATAGTTGCAACAAAAAACAATCCATGTGGGCCACTCAGAAAACAATGTGTATCCAGGCCGGTTGCTCCCCCTGAGCTCTGCAGTGGTGGTCTGCAGAGGACACCTCACATAGAGCACTAGAGACTCCATTAAGGACAGTGGTTACGGGCCACAGACTAATCTAGTATGACAAACTGGATATGTCCTGTTATTTCCAGAGCTGGTGATGAATGGAAGGCTGCGGTCCCCCATGCTGTCCTGTCAGAGAGGAGCTGAAACAGATTGAGAGGCAGCAGACGATAGATTGATAGCGCAGGCTTCAGTCTTTTCCTCCAGAAATCACACAATCAGTCCATTAGAGCCTGACTTTTTACCTGGGCCACCTTTTGCATGTGGTACGTTGTTGATGGTGGTTGTTCTCATTGTGGAAATAATAGAAAGGCATGTTCTCCCGCAGTATTGCATTACACGTATCTTCATGGACACAAAGCAGATGACGGCAGGCCAATTTACAGGTCAGCTCTGTGGAGAGATTAGCCACTCAAAGGCTCTGCGTTTACATGCGCGTCAGGAAAATGGATAAGTG
This sequence comes from Eucyclogobius newberryi, assembly GCF_026437365.1. Taxonomy (NCBI): domain Eukaryota; kingdom Metazoa; phylum Chordata; class Actinopteri; order Gobiiformes; family Gobiidae; genus Eucyclogobius; species Eucyclogobius newberryi. The sequence continues at coordinate 15,698,533 of NW_027316278.1, read as the reverse complement.
GTCGAATCTAATTGAAACCCATTTTCCAAAATGCATGAATACAGGAGGTACGACTGAGACGGGAAGTCCGAGTCTCGTCGTGTTGAAGCTGCACGTAACCAGCCACTCTAAAGGAGATAAAGACAGAAGCAGACTAGAAGAGGCCTTCAGCTTTGGGCGTTACCAGTGGTTACCAGTGGTTTTCTGTATTGAAATGCTTTGAAACTTTTCTACTATAAAGATTTTTACCTTGGTAATGGTAACTGGTCACACAGAGCACTTTACATCAAGGACCCACACACCCATTCACACACACATGTTCACACACCAGTGTAGGGTGAGGCGGGTTAAGTGTCTTGCCCAAGGACACAATGACAGTATTCACCAGAGGGAGCTGGAATCGCACCGCCAACCAGTGGACGTGAACGCTCAACCAGGGATGTTAAGTCAAGACCTTAGAATCGGAAGACGAACCTGTGCCAGAATGTGATTGTTTAGTGCACTTTGAGTTATCTGTGCATGTAAACGTAGTGAGTGAAACATATTTTTTATAACTTCCAAAATCTTCCCAAGACATCAGTTTCAAGATATTGAAAGTTAAACAATTTATAAAAGCTGCATCATTATTTACAGCAGATGAAGAAGTGTTGTTAAGTCATATTGTTCCCCTTAACAGGTGAATGAAGACAGTGACAGGCCTCCACAGAGACTCCCTATCTGTATGCACTGACCAGCCTCTCTCTCTCTCTCTCATCTCTCTCTCTCTCTCGCTCACTCTCTCTCCAGGATGACCGCGTCCTCACTGTAATGTACCTGTGTGAAGGACATCCCGCCCGAGCGAGCGGTCGAGCGAGGGAGCGAGCAGCAGGGCTATCACAGACACAATCTCACAGCACTTTAATAACTTTGAGAGCGGTCAGCACCCCGCGCTTTAATAACACTCCCTGTCAGCTCACCCCACACCGCGCAAAATTGTCTCGTTGGAATTCTTTATGGTGGAGGCCAAAGAAGTCGGCTGATGGGGAGGGAATATAGCCACAATCAACAGCTTCTACCTCTAAATGGCTTTCCAAGAGTATGTTTTTATCTTCTGCTCAAAACAACCAGTGCAGAGCAGACAGGCTTTATTACGCAGCAATAAGGTTTTCAAATCAGCAATGCCTTAAGAAATATTGGCATTTTCTCAGGTTGCTGCAACTTGACTCTGTGTTTTCTTTAGAAAGATGGCCAAAGTTTGTCTTCAAGGATGATTGCCAATGACAGCAAAACTTTTAAAGATTATCGTTTTTACAGTAGGAGTGCATACAAACCAAACATAAAACTGCAAAAATAATGTCAAGCAAATAACACTCTCTAACAGCCAATGTCATATACATTTCTGTACTTATGGGCATCATGCAGTTCCTTTTCAGCAGTTTCTGAAGAAATTCCCGGGGAAGTGGTTTCCTTTCCTGTGCTAATATTTGATAATGCGTTTGAGGAGCTCACAGCTTGTGGCTTCACAAATGCCTGTGTTTATGTGTACATAGATATCAAAGGGGAACTCCAGCTGAGCATGTGAAGTTCTCCATAATGATGGCTGTGTTTGTGATGAGACTGAGATTATAGGCTCTCCTGCAGCACTTCTCTGGTCATCAGTGCTGAGGCCCACTGATTAACATAATAAGCCAGCATTGGTTATTCATGTGATGTGCCGAGCGCTCGGGGGGTCAAATCTTTGCCCTGTCTAATAACCTATGTTAAATATTAAAGAAGTACATGGGCTGCCTGATTTACATGCCTCTCATCGTGCCTTTAGATGCACCAGTCGTAAAAAAAAGAATTACTCCAGGCCTATGGTCTTCTATTTGGACCAGAAAAAATTAACTGTGTGCAGAACAAAATCTGTGAATATGAAGCGTGTTGTGGTAGCACAATGAACAACAGTATCCAATCATAGATCATGTACAAACGCTTATGCTAATGCAGCCTGATTTATTATGTGGTCATGTTACTTAGAAACAAGCCAGCAGCCCCATCATTGCCCTCCACCACTGCCCTGTGCGTGTGTGCATGTGGGTGAATTTAGAGGCTTTTTCCACTTGGCTTCATCTGACTGTCTGACAAGTGGACCCCACTGGGCATGCACACAGTGACTGCTGCATCTTTATGCTTGCTTTTGTTGATTAAGAACAATGAGCAGAGGAGGCTAGCCAAGCGTTGAGCTGCCCATGTGAGGCGGGCGGTTCTGAGGGAAGACCAGGAGCCGCTGTGAACCCCCAGGAAGTCATTAGAAGACTAGTGACCTCACTGGTGCAGGCTCCAAAACACTGCCTACTGGCACTTTGTCATACTAAACATGTCAGCACACATCACTACTGCATCTGTGAGGAGGCCAACGCGGCTAAAATCCATCCTGTACCTGCAGTTTCACCACTATCTGCTCACTTACTTTTACTTTAGTTACTATTACTTTAGGATCAGGCAAGGGTAGTAAAAAAGTGTAAAGTCTGTCACAATGGAGGGGTGTCACTCGCATTTAGCTATTTACGATAGTGATTATCTTTTTACTTTTGTAAATAAGTCTACAAAAACATCAATAGACAAAGCCAGTGGTTCCCAACCTTTTTCTCCCAGTGACCTATATCTTATCTGTGGATACATTGGGGATCTAAGCGTCTCCTGCCTTACTGTTTATTATAGATGTTATAGACCAGTAATGATTATACAATAGTTTATAGAAGCTGTTAACATGCAATGCCTTCATTAAAAATCACACAATTTAGTCCGGAGCTCTTTTTCAAGGACCCCTGGGGACCCCCTGAGAACCCCAAGGTTGAGAGTGACTGGAATAAGCAGTTGGGAGTGGTAGAGTAGTAAATGATTTGCACTGCTTTCCAAGCATTGCTTGTAGTAAATGTCTTTGAGCACCTTCTGTGTCAAGATACAGACATTTACAGAGTTATTGTACTGCTCATCCAGACACACAGCAGTTGTGTGTCTCTCCAGCAGAGTGTGGTTGTCCACACGTGAAAGGCTGTGTGTGGTGTCGCAGCACAGTTAGTCTAAGAGGGACCAGGAGGAGCACGCATGTTGTAGACTAATGAACTATTCTTTCCTTGAGGCTCTACTTTGTAATGATGGCACTTCTCACACTTTTCTTTTTCTTTCATTTGTTTTATTTTAATTTCTTCTTTAAGAAAATAACGATTTTCCCTAGCCCGCTCATTACTGCCTGGCTGTGCTGACTATTAAGAAATAAAAATAACTTTGCTCATTTTGTTGTAAAGGCCTTTAGGCTTAGAATTGAACTTAATTTGAAAACAGAACTTCACTGTTGTACAAGGGGGTGTGTAAAGAATATTGATCAACATTTCATTCACTAGAATTAAAAAGAAGCATTTAGTAAAAAGAATATGTGAGCACAATAACCTATAAAATAAACTTAAAGTGACTGTTTCTGTGTGTATTTTTCTTTATCAGTCTAACCGAGAGTATCATTGTGCCTGTCCCAGCCTGCCTGAAGATATATTACCTAATATCCATTGCCTGATATACAAGAAACAACCAAAATGAACTGAACTAAGAAGATGCTTCTAATATCTAACACAGCCTATTCTCAATGAAGAATATTCAAATGAATTTGAGGTCCTACAGCACAGTACGCACACACATGTCAGGTTGTGTGTTAAGCTTGTCTGGAGCTCAGGGAGCATGGCACTAGTCTCCAGGCACTCATAGTCCATCGATTGTGCAAACACAAATGTGGAGGCAGGCTCCACGTCTTTGGCAGAGACCAATGTCCAGTGGTTACTGGATGAATGGGCCACAATATTGCAGTAAGAGTAAGTGCTCTCCCAGACGAGGCTGCACTGCTGTTTAAATCACACTGGATGTGTACATCACCACTGAGGCATGGTGAGCATTAGACGCCTGTACAAGGCCCCTGCCTGCCCATCACAGGCTGTGGTGCCCGGGCCCCTGGGCTGCCTAATCAAATCTGCTACATCAGATTTAATGTCCTGCAGGCAACCAGTGATGCAACAACACAGCCTCATGCAGTTCAATATTAGCATTAGGAGGAAAAGGAATATTTAGTGGGTAATCTTTCATTTCTCTCATCCCCATAATGTGAATAGTTGTGAGAGTTTGGTGAAATTGCAGGACACGTGCCTGTCAGTCAGCTGTGTGAAAAACACCAGTGATGTACAGTGCGCCTCCTTCTTCAACCATATGCAGCAGATAACCACAATCTCCCTCAATCTCTAACTTTCCAGACCTATGAAATTGATGGGTTTATTTAGCGTGTCCGCGGCGAGGCAGAGCCGTAATAGCCTTGTCTAGGGGCGAAGATGGAATCCCGTCGCTTCACCATCGATGTAGGATAATGGCTTCCTTTGATGGAGATTTGGGCCATCTAAACATAATTAGGCAAGCGTGAACAATGATCTCTATAAAGTGCAGAGTACTAATTAAAACAGTTCAGCATTACAGCTTTTCAAACATGACAATAAAAATAACAAGAGGACCCAAATGGATTGCACACTGTGCCAATAGTAGCAAGAAAAGCACTGCATCACACATTAAAAGAGCATTGGACTTTCGCTAATGAAGGAGTGACCAAAAATTTAAATAAAACCTTTCCCTTTCCCAAAGACGGTTAAAAACTAATATACTTTTAATGCTAGCCTCATGTTTGGGTAAACAGAGATTTACACTGTGCACTCGCCCCCAGAAGTCTCTTTGTTGATTTATTTATGTTTTATCTTTCATTATCCATTTCTTTATTTAAATGCTCCAGTTATCATACTGAAATTAACATATAGTGTCTCTGGACCCTGTCCAAATGCATTAAAGGGTTAGAGAGATCTGAATAATAGGCCATAGGATGTTCCCAGTTGTGCACAATCCAAACAGCCGGTCTCCTGAGAAGTGCATTGATTCCAAAATGAATGCAAGGCTCGAGAAAAATGGATTTCTTCCTTTAAGATGCAACTTCTCTTCTTTCAATCCCTGCAGCAGTGTGTGCATTTGATTACACACTGAAAAGGGAGGAAATCTTTGCATCTTTATAAAATATTCATCGGAGTAGATGGGTGAGGCAAGGCTGTGTGCATAGTTGCCTGGCAATGGAGGAAAATCTTTGAAAGTTCAAGTGGATAGAAAAAGAAAAAATGTCTGCGGCGCAACTGTAAATCGTATAAGTAGGTCAGACATTTTAAAGCCAAAAACTGCTCAGTAAGTAACAGCCCTGTAGTGTACATAAGAGCTTCTTCTTTATCCAAATATTTTCACAACAGTGGGATATAAATAATGTGATTTACTGCAGTCTGTGAAGGGGCCCCAGACAGAGAAAGCCTCTTTGTTGCATCTGTGCAGTTTTGCTCTTAGCTTTAGTGTTGATCTGATAATTGGCTTTCAAAATGAATGATGAGTGATGAGCTTTTAAAGTACAAAGACTCGGGAAATTAAGTGGTGTCCGCGGAGGAACACACAGAGATCAGTCTTTTTTATTTGCTGTGCAGTTTTAACCAGGAGGTACAATTCACTATTTGAGGGAAAACACTTGTACAATTATATATTTTTCAGTACTGGGACGGTGACCCTGTCATTTAGCCACAAAATGATCACTTTCGCGCATATTTTTTGGTGCAAAAGCGTTCACTGTTGTATCACTGTATAGTATAGTAATGATATAATAATAGTACATATGACGATTGCCGTTAGGGGGTAAAATTTAGCCACAATTGCACTTTAACTTATTGTGTGTTTTTTTGTTTTTAGTTAGTGTCTAGTTAGTATTTTACATCTTTAAATGTAATTATCTCTGGTTTGGATTCACACTTAAATGAATGGTTTTGTCATTGTTGGTATATTCATGCATAACATTTATTTTCGTGTTGTTTTGTTTGTATTTGTTCTTACTGTAATAAGCAGCGATGTGATGTAGTCTAGTGAGTGCCAGTAGATGTCACTGTTCAGTTCTGCCCTTTGTCATGGAGGGTTGAGGCGACTGACACTTTTGCATGACCATTAATGTAATTATAAAGTAATTGTAATTATTCAGACGAAAGGTTATCTTCTTTGCCGTTCTCAATATGTGGTTTAGGTACAACGACTGGCCTTTTATTCATATTTAAGACATATTCTACGGTTTAGACCAAGTTGTTTATTTAGAGGCCAAGATTCAATTTGGTTTAGACCTGACTCAGAAACATCATATTAAGGGCATCAGTTTTAGTCCCAATTTATGAGTTAAATCTTCAGCAATGCTTTATTTTCGCTCCGTATAGATATGCTACACATTCTCTGAGATGGTGTGTTGTTGTTTTTTGCAGCATTTTGCAGCTTTCCTCTTATAGGTGGTCTTGTCAGAGGAGTGATACCCCTCTTGCTCAGTATCTTCAGAAGTGACTGGATGACAAACCTGTCTGTCAGCGCTGTGCCAATATAGTTTAGGGCCTCTCGTGATGGGGTGCACACCCAATGACAGAAGCAGGTCATTTCCTCTGGCTGGCATCATAAATCCACCGTCTGGCCCGTGTCCGGCTGCTGATGCTGCACAACGCCACACACCATGGACCTGTCGCCTGAGCACTGAGCTACTGCCCCCTGCCTCTGCCATGTGGATGCACCAGCACGCACACAGCTTTGATCAAACCAAGCCAACAGAACCACCACCTCAAAGGGGTTTTATCCATCCAAGGTCCGAGGTGCCAGAAAGCTTTTTGATAGCATAGAAAGTCCAGAATGATATCAGTCTGCATTTGTTTTTATAAAGATCGATATCAGTCTGGTCACATTTCATCTCTGTGATTTCAGAAGGATTTGATTGACAGGTGGATTAGCCAATCAGGGACACACGTGGGCCGTTGGTATCAAAACAAATATGGCTGCAAGGAAAAATAATGAGAATATATTACAGGAACGGAAAAACATTGCCATTTTCTGCAGATTCAATAAGTGAAGTTCAAAATGGTGTTACTCTGAGGTGAGAGAAGTTTGATTTAGTCCCAAATGACAGATGACCAATGAGCTCCTTAGTTTCACACGCGTCACTGAAATAAACAAAACTGATGGCACAGTTCTGTTTGTTTGAGGCATGACCAGATTCACTCTTCAAAAAGTATTAAAGAAGTGTGTATTCTGGATCAGGACGTTTTTAAGGCCTTTTCTTTTTGTATTTTCCAAGTTCAAAATAATGTATTTCTGTCTGAGAATCACAATATCGTCACCTCTTCTTTATTTCTTTGCTACTTCTTCTCTGTGTTCCTCTTTTCCAACTTTTTCCAGACATTGCGTTGCCATTCATTTTCAAACATACTTATATTTTCATGACGTTTCTGTTTCATTGACACTGTATTTACATTGGCGAATCCTTTCATTCTTTATTTTGCATCCACATTTGACACATATGTTCAAACTTTTCAGACTTGGACTGAATATGCTACATCTACATAACTAATGCAGCGTCAGTAAAATTTCATACACACTTTTCTCTGTCAAAGGAAGACGCCATGTTGTGGTTCACCTATCCTTTCACGCACCAAAATGACACCCCGTATTCCCATCTGCAATAAAAGCTACACTTAATATACAGTAGCGTGGCCAGGATGCAGCGTGAGCATGTCAGATGGGGAAGGAGGGATAGTGCATAATATATTCATGTTTGCTTAAATCAGGTTCAAGGTTAAAACAACATCTATTCCTCTTGGCGTCACATCTCTTTGGCAGCACGTGGAGTTTGCAGCGTGCCAAACATGACACCTCCACTCACTAATACCAGAGAAATAAAGGATGAATGATAAATAAGTCGAGCCTCCTCGCCCCACCCTGTAAACGTGCGCTCCCTCTCCTTGACAGAAATGCAAATAGGTCATCGAGCTTCATCCCCCTTTTGCCCTAACATGCAATGACAGTCTTTAAATTCCATTTTTGAAGCCGTCCGTATGAAATGGAAAAATATATATCAAACTCTTCCATTTGCTTTGAGAAGGTATTACTGTTAGTGTGCATGGGGCTGTGGGGATCAGAATATGTGCTTTTGGAAGGGGTGGGGGTGACCGCTCGCTCGCAGGGAGCCACGGTCGGGGTTGAGCGGAATGCTAAATGCCATACATCCTCAAGGTTATCTCACAAGACAGAGGCCTTTTGGAATCTGCCTCTGCATTATTTTCTTCAATGCATGCATCAAGTTCGAGGAAGAGGAAAGATGAAGGTGACTCCCACAATGAGTCAAACCTTTCTTTCAGCTCTCAAAAGCGGTGTAAACAATGGACGGTGTTACGTGATGGGTTTTAGCAGAGCATATACTGTAGGTTTATTTTCATGCACATTTAAACAACCAAGTCAAGATTTTAGGAGGTTCAGGGTGATTCTTTTTGAGACGGAAAAACTCCATAGTTTCTTTAAAAGTCAATGATTGAATCAGAATCAGAATCAGAAAAGGTTTATTGCCATTGTCAATGAACAGAATTCACAAACATAGGAACTTCTTTGGTGATTTGGTGCAACATAAAGCAATGAACAGTGATAAAACAAAAATGTAAGGATAAAAATAGGCTTACTATGTACACACAATTCACAGTTGAATTTACATTTAACTAAGTAAGTAATTCTGTATATTGTATGGTGCTTTGGCCGTTCTTGCTGTATATATTTCATATTTAAACCTATTTTATTCTTTGCATGCCCTTCTTTTAATATATTGTTAGTTTCTTCTTCTTCATCGTATTTTGCACCTTACAGCCAAAGCAAGTTCCTAGTGATGGAGGTTGCTGATGCTTCTGCTTGATGTGAGAACGATTGGAACATGTTTAAAGAGTGCTGCATGAGGGAGAAGAGAGTAAAACATGTTTATAAATGGATTAAAGGTGATTGACTGAGAGGCAATGATTATAAAATTATTAAGATTTGCTGATAACATCAGAGGACAGAAAGTGGGATAGGCCTTAGTTAAAAAACATGCAAGTAAGTTTAGGCTCTACACCTGATTCAAACACACATGAATCGTGCTACAATGTCCCACATGCTGCAGACACAGAGTGGACTGGGACCGGGCAGAGGTAGAGTAGGCCAGGGGGCTAATATAAAGCACTTAAATGTGAAAAGTGTCATTTCCATCCCAGAGTCCCTGAATATTGAAATTAGGTCATCAGTGAAGCAGAGGCCAATTTTCCCCCTCATATATCACTGCTGCCCCTGCACCCAAGGTCTCATTACACCATACATGGTCAATAAGCCATTAACATGCAGCGCTCACACAAAGACAATATGTCTAGTGTACAGTAACAGTGGACGAGTACTAATACAGTAAGAACGCTGAGGCGCAGGAGTCATAATGTTTTGATCGGTGTAGAAAGCGTAGCAAATGTTTAAGCTTAAGGAAGACATTTGTCCCACAGGGAAATTTGTCCTGTGCATTTGACCCATCCTTCAGTGCCGCTGAGGCGACCTGTCAGAAGCAGTGGCTGCTGCAGTGCTGCACCCGGGGACCCATCTCCAGACCTCGGGCTTGATCAGAACTTCCACAGCTGGAGGACTGGTGCCTGCTCTGGTTTAGACTGTTCAGCCTGGAGGACCCTGTTGTCTCACCTGCCACTTTCTCCTCCGCCATAACAGGCTCCGCTCAGCCCACTCTTTCAAACTCAGCACTCTGCGTCTCCATTCAGCAGTTCAGCCCTCCTTCCCCCAGCACCAATGTTAAAGGGCATGGACCTAATTTTTAACATGTAATTAAGTAAAACTTTTTTTTTAAATTCCCTGCCAAGGTTTAAACAGCAAACCTAATTCATAATCATAGTAAATAAATACATTGATCATAAATAATATAATAAACAAATATATATATATTAATAATATTAATATATATATATTAGTGCCAATAATCGTGAATAATCATAAAAAATATATTGTGACAGCCACAATTAGATACGGTTTAGTTTTGTCTTTTTTATCTTGTTCCTTAGGATTAGTTTCTGTTATTAGTTACTCTTGTTAGTGAAATAAAGTTAAATTATAGTTTACTCCTTCTCTAAAGGCAACCTGTCATTATATATCATAATTATATGAATGTCATGACACATCTGTACCTGTTTGGGGACAACTGCTGAGACTGTTTCTGTCGAGAAGCAGAACAGAAGCAGTTTAGAACAAGTAGACAAGTATTCATGGGTTTCAGCTTTCTGTTTGTAAGAAATATTTATGGACTTTTGCCCATTCAAAAAAGATAATACTGTGTTTTGTCAGTTGATAAGGCAACACAGTGCTAGTTTTTCATCACTGAATCTCATGGATAGCTCTGAGTCTCCACATGCAGGATTTCTTATTGTTTTGGTGCTAGTGGTCGTTTGGGGAAAGAAAAGGCAGATTTTTTTCTTATGCCTTGTCCTTATTTGTTTCTTCCCTACATCAGTTTGCCAGTGTGATATTCATTTGTGTGAAGCTGTGCTGCATAAACAAACAGTGCCCAAGGCTACCTCTGCTGGTGCTACATCCACAGGCTGTTTTCTCTTCTCTTCTGCTCTGCGCTCTGACAATTCCTTGTAGGACCACAACATTCTCTGTTATGTTTATCTAACAAATATCCTGCAAGTAAAGGCAGTCTATCCACGCTCTGCACCTCACACCATTGATTAAGGCTCATTGAATCATTTCAATGCACTTGCAGAAGATTTTGTCCTTTTAATTTGAACTGATTAAAACAAGTAATGGTAATTGTACAATAGCACAATTCAAAAACGTATTGTTATCTTGCTGAAAATGATCACAATAATGCAAATAAATGAGTAGACTTGAATGGATTTTTTTGTTGAATATAATCTAAAAATGCCAATGGTTAATGTATTTTTATGTTGAATGGTTTCCCCCTAATATTAAAGAAATTGTACTGTAGTTAAACCCCCTGTTGATGTACTTGACAGTGTCATTACTATTATTTTAGCAGTGACTGAGTGCCTTGCTTTCTACTACACATCCTGTGGTAATGATACAAATGTTCCTTTGTTTTTCAGCGTCCTGTGTTCCTTTGTGCCATTACCCTGCAATAAAGTGAAGGCATCAACATTCTTCTAACTAACCCAAGGCAGACTGGGCCTACGGCTGCCACTGCTGTAACAAATGCTGCGAATCATTGTCACACGCCATGTTTCTTTCTCCTTTAACGCGGTTACATGAGTGTGCGGGGACATTTATGGACTGCCTGATCCACTGCTGCAGATTAAAACAAAATCAAAGCCAAACCTTTTCAACTCCGCGCTGTGACAAGTCTCTGCATACAGCGCACCTAAAAAAAAACTAAACATTTTATTAACAATAAAACAATCCTTGATTTTATTTTCGCCTTCTGATTCGATCCATTCCCCTCAACTGATTTTTTTCCTTAGTACCTTCTTCTTGCTTGTGGAAATGGGGTTTGTATTGATGAGCTGTGCCCCAATATTGATTTCCCATCATTCCTGGTGTGGACATTTTCTGGTCTATTATACTAGAGTCGCAGCATATTCCCCCAGCAGCTGTAAAGTGGATATATGGACAACCTGACCTTGGCAATATGGAGATAATGAAATATCCTTAATGACCCTTCCTGAAAGATTTTACAGGCTGGACTATAGACTGCCAACGCATGTACAATAATAGTTAGCAGAGGAGGGTTTTAGAGGGCCAACTAAATCCTAAGCACACTACATGCACTGGGAGGACTGTTAAGTTGGCGGTTTTACTAGGTTAATGTGACCATTAGGGTCACGCCTTTATATGAAAAGAGATCATTTTCACATACAAGGTTTGAAAGGGCCATTGCTCTGACTGCGGTGAGAAGATAACATGAAAATACCAACACATTATTTTTCAGTTTTAACTGTTTACTTTGTCGTAAAAGCTACATCTATAATTGCTTGAAACTAATTGACCAGTAAAAGCCCTTGGTAAATAGGCTGTGGAGTAATCATTCATGTTAACTTGGAGGGATAGAAGGAATTCAGAGACAATGGTTAGTTAACAGTTAATCAGAGTTTAAATTATATAATGACAGTCCAGATTTACACTATGTTTAATTTGTTGTCAGTGCCACTGGGCTGTAGTTGTAATAGATTACCCAGCTCAACTTGTCATTAGGCCTTAAATGTGTAACACTTGAGATGTGAATAAGAATGGCACTTTGCAAGTAAGCGCAACGACCTGCTGAAAATCAGGACGTGACACTTGGTGCTGAGGTGCACTTTTTACATCGTGACAGATAAAAAGTGTAGTAGTGCAGCAAGCTGATTAACATAAGTAAGTCAAGTTGAACAAACAAAATGAACTTTAAAGTGAGTGCGGATAAAATCATTTCAGTTATTACATCGAAACCGTTGTGTCAAACTGCTTCAAATGCGTATTACATTGTAGCACACAATTATAGAAAATAAAATCGAGCAAAGACTGGACTGACATAGTTAACAGACATTAAACAAACGGAGGAAAAAAATGACATTTCTGACATAATTTGGAAATGGACAAATTTGACAGACTTTTCATTTAAATGTGTCATGAGTTTTTTCTTTGGATGTTCAGTTCTACTTCTGTTCTCATTATTTTGGTTTCAGCTCTTTTTGTATCATTCTGTCTTTAATCCTCTTTTAAAAAATAGGTGGAAAATCTATATATTTCACGTTACGACAAAAATGTGTTCTACAAAGCAAAGTTAATTCAACCACGTCATCCGTACATCACTTACTTGCAAAGTGCCATCCTTGTTTACATCTGATTCCCACACACACAACAAAGACCTTGGACCACCTCCCTAACTACAGCTAAAGCACTTGTCCTGACACATTGAAGTGACATCCGCGCTAACGTCGCGGTGACGCCGGCTATCTTTGGACCGTGATGTTGATCTTTGCTGTTCTCCTCATCAACACTGAGAAAGATCGCAGCGTACGTTTGACACGATGACACAGGAGGCCCTCAAAAGTGCACGAGTCAGGAATTCGGAACTAATAGCGCAACGTTGAACTTCAGAAGATTAGCCAAGCAACGGCACGAGCCACAACCGCTTTCTTGAGAAATGTGTGTACGTGAAGCAGAGAGAAATGAAAGGCGTGCAGGAGTGGAAAGTAAGTGAAATGGTAAGTCACAGGTGGCAATATTTTGATAAAGTAATCATGCTTTCAGGAGTTCAACCTCAGATATCAGGCGTTTGGTGATTCCGCGGAGCTCCTCTCAACATGGCAGCATCAGATTTACAAATTGAAAATCATTAATAATTCTAACCAGGATGTGATAAATCTGGAATCACTCCCGATGAACCTGGACACACTTCCATAAATCAAAAAGATTACTTGGGAATTTTTTAAAACCTGACGTCAAAGTGTCAGGCTTACTAATGGTTTTTGTAGATCCCTTAGCGCGATATATCATTAATCTGAGATACATTTGAAGTGTGTCACCGGGGCAATCTGTGAGCCCGCTAATATTAGGAAAATGCCGGTTTGTGTCAATACGGAGGAGAGGGGCTGTGGAAGTGTTGCTGTGGGGTACATTTTGATCAGACGACAGAGGTAATATTTCAGATAGTATCTTTAGATTCTATAATTTCACCTCTGTGCAGTGCAGTGCTTAAACGTGGCCTGTGTGACTGTTCTGGTGGGACGTCTGCCACTCTCTCTGTGTGTGTGGGCGTTACCGCTTTGCCAAGAATATTCCACAGGGCGACAGTATAATTAAAAACATTAACCTTTTAACACATATATGTGTATTACATTTTACAGTAATGTATAATTTACCAACAAAAGGTTAATGAAGTCACTCCAATAACTTGACTAGTTAGTATAGCACATTTGAAAGGAATGAAATGAGTCTGGACACAGCTTTTAGAATAACAGTTGGATTAATGCAAACAGTCACCGTGATAGATCTTATAGATTTAGGAGGGTCAAGTGATTCTTCCTCTGTTCTATTTTTCATAGCAAACTGAGGCTTACACTATGGGCCTTAAGAGGGACCTCGCATAGATAACACATGCAAACATTCTCATAAAACCTTGAACATTGTCTACCATAGCATAGTTGACCTTCTTGTGACAACCCTGTGACTGATGATTCCGATGTGGTAACTTCAGTGACCAAAATAAATACAAATCTTCACAAAGAGTGGATGTTTTGAGTATTTTCTGCCTTAAACCGTTCAAATATCACATATACAAACCTGAAAATCCACCCTGAAATAGCTTCTTTATTCGACACGCCGCCTCCCTGAGTCTTTGCGCTGCTATTGTGAGAGAAGGAGGTATTGACCGTGATGGTGAACAGGGCACCTCTGTAATCTAAATGTCATTCAGTGAAAAGCATCTCCCACACAGCCAATGGCTTTCATCTGAATGTGCCTCCAAAAGATTCAATTACTTTTCCTCTCTTTCTTTACCCTTCTCCCCCTCTCGCTGATCTCCTCCCTTCTTCCACATGCAGTAGTTGCTTATCTGCCGTGATTATAGTCATTATCAAGTGTTCGTGTCGTCTATAGTGCGATTTCATCTGGAGTTCGACATGCTCAAGCCATCTGCCTGCGCAAACCAGCTCCCGTTTAGTAAAACATCTACTTGAACTGTAAGTCCAAGCTGCAGTAAATATTAGTTGTGTAGGCAGTGCCATAGAGTCAATGAGCATGATTTGCATTCATAAAAGTGGATGGTGTTCAATGACAAATATGGCAGTGGATTATCATTTGGACGCTTATTTACTTCACATGATTTTGTATCTCTCATGCTGACTCTTTGTTATGTGTACATATAATGCCTTAAGGTTTCTGCAAAAAAGTGTAGAGAAGTATTTATCGTGATTAAAAACATGCAAGTTATTGAGGTACATACTCATTAAAGGCAAAAAAAATATGTATTTACAATTATTGAAAAAATGAAGACAATATAATTAAGGATTTGATCAAAGTTAATTAAAATATTTTTTGAGAGCCGGACAGTAGTTTTAATCTGACGCCAACAATTTGCTGCATGCCCGTCCCTTCCTCATCCTCAGTCTAAAAAAGTATTTTTGTTTTTGTTTTTTCATCAATCATTTTATTTATGTTTCACTAATTCATCAATTTATTTATTATACATTAGACTCAATACATTTCTGGCATTTAATAAATAAACATGATTATGTTCATAAAGAATACACCCAAGTGCCCATAATTGGGCACTTGGGTGTATGTTATGTTTTTTGTTTGTTTTATCCTCTTACAGTGTACATTGCACAGGTTGTGTTGGGCCAGTGGAGCCGTGCGGGGCCGTGCGGGGCCGTGCGGGGCCGTGCGGGGCCGTGCGGGGCCGTGCGGGGCCGTGCTGGGCCGTGCGGGGCCGTGCGGGGCCGTGCGGGGCCGTGCGGGGCCGTGCGGGGCCGTGCGGGGCCTTGTGGCAGCCCAAGAAAGGGTGATGTCTAGTCTAAGACAGCTGCTCTTTTTCTGTTCAAAATCTGTCCCTCGCTCAGTCGTTTAGGTTTTCGGCAGATGACAGAGAGAGAGGGGGAGAAAGAGACAGAGAGAGACAGTGATAGAGAGAGAGAGAGAGAGAGAGAGAGAGAGAGAGAGAGAGAGAGAGAGAGAGAGAGAGAGAGAGAGAGAGAGAGAGGGAGGAGGGGGCGGAGTTTAGGCGTGATGGAACAAAACTCATTTTTGACAATGACATCAAAGGAGACGGCTGCTTTTGTGTCTGAAGAGGAGCATGTTTGAAGTGTTGTGAAGACAGTGGAGTGGTACAGGGCGAGTTCAGCCTGTGATTATCTGAAACAACTGTCAGAGTGACACCCCAATAATGATGTAGCCTCTCTCACCTGCACATGCACCACCAGCAAGAGACTTCTACACACTTCACTGCTGCACACAAATGTATAAGTGATTAGAAATACTCTTTTTAGGTATAGTATTGCAAGGATTTTTGAGGAAAAGTGAACAATTAACTTAAAGCTGGCAATATGGTTATACCGGATGGTTTCATTTATTAATATTGTTCAAATTCAGTGTGTCAAGAAGTGTTTAGCTGTGTTAAGGCAAGACACTACAGGTGAGTAGGAAAACATCTTTGAATTTGAAGCTTCTCCTTTAGTTTACTCAAATAAATGTAAATCCAAATTGTATTGCATGTTTTTCATATAGAAATAAGGCACAAATTCTCCTGGCGGCAGGGAAAAGGCCATCACAAAAACATGGATGACACAAACTGAGCTGACGATCAGGGACTGGACTGACATATTCATTGACATGGAAAACTGAAAAAATCCCATATGGTCTTAATCTGGAAAAGGACAAATTTGACCGATGCTAGACTAAATGGGACTTGATTCATGGATTCATGGTGTGCCGTTTTTTTGTCTTTTTTGTGTGTGTGTGTGTGTGTGTGTGTGTGTGTTCTTTCTGGTCCTTTTTCTGTTTGATGAGTTTTGTATTTTGTTGTTTGAATCCCGACTCCAACAATTTACTGCCTTACTCTCTCATCCCCCATTTCACACGGTCCTGTCCTGTCTAATAAAGCCTACGGGACACAAAAATAATTAAATATCTACACATCCTTCTGTAAGTTCTGTCACTATATTGTTAAGTACAGGTTTGTAAAGTCTGGTGTGTGTAAGAGCTACTTTAAATGCCGATCTTTATGTCTCTGTGGGAGAAAGTTACAATGTCCCAGAGAAGTGAATATATCAAAATAATCAAAACATAGATTGGACGATGGTGTTTCCGTGTGAAAGCATGAAAGTATTCTGAGAGAGTAAACTGACTAGGGCTGCAACAAGTGAATCGATTAATCGCAACTAATCAATTTAAGTTCTTCTTCTTTTCATTCTTTTTAAAGGTTTTTTTCCAACATAGGCTTTCTTGGACAGGAGCGTACAGCACCAAAAAAAAGCTAATTGTACGGGAATCAAACTCCTCACATGGAGCCTGGCATATGTGCTGCCGCCTCGGTCACCGGGCAGCACCGATGTTTCTATTTCTAATGGAAATAGTAGATACTGGCTGTATTTACATGATCATTAAAACGTTCAACAAATGATATTGTATCCAAGAAAAGTTTTATTGCTATAGTCAAAGAACAAAAATCACAAATCAGGAGCTTGCTTCAGCGGTGAGGTGCAACATAAAACAATGAATAATATTAACAGCAAAATATATAAACTATGATCAAATGCAGTACTATAAAATAGGCTGAAATAGAACAGCGAGAACAGAACTGTGCACAAAAAACACAAGGGAAAAGTGTATCGTTTGTGAGCTTAAATACTTCATTAATATTGATATCGGCAAATATCAGTTACTGTCTATCACTGCAAAAAACAAAATCAATATCAGACCATATTGAAATAACGTTTAATTTGGGCTTCACAACCATACAGGGAACAGACAGTATGTGCTGACAACCATTCACTCTAACTCACCAATTCATTTAACTATAGCGATATTCTGGTCCAGATAGTAATAATAAAGGATTTGTGTCATCAAACATATAGTTTTTTTGCACAATCATTATAGCACAAGTGTTTTCTGCCCAATTAATGGTTGTCTTACTGGTTTGCTTTGCTAGATTTATTTCTGTAGAGAATTTGAGCAGAGTTGGTTGTACAAGCCAGATGCTCTTAGAAGAAACAGAAGACGTGTTTCCCCTTGTGGGCAGAGCAATGGAGGAGTGAAATATGTTCTCACCAGAATAATCAAGTCCCGTTACAAAATAAGACTGAGCTGAACGTTTAAGTTGTATAAACTGTTACCATAAGAACTATATTCTTTACGTTTCAGCGGAGAGTAAAGCAGGGGCAGCCCTTCTCTGACTCCATTGTTCTGCTCTGACAGACTTTGACGAAGGAGCCGAGTTGACGGACTTCACAACAAGTGCCTACGACAGCCGTACAAATTAAGGATGACTTATGACGAGGTCCTGTGGTCGCAACGGTATAAAGTACACTGGACTATATTTGTGTCAGATCAGCCAATGATGATAATGAATTCCTGTGGTCGAGTTTCGAGTCCGTGCCAAGGCTGAAATGAGTGCATTAAGTATCACGTCTGTTCATATGAGGGTAAAGCCGTGTCATTTTGTAAAACCAGTTTCTCCTTCTATTTGTTTAATTTAGAGTCAGTTTTAGCCACAGAGTTGTTCTTCGACTCGTACAGAGTTGTAGTTGAATTTTATACCTGATTTAGCTCTAGATTAGAACTGTAATAATCTAATTTGATTTGATCTGGTGGTATTTGGAGGGCCAAATCTTATACCATGTCTTATATTTTCCTCCTTTAGTTAATTTGGCATATAGAACCTTTAAAAAGCTATATCTGCAGAATTGTCTAAATTTAGTAATGGAGGCAACTAGAGACAAAATAACACACTTTCTATGATTAACCCTTTTAAATATTAAGGATATTTCTTCTTTAGAGCAATAAAAAAGGCAACAATTTTGAATTTCCATGGAAGAAATGTCATCTAGTACATTCTTTTTTCCCTCAACTGTAATTGCTCTTGACAAAAAGTATAATTTGTGATCAAGCTATGAAATATCTGTAAACAATATGAAAAACTGTTGTGGGCTCAAAAGTATTTGTCCAGTATAACTTATGATCAGGATGTTTTTTTGTGTGTCTGTCATAATATCCAATAACATAACCAAACAATGTAAAATACAACTGTAAATGTCTTTAAAACAAGGCTGTTTCTGAGTGGTTTTCATTTGCCAAAATCACTTTGATGTTCATATTTTGTGATATTCTGAGGTTTATCTTTATTGCTCCATTGAAATGCTTTATTTACAACCTTTTGAATGGCCGATATACTTTAATAGAAGGAAGTTCATTTTACTTTTAACATTTAGATTTAGGAAACAATGTATTCCAGCAGGGGTATTACTTTATCTTTTGTATAGCCTTATAATCAGCTCAGCAGTGGCATCAAAGAGTGGTAGTTCTATACATTATTTGGAGAATAAATTAAGAACAACCCCTGAGTTTGAGCTTTGCAGTTTCTTGTTCATTCTAAACTTCTTGTGGAATCATTATAAGATGGTTTAATGATGTATTTCAGTGTGTTTGACTCTATATTTGGCGTCAGTAGTTTTCTAGTTCTCAGAGCCTGATGATTGTATCCATACAGTGCATGACCTTTCAGGGAGAATGTCAATAGGAGGATCTGGTTACCTATGTTAGTGGAGGCAGAGGAGGAACCTAATTGCTCCCAGTGAGTGCAGCCGGAGCACTTGATTAAACCTTGGACCATTCTCATGTTTTTCATTTGTGTGCTGACGACCTTCCTCTGGACTCAAATCAGGTCCGCTTTCCTCTGGAGACCGCGGTGGCCCCAGCCTCTGCCGACTGCAGCTCTTTCAAAGCAGCCGCCATCAAGTCTGTCCCGAGAAGCCAGACACTGGTTGATGCAACGCAAAAAGGAAAATTATGACGACGAGTGAAGGTGGAACTATTAACAAAAAGAGAATGTATCTGTGCTATAGCAGGTTTCTTCAACATTCAACGTTTCTGAGCAGCGGGACCAAGACTCAAACATTACGTTACTAAACACACAATTGTTGGAGTTGGGCCATGCGTTTTGCCCGAGGACACAACTGAAATAGATAATCAAAACATTTGACCACATCTGTAACCATTTTGTATTCTTCCATTCTTATGCTAAAACATGACTATGCGCTCTGAAGCTAATTTTCCGTATATATTTTCTGTCAGATCAAGCCATGAAGCAATAGTGAGGGAAGAAAAAAGGAAATCTCAATTATAGAGCTCGACTGACCCACCTGCCATTAGCAAGATGAATTAGCGCAGTCCATGCCAGTGACAAGAGGGAAAATGATCCTGGAGCCTGTGGACCTGGGCTCTCAGACAGCTCCAGGAAGTAGACAGGGGCCACACAGACCCCAGGGACAGGGACACAGAACATACAAGACTACACGCAATACTATAGGCACGGTGTGGTAGAAGGAAAGTGACTGTTATTTTGTATTTAATCTATTATGGGCCATTTAGATCATATTGTTGATATAAATTAATTTTCTGTGTAATGTCAACATCATTATCAGATCTAGTAAATGTATCTCTGTTCAAATGTGAAATGTTATCACAATCTTGCTCTCTTCACACTTTAAAGGTCCTACATTCTCTCTGTCTAAAGATAAAAACACCTGGTGAGGTCAGTTGTTGGTTATCCAAGGCCAAGAGGACATTTAAAGGGGACAAAATATGTAGAGTCGACTTTAATGAACTTTAAACATTTAAATTAAACTGTGTTTTCTTGTCATCACCTTAATCAAAGTTGTATTTTCATTGATCCATGCATGTTTGACTTAATCCTGTATTATCTGTCAGCTGAGGCCCGAGTGCTCAGAAAGTTCCTGTTTTCACCTTCCCCCTATCCCCACCCATTTCCCTGAACTTAGGTACAACTGGTTGAATTTTTTTTAGCATCTTTTGTAAAATAAACACATATAAATGACAATCCACTGCTCATCACTGTAAAATGTCGCCGTGAAGAGGCGGGGCTTATCAGTGCTGCAATTTTGAGAGGAAGACATTGACCTGTTTCTATTAGTATGCTGTTTTAGATCTATATTGTGGTTTACGGTGAACAAAATGTAAAATGATGATCTAATTCTGTTATAGTCAAATGCCAAGTATCTGGGGGAAAAAAGCACAATACATTTCCTTTAACACATTTTAGTGTTTTAACAAATGTATTAGCTCGTATATTGAGTATGCATTGTTAACGCAACCTTCTTTATAGCCAATCTAGTGATAAACTGACCTGTTCCAGCTGTGCAGAGCGTTGAGGTGTGATGGCCAGAGGTGATAGGATGACTGATGGCATGCAAAATATGACATCATGCCAGTGGGCAGCATTTGGCGCAGAGAGGTCACAAGTCTAATGACTTCCTTGGGCTTTCTTACACTTTTACAATGCAGGAATCAAGGTTATGTCTGTCGCAAATGTACAGGTAATGTGTATGATTCAGATCCTTCATAAAGGAGCCTAGATGCTGCTTCTCATGTGTGTATCTGGACCAGTCTGTCCTCGGCCCGAGCGCTCACATCTGTATTTGTTCTGCTCTGAATCATAGGTGGCCCAAAGCTGTCTTGATAAATAGCCACTGCAGGCAAGTATGGTGTATGCTCTCTGACACTATAGGTCACGTAACCTTGTTGTCGGGCCTAAGACTAATGCAATGTGAAGTGTCAAGTTATTATACCGAAAACTAGGGAACCCTGAGCCACTGCGGTGATAGCAAGCGGATGATACAAGGCAAGGTGAATGTAAAAAGGTCATAAAGGGAGGAGGTACCCTGCAAATGAGAGCGTATAGGTGGGAGAAATATTCAGCGCTAAGTGGCTCGTGTTGGAGGTGAAAAGGTAGTTCTGGTATAGTCAATGTAAATCATAATTGGCTGCTGAGGAGGCTGGTGCAATGCAGAAACACAATGCTGACTGGCGTAGTCGTACAAGATGCCAGGGAAGGGAACGTGTTTGTTTACTTTCAGGAGAACTAAATAATGCAGTAATAATCCTCCATGCCGTCTCCAGAGCAAATGCCTCAGCACCTGTCAAGAAATCGGCAGCACGGGTGTCTATGGAGAGGTTTGCAAGCAGAAAACATGTTATTATCACAAAGCCAAGTAAACTCGAGTAATTGTCTGCAGATGGCGAAAACAAGCCACAGCTGTTAATACAGTGTGAAAACATAAGATATGAAATATAAATGTAGAGGCGGAGGGACTGGGAGCAAACGGCATCAGACCACGAGCTAACGACTTCCCATTACACACTGTTGTAGCCTATAGCCACGCAACGAATGCTAACAACCTATGGAGGAGGCCAATGTGGTGGAAAAATGACACGTTAGTTGCAGCAATTAACACAAACAAAGCAGCTGGATGGGAAAATTAGCAAAGTTTTTCAGTGTCAAATGGATACATTTGTGTGCGTCGAGTGAAACGTTATTATGAAAATGAGTCTTTAGTTTGAAAGAACATTTGTATTCTCACATCTTACACACATCTTTGGGTGTATGCAACGCTGTGATGTGGCCAACTTATGAAACTAGCAACTGAAGATTTTTGAAACTTCATCCATTCATACGCTTCCCCATACAAACCAACCAAGTGTACATAGAAACATTTCTTCTATTCACAAAGCATTCATTCATAAATTAATCCTTTGTGAAGATGTCAAAGGTTTTTGCCTTTTTCTTCTCTTATATTCTGGATTTTAATGATTTTTGAAAATGTTTTGTTGCCTGTCATGTTCAAAATAAAATGAATGAATGAATGAATGAATGAATCAATCAATCAATCAACCAACCATATCCTCCTGAAAATCTAAGTTACCGTAATTTAAACTTTGAACTTTAAACTGGAGCACTCCACTTCATGGTTATTGTTTCTCTCCATTCAGAGAATACATTAAAAACACAAAATTAAACTGCACATTGTCAAACTCAGAATAAACAACTGTGATACTTCTGATGATACGATACGGTATGTTATACAGGACAAGAGCGTGTTTGCAATGGCAGCCCACTTTTGCCTTGCTTCACTGTCAGAAAAAGCTGTGCAAAATATCTCAAAAGTAAATTGTACAGCAAAGAGTTTGTGAGAACTGGGAACAAGTTTGACATGTTAAATATGTTCTTCCTCCTTTCACGGTTTTAAAATTAGGTACGCCAGTTTTAAGATTCTATAGATTGAAGGCTGCCCTGCATGATGTCTGATACCAAGAGCTCAGTTAATTAAAAAATAACTAATATAATAGATAGTAATAGGGTTTGCTGTTATGACAAGCCAAAATTAATGTGATTTTTCCTCTGCAAAAATGCCTTGGGTGTATTTAAATTACAAAACACTTTTCTCCCTTCAGAGCATTGAAAAATTGGATATTCACCTGTAAAATTAATACTATTTTTGATTCAAGTAATGTGTAAGTAATTATTTAGTAGGACTTTGGGTCATTCCTCACGTTTAATGACAATTGATCAAAAGAACCTGCTTCGGTGTTTTTACACATTTAACAAGAGGGCAATTTTTAATCAAAAGCGAAGGAGCAATATGAATTTCAACGCTGTCAAGTAAATTATCCTCATCTCTCAGCACTTGAACTTATTGACTCTGCATAAAAGTCTACTCCATCATAAAGACACGCATAAGCCCCATAGGAGAAAAAAAATGATGTGTCAATGTATAGCAACATGAGGACGGCGTACATCTCGGCCATCTTGCTCGAGTCGAGACGAGTGGACGGGAAGAGAGCGGCGGGGGGAAACGAGCCAGGGGAAGATGTACAGAGAGCCGGGATCAAGTGTTAATTAACTGTACTGTTTTAAGCTCAAAGGCCACTGCAGGACTCATCTCTTAATAGAAGCGGTGCAGTGTGTGCTCTAGTATATCCACTGCTCACTAAATCACGGTACACTCACCGCCTGTCTCTCTGCTGCTCCGGACGCAGGTCTCAATCATTATTATGACTGGAGATTGAAACTGTTAGTCAAGCTTGTCCAAATTCTTTTTTTTCCTTTCCTTTTTAATAGTGCCAGACTTAAACGTATTTAAACGCAGGCCTGTCACAATAACACGTTTTGAAATACGATTGAAAGTGCTACTGCGATAAATGATCATATTGAAAGTACTGACACAATTAACTTAACCTTAAATACGTAACCATTAAAAGGATGCGCTGCGTTATAGAAATAGCTGAATGAACCAATCATTTCCCATAGAAGTTACTTATTCAACTCTCTACAGCTCACAACTTATGGTACTATGCAGCGAAGAAAATGTACACATGATAAATACTGAGCCCTTAAATATATTGTTCCAGCTTTCAGTTATTGAACGATAAGTCGATGTAGTAATTATCGTGACAAGCCTATTTATATGGAACATTATATCAGATTTTTAGTGTGCAGTAGTGTCTGTAGTAAGGACATTTATGTTGTTGTTTTACAAGAAAACAACTTGGATTTAAATGCAGTGTAACATTAAAAGGCTACTGTATGTACGCATTTACTGTTGCTGCTACAAACGCTTCCAAAAATGTTAGTTGCGACAAATAAAGTGTTGCCTGTTGTGCTGATCTAATGAATCAAATCTATTCTGCAATCCCTTCCATTGAAACGTATATGTTTTATTCTCAACTGGTCAATTAGCATGATGTAAATATAATGTTGGGAAATTAAGCCTTTAAACAAATCCATGCTAACAATAAATCAAAGCATGGTATATTGAATCTACAGCCCTGCCTTAATGATATAAATGATATCTTTCTGTAATTTAATTGGCACAAGCTTGGTGCATATTGCTAATAAAATTCTGCATTTCCATATTTAATGACGCATGCCATTGCATACCATATTTTACTTAGAAAATGTCGTCTTAAATGAACCCTAGAAAAATCTCTAATAGGCATAATTCCACTGAATGCAATTTCTTTATTTAAGGGTTCTTGGGCAAAAGAGAGAGAAGCAAATGCAAGGCAATTGTTTTTTATGAAACACTGAAATAAGCAAATAAATAGATCATATTGCTAAGGTAGTGCTGACCTACAATTTATTAGCTATACAACATGCTTCAAGCCGTACAACCCCACATGATTAGCTGGCTGTATTTTTGCTTTAAAAGTGTTTGGCTTGGCTGGTTTGTGGTGTGAGGATGAAGATATGATTTCAGGAGAAAAGTGCTCCATTAAGTTGGGCATCGGTTGACTGGGCAAAGACTTACCCAAGGAAGGCCGACTTTATATTTAAGTCATACAGTAACATCCCTCTCTCCACTTCCTTGTCGTTCACACCACACTCTGACAGGGGTGCGTCGCAATCACACCAAACACATTCACCAGAACATAGTAAACATGCTTATGTTTGAGGTTAACAATTTTGCCCAGTTTATTCAGCTTGACTATTTTGGTGACCTTTATAATTGCACCTCCTGGTTTAACATGAGCAGCAGATGTGGCATATGTGGAGATATGCTGCATTCATTTGCTCCTCGGAAACACTGGGAAAGGTTTTTCCAAGTTGAAAATGCTCCATAAACACTCCCAGTCGTGAAGGACTTCAGCATCTGACGTCACCTGCTGTGTGGAGCTCTTTGAATAAACATTACTACATTTAGAGGTTTACACAAACACACAATCATTACCTGATAACATCTTTAGATTGTTATGTTATTGTTCAAACTGTCAGAAAATTGCATCCGTAGTGTGTAAGTTGTCCATACATTTTTGACCAAATGCCACTTATTAATGACTCAAATAGAGGAATACTTTTTTTAGAACTCAGTTCAATTTCCTGTAATTTTGTACATTTAAAATGTTCTTCACAAAATAAATTATGATATTATGAATATATGAATTATGATACATTATTATCACAGGGACTATCCCACCAAAAATGAGTTGTTGACCCAGGTTCACGCACACATTTGTTTTTAAAGCTCCATAAAATGAATGTATTTTTTTACTTGATGTGATGATTATATTAGGATTATTACTAAACAATACTCCTATCTGGCTGTATTTACAGCTTCCCTCTTCAGCACTTCCTCTCTTCCTGCCCTGTAAGGTTTGGCTCCACAGACAGGGGAAAGGAACTGTGTGGTGAAAATGAGAATAAATGGATGTCAATTTCCATGTGGGATAGGTAACCAATGATCCGTTAATGCAGGCTCTCCACAATAGACAGACAGAATGGGAATTAGAGGTGCCTGACATTTCAGTTAATTGCACTAACCGTGTCAGCTCAGCACTAGGCCCAAAGCAGGTTTAGTGTTCACCTCCTGCCACGGCTCCTGCGAGAGCCGGGTGCTTATCTGTGCTCTGCTTAAGTGTTATCATTACTGCATGTACACCTTATGTATACCCTTGAATGGATTTTGACTTTGAGAAACGTGATGTGTTAATGGTTGTAATATGCAATTAATTGGTTTAGTATGAGACTCTGTGTTTGTAGGTTTCCTTTTCAGTCCACTGAACAATGGCCAGGAAAGACACCCTGGTCCTTAAATGTGTAAGATATGTACAACTTATGTTACATTTAACTATTTTATGCATTTATAATGCTTTATAAACATGTTTTTATGCACTGTGATGTCAATTGATCACATGCAGGAAACGATACAACTTGAAAGTCCATGAAAGAAACAGGTTTATTCATGTTGAAATGACACAAGTACCACAAGGAAGACTCTTGAGTCCAGGGCGTAGTCTGGTTAGAAAGAAACACTAAACAGCTTTAATACATTAGATCACTGCCACAAATCATTTGTCATGACTTTCAGTTTCAGAATCACACACAATAGAAAAAAGAGAAAAGAATTTCAGCACCCTGTTGAACAGAGCTGGAAATGTACAATTCTGAATACTGAAACCTGTATGCATTACACTTTTTATAGTGTTTTTTAGTCTTTTTCAATGGTTTAGTAACAAGATGAGCAACATTCAAAATGTTTTCTTTGATATTTACAACAGTTTTACTGTTTTGGTGTTAATTTATCAACAACCCTTCATAAAAGCCACACACCATCATTTTTTATTCAAGCCCCACACCTTTAGCCATCTAATCTATTAATATTGTTATTTTGTTTTTTATTTTTGTCATTTTAAGTTGCACATAAGCAACAGTATTTTATTAAAAGATTAAAATATACATTAGATTACATAGAGAATGGAGAGTTTACAGTGTTAAAGATGTTGTCCAAAAGTACGTACAAAACATTGAATAAAATGAAATAAAAATGTGATGGTTTGATTTTGTTTAGAGGTAGTAAGTGAGCACTCTAAGCTACAGAAATGATTAGTCTGTGTGAGCTGGAATGAGGTAAAAATGCTGTGTTCCGATTGGTGGATGTATAATTACTCTTATTCTATGTACAACTTTTCAAGTGTAACTTGGGGCTGCTCCTGCATGCTCAACAGAAAATGATCAATCGAGGGGGGCCTTGTAGTTTCCAATAAGTAGTACAAAAGAAATGTTTACATATGTACATAACATCAACATCAAATTATAAAATATGGAAACGTGTCATGTTATAGTCAAGCAATCAATTATGCCTCTTTATGTAGCAGAGTATGAATAGTGATTTCCTTGTACTAATGTATATGGCTGTAAGGCTTAATAAATCTTCAAAGTAACTACAAAGCTGCCATTGAGCTGTCAGCGCAAGCATTGTTGACTTGCCGGACAAGACTGCATTGTGCATTACAGTCAAAGAAAGAGCCGTGCTAATCTGCTAAGCATTGTAAAGGGGAACTCAATTATTAAAATGGAAGTATGCATTTAAATCAACAATCCAACAAATAGCCTTTTAATATGTCATTAAACGTCAATCCAAATGGAGCGTGGTCGTTTAGTATCTAACATCAGGAGAAAATGTTGGTCTGAGAAGTTAACTCGCATTTATGTGTGCTTACCCCTCCAACAAACAAATCATAAGACTATGTCGAGACAATACTTGTGTTGATTTTGATGTGTGACAAAAACGTATAGAAAGTAATGTCGTAATGAAAAGGCGTTTTAAGTGTCCTCTGTGAGTTGGTCGCCAGTTTAAGAGTCCACTGCCGGCTTGAGGATACAGTAATGGTGGATCAATCCGAGGTATCAGAGTGCACACTTCCAGGTCTTTCTGCTGCAGATATCACAGAAGACGGCGCTATAGCATCCTGCCATCCCCCATTAGTCTAGGACAAAAAGATTGAGATTACGATCACATTCAGTGCAATATGAACCCCATGGATTTGTGAACGCTCTGTATATGGTATGAGAAGGAGAGACATTGATTGTGTTAATGTGTCACTTCATGTTAAACATTGCACGACCTGGAGCATTCTTTACAGTAGCATCAGCAAAGAGAAACAAAACTGTATCAGCCAATGGGAGCTTTTTTTAAATGGGTGTCTAAGCAAATTCTTGCAGCGTCCGACAGCTTGTCGCTCCATATTTTGCTGTCAGAGGGGCAGAGGGTGAGGTGCGGGGGAGGGGAGGGGAGGGAGGTTGAGGTGGGAGAGCTGAGTGGATGTGACAAGGCAGGGCCTCGCTGAGAAGCCAGTCTTAGTTGCCCTGGCGTTGCCTCGCTCCAGGCGCCACCTAGCCTTTACTGGATCCTCTACGTCACTAGCACAGAGCTAAAGGTTAGACTATGCAAATGCATCTATAAACCTCTTTCTGGGACAAAATATAGGTTGTGCATCTGCCTCAGCAGCTCATGTGTGGCAGTCTTTGGGTTTATGATATGTTAAAGACATGGTGTCACTGGCACTTTGACTTGTGATCATAGTGCAGTCAGAGGAGCCACTAGGCACAGGTTTACACTGCACATGGAAGTGAGAAACCTGGTGAGAAAGTACAAACCGTTTGATCCTACTGCAAGCTGACATCTCAAGAGCTTATAGCAAGAGGGCCGGAGCGCAACTAACAGACACTGAACTGGAGCCTAGCAAAACATTGGTTTACACCATTTTCATTTTTATTTTTCAAGTAACATTATTTGTAACGTGTATAATAGGAATCACAACATACATAGCCATACTGGTGTTGTGAAACTGTCTGCTTCTCAGCCGCTCCTCATCAGCTAAATTAATCTTTACTCTGATAGCGGCAGATTATGTGCTGCTTTTGCAAAAAGGCTCCATATCAAACCTGATCAAGGAAGATGAAATTCATGTCTGGAAAGAGCTGCGGGCCATCACATGTTCACAGATAACACTCAGGCAGAACCGTTCAAAACAGCTAAAATGCCCCAGATATATACAACAGCTTCATTTTAGGTTCAGTCACCATCAGTGTTTAAGTCACAAATTGCACCAATATGATTTTAGAAACATGTTTAAGGAAGTACAAAGTTACAGTTATGCAAGTTTTTTTTTTTTTTTTACAAATGTTTAAAGTGTACTTACATTTAAGCCATGTGGACTATACATTGTGATCCCCAGAGCATCATTGTATCCTCCCGTCTGACTGATAACACGGTGCTGGATATCCACCTGCAGGGGCAGAGAGAGTGGACACCGCGGTCAGCTCAACCTGCAACATGCTGACCGAGACCAACTGTAAACATGCTTAGTGAGGCAACAGAGACTGACTGGTGGAGGGACAAAAAAAGGAAACTATAAAAATAAAATTTAAATACTTTTGGCATTTACTGCAAAACAAAATTGCAGATTGATTTCATAAGCATGCTTACAGCCATCTGCAATATGGCTATGGGATAAATAATACGAGGAATATTTAAAGGTGTTTAGAGGTGCCATTTAACATTTCTGGTGGAGGGCCCACTGCAGCCATATAGCTGTTATTTACTATATATATATTATTATATTCCTGGAAGATTCCAGCGTATGGCATTTTACTTCAAAGATTTTACTTCATGGAGATAAGCCGGTGGTGCCACAAAGCCAAGCTACAGGTGAGGTCTGCGGGGAGGCAAGCTTACTCACAGTAAGAAGGCATGTTTTTCAAGGTATTTTTGAGCAATAAGAACGTGATTCTGTTTAATGTCAAACTGTAGAACATTCAAGGCATCTCCATGGAGACAAGCAGGTGGTGGGCCCTCCCCTTGAAATGTACATAGTGCACCTTTAACCTTATGATTAGCACAAATACATTAACCACGTAATATTGTGTATTTTGTGGCAGGATCAAACTTACAAAATGGAGGACAGGACAACAACAGACAATAACTAGATGTCAGAGACAGACAGGTATAAAGGAAAGAAGGCAGAAGGGAAATACCAAGAACACTAACTCAAGAGCTCAAGTCAAAGCCAAATGCATTTCTTTGTGTAACTGTGGTGGGAACGGACTACTATTTTGAACATATTTGGTGCTGTACATTTTGATAAAGAATATATATAGCTCTGTATACAGGCAAAGGGACAGTTATCTGTACTGATTCACCTGTCCCCTGTAACAGCAGCTCCTACAGTACCTGGGCCTGTACATTGGCTCTAACTTGTGCCCCTGGGTAAGAAGTTTAGACTATGCATGCTCAAGAACATGTCCCCCGAGTGTTGGAGGCTAAAAGAACCCGAGGAACCTGGAAAGGGAAGATGTGAGTGTCTGAACACATGAAAGG
Source organism: Eucyclogobius newberryi (assembly GCF_026437365.1). Lineage (NCBI taxonomy): Eukaryota > Metazoa > Chordata > Actinopteri > Gobiiformes > Gobiidae > Eucyclogobius > Eucyclogobius newberryi. The sequence goes on along the minus strand of NW_027316278.1, from coordinate 15,668,504 downwards.
AGCTACCCTAAAGGAGGGAGGACACTGCACACACACATACACACCACACAAATCAGGTCAGACACTAGGACAGACCCACAAAGCAAGCAAGAGGCCTACAGAAGGGGATGAAAAAGAGGCTAAAGAAGACTTAAGGGGAGAGTCCTGCTAATACAAATGAATGAAAACCACAGGACACGGAGCGGTGCGAGGGGTGTGGGTGCTAGGTTCTACATGAGGTGGGTCTCCTGAGCCCCAAATTATATCACATCACAGCCTACAGCTGAACTAAATATTTGGTGGAGGAGGGTCGGATGGGCAATGACAAATAAAGAACAAGAAGAAGCGTATGAAAAGACCAGTACCAGTAAACATGTTGGTTAAAAGAGTGTTTTTGCTCTCAGCAGAGTCCAGCTGAAACTCTTCGTCTTTCATCTGGAATCCTGGGTGCAAGAGAAAGGGACCACTGCATAAGCTTACCACATCCCCACGGCACGTCACAGTCTTCAGTATCATATTACTCTATATAATGAGCACTCTATATAGTGCACTAAGTATGCCCTTTTCCTACTTTGGTGAATTGCTCATAATACAATGTAAATGTGATTAAAACCGCTGCAGGTAAAATGCTCCCAGCCATTATGTTCTCCTTTACTTAGCATAAGGCAGTGGCATTCAGGGGAACTACATACCATTATATTACAAATGTCAGAAGTTGACAGAAATTCAGGGGAAAACAAATCCCATGGCACCATTCTGAATTCTAGCCTTTTTTTATTTTGCCAAAAATACATGTGTTTTCGGTTCACATGTCAGAAACGCTCTCTTTATGCATGAGTTTGCTTGGCATCAACTGTCTTATAGACAGGAGGCTCTGTGATCCCCGAGCTGGGAGCAGGCCTGTCACTCTGTATGTGAGAGCTGCATGCGAGTCAGGTGTATGGAGCAGGTTCAGGGCTGACGTGAGAGCACACTCTTATTTGGGTCTGTTGTTTTGCTGTTGTCTATATGCAGTGCCTACCAGAGTTAGGTGTGGTAGGGGAGTTGGCCTGGCTGTTCTGCACTGCAGCGGCTGCAGCGTGTGCCGCATTTACAGCTGTCTTGGCAGCATACAGGTTGGCTTCTTCCTGAAACTTGCCGATATTTTTCTTGTACCGGATCCTTTTGTTGCCGAACCAGTTGGATACCTGCGTGGGAGAGCAGAGGGGGAGGAGCAGAGGGGGAGGAGCAGAGGGGAGTCAGACGTCAAGAAGTCACAGCAGCGTACATGGCAGTGTTATTGTTTCAAGATGTCATGTTTGGGTCCATCAAGTACCCAATTCCCAGCCCCTGCAGTAATGTCCGCCGGGTACACAAGCTAATTAAGCCGTAATCAGGAGCCACTAGTGTCTCCTCATGGCGGGGAGCGTGACATGCTCTTAGCTCCGTCTCCTGACAAACAGGAAGCACCAGGGGCTTCTTCTGCACATACTGACTTATCACAACTATCTCCATAGATACTATACCTGCCTCAGTGAAATGTGTGCAAACCAAACATGTTAGTTATAAAAACCCTCACTCATAAAAAACTGAATAGAATTGTATGAATAATACTTCATATTTCACATGTATTTAAAACATGCTATACTGTGGTTTATGTGCATTATCATTATCCACATACGAGGTCATACGAGGTCATACGAGGTACAATTCACAGCAGTGTTTGGTTTAAAAAAAAAACATGGCAAACACAGTTTTAGCAGAGTTACAGCTGTAATGCAGTTCATAAACTCAAAGTACAAATGAAGTATATAGTGTAATATAGTCCAGCAGATACAAATGGCTAATTTTGCAGAATATAAGTAGTGGTATGTGACATCAGTCAGAGCTTAAAGTTGTGCACCTCTGTATGAATGCTGGCTCTGCAATAACAGAGGAATAATAATGAGATGATGCTTGCTTTTAATGGTCCTATAAATTAGAGTGTGTTGTCGCGGTGCTGCTGCCCCCTCTCAGGCCATGCAGCCCACGGCTGGACCAGCCAAAGAGCAGCTGCCCCTAATGACGCTTTATTTAATTTCCACCCATGTGCTTAAATTTTAATATCCCCAGCAGCTCACCAATGCTGTGGCATAAAAACGGACTGGATTCGCAGGACATCAGATCATTTCTATCCTGCACGTCTCAGTGCTCTAAATCTTTAATATCTAGGCAATTAAAATTAATGACCATTCAGGCAAGGCCCACCATTGGCATGGTTTCCTTGACACCAATTGTTTGATGGGTTTACCTAGAGGTTAAACTAACAAGCAAGGTTTAATTGGAAGCAATGAAAGCCCTGGCCATCATCATTTTTACTTAACCTGCTTATAGTGGATTCTAAGGGCCAAAGATGATCCAATACATTTGCTCTTTCAGACAGCTTCGAGTGGCCACTAGCAACCATTTTAATGCATTATTTAAGGAAACTGTGACTGTCAAGGGAGCTGAAAGTGTCAAAATGTGTTCTGGATTTTGAGTGAATCCCTGTCACAATGGCAGGATTCATTGTAAATATTTTCTCACTAATCGAAGCATAAAATCACTTTGCTGTCAACACTCATTTGGCAGATTCCATTATAGTTCGCTTGTGAAACATTATGGTGTTGTAAGATTGGTCTAACTCTGCCTTTCTGAGCATTAGGACAACTTCCTACTCTTCCACACATACCGTATTCTCCCCTGCCCACTGAACTCCGGCTTCAGTGATTCTGGAGATCAGCTAAATATTGAACAAACGCAGCCGCTGGAAGGTGTGGAGCACAACCCAATCTACTGAACTAATTCCCTTTTATCTTGTGGCAGGCCATGCATTCAATTGACTCTTGTGTGTGGAGAGAAGCAGGTCTTAGAGGCAGTGAATTACCTGACATCAGCAGCCTCAAAGGCAGCACATGTATAATGACTGGCCCATGTGCTGCCTTTGCACAGCCTCAAAAGGGAGCAGCGCTGTGTAACTTAAAGTTAATCAACTATTTCACCTTATTTCAGCTGCATGCTAATCAATGAAATGCAATACATGATCTTTCCATGATCGGCAATACATGTGAGGTTAGAGAGCCCTGAGCCTTAGCACAAATACAAAGGAGGTGCTACTGACTGTAGAGCCATCAATTATACAAGACATATTAATAATGTATAGGAACTCAAGTCAGAGTTTCTCCAGATTGACTGTGATCTGAAATATTGAAAAGTGTCACTTAGAAAGAGTCTATACATTTTGTGAGGGTCAATTAATCTAAAAAAAGAAAGAAAGAAAAAGTAGTGTTCTTTGGTCTTTTATACACATATAGTACGCAATGAAATATTGCTAACTAAGAGACTCCTCTCTGAGCTGAAAACCCTGGACATTGCTTGGATTTGAAATGATTTGTGTGAAAGTGATCCTGCTGTTTCATCAGCTATAAGCCATCTACCATCACTGGAGACTGTTATTGGCATTTCGCTCATGACGGATGGTTTTTACTTAATGAACTGCTTCTGTAATCAACAAAGCCTCACAAAACAGTTTGGTTGGGGCTGTGTGAAAAATGACTTAGTAGCGGCCGCAGTCAGGAGAGTGGTTTCTGACTCTTAAAGGCAAAACTGTGAGCGATAATACACTTACTGTGCACTCAACATCACATCTCAGTTTAGACTGTGTTACTTAAAATGAACCAAAGCACTAGGAATAAGTCAATAACAATGTCTGCTGTGGCTGGCCCTTGTCTAGATCTACGCCACTAATGGGGCCTGAGACGAGTTCAAGTGGCTCTCTAATTTCTTCTATAGCCTGATTTGTTCTTATGGGAAGTTTGTAACATACCCCGTTGAAAACACTGACTGTTAACAGAAAAACAAAAAGATATTCAAAAGACAATAACTCTGCAACAAACAAAAATGTAATAAACAACAGCTGTTAAATTTATGTGACACACATACTATGGTGATAACAACAACATAATCTACAGTGTCTGTGTGTCTGTGTGGCTTGAAGGTGGAATGTTACAACAATGAATTAATCAATTGACAGTGAACTGCAATATCATTAGCTTAGGTCCAGGGTATATGAGGGAGGGGTTTCAGTGCATTGTGAGTCTAGTACATAAAAATACAAAGATACAAAAAAATGAAAACAGTGGATCAGGAGAAGTCATGACATACCTGTGATACTGTGATGGTGCTTCCCACCCCCTGAAGGCAAAAAAGAATGGGCTTTTTACAGTGACTGACTCTGCACCACTACACTCAATATACCCCCTCCCCACACAGAACACAGACACGGCAGATTATGGTATAGATTATCTTGTATATAGTGTGTCTCGCTATTGAAACAATCGAAAATCTAGTCAAGCTGGAAAGGAGAGCACATGGTGACGCTTTGGAGACGTGCTGCTATAGGTGTATTGCCTTCAGGTTAACACAACAATAAATACACTGTTGTCCATAAAGTTGGAATAATTTGTCCAAGTAATTTGAAGAGAACATTTCAACTGTTATTTTTTCTATGCTGTTAGTACAGTATATACATATAAATACAGTGAAAGGGACGAGGAGAGAGAGAGACAAAGAACCACCTACATCTTTCATGCCTTCATTTATTGTTTTATTGACTTTTTTAATGACACTTTACCTATTTTGATTTTGCATGTTGTTATATTTAATCAATGTATTTAGTAGTGGAATAATGACAAGAATAAAATTATCCTAACTTTATGGACAACATTGTATATGTGGAAATTCTCGTCATTTAAAAAAAAACTTACTGAAAAAGTACTTTTCTTCTACTTCTAACTGAAAGACCATGGTGAAATGAGAGGGTAAAATGTCAAGGGAGCTTACATAAGGGGTGGGAGCCTGAGTATAAGAAAGGACAGCATAGTGTTTGATTGAGGCCAAGATGATATAGGCTTCCTTCTCTCCCTGTGGCCCTGCTCAGACTGACTGGGGCCACTCTTGACTGAAGCATCATTAGCCAGTCACAATGTCAAGGTTAGCTGAGGACATTGTGTCTCCATGCTGCGACCTACAGTAACTATTCCTCTAGGCTTCCCCCCCCCCCTTCACTCTTGATTGGCCCAGCAGCTACTGTTGATGATGAACACTACCCACCTGGGATACTGTGATGCTGCACTTCTTGGCCAGCTCCTCCTTAGCCTCCTCGCTCGGGTATGGGTTGCTGAGGTGCGAGTAGAAATATTCGTTCAAAATCTCTGTCGCTTGCTTGCTGAAGTTTCGCCTTTTCCGCCTGAGTAGGGGGAGAGAAGCAGGGGAGAAACGGACGAGTGAGCCTATTAGCAGGGACCAGCATTAACTCATCCATTTGGATCGCACAAATTGCACAATCAATCTCACACATAAATGGTGAAAATAATGAGCAATGGGCACTAAGGGCTCCTCAGGAAACAGGATGTGGTGTCCAAGAGACGACGTGACTGGACAAATAACCCGACACACACTGACGCATACGCAACGGAAACAAACAAAAATACACATTGGTTAATTTGCTCTGTGCTATCTCGAGTGAAAGCGTGTAATGTGTAGAGTTTAGTGTGGCGGATGGGTGGGCTGGGATGGAGTGGAGAGCCCGGTCACAGTGCATCTCAGTGAATTATAGAAATCACGGCATGCACAGTTGAGCATTGTTCCTCAAGTGCCACAGCCGCAGGGATCTCCAGTGGAAACAAGCAAACTCTAACTAGATCTGGGTCTCCTTGCCTCCCAAGGGCACTACTTATCATGTTGGAGCATTTGCTTATTTTGCCTTGTTTACTGCCTTTTGCACACAGGCAGTGGGCAGCAAATGTGCTTCCACTTGAATTGTTTGGCCCCTAAAACTTGTGGCACTGAGTCTCGCTCTGTCTCTCCGTGGAGCAGCCCACTGTTAGCTATTAGAGTAATCCACAACACCTGCTGATGACCTCCCTCCATCGATTACACGTGAGCCGCTCCCATTTCATTTGGACTTAACTGCTCTCGGGTGTGAGGGCATGACTGTCTTCAAAATGGATAATGTGCGGGACATGGACATAATTAAAATCATGCATCTCTACAGAGCTCATACTGCGCACTGTGCCAGAAAAACTGAAGGAAAAAAGTACAAAAAATAAAAGTGACCTTGGCTGGCTTCATGCAGTAGTGAAAAAATATATTTAGAAATAGCTCTGAAAAAACAGCAACATGAAAAAATCTGCATCTCTTTGACACTTATTTAGGTCAATTATAATTATGCATTTCAATATTTGCAATTCTTTTATTAGCATTAGGTTCAAAGCAGTGGGTCTCAAAATGTTGAAATGGTCCGACTGAAGGAATGTGGAAGCAATTTTTTTTCTTTAGATACAACACATGTATTTGAGCCCCAACTCCAGGCCCGGCTTCAGGGGATTCTGGATCACCTGGGGTATAACTAAAAATATGTGGGGTATATATAAAATGTGTGTGATGAATTTGACCCCAGGAAGTATATCAACTGATAGATATGTCAGGAGCTAATGGGCGCCAACTAAACCTAGGGCCTATTTGCTATGGTAGACCCTCCCAGGCAACATGCGTAAGGTGGAAGTTTAAGGGGCACTCTCCATCAGGTGCTCGAGGGTTCATGGGAGTTTACTCTTTGATAGGGGCTGTCCGGTCCGGTAATTATAACTGGCCTAAATATTTGCCAGAGAGATGAAGATTATATTCATATTACACTGAACTGTTTTTTTCAGAGCTATAGCTAAACACGTACTTGTAATAAGAGCTGTATTTCTTGTTCTGTCTGGGATGCACTGACCTGGCGTCAAGGAATCTGGAGCGCAGGATCATGACGGCCTCACAGGTGCTCTGCTTCAGCTGCATCTGGATGGAGCTGAACTTGCGGTGGATGATGCCCACCATGCGCTCGATCTCTTTGGGCGAGATGGGCCGCGTGCGTGACTGTTCCCTCAGAAGGTTCATCACGTGGGTAGTGAACTCGTTACACGCCTGACGGAGACAAAAGAGACAAACGTTTGACTTTAATAAATTAGCCTCGTATCATGAGGAAACTTAGGAACACTTGACTCCATTTTTTTTTTTACAGTAATAACAAACGTCAAAACGTCAAATGTCATTATAAAGATTTAAAGAAGAAAAGTACCGTAGATAATAATACAATACTAATATGTTGTATTAGTAATACAAGCTGAAACTATAAACAATGAAGTGTACCATTAACATATTCCCCATAAGTAAACTTTACACAATAGTCATTCTACCCACAGCATATTCAGAAGTGACTTTCAATTATTTCTTGTATATTAAAAAAAAAGTAATGTAATAAATTATTCCTTATACATAGGTAATTGTTTACACTGATATTATGTATCTTGTGTTCATTATAAATGCCAATTTGATCTGTATACTGTACTATGATGTAATGATGAAATTATATAATTTATGCATACAATATTGTACAATTGCAATTTGGCTTGGCCTTAATGCAGCACATCAAATTCCAACAGTATTTGTTTTAGTCTGAATCAGTAGTTCATACATGATTAATTAGAATAACTCATTTACGTAGAGCACACTTTAGCTCATTACTCTGAGTAAAATTCGTTAAGTATTTACATTTAGATAATTAAAACCTGGAAACACCCTTAAGAAAGATGCATTTACTCCAGGCGAAGTGTAGTGCCCCACATCCCCACCGCCCGCTAAGAGCATGAAGTAAATTAGTCTAATTTAGCTCACGGCTTTGCTGAGGCATCACTGCAACGCATTCTATTTCTCCCATAATGCATCAGTAGTAAAAGGTTTGAAATGCTAAGCTTGATCATACTTTGATCCAATACAGATGAGTAAAGTGCACTCTAGATCTATAATCAACTACAACACAGTTAGTAATAGACAATTACTTTAAAGCTTGTAACTCTGTGCTGCCAATTTCTCTCTCTCTCTCTGTATGTGTATATATATATATATATATATATATATATATATATATATATATATATATATATATATATATATATATATATATATATATATATATATATATATATATATAGCAGTCGAGTGGAAGGGTTTACATTTTATGCTCCACTTTATACTCCCTTTAATCCTAAATACAGGTCTGTAATGATACATTTTTAGAGTAGTTTGTTAAAGACTTCTAAATATCCAAATAATGAACGACTAGGAATGAAGGTGAAAGTATTTACAGGTTGTTTCCCCACAAAGATTTGTACATTATAACCACAGTAGTTCATGTTACTTTGTGATCTGATTGGTACCTGCTCATATTTCTCTAGCTCTGTGTGGTAGATCTGTCTGATCTGGGTGAGTTTGGCTCTGTAGTCTGAGTGTTCGATGGAGTTATCTGCGGCTCCTCCTGATGCTGCAGCAGCTGCAGCAGCAGCAGCTGAGCCTCCTCCCTTCTCAGGCCCGGCCACACCCTCTGCCAGCAGCATGTTGTCCAGGCGCATGAGCTGCGGGTCTGGAGGGTCTTCCTCTTGGGCCCCTCTGATGCTGAGACCTGGGAAGACAAAGAAAAAAAACAACAGCATGAGAATATTGTTCAGGAAATATACCAACATATGCAGTCAAAACTCAGTAGAGTAACAAACAGCCGCCCGCCATGGAGTTGTGTTGTGTTGTTTCCTGCAGGTATAGAGTGGGTGCCTTCATGCACCATGTTTCTGTCCCCGTGTCTTGCCTGTTCTCTTTTATTTACACTGCGCTGCACACTGTGTGTACGGGGAAGCTGACATGACAGCAACATCCATAAACTGACAAATGCTCAATGGTGAAGTGGCACTTCCACTCTGTGAAAGGATACTAAACAGAAAAGTATACCTCTAGTAAGAGTCCCCATGTTGACACAACGGATCAAAGGGATTTCAAAGAATAACTGTAGCTTTACTGAACTGAATTTTCATGCAAAAAACAAATTTCCATTCATATCTATTTTAATTGTGACTTGAGGTCTCATTGTGTAGTAGTATAAGTAATATAAGTCTCTTGTCAGTGTATCTCCTCTGCCCTTCTGCCTCAGTTATCTTTGAGCAATCGTCAAACAGTCCACGTGCACACCTGGACACATTGGCACTGTAACCACAACTCAGCCTTACACCAGAGAAAACAAACCAGCACACACTGTGGTCAGAATCACCAAAACAAGCCAGAGAAATGGAGTCTAACGAGTGGATGAAAGTGCGGCTCAATGGGCAGTAAATACAGAGTGGGTACTCGAACGTTATGATTACCAGACTTGTTTCAATTCAATAATCCCTCACGCAGTTCAGATTTTCAACAGCTCATTACAGCTTCATTAAGATATGGGCAGCCTCTGGATTCTAAATAAGAAGATTAGTGGCTCTTTTGTGACAGCCAGTGGGCATGCAATCAGAGTGGGCCTTTTACCAGGCTCTGACCTGCTCCACTCCATCAGCAGTAAACACTCGTCTTCATGTGTGAGTACTTAACACTGAGACTGCTCCTGTGACGTTTTCATCTCTGTTGGCTCTTTGTTCAGTCCGCAGGAGCACAGAAAAAACAAATTTGCCTCTATTTATGGATGGGCTGGCTTTGAGTCTTTTAGGTGTAATGGTGTGAGAGGAGTGGATGAATGTGGCTATTTGTGTTGGAGACATTGAGATGCTGGACAAGGCTCCATCAGGCTGCACAGAGCCAAACCATCCATGTGGACAATATGCCACTGCTCCACTAACCCTCATCTGCAGCAACACCACCCAGAGCTCTCATTCTGGCCTGCCTCCACCATTTCCATTCCAGTTTGTGTGGGGAAAATTGCCCATGATTCAAAGCGCTGACTGACCAGATGCCCGGCTACATATCTCTACATGCTCTAATAGCTGGTGCTTTGTCTGCCACTATACTTCATATTTTCCTAATTCACTATTTACTCCTACTCGGCTCAGCGGGCCGCTCTATGGCCGTGCTGCGGGTGGCGGTAACTATGTAGGCACGTTTTTCATGTCAGGTATATTAAATATAACTCTGGGATGCAGCCTACATTTCCACACCAAACCCAGTTGTCACTTTCACTCCACTCACTCTATATCTGGGGGAACTGCAGCAGAGGGAATGTACAGGGCTTTTCAGCTAAATGGGCATAAATCACTGGTTTCATTCAAACTAAATAATCACAGGCCATAAAGAGCTACTTGTCTCTTACCATATATTACCACCAAATTCCTGTGTGCAATAACACAGCCCATTCACAGCAAAGGGAAACAGAGAGAGGCATTAGAGAGTGACATGTAATCCTGTTAGTCCACTGACACGTGGAGTGGCCGTGACATTTTTATCATATGTGTCCATTTCTATTTGGGAAATCAGCGGGATAAAAATGATTACTGGGCTGCCCCGGGAACTGCAGCCCTGCAGGAGTCCACAAGGGCATATTTGTGCCTCCACTACTCTGGATGACCATTCATAACACATGTGTAAGGAAGGAAGATGACACTATAATAAATATAAAGAAAATAGAAAGAATTTTTAATACTACAATGTATAGCCTGCAGTGGTAGTCCAAAGTTTTCAAAGTGAGAACTACCGCAGAAAGGATTCGGCTTTGCAGGTAGTCTGTAATAACTCAAAATGAGTGAAGATTAGAACCAGATTCACAAAAATTAAGGTTCAAATCTGGTCTAGATTAAAACAGCACACCGACATTGCAAATCTCTTGGGCAAGAGTATTCTGAATTAATCATGGCCAACTGTATTTGTTAATAAATATTTAACATGTAAAATATATGTGCGATTTTAGCCTACAAGACCATCTCCAGTTTATTGGCACGTTGGAATAAATCAAATGTTGAATAGGTCTAAACTAGGGCTTCATATTGCTGTGTGTACCACTGTGGCACTCGCGCCACAGTATAACCACCACTGCCCTGGAGGATTTTAAAGCAATGCGTCTCAGTCTGCAATACCTTTGTTTGAGAAGCTGTAGATTTGCTGTCTAAGCTCCACATCAACCTCCATAAAATAGGCTTGTGCACCAGATAATATCTTTAATTTGCTGTGCGCTTGACAAATCTGTATAGTAACTTGCAAAAACCAGCCTGTATTCTAGCTCGGCGCAATGCTGCTTGCCCTCTCAAATCTTTATCTTGTTTTTGTGTCTGATGATGCACGTATTAAAACAAGTTTGAGAATCAGAGTTGGTGCTAAGCCACCTCGACAGTCAAAGAAGAATTAATCTCTGTGGTGCAGCAGTCACCTTGGAAAAGCCTGAAGTAATGGAACATAAAGGTGAAAATCCATACAGGTTTAGCGACTTTATACAATTGTGATAATGTTGGCTCACTTAATTATCAGAACGCATAATGACAAATGTGAACTCATAATCGTAATGCAGCATGTGTTCAATCTACTTCATTTCTATGGGAAAAACTTTTGCTCATTTGTCCTGTGCGTCAGAGACAAGCAGCGATCCATCCATTCCTATCAGTCAAGGGTGGCTCTCCTTTTCATTTTTTACCGCTTCAATATCTGATCAAAAAAAGTAACAAATTTGACACAAAAACACATTCTTCATACACGTGTTTCTGAGTTTTTGTACTATGGGTTATTGAATACTACTTTTCCCCTACGATACCTCAAGAGAAGTTATTGGATTCTTCACTCACCTTATTTCAACTTTATTAAGGTGTAATTTTTTTCCATTTTATACATTATAGTGTTAATAGTTTTACCTTAGTTGTGTATATTATCATTTTCCGTGTCGGGTCTCATACATTACTTGCTGCTTTACGTCTTGACAGTGATGCTAGTGCTGGTCCCCCTTTCTCTCCTCTTCTCCCACCTCCTCTTTCCCCTTGTGCCCTCTTTTATTCGGTGGTCTTAGTTGACCTCTGGCCCTGTGCTTGTTTACTCTCATCACTGAAGTGTGAGCAGGAGAGTCATAAAGCCAGAGCCCTGCTGGGTTAATGTGGACGGCTCAACAAGGAAGCGGTGGCCGTAGGTTTCTATCTTTTTCTTCTGCACTGTCCAGGCCTGACTGAAAGATGCCGTTGACAGCAGCTGCGAGTGTAAATATGGATGAATGAATGTCAAATGTGCTTTTATTTTTAGATCAGCCATGGAACGAAATAGGCTTTAGACAAAATAGACAATATTTATGATGGTACTCTAGAATGAATGGTGTAAAACCTATTTGCTGTGAGGGCAAGACGTGTCCATTACACAATTATGACATCACCTTGAGTTTTATGGATACACAAATACAATAAACATATAATACGTGATTATATTGCTGGTATGTATGCTTTTCTATGCAGCAGTAGGTCTATTGAAAACCACAAAACAAGGTGTGTATGGAGCATGGTTCCAAACACAATCCAGGCCCTTTATAATGTTCTGGTAATCATTTCATTTGCTGAAGCGTCACTGGTTACACAGGCTACAGTCTGATGTCTAGTGGCAGTCATGCTTCACCTCTTGCTCCATAAACTTGTGCAGGGTTCATTATGAGCCTCAGAGGGAGAGCTGGACTAGACGCGCCTCCCTTCTGTGCTTAAATGTTTACACTTTTCCAAATGGTCCGGTTCATTACAAATAACCCTGACCTCGCGGCTTCCTCTGCAGCCAGTCCCTCAAGTGAACGAGCTCCAGCCACATATTGACACAGTCCATCTAATTGCATTGATCTGCAAAGGTCTCCCAAAGCTAACTAATCGAAACAGAATTTATTTTCTGTCAATATTTGCAAAGGTCATCTCTCTTAAAGCCGTGCAATAGACATTTGGGAAGAGGAAGAGGTAGAGGATGAGTGTGGCATCGCGCCTGTTACTGAGGCTGATCCAAGGTGAGTTTTAACCAGAGTCTGGCACTCAGAAACCAAAGCCCCTAATCCAGCGTGTTATTAAAAGCACAGGCAGAGCCGCACACTGGAGACTACAGAGGGCTCAGAGTATCCATTTCACAAAGAGGCCAGTGTCACCCGCGCAGTGCTCCTCCACTTCTTTGACTTCACATCATCTCCTTTGTCATGGCGCTTGAATCACTGACTCTCAGCTCCACGGTGCTGGGAGCTGGATCAAATTACCATTGAAAATCTTTTGTTCTGACAAATGAAACATAAGGATCCTCTTTCATTGATGGTCTTAAACTCTTTTTTAGACTTGGCCTACATCCACGTTGGCACAAAGAATCAGAGACTTGCCCGCAGGCTTGCACTTTCTCGCATGTACAGTAATTAACATGCCATTAACACATTAATACACATTAACTATTCCTAATGTTAATGGCAGAGTAATTACCATACCTGATAGCGCACTGTGGGGAGGCACGGCACATTTGCCACTTTTTGTTTGGCTTTCTTTGTAGAGTGGGAGCATTGTGTGAGACTTCAGGGCTAAGTTTTCAGTACATTATGAACGCTATAAATTCAGCTCCTGGTCCAGTACTTTCAAATGTTCTGTAGTTCAATTCCATCTATGATGAAGTGTAAACTGTTCATGTGCATAAGAATATGAACATGAATTTTCAACATTTTCAAAGTATATGGCCATTAAATAAAGAAGCAAATTTTTGTTGATTTCATGTTTTTTAGCAACTTGCAATGAATGATTATTCTAAATTCAGCTTTAGTGCAGGTAGAGCAGATAACTTGGCAGAAAACAGACAAAAAAACTACAGAGTGGTGTCCTCTGAGGTTGCGAGACTGGAGGGGACAGTGTGTGGAGTGATTAAATGCCGTGTAAGAGGAAGCAGGGAATGGGCTCTAAACTAGGGAATCCCTGTCTACAACGATGATGTATTTCCTCCCAGTGCGGTGAGTGATAAGCTAATCAGGCGCGCTGACAGTGAAGTGTTACAGCCCCCCAGTGCTGGGTCAAGACTTCTCTCATCATAGACCGGCCGCGCACTGCAAACAGACAGCATGTGGAGGTGGTGCTGGTCTCAACAGCCCATGACAAAAAAGTGGTGCTGGTCATAAAAGCAGATCTCTGTCACTTCAGGTATCGCCTTTGTCCCACGATGATGATGCGTCCCTGTCTGTCTCCCCGTGACAGCGTGCCACTCTCAACCCACCGCTCTTAAGACGTGCAGAGGAGGGGACGGAACGAGACAACCCAAACAAACATCTTGAAGACATTTTGCCAAGCACACCAAAATTAATCACTGTCCCACGGTGGCACTGACATTTGTGGGAAGTGACACACAACATGACAGACTGGAGGCTGAGGATGAAAGGGGGAGGCAGACAGGGGCGGGAGCACTGGCTAAACAAGCGCCACTGTCACCGGCTCTGATCATGTGTGTCGTATGTGCCTGTGTCTATATGTGTTTATGCTGTGGTGCCTGCCTTCTAAGACTCGGAGTGGGCAAATGGCCAAGTGGTGTGGTGATGGCTGACCGGGCCTGGCGGTCGGCTCCACGCAGCGGCCGGGGAGTCTGGCCAAATGAGTGGACAGGACCTCGGCTACAGATCAGCTCTCACACTGACCCGACAGGACACTACAGCATGGGGGTCCGGCAGAGGGCTCGCATGGTTCACGGGCTCTGTTAGGCACAAACAGGGCGGCCGGCTGTGAGACGCTAAAAGTCCTGACAATATGAGTTAAGTTTAAGTTGTGAATGAAATCTGATTACGCATTCATCTGTTCTGCAAAATAAAGGGGTTGATTAAAACATCGATATAAATACGAAATCATATTATGAAAATAATCCATACGCCGATGTGTACTAATGTGTACGAATTAAACGCTCATTTTCATTAACATCTGAGCTTCAATTGTTCAATTATAAATCCATCATCCTTCAGTGCAGAAGATCCCGCCTGTTGTTTCATTTTAGTGCATGTTTGTATTATTTGTCAAGGCTTTCATTTTATTTTTCATATTTTGATTGTCTTTAGCTCTTAGCCTCAATTTCCTGCAAAGGTAGGCTGATTTGTTATTCAGACCCCAAGCAAATAATGCAAATGTGGCACTGAAAGCCCCTTACGAAATACCCAAAGGCGACTAATCACTCCTCCTCTCATTGCAGCCTTTTTGCAGCCTCCTAATTAGAAGATGGAGATTGCATAAAACCAGGTCACACAGCAGGTCTTGTACACACCGATAACCAGGCGAACATGCAGGCCAAACTTCATCCAGACACCTAGCCAAGCATGCATTATTTCAAAGGCTAGAGGTGAAGACATAATGCTATTCATGTTATGAACCCCATATATTTGATTGTATGGCTCTGTGAAAAGGATTTGGGGTTTGAAGCGAGTGTGAATGTGTACAGACTGGTGCATGCTTGAGTGCATGTGATGGCTACATGCTCACGTAAACAAAGAAAAGGCATTGGGAGTGCGTAGCCATGATCCAATGCCAGATAGATTTTTGTTTTACAGTGGCATTCCTGCAACAGAGTTGACAGTCCATCATTTAGATTTTGCAGTGGATCTACAAAAAGGCTGCATCGCCTCAAGCAGAAGGAGCTGCTCTTTCCTTCAGTGTCTTTTAGAGAACCAAATTCAACTCAAAATTGTGAAGGCGCAATCTTTGCTCGCTGTGTTACAGCGCGTAAAACTCTGCTACGAGGCAACTGAGGTTATAACACCAGAATAGAGTGCACTTGACATGCCCATTCTCACTGCGTCCTATGTGAGCGCTGATAAAGCTCACAGAAACAACACTAAAACACCTCCACCTCCAGTTCAGAGCTCCATTCACCTGAAAGAGTGTGGAGGAAGGCCAGGGTTTGTGCTGGGTCTGCACAGCGCAGAGCTAAAGGCTGGGCAGATCAGCCCTGGCCAAACAACTGCTTGTGACAGAAGCAGGCCAGAGAGGATGTCGAGACACGCACTGACTTAACAGGCAGCTGGCTCAACATGCACTCTTCTTCAGCTCGCCTTAGACTCAACACAGCACTTCACATTCAGAAGAGAAAACAGCAAGCAACCACACATGGAAACATAGCCTCAAAGATAACTACGGATCTTACATTGAGTAATCGTAATCAAAATAAACATTGGTGGTGGCCAAATGAAAAGAGAATTAAGAGGTCAATAACTATGCCATAATCTTAATAAGTTGTCATAAATTTGCTCTAACTCAATCACCCTAATAGACCATCTACTATTCCTCTATTTCTCCTGAATTGGGGGGTTAAAGGGAAAAGAAAATGGACCAATACTTCACACTGTTAGATAACCTCAGATTTTGTGCTTGATGTCCATGAAACCATCAGTAACTGCTCAGAGCCTGGGGACAGCGCTCATTTCAGCACTTGTCACTTTCCTGACTATACATTCTTCCAGTGTGATTTCAAAATGAACAAGTAAGCAAGAAAAGGTTATTTGGTGCTAATTATTCTCAGCATGTACTTCACACACCATTTAATGAGTTGGACTGGAGGCGTGGCTTTTGGCTCACTGACTTCTCCCAGTTTACTTGAGATGAACGCGCAGTCTCCCGCACGTCACCCGTCAGGAGCCGTGGTCCCCGTACACTTCCTATCTCCTTCTAGGGCTTCAGTGGAGCAGAGACACAGGCGAGGCGCCGCAGTGTCTCCCGTAGTGTCTTCGCACACCGGCACGCCATCATCAGGGGGGCGTGAGGCTCTCATAATTACAATAATTAACAGTCGCAGATTTAATTGGAAGGGAAGGCATTAACAGGAGGAACATTGTGGTGGTGCATGCGGAGGGGAACCTTCCTTTTGTCTCCCCG
Source organism: Eucyclogobius newberryi (assembly GCF_026437365.1). Lineage (NCBI taxonomy): Eukaryota > Metazoa > Chordata > Actinopteri > Gobiiformes > Gobiidae > Eucyclogobius > Eucyclogobius newberryi. The sequence goes on along the minus strand of NW_027316278.1, from coordinate 15,651,864 downwards.
GTGCGTGACGGTGCCTGGGCTGGCATTGGCGAAGGCTGACACCAAACAACACAACAGAAGCCAGCCGAGGGTTCAGGGCTTGTCAGGACTCTGACTGGAGGCAGATAATTAGGTGCCAGGTTAATGAACGAACCGGCGCTTGATGGCATTTGGTTACTGTATGTGCGCAATTAATGACTTTGTATTTGTGGTTTTATTGCCCACTTGAGTAAATACATTTTCTCCTCAGGCATGCACAGCAAATATAGAAGCAAATCAGGCTAAATAAATAAGAAATGTTTATATAATGTAATCTCAGCTTGCTTGCGGCTACCTCACAAGTTGACCTTTTCCGAATGGAGCGTAATACCTCCTGTTGCCAGCTCATGATGTCGACACAGGGAGGCGCAGGTCAAGCACGGGACGATGTAGCCACAAAACAGTCAAAATAGGGATGCCGTTTTAGCCACAAGCGTTTGGTTAATTCGTCGCATCAGAACGTCATTCCCTTCCTCGGAAATTCTGTGCTTCCATTTCTAAGGATTTATTATCCCCGAATCCACTGAGAGTCTTTAGACATGCTCCTCTCAGCCCAACCACTCCACGGATCCTATTTTGGAGTTAGTTGTTCTCCTGCCTGTGGTGGCCAATTAGAGGACTATAAGATAAATGGGGAGCCCCAACTTTGATGTCCATCTTTTTAATAAGCTTTGGTTAAGATGACATCTGTGTGAAAGAGTTCAATATGTTCGCAGTAGGAGAGAAAAGAGGTTTATTCTAAAATGAAGAATCATGTAAATAGAGCTGGATGTCTTAGGCCAGAGTGGTGCAGGGATCAGGGCTGTGACTTTGGAGCTGGATTCATTATCTTCCACTGCAGTCGAGAAGATTAGTCAGCAAAGGATCATTTCTGGGGCGTCTTGAAATAAGTACTTTATAATACAAAACACATAGCTTGAAAAAATGTTTTTGTATTGCATAAAATACTGTGTGTATTAAGAATTATGAGTTATATCCTTGAAATGGAATGGAAATAAATGGTGAAACGTTACCTTCACTCAACTTTAGTATAGCACTGTTATATTATATTTAAAGGTCTACTTTTCTGTGTCCGCCCCTGGTTTGTCTATATGGAGATGTTATTGCTTTGCCAGTAATGTTCCATAGCATGAAACTAAACGCATCTATCTCCATGGAGACGAGCAGGTAACGCCACCGAGCCAAGTTACAGTTAAAGTTGTGTAGTGCACATTTAAAGAGAAAAATTATCATAGAAATATTAAGTAGTAATTATGTAGTAATAGTAAGTAATAATTATAAGTAGTAATAGTAAGTAGTAGACTAAATAATAATACTAAGGCAATGTATACATGCTAGATTGTGTACTACACACAATAGATGAATAATTCTGATTCTGTGTATATAGAATATAGCGTAATACTTTTTGAACAGTTTTCATTTAAAAGTTATATTACACATAATATCAGTCCCTCTCCATCTGTCACAGTCTCTTAAACGGTAGTGTGAACAGTGTGAATGTTGCAGACGCATACAACTCGGTGCGCCTGCTTTATACGTGTGTAACTCAGTGAGGAATAATGTAAATGTCTAGAAAGTCTTAAGACTGAGCAGAGCCGTATAAAAGCAGCCTGTTGGAGCCTAGTAAAACAAGTCCATAAATACAAGCCGAGGCACCACTCCCCTGAATGAAAACAGAGGTGAACTGCTTATTCTCACACTGGCACCGCGGGTCGACCCTGCATTATGGGTAGTCATACATTCTGACTATCACTCGTCGCAAGCCATATCTGTCAACATTACCCTCAAGTGTGCTTCAGATGTAAAACAAGCCAGGACTATTTATGAGTTTCTGTGGTCAGCTGCTAAAAGAGCTAAACACTTAATAGCCTTTTTTCTGCCACTTTGTTGATCCGGCCCATCTGAACAAACACAAATACATTAAGCCCTGTGGACCCACACTTATTGCGAGAGACGGCAGATCCTTCCTGCTTCTAAATGTGAAGCTGATGACATGGAGTCGCACAAAATGGAAACACCATTATGAAGGCAAACACTTGACTGTGATAACTGCTGCCTGATTAGAGCCAGGGAAGGCACAGCGGCGCTTCTGCTTTTTTCATTCTGTGTCAACACTTTGGCAAAGCAAATATTTCAGAGACCAGCCGCCCTGCACTTTACTTTAATCCATATGGTGCATTCTGTTTGTCACCGACCAGGAGGAACTTCACTCTGGAACACAATGAATACACAGAGGTCACAGTGTGTATCACACGGACCAGCATCAATCCTTTAGTAAATTACCCAGCTATCTCATATTCTGTCACAGCATTGATACAGGGTTATCTTTTTCATTTATGCAGCGGATTTTGTGGGATTATGCATTAAAGATTAAAGGTGTGAGCAGCTAACGCCTCAGCATTAGAAAAAGCAATCCCTTCAGCAGCACATGGCTGAGGTTTGTGAGAGAGCGAGATGCTATAAAACAAATCTCCACAAGTGGACAGGGTTTATTCTCCTCAGACAATACCAGCGGTGACTATACACAATGTTTCCTGAGCTAAAATACTGTGGTAAGCAATACAAATCCCTTGGACAAAATGAAATGTATTAAACATGTGGATTTCATAAATCTCCCTTTCGTCGGCCTGGGTCAGAGGTATATTCACTGTAGAGCTCGGCAGGCACTTTTCCCTCAGCATTGTTACAGTGAGGAACTGGGCAGCTTTCAAAATGAGTGTCAGCAAATACTGCTCGTGTACAGCAAATAGGAGATCCTCAATGTGAAACATTTCAAATCACTTACTGCAGCAACTGTACCAGAATTACTCTGTGGTACATACACAATTTAAAGCCCTGTTCTGCACCGGTGAGAGTGAGACAGAGCCTGTTCAATGCCCAGCTGGGATGGCTTTAACCTTGAGCTCACACAAAGATAGAGGCAGCCCGCGGCTACAGGGGACTGGCCACCACAGCTCCCAGCGCCTGCTGCTCCTCAGTGGGAGCCCGCACGACCAGATTGTGGAGAGGCCTCAGAAGAGACGTGCTCCACCGTTAGCAGCGGCGGATCATTCATCTGAGCCGTCCACTCCAGTTCAGCCCATTATCGGTTTGTTTGCTTTAGTCTTTTCTGGTCACAGCGTTAATCTTGTGCCATGTGTTTCTCGGACAGTGATGCTAATTACTAGTCATTTAAAAAGTAACTTGTAGTTACTTTGTAAAGAAAATTTTAAAAGTAGTAAAATAGTAAAACAAATATACCCTTGTATATTAATGAGGTTTAGCCTGGTTAAATAAAGGTTAAAACAAACTCTCAAAATTCATTTTGTTTTGTCAATAACAGTATAAAATGTGTTTTGTACAAGTTTTACTTTTATAATCAAATACAATTGACACGAGAAAGTAAATTAAATGTTGTATGGATTTAATGATGTAATACTCCACAATTCAAGAATACCAAGCATGAGGAATACATGAACTGAGTACTTTCTGTATCCAGTTTTTAATTTCAGAAAATGAACAAAGATGAAAAATAATTTAGACAAATCCTTTTACTTCCACAAAGATCGGGACAGAAGCAAAACAAATTCAACCCACCACCTCCCGAGTCATTTCTCTCCTATTGTTACCCTCCATCACCCCTCTGACAGCTGACGATTACTTCATCACCGCATAATGACAGATTAAAAAGTTGTCAAATTAAATATTTAAGAGGGACTGTGGGCTCGCGGTGAATTTTTAAACTAATAACACAGATTGGAGTTGAAATGAGGCACCTATATGCATATTTGATGCTGTAGGGAACAAATGCATATATTTTCCTCCAGGCCACCTACTTTGTAATAAAGAAGAGGGAGAGTGTAGACGTAGTAATGCAGCATGGTGGAATGATATGAAAGAGAAATTGGTTTTACATAATGATGTCAAAAGGAATATGGCTCTGGATGGTCATGCGGAATAAAGATAAGATTCTCCTTTTCATGGAGAGAGAATATTTTGCTAATGGTTCCTTCATTTCCTTTAAGAATAAAAGAGAGCAGCTTCATGAAAACCCCTGAATGAGTTTCAATTGAATGGAGTTAACATTTATCTTTCAATGGGGGAGAGAGAAGAGGGAGATCTTACTGGAAATACTCATGTGTGAATGTAAAGGGCTTTGTCATCTGCAGAAATAAAGCGCAAGTGACAAGTGACAGTAACGCTATCACAATTTGAGCCCGAGAAGGTTTTGAAGATGAGAACAAAGCAACACAAGAGGGTTAAGTCTGCGCACAGAGGAGGCTGTATCGATTGGCGTAAACAATGACTGATCAATACGCACATAAAAGGCGCCTTCCAGCAAAGACTTGCATGTAGATTTCATATATCATATCGCACGCAGCGGAGGCGGCCTGTTGAATTAGAAGGATTTTTATTACCGCCAATTACTGATACTTTCCATTCCTGACAAAAGTGACGGGTGAATATAGAAAGGAAGCCGAGTATAACCAACTTTACAAGCGAATCCAGGGCAAAGTTTAACATTCCTTTAAGCTTTGTTATACATGTTTTGCTCCTGGTTTTGTTCGCTCTACAGACAAAAGCTTTTGACTTTAAGTACTATAATCTCTGTTTGAATGATCATTAACAGTTCCTGTTCTTCTACTTATTCATATATTTGCTGTGCTATGATTATTGTGAAGAGATGGATTAAAGATTATTCACAATTATCGACACAAAAGTTCAATCCTTAATTTTATTTCATTCTCATATGTTGTTCCAGTAGAATAAATGTGATCCATTTTTTTAATGCAAAAGTCAAGTTATTGTAATAAAAACTGCCACAAGAAAAGCTCTTCAAATTTAGGTTAAATTTTTTTTAGTGTTGATTGAATTGAAATGACTTAATTTTCCTTCTAAAATAGGCAGAATTATTCATTTTAGTTCTTATGGTTATAATGTGATAATCAATTAACCTGCCCACAAGATATGTTGAGTTGATCTAATTTCTGCTTGAAATGTCCTTTCCTTTTGATATTGTAAAAATCCACTCGTGCCCATATATGGATGCACTTACTCACACACTAAGCATCATTGTCACCCAGCTCTCTCATTTCAGATGGTTCGAGCCTTCCCCATCTGCAGGCGCTCCCCGACACACCGCTGCTCTGAGCCTGCCATAATGATGCATGACTAAGTACAGTTAAAGTGTTGCAGTCTGTTGGCAAAAAGCAGTCAAGCACTTTGCTACAGTGTCACTCCGGATAAACCGTGGAGCTGAAGGCAGACGATGGATAAAAGGCACTGACAGGTCGACTGATGTGGCTCTGTGTGTGTGTGTGTGTGTGTGTGTGTGTCAGATGAGAGGTTTGCAAACCGTAGCATGGCACGTTTGTAAGTGGACTTAACGAGAATGAAGAATGGACATGGACACGCTCAAAAAAAAAAAAAAACTGCTGTGCTCGGTAGTGTAAGAAATAGGACACATTTGTGCATTTGTGGTAGATTCAGAGAGAGGAAGCAGGAAATTATAAAATTGAGGTCATTTTTTATTGCAGCTAATTCAAAATTTAGTTATAAAATACTATGAGGCTTGTTATCCGCCAGTCTTCATGTGGGATGCTGTTTCCCTGTGATGTGGGGATTGTCGGGATTACACAGGACTTCTTATTGATGGATATTATATAATATGTAAAATATATAATATATATATAATATATTATAAATATTTATATATAATATTGTTTATAGTAAAACCTAAGAGATAAAAGATAAAAAAATATTTTATCTTTTATTGATTAAAGATTATATATTCATCTCAATTATTTTAAAAAAGAGAAATAAAAAATCTTAAGACTCAGATGTGGATGATTATTTTTGAAAATAATAATCACAATAATTAATAAAAATAATAATAATAATAATAATTTCTAAATACACCTGGGTAAAGTCGTGCTGAGACAACAATGAACAATCTTTTGCACCATACTGTTTGTTGGAGTCCTTAGTGTCAAAATGCAGCAGACTTTGTGGCCGCCTCCCACTTTCTCCTCCCACTTTTGCTTTCATGTAAATGATCTTGAAAGTCATTTTCTAAAGAATGCCGTTTAAAGAGAAATGCCTTTGCTTCTTGTCACAACCCTTCTCTTCTCCTATCTCTTCCTCTCTCCTCGCTCCCTCCTGCCGCAGACTGCATAATTGATGTAAATACTGTCACATGTGTCAGGAGTGGAGCCTCTTCTGGTTTACTTCTGTGCAACACTTTATCCACCAACATTAAGTGGAGAAAGCAGCCTCAGTGGTGCGGCTGGAAAATCGGCTTGTCGTTTGGGCTCATTCACATCGCCATCATGGGTCTGGAGCTGCCCGATTCTTTCATCAGGGTGATTGAGAACAAAAATACAGGAGCAAATTCGAGCTTATGTTTAGACCCCACTGCATACATTATTTATGTGTTGGCCACCCTTGTTGCCTATGCCATCTGAATACATCACTGGCTAATTCTCAGATATTTCTTCGTATTTGCTCTCTAGCATTAGGGTTGTAGATAGAGTTAAAATTATAGATAGCTGCTTTCAAGGGCCTCCACTGCCAAAGCTGTAATGGCTGTTGAGTGACTGGGGTGCAGTCAGGGACAGACGCGTGGATTTCATTTACAACAAGCATACAGGGGGAATTATGTAAAATGGTAACATTCCATGCCATTTAATGAGCCATATTCGCTAATGTCTAAAGTCGACACAGTGTAGGAGTAATAAAACGTGCTGGCTGCCAGAGCTCAGCTGCTACACTGCTCCTGTCTATTTCCAGCTCTGTATGAAACAATGGTGCATAACAGAACAGGGAGACATTTGCAGTTCTTTACCGCGGCGCGCTCAATGCTCCGTCGTCAGACAGAGGAAGGCGCTTGTCTCTTCTCTGCCCCCTCCCCTTTACCCAGCCACTTCTTCTCTCATGCATTCTTTCTTTTCTCTTTCTTTCCGGAGCTAGTCTGCACTACAGATTAAGTGACTTGATCCTGCAAACATCTGAAGAATTCGGCTCCACAAAGGGGTCAGACAAAGGCCAGGGGATTGGCTTACAGGTCCCTCTCTATTAGATGTGTCATGGGCAGGCTCCGCGGGCAACAAAGAAACCCCTCTCCACTCAAACATTTTGGATGACATATGCAGTACTGTACGAATGTGAACAAAATGTGGTAACGGGAGCAATAAAGCTTAATCTACTTCATTCTTCTTGATTTATTTTTTCATTGTTGGATGAAGACTAAAGTTAACACTCACTAAAACACATCCTTGTCAATTCGGTTCAGTTCAACATATTGCCCTTGGATGGGACAAGGGTTTGCCCCAGAGTCTTGGTCTGAGCCGATCACCATTTACATCAGGAAAACAGAGGTCAGAACCGCCTAAGAACTTCTAGACCAGAACCTTCAGAAGCATTCTTTTTTGTCGTATGGTATATAACACAAACGTACTTCATATTTTACCACAGTACATCGTTTCAGTAACAGATAATAGTAATGACTATGTGAAGCAAACATGCATTTAGGGAGTGGCAGAGAATTCGGAATGCTTTTAAACAAATCTCCACAGTTTTTCACACCAAAACTTGTGAACTGCAGTAGTTGTGCCAAGGAGAGCTGCAAGTGCTGACTGCCTCTTTGTTTGCATGTCTCTTGATATAGACAAACAAAAATACCCCATATTTTCGAGGCAATAGCATTTACAAAGAATATCTGGGGCTCCAAGAAAAACATTTCAACAGTAATAAGCTTTCTCCATGAGCCTCTGCAGCGTTCCACAGAGCGCCTTTGAAGCCCTCACTGTGTTGACTGCTAGAGGGAAAGCTCCGATAGAGGCGAATCGCTGTAACCTCTCACTGCTTCTGCATTAATAATTAATTAGCAATGTGAGTAAAAACCAGTGTAGATACAAGAATGCCCCTAACAACGCAAAAATCCATGCCGCTCTCACTTATGGCAGGAGACCAATTCACAGAGTTTGAGGATTTGTGCTAATGCTTGAAATCCTGTCAGGAAAACATCAGGGAGACTTGCATTTTAACAAAACAAAAAAGTCTAGCAAACAAAATATTTCATCACTCCCAATAGTGGGACGTGCTCGGATAGAAATTAGGAGGCATTGCTTGTGCCTTCTTAGCCTTTAGCTTACAGACGACATGCTGCAAGTTTACAGCTAACGCTCCCTCATTTATATTACTTATAGTGAGCAATGTATGTGCGAGGCCTGCAGAACATGCTGACCTTGTCATTGTGCAGCAGCATCCTCGCGCACTACTGAGAAAGCTGCGGGTGCTCAGGTAGTGTTACCACAGTGCACACGGCTTCCTGCTCCTGGACTGAAGGAGAAACCAAGGGCTGCTATATAGGATACGCAAGTAATGTAGGGGTGAATGATGTATTGCAGCTTCTTCTCATCCTGTTTAAAAGTACTGGAAAGTGTTCTTAGTCTGCACAATCAGAGAGTTGCTTCACGAAGAGGTAATTCATTTCCCATTTTCCGAGATGTGAGATGAAATTTGGACCCATTTGATGTAACTTTATTAAGATTTTTTTGTTCTAAATTGAACAAATGTTTCAAAAATATATAATGCATACAGTACGGTTTCCTTTTATTGTTCAGTTCTACAGTAAAGCAATGCGACATGCCCCTGCACGAGCGCTGATGAAAAGCATGAGTAACTTAATATCCACACAATCATATTACTAGTTGTGTGTGCATCGCCAATGATCCTTATTTAGCTTTTAGCCGTGGAATATGAGTAGGCACTCCGCATTCAGCAGCAAAGAAAGTGTCTTTTATCTTACTATAAATCCTCATTATTTCTAATAGCACTTGCGAAGGCTAAAGAGTAGAGCGGAGCATGTTCTCTTTATTCGGCAGTCACTGACAGACATGGCCAGGCTCTATGGGTTAATGTAATATCACAGTTGGATGCCTCCTCAACTCACTTACATTCCCTGTTAGCTTAAAAGTCCTTCTGCGAGTGGAAGGAAAAAAGAGGGCATGAAGGAGGTGGGTTTTGTGGGATCTTCTTTGTTATTTGTATCGGCAAAAGTGGAAAATTAATGGCAATAGGAATTTAAAAATCTTCTGCAAGAACAATAAGACGGTCGGAAATAAGGGATTTCAGGCTTCAAATATGACTTAATTGTTATGACTATTATTAGTATCATTAGTCTGTCGTAAGATGTAAATGCATTCGAATCAAAATAGTGGAAATATTTGTGATTTAAAGCCATACAATTTACATATTATTTTTTTCTACTGAAATAAATGGACCACAGTATTCACTATTTTAGGATTAAATGTAGGGCTACATGAAGAAACGTTGATCTAAGAATAGAAAAATTGACTGTAAAAAGCCCATGGTTCATCTGCTGAGACTGGCATATCAATTAGGATTGTGAATAAGAATGTAATTGAAAGCAACAGGAGCAGAAAGAAACGGAAATTCATCAAGGCAAGCATGGAAAAGCACAAATGAGCTCCCAACCAGACACCAAGAGACATTTTTTATTCTCTACAGCGCGCTCTTTACCTAATCTCTTCGTGGCTATTACCCAAACAATAAAATCTGCAACCAACAAGTGTGCCCTGTGTAGCATCCTTTAATAATTCGAAGGAGCCTAATTGTTTTATTAGAGGTACAAATGGATATTTCTTACACTGTGTTTTAGAGACTTATAAAGTTAACAGTAAAGGGGTGGCTTAAGTGCTCACCCTGAGGGGCAGCAATAAGGAAAATCCAGTTTTATAAAAGGAGGAAAAACAAAGCATTATGCAATTAGCTCATCAGTCACGACCTGTTGAGAGTGGGTTAGCACCTTTTAGCCTGTAAATTGGAGCAGTATTGCCACACTTCTAGGCTGCCTTATATCTTTTATTGGGTAAGCTTTATTTAGTGCTACCAGACCATTGTAACCAATCTCTATGGCCAGCAGCATCTGTGCCTCACCACATCCTTATCTTTGCTGGCAACCGGCTCTAGCAACAATCACTGTAGCTCCACTGTCGCTAAATAGCACGTTCCTCTCAGCCCGAGTCTCCCTTTTTTCCTAGGCAGCACGGGCTTCTCCAGCTGCAGCCTAATTTCCTGTGACTTGCCTAATTACTGTAATTAAGGATTAATTGCCATTAATTATTCACACATAAGCTCATCGCAAATCATGGGGTAAATGTCTTATGAAAGCTGCCATACAAGCCATGTATAAACACACTAGGATGCTCCAGGCGGCTGAATCGATCACCCAGCCCTCCAGCAAATCTCCACGCCACACTTAGGAAAACAACCATAAGTCTAACCCAAAACCAACAGCCCTATCCAGGTGATGGAGGAATCAATTCAGGCCTTATTTGTCTCTGGCACTCACGGTTGGTTCCATTCGCAGCACTTTTTGCAGCTCAAATAAGGCAAGACTACTAATTTGATGTCTTCAAAATAATGGTATAAAACTAAATAGTGATCTGACAATCAATCACACACACGCACACAAACACACGCACGCGCACACACCCTATTGACCAGCCTTCATCATGCTCTGAGTGAGTGACAGGTGGTTTTAACCAATCACAATGTCATGTGTCAAAATAACAAAATGAGGGATGTAAATACACTATGAAATTAAATCTAGAGTCAATTTCGTCGAACCAAAATATATAATCATAGCCGTCATATTTTTGTGAACTAAAACAAATTGAAGATGACTAAAATTGCATACTTTCTCGTCTAATAAAATGAGACTAAATTACAAATCCTATTACAAATGAGCACTGAGTCGCAAAAAACAGCAAAGCGACTCACTGTAGTGTCATATGGACAAACCCTTGCCTCCAGTTAGCCAAAGCTTTTATCTCTTTGCAGAAGTGGTCCGACTGACTGTGCGACTGCAGAATAAGCAAACATTTACATTTGCAGACGATCGCTGACGATTCCCAGGCTTTTAGGGAAATGGTTCAAGCTTGCTCGTCATAAAATCATAATAATGACTGTAATGTAAATCCGCTGAGTATGACTTGCCTTCCATGAGGTTGCATGCAAACAGTATTTAACCAGCCGACACTTTTATTAGGCCTTAAATCTTTGGCAGTGTATCTGAAATGTTCCGCAAGTTAATGGTGGATACTTTTACACACTTTACTTAGATACTTTACAAGGAATGTATACATCACTTTTTTCCCCTTTTACGTTGGTTTAGTTTTACAGATATATTGTGTGTTGGAGATTTTTTCCCCTTACCTTACACCTTACAACCTAATATTGTGTTTCATGGAGTTAAATTTAACCAAACACCACTACTTTATACAATTTTACTACAACTACTTTTTGAATGCACCTTTGTTCAGCAAAATACAGCCGAGTTAAAGGTTAAACGTGGATAAAGCAAATCCACTTAAACCATGTGTCTGATTTACACATTTATGTTAATGTGCTTTCTCCACATTCTTTATAAACATCCTCTTTGTAAATCCATCAATAAGAAGTCCTGTGTAATCCCGACAATCCCCACATCACAGGGAAACAGCATCCCACATGAAGACGGGCGGATAACAAGCCTCATACACAGAAGCTGGGGCCAAGCGCTGGCAGAATTCCTCTCATCAGCATTACTGCACCACACTTTAATTTATAGAGCTGAGCCAGTTCTGTTTTATGTGTTTCTCAGATTAACGTGCACAGCCATAGTTTTTTACTGCTACGGTCTTTGATCAAGTCCAATTTACTGGGATTAATCTAAGGTCCAAGTATGGGCAATGCTAGCGGTGCCATATTTTCCAAAAGAGAGTGTCTTTTGAAGTATTACAACCCAGTTAAAGTAGGATATTAGTCTCTTTATCTTTGTCCAATTTTATTAAGCATTTGAAATTATATGTCGTCCTTTTTGAACAGAAAAACTGTGGTAGGTACCAGACATATACTTCATTTATGATCTGTTAATTTCAAATACTTTTTTCAGAAGAAGCAAATGTACTAGTAGTAGTAGAAGTAAGTAGTAATATATGTAGAAATATCTGCAAATAGCATTAGCTGTGGAAGACATAACTTTATATTGACTATACAGTGTTTTGTTGTTGTTGTTTTTAATCTAAATAAATGCATATGTACATTCACATACAATTATAAGGAGCGAGAAAAACATAAAACAGACAGTAATACTTAATGAAGTCAAATGGTTCCAAAAAACAACATTTGAGGATTAAGTCATCATTTACAACAAGTAATAACAGGAGATATTATTCACCATGTAAACACAATACTTTTAGCTTTGGCATATTTGTTGCTGGAGAGATTTTGGAGATATTGAAAGTAGTCCATCTCTAGAAGTTGAGATATGGACGGTTTGGTTGGTTGATATAGTCCATGAAGTATTTTCTAGTGCATTTCTTAAATGCTATTTTTGATGCAGAATTTTGAAGTAATAAGTAAATAACTTTTCCATTTGCTGTTAAGAAATAATAAGGGCTTTTGTTTTGATTTTGGATACAGTTTCGCACAAGTATGTGGCATTTCTTACTAGTGATATCATCTATAAGTGTTACTATGTTGCCTGTCACCAGACCCTGAGCCTTGGAAAGTTAGCTTTTCTGCCCTGCCCTCCCACTCACCTCCCACTCACCTCCCACTCGCATCACACCACCTCCCTGAGCGTCCATGTATCATCGTGCTATTGATGCCTAATTGATACTTCCCTATCTATTGTCACCTTCTCTCCTCTGTTAGCTAAGTCGGTTCTGCATGTCACATCACATTTATGGACTGCCGGCTGCCTTGATCTCGGTAATTAGACTTTATGTGCTAATTGGTGTAAATACAAAGATGGGAGTTGCAGGCACACGCATCACACCACAGCTATAAATTGATACACGTGTTGTGGGAAAGTAATAGGGGGTATTTCTATCAAAGCTTTTCTTCGTTGCATGTTGAGCTAAAAAATATTTGGACAAGTCGAGATATCTCTCAACAGTTTTGAAAGTGTTATATACATACATATTTAGAGTGTTTCATCAGGTGTATGTAGACAACCTGCAAACCACACCGCCACTATTCTTGAAGCAATCTATAACCTAATCAACAAAAAATCTTTCTATAACGTTTTAAAAATACCATATCATTGTGATGTGTCAAACTTAGGACAGACTCCACTTAATGTTCAGCGATGACAATTAAAGTAAAACGTCCAAGTCCAAACCCTTCCATCTGCTTCCTCTACTCTCACTCTCAGGGATGCACCATACAATTAAATAAAACCAGAACGTGTAGTAGAGATTAAAGCTGCTTTCAATTCAAATACACAAGCATGTTCTTTTGGCTTTTCTTTCATTTCCAACTTGGTTCTTTTTAAACTCTGTGTTGTCAGCAGATGTCCTTCTCCAGGAGACAAAGAAAATGAGAGGGGCTGGATATCATCAGCATAGAAATGAGGCTCCTCTCCATGGCCCTTCTAAGACACAGCCACAGCGCCGCTCCAGCCACTGCACTACCTTTTCAACTTGCAAATGACAGTGTCACCAAATGCTATCCTTCCATCAATCAAGTCAGGGGGTCATGAATATACAAAAGGCAGCGTGCAGACTGGCTGCCTCCCGCAGCTCTACTTGGCCCAATTATACAGGCTCGGCTTTCTCCTGTGAGCGTCCACTTTTTGTCTCAGTCTAAAGGCTACAGTCCAGGCAGCCTCAGGCTTAATCAAGGTAGGTCACGCATACTGGACCTCTCAAGTGGACTGCAAATGCAAGTTAAATGTGGACACCAAATGTCATCTTTCTTTTACATCATTACTCCTGGGGGGTAAAGACAGCATGGGGTCAGTCCTGCTCCCCTCTCTCCTCCATGTGCTGAAAAGCTCCCCTTTACCCAAACACAAGCGTGGGCCGTCATGACGCCCTGCCCCTCCTCCCTCTGCTCTTGAAGCCTCTGCTGCAGCCTGCGTGCCCCTTTCTTTACCCCAGCTGTCAGATCATAGTAGTGAATTAGCATTCTAACGGATACGCCTCAACCCAGGGAGGAATTAGCACACAGGAGTAACTAATGACCTCCCTGCTGAAAGTGGACCTTATAGTCGATGGCACCGATGATCAATAAGACTGCCTCAGCTTGCTTGCTCTTTCTTTTCTCTAAATCTGCAACAGCCTTAGAAAAGACATTCAAGACAATTTATTTAAAACTGAATTTGGCTTGCAGTGAGCCTTTTTAATTATTTATCCAAAACAGACATTCCCACCATCAGTGCACATAAATATGCAAGCAGAGCCAATTGGTCAATAATATCTCATTGTTACACTATGTATTCATTATGATGGACAATGTAAACAAGACACAACAATGTGTTAATGTAAGTAATGTTACAAGATAGCATCAATCACTGGCTGCTATTGTGCTGCTCGTGTTGACAAAGCGCTGCAGAAGCTGAACAATCAATCATCTCATTAAAAGCTATGGTTTTAATTGTTTTTGATGAGTGTGGCACTAAAGCAAAGGTAAAGACCATTTGGTTACGATGAAAGCTGGTACTGTGTGAGGACAGCAACAATATATGTTCAATGGATTTGTTTCAATCCAATTCTTCAATTCAATTCTTGGGTCATCATAGAAAACCCATCTTTCTTGTCACAGCTACATTCAAATACATGTGATTTGATGCTCTTGCAAAGGCAGCACATTTAGCCAGACTTAGGAACAGCACAAGATCACTGCCTTTTGAACCCCATCTGCTTAGATTACATCTAGCTGTCTTCAAACATGTCAAAGGAGCTTTATCCACGTTTTCAACCATCTGAAACAAATTGACTCATAGCTGAAAAAATATGATCCATTTTCAACATAGATGCTAGCTTTGATCCGTTTGTTTGATGTGATAGTATGTCTGCCAAGATGGAGCAATCAAGTCACAATAAGTCTCCAAGGACAGCACGAAAGCATAGGTTTAATGTGGGCCTACGGCTGGGAAAATAAATTACCCTGAATATGTATTTGGACGTCGGAATGGCGGCTATAAGAGCAGAGTAGGTTTGGGTAAACCAACAGTCTGTCTGCTGTAATTTATAGACAGCAATGATAAATATTGTTTGTTCATGACAGTCACATGAAATAATAAAGCATGGCTGGCTCTAAACATTAGTAAATCTTGACACTATTGATTTATAATGTCTAACAGTGACATCAAACCAAACAACTGACAGAAACAATGCCAGGGCTTTAGGAGCAGTTTGTCAACTATTAATTCTGTCAAAGGGGTTTTCGCTCTAAGCTGAGAGAGGCTGTCTTGCAGTTGTCAATCCCTCGGCTGGAAACAGTGCAGCACGTCCGCGGGTAAAGGCCCTAGGCGCTGCTCCGTTAGCCCTAATTACCCTCCGCCTCGCTTTGGCAACGACAAGTGCAGCCGCTATTTAAAATGCATGTTAATTATGCAAATTATTAATTGGGCTGGTGCTTGAGGATTTGTGTTTATGCCCGGATTAGAGTTAATAACTGTATCAAGCTACATTTTAAGCCTGACCTATGACAAGTAATGCCGAGGTGCTGAAAGGGATATTTTCCAATACATTACCCTCTCTTCTCTTCCATAGCCATCACAGAAGGCTGCGTCAATGACACACAGCCAGACGCAAGTTGGATCTCACTACGTACATCTCCGTGATTGTCACTGATGCAGCCACGTCTCAGTGGTTTATATTACTGTTAACTAGTTTTCGCATGCACTCGACCGGGCCCCCAAACACATAAACAGTGAGGCTCTTATTTCACGGCGATTGTGGACTGGCTGTCAGGCTAATTGCACACACCTGTGATGGGGACCGCACATGCTCTGTCACCACCTGCCACCGGGAGCAGTCAAGAGCAGCAGCAGCTCACACTGGTCACCCACTTATCACGCGCTTCAAATGGCACATTCACAGCAGCGCTCGGCTTTAGTCCAGTATTTAGTGTTGTATATATTGTCTGGAAAATACACTGTTTCACTGCTTTTATGTTCAGCAGTGCACCACACTCTGAACTTGTGTAACTTTGGTATATTGGAAGTGAGGGATGAGATCAAATGTGTGCTGAAACAAGCATAAACTACATTTCAGATATTACCAAAACGCAGGCGCCATTCTGAGTCTATCCATCTAATAATCCTTTAGCGTATCACAAAAACATGACATAGGTGAAGGAGCCCACTGTAGAGGTCTGCGCGTCCCTGCGTCAGCACTCCTCTCACTTCCCGCCACCACCGAAATGGTTACGGGTGCATTAAGCTGTTTTGCTCAATGGCCCTTGACCAATATAAAGAAGCACTGAGATAGCATGTTCTGATTTATGCCCTGTGAAGTCATTATGAATGCATGTGCGCACTTGCATGAACGCCGACACACACACCATTTGTGATATAGATGAGAAGATAGACAGACAAATAGATAGGTCAAAATTAGATCTCTCCCTGGGAAGTAGTAAATGCATCCCAGGACCAAATCTTGACAAAATAAGTGTTCACTCTTTGTTTGGGTCTAAATTATGGCTTGATTAAAGTCTAGTGGAAAGCTACAGTAAATCTGGAGCAAATGTTTGCTGGTGCTCCTCTAAAATGGGAAATATTGATCAGTCTGATTTCCCTGGGTACTGGGGAGCTGTAGTGGAAGAGTGAGAGACATTATTTAAGAGACATGGAGCCCAAGCAACAACAAAAAAAAGAACACATTATGGAGTATGCCTTGAAACATGACTTTAGTCTGAGTGGCTTTTGATGTCGAGGCAAAAGGGTTGTTCATCACTGTCTGCATGGGAACCGAGGGGTGCTTGTCTGCTGTTGATTTTACATTATTAATTTGAGGCACACAAGGTCACAGGGGCCTCTATAGTCATGAGAACCAGTTGTTATCTTAACACAGCTGTCGAGCCCGATCCGCACTGAGTGATTATACTATTGATTGGTAGAAAGGTATAGGAGAACGCTCCGAATTCACAGCCTCACCGAATGAAGGTTGTGGCCTGACCAGCACCCATTTTATGTGCACAAGGGATCAAGTAGTACAACAATGCAAAAGGCAATGCAATTCAAGAGCATATGAACAGGTTCTCAAGTAGAGCTGAGTAAAACAGAATCCCTCTGTCTATGCCATCAATAAGCGACATTCCATTGAAAATGTAGAGACAATTTACACATAACTGGCACAATTTTCTAACAGTTTAAACAATATTTAACAAAATAAAGGTGTTATCAGAAGTTCTTATTTGTCAAATCATAACTGTTCTATATGTGCAATATATATATGGGTTTTGGCCCTTGTTTATTTGTTGCGGTTGTGGAATTAGCTCTATATCTGTCACATCTGATGCTCATGTCCAACCAGGAAGTTATCTATAATCACTACAATAAGAAATAGCAGATTCCTTATTTTTATTTTAGTACTATTTGTTTAAAAAAAAGAAGGATTGCACTGACTAATAATAAGTCATATCATTTCTGAGTAACATTGCACAACATTTATATTTAACATTTACAGTAGGTAAAGCAAACGTTACCGTAAAATAATTGTGAACATGTGTTGAAATGGGAGGGATGTAGTGGAGCAGCTCTGCAGTAAAGCTGAGGAGCAGAAATAAAACAGAGGCTAATCTTAAACAAAGGGGTTGAATCCTGAGCAGCTGGCATGGAGTGAACTCTTCTGGAGAGGGAATGCCAGTTTCAGAGCGCCCCAAGCATCGATTTAGAGCCAAGGCAGTAAACAGCTTTTATCAGCAATAATGATGGCATAATCCCAGCTAAAGAGGAAAGTAGCATATGGTGCAAAGCCTACAACTGCAATCCCAACAAAGTAGAGGGGATTTCATTGTGTTGTCCACTTGAAAGACACTGCCAATTGTGTGTTTTCATTTTACTGATTACAGATCAAGCCAGATTAGTGTCCGTGAATGACAAATGTTGAGGGATCAAAATGTATTTAATCTATTTGCACAGATTTGCTTCAATAATAACACTTACTCATCCAACTCATCTAGTATAGTCACGATATCAAATGTTAGTGTTGACATTATTGTGAGAAGAAATAACACAATTCAACATTTACTCACGGCTATTGAGAGACCATGGCCGAACAACATTGAAATCCTTCATTTTCTTTCATTTGACCATTGTAGAATAGATCCACATTAATCCAGTAAGAAGCTTTAAGAAATCAAACTTCCTGAATGATAAAGTACAGGTGTATGTGGCTTTTAAAAGAAGCAATTTATGCCTAGGTTAACTTAGAGTATAGAGGGCTAGGGGTAGTTTGTATAGATATGTCTTGATTTTTGCTTTCATAATTACAATTTTTTTGTTCTTAAGATTACACTGTGACTTGAATAATAATTATGTAGTAACCAAATAATCTTGGCATCCCTAAACTCTAACAATTATCGCTTGAATGTATTTATTTTTTCTATTTCACTTGTGTTAAACTCTGCATTGTCACACAGCGGAAACACCTGGAGACAGCTCTTTTTCCGGGGCCGGTGTAACACAGCCAAGTATCACTGTAGACCGGCTCCAACCTCTGTCATTGATTTTCCTCAAAGCTTTGACCATTCATTGTTTGTGACATTCTCCTGTCGGCTCCTTAACACCCTTCAACCAAATCAATTTCATATTTTTGTCAATGATCTGTGACCAGATGAGGCAGATGGAGAGGGACGCCACGTGGTTTGGATTGTTGATTGTCAAGGAACAGTTCCATTTGCAGGTATCACAAGAAATACTGGGTTCAATTAAAGGCGCACCGTGTCGTCTCCATGGATATGTTATAGCTTTGCCTGGAATGCACCGCAGTATGGCATTAAACTTACCCACCGTTTCTCCTTTGACACAAGCCGTTGATGCTACCAGGCCTGGTTACAGGTTAGCTCTGCGGAGAGGCAAGCCCACTCACAAGTTACAATGCTTTTTTTAAGGTATTTTTGAGAATGTGATGAAATAAATGCTAGATGGATATGTTTGTACTGTGGAATATTCCAGGCAAAGCAACAACACATCCATGAAATGAAATGTGGATTAAATTAAATGAACTTTAAAACATAAGTATGCTTTTTGTTCTTGTTGTGTAGTGTCACTATAAAACTGGTGTATTATAATAACGTTAAAGTAATATTAAACTGTATGTAATCAAGGTAAGAAAAATCCCTTGTAAATGGTTAAAAGCCTTGCTTGTGTTTCCTTGGCCCAGAAACTGTGCCCTCTATCATAGTCTCAATATCCCAGACTAACAATGACAACAATAATAGCCCCCATGACCTTGACTTCCCGTCTGGACTCTTTGAAAAATATTTGATAGCAATATTAAGTGCAACAATAACGAGATGAATATTCCCTATTTAGTGTGGACAGCTTTAGGACGCGGTGTGAAGGGAGAGCTGCCTGCTGCCGCTACATGCTGGTCACTCTTAGTTGTCAGGGCTGATTTATTGCCTCCGAGCTGTTCAATTTCACATTTTGTCCTCGTCATATCCCCGACTCATGATCATTCTGCACTGACCCTTGTAGGGCAAGCAGGGAATATTGATAAAACAATTATCTGCTTGCCGTTCATTTGATTTTCCATTTCAATTACGGATTGGAGGAGGCAAAAAGAAAAGATTGCGCCATTGATTTTTTTTCTACCTTACATCAGGAAGGATGCAGGGCTTTGATGGGATGCTTTGGTGACATGAAATAGGGGAATGAGAAGGCACCAGGCTCCCAATACAACACTGCATTGCATATATTTATGAACCACAATTTAAGACATGTGCATTACATACATTCACAAATATAAATGTATACAAATATGGTAAATATAAAGTTCCTATACCTTAAAAAAGAAAACTGCACATTGCCAGAGCTGAGGCTTTATGGCCTTCTAAAAGCTGGGGTACCTGATGTTGTAAATGTAAATGTAGCATACTGTAAAAGCAAGACTTTGTGACAAACTGAGTCCGCTGCACACTGTCTATATGTAATAATAAAGTATTTTCTTTCTTGTCAAGTAAGAGTTGAACGCAGCCTTCTGATTAGCTTAAGTGGTCCACCCCAGTTGCACTTCAATGTCTGAAAAAAGCAGTTCCAATACTGTGCACATGCTTAAAATGAATGTGCCAAAGGGTTTGTGAGAGCCAAGAATTAGTTAGACAGATTTAAATAGCTACTCAAGAAAATCAAGTACCCCAACTTTAATGATGCCCCCGCCATTTGAACCATCCTTCAGCGCAACCTGGCAGGAACACGAGCAATACAACGCGGAAGTTAACAAAAGGCGAATAGTTATAATTATTTACTGCTCACCTGCGGACATAAACGCAAACACGTATTTATATAAGGTGTTGTTGTGTTGAGATTTGGATGGGTGCGCAGCGTCTCTCCACGGGGGGCCAGCCTGTTCACACTGCTGCTGACCTGAGGTAAACACTGGCAGCTGACACTCTAGAGGCCAAAGGACCCAAAGGTCGGAGCAGTTTGTCAGCGACACCATTCTGCTCTCTCCCCTCGCTCTAACGCTCTGCCACTGTCTATTTGTCACTCCAAAATGACAACATGCTTGCATCACACTTGATTTTCCTGCAGCTCTGACACACTGCTGTACTCCGCCCGCACTGAGCAATAACAGAGTAGAACATGAAGTTGGGCTGGTTTAAAATCACTAGAAATTAATCTTGCTAACACATATTCAGATTCTATTGGGAAGACGTTAAACACCAAGTTTCTTTCAACCAAGTCCTGTCAAATGAATCCATTACCACATAAAGTAAATAGATTCTTCTGTAAATGATTTGGAACATTGGTAATGACTAAAGACCTAATGGGAATCCTGCTAAAATAGCCTTTAGGGAGCCTGGGAAAATGTGCCTCGCTGAAGTGGCCGGCTGCTGGCCAAAATCCTGTGTGGAGGGGAGAGGAGAGGAGGGGCGAACTTCTGCAACACAGTGAGTCTGCTCTGAGCACATAGGCTCTCCTGCAGAATCGTGTAAAAATGCTGAAGACGTAGAAAGTCCAATGATGACGCTACTGTTGTCCACTGATCCAGCGCGGTCACTACTACTATCTTTTCATATGGCAGCTCGGGCGGTCCGCTTGGCCGCACAGGACAACTGCCAGGGGAGCTCACACGGCTGACCTGAAATAAATGTGGCTTTGATCAAAGTTTAGCGTTGGCCCGATCAGTCTGTGTGCTACAGATCAGGGAGATGAGACCTGCACTCTCAGGTCCTGGCAACTGCTCTTTCCCAAAGCTACAGTACCCCCCACCATCACAGGATTATGTTGGGCAATTAAGGTAATGAACTGGCTAACGTAACAGCACATAATGAGCCTTTTGATCCCTATGCTCAGAGGTGCCTTCCAGTTTCTTCGATACCCTTTCCTCTGTAATATTTAAGGAGGAAGAAAGTGTTACTGGGTAAATTCAGACCTAAATTTTAGGTCTTTTTGTATTTTGTCTGTGGAATTCAGAAAAAGGTTCCAAAATAAATGGGTATAGAGAAAAGAGGGGGGGGGAATCCTCCTGCTTAGATTTTTGGTTTGGCCTCAGTACTGTCCAAAGTACTGCTTCGCTTGTGTCCGTGTGGCAGCCAAAGCCCACATTCCAGCTCCCCTAATCAACCTCCCACCGCATCACAGTGCAACTCTTCTGCTTGCTCCCTTTTCATTTGAACACATTTTCTAGCCAAAAATTTCACTTCAATCTCACCTCATCTCTCCATACTACATTAACCCCTGGCAATTGCCTTCCAAATGACCCCATTAAGCTGTAATTGCCTCAGCAGGCCTGCTCCCTCGCTTGTAATTCTGTGCAGCGAACCCACCAGACGTTCCCTCGGCATTGTTTCATGTTCTGGCTCCCATCAGCCGCTTAGACGCTGACCCCTCCACCCCCACCCTGCCTCCACCTCGCTCCTCTCTGGACACCACCATAGTACTGCCGCTGCTAACCAGGAGCACAGCCACCGGCAAAGTCCACTCAGCTAGTAGTTAGCTCGCACAGGAAGGGTCATAGATTAGTTTATGTTCAGGCGTACAGTAATATTAACATGTGATTACAGTCTTACAACAACACATTCACATCTAAAGACAATGCTCAATGTGAGGCGCTATGGCAATGTTCAACAATTAAGAGTCATCATATTTACATTACTGGATTCATAATAAAGATGACATTTGTATATTAAAGCATGATTTATCTTCAGTTGTCATTAAGGATGCTGTTGGTTGTAGAGCACGATGCCAGTGGTGACACCCGCCATAGCACCTCCCAGCACAACTTCACCTTTCCTGTTCCCATGAGGGAGCTCACGTCAAGTCTGCTCAACTTTTTGACGAAGGCCTCCATGGATAACTAACGTGCAAATGCGGATAGGTGGAGAAAGCGATCCTGACAGTGATGTATTGCAACTAGTTGCAGGTGTCAAAAAGACGCTCCACTGCCAGCCATCGGTGTGCATTGACTATATATATATGCATGCATGCACACATCCCTGTCCCCGAGTGTCCTGTGTATGTGTCTAGGTCGCACACTGTATTGTGAGCCCAGGCCTTTAGAATTGACCTGGTATGAGAGGGGGGCTTGGGCTAATAACCCATTCAACACTCCCTCAATCTAAGCAGCACATCCTCCCTGCTGTAACACATTGCTTTGCATATAAAACTCTCCTGTACAGCTCTTAGACTGCCCTGTCTCCACACTCTTTAGTGTAATCTCTTACCCTGTTTCTTCTACAACACATTGCTAAAGAAAACGATCCAAGGATATATGCAGCCAGTTATTGACAAAATACAGCCACATTGATTTTCCAGTTTTATGCTGCAGCAATTTTCCTTAACTCAAAGTGTGTACTGTAAATTAATTCCCAGCCTTAGATATGCAGTGCTTTCTGTGAACACACAAACCTTCAGAAGCGCTTTAGATCATGGCACGCTTTCGTTGCACATTTATTTAAATTCATTCTCTTCCTAAGCAAATGTTCCCAGGAATATCAAGGTGTTTTGGTAGCAAAGCTCTAACTGATCCGCAGGGATTTACTTCCAACAGCCTGTCTCTCCCTCGCCTTTCAACACAAAACTCTGCGCTCCAATCAAAATGAACCACCAGGGACCCCCGGCTCCCTCCCCCCTGAGCTATGCCTGCTCCGACTGTGTGATAGCAGCCGCTCTGCCATTGATCGTCGAGTTTAGCACCGAGCATGCATGCCACCGTTAGCACAAAACAAAGACCTCTCCAGCTTTAATAGCAGCACACGCGGTTAATGCAGCCAACATCTCCGGCTTTCCTCTGGCCTTGAAGAACAAATGAAAGAAAACAGATAGCAATTAAAAGGTTAACTAGGGTCCATGTCTCGTCACAACTCATTTTATTCACACAAATCTTTTTAACTCATAAACAAACTCATATTTTTGGAGAGAATGTGCAGAGTTGCCACAAGTGATAAAAAGGAGCATTCATGTCTTGGTCATAATTGTGTTTTATGTTACAAATCTAATTGTAGACACAGGATTCAAAAAGGAAACACAGCTTATTGATCCACCTAACACAGGCCAGGAACAACTCATGAATTAAGAATGAGATACATCACCATTAACCCCACAGTACCCAGCTTGTGGCCTACCAACAACATGTCTCTATATTTTTTTTTATTTCCAAGATAATTCTTTTTGACAATCTAAATACATACAAATTCAACCTGTTTACTTAGTCTAAGGTTGATTCACTGGTGACAGAGAATAAATTCTTCCATTTTGTGCGAGGTTCTAAAATTGCCATCATTTTTAATTAATTCTTAATTAAAATATATTACACCACAGCTTCTACCCATCTCTCTTGATATTCTAACATAATCAATTCAGAACCATTTACATATCATTAATTAAAAGCTTTCCTCTCTCATCCTTAAAATCATAATGAGGGCCGATTCC
Organism: Eucyclogobius newberryi; assembly: GCF_026437365.1. Taxonomy (NCBI): domain Eukaryota; kingdom Metazoa; phylum Chordata; class Actinopteri; order Gobiiformes; family Gobiidae; genus Eucyclogobius; species Eucyclogobius newberryi. The sequence goes on along the minus strand of NW_027316278.1, from coordinate 15,627,968 downwards.
TCATTAGTAACCTATAAGGGAGGAAAAAACAATGCGCCACAGAATGGATGATGTGTCCCAATCCGAGCCTTTTGTCTTTCTAAAAAGCCATTTTTACCACTTAAATGGATTTTTCAGTCAATTATGTTTTGGAATGAAAATAAGTGAAATAGGAGTCACTTAGTTGTTTTTTGAACGCAGCTTTGAAAATAAAGTGCCTATGATTGGTCCATTTTACTTTGAATATTTGCTCAAATAAAATATAAATTCATATAATGATAATGGGAAGGTCCATTCATCAAGAGAACTGCACGATAGGCAATTTAGTTACACAGGCTGGACATGGAAAAAATATATATATTTCAAGATTTATCTATTTTTGTGATTACAATGATGAACCATCTAAAAAAAAAAGTATAACTTGGAATATATTATTACATGAAAAAGTGGTACTTGCATAAACTATTCGCATCAACAACTAAACAATAATTGCACTTCAACTTAATATACTGAAATACAACTTCATATTTTATTTAAATTGTGTGAACAGGGATATTTCATTCTGTAAGCTGTGAGGTTTGTGAATAAGTCAAACATTTCATATTGCGTACATATATAATCCCATACTTGTTGATATGGCGAGCGGCTGAATAATCATTAAATATATAAATAAAGTCTGGCTATGCAAAAGCAGGTCATTTATTATCCAGCCCTTTTTAAAAGCCTCCACACTCGCAGCACACTATCTCCTCATCTTGAGCTCTCTCTTAAAGAAGAGTAATAATATCAAATAATGATAGGTATTGTTATGCCGGGGATCAGGCGGATCCTGATTTTTATCGCGCGTCTCTCACAGGTGCCGCGCGGCGTTACTTGTCAGGACTGCATGTCTGGGTCTTCCACATGTCAGATAAAAATCGCTGCACTTGGTGTTTCGGCAGCACTGACAGCAATTTATTTGAATGTTTTGTCACAGCGGTGTTGGTGCATTTTGTGTGGGCTGCTCACCAGAATGGCAACAGCTTTCTGACAGAAGACACACGGAATCTGCATCGACTCACAATGGTGCAAAAACATATGTGAGCTGCCTGTTTTGGATAATTAATTAATGTATTCAAATAAAGTGTGTGAGTTTGTAATGAGGAAAGGTGACAGCGTGATAATGTTTACACCGACTCCTATTTACACCTGCATGACCAAACGCCTAAAAATAAAATATCCCTTTTACAAGTACACTCCAATGTAAGTGTGTGTAAATAACAAATCAAAGCGTGCCGTCTCCTCCGTGACATGGGATATTGAGTGAGTTAATGGAATCCTCTCAAAGACAGGAACTCTATTTTTACACCATGATAATTAAACTACGACACACTTATAATTTACAGCCCCGGCTTAATTGCGTAGGAAAAGTGAAATGGGAAGAGGTCTATGAGAGGAGATTAAATGTTCGTGCTCAGTAGTGGAGCCTCTGCATCTCGACAACACTGCTGTATCTTTTAGCATCACAGAGTGTATCAAAGATTAGGTAATGAAATATGCACTGTCCTATTTTTCAGCTGGCGGAGCCTTTGACAAATCGAGTACAATCCAAAATCTCCATAAATCACTATTAAAGACAAGTATATCATCACTGGCGCATATATCTTCTCCAGCCTGACCTGTAGACTAATGAGAAAAGGCCCAGACTATCTTGTCTGATTAATTAATTCAAAATGTCGGCTGTTATTCAAATGTGAGCCCGGTGTTATTTGAATAACACTTGACAGGAACGCCTGAAGAAATAATTTCTGGTTTGTGAGGCTGCGGCGGCATTACTGATGATGGCTCGTGGAAATGTTACAAGCCAAAGAGAAGAATTTTTTCCCTCCTTTTCTTTCTCCCGCTCCTCAGTCATGATAGCTCCAAGAAGTATTTCATTACTTCAACCAACCCCACACCCCATCCAAGTACTACAACTACCTCCCTCGCAATTACGGCGTTTTTTCCACTGCCTGTCCTTCTCGGTGGTGTGTTTGTGTTCCCTCCCACAGCGGGCTCTGGATGTACGGGGTTCTGGCTCTGGCTCCGGGAGAGGGAGAGGAGGAGAGAGAGGGAGATGTGCTGGCAGAGAGGAAGGTCAGGATTTTTACAACTGCAGCCCCCCGATGCTGACAGGCCGGCGCTGGCACAGGGACACACTCTGTTTGGCTTTCCCACGTTAACACACATCCACAGCGCTCCATCTCCATCACGCCACACTCCCACTTTTAATCAGAGCATTTGTATCCGCAGTACGACTGGAAAGGGCGGTGGTTTACTTTGTTCAGCAATATGGGATGTCACGACAGCAGATTGTTTGGTTACGATATAAAGATTATTCACGGTTATTGACAGGCAACAAAACAAAAATGAAATTGTTAGTATACTGTTCCGATAGTGTGTGACAAGCTGAATGCAAAAGCAAAAGGATTGTGATTGTGTGCACTGTACGTTGAGTACAGAGTGAATTGAAATGACAAATTTAGCATCTAAAATAGTCAGAATTATTCGTTTTTAGTTCTTACAATTATATTCTGACCTGAATAAATTAATTGAATAATCTGGACAGCTCTATTCATCAATAAGTTAGGATATATTGTGTGAAAATGAGATAGTAAACAGTTATATTTAACAAATGCAAAACATAAAAGTCAGAAAAAGTAATGAACTGTAGCGGTTGTCGATAGTTTTCCTGCCATTTGTTATTTCTGTCTCAACTTGTTTGAAATGTGTTGCAATCGTAAGCACCTTTTTTAATTTCACTCAATAATTTACAAATCTCTGTTGACCTGTCTAAAGATTTTTAAGTTACAATAATAAGTAGTGAGGTTGTATGTGCGGCGGACGCCTAGGGGCAGAGTACATTCCCATATCGCTCCCTTCATCAAGCATGGATCCTAATCAGGGCTGGAGAGATAGAAGACGCTCAGTCATTAAATAAATAAACAATAAAACTGTGCCACGCCACGCTCCCGTTCGACACCCGCGAGAAGGACGTCGTGATCCGCATACAGAGCTCCGAGTCAGCTCACCTTTGAAGCCATACAAGAGAACACACAAACACAGCCTAATATATTATAGTACAAGAAAGCCCCTGCACTATTTCAATACAACTGGCCTTCAATATTTGGTCCAACTTGTGTTTATAGCTATTCTGTCATTTCAATATAAAGAACACGTAATGAAATGGCACTGTAAGTTAAAATGTGAAATGAAAAAGGTTGCAAATGACTACAAATTTGAACAATAAATACAATAGATTTTAAAATGTGTGAATACATTGCACGGACTGAGCTGCAGTACCAACTTTTTGGGAACATTTTATCAGGACAACGAATTATAACTGAATTCTGCACAACTACTTTTTCCAAACACTTCGGAGAGAAAAGCCTGTCCTTAACTGGTCTCGACACATACAAACAGGTACAAACACATATAAACAAAGCGAAGGGGCCATCGCTGATTCATGGTGAGTTTTAGCGGACGTGTGCGGCTCGCTGCCATTCATCAGAAGAAAGCAGGAGCGGTGATGAACAGTGAGAGAGCTCGGCGTCGGCCTGGATCACTGACACAAACAATCAAAGCTGACACAGTCTCCGTATAGCACCTGCCACTCCAGCAACACAAATAGATCAATATAGGAGAGAGAGGATCGAGGGAGGACGTATTCAGTGTTTAAAACTCATATCCGTGCACTCGCATCATCTTCCCGAGCCCCTGTGATGTAAAAAGTGCACGCCTAATACATATCAATCACCCTGACAGAGGAAATGCTTATTTGAGGAGCAAACGTGAGGCGAGGTGCACTGTGTCAGCAGAATGTCCCCTGTCAAAACTCGCCATTTAAATTTGGCGTTGTTGCCAAGACAAATGTCCTTATAAGGAAAATCCCTTACATTGCTACTCGTAGGATTTTAATGCACGCTTTAATTCTCCATTACTTGAGAGAGGAAGTACCTGCAAGTGTGGAAACGCATTAGAGAGAAAGTAAGAAATGAACAGAAGGGTCTGGGGATCTCTCCAGCAGACACAATTAAATATTCATGCGTCTCCTCCTAGGACACAACACATACAGATCACTATCATGGCAACAGCACACCACCATTTTGTTCGAATTTGGCTCGTGATCAATGTGAAAATATCACGTTTCATGAGAAGAATGAGAGCGAATGCAACACTTAAAATGCACAATGTTTTTTTTTTTCACTAAAACATACTCAAATGTGTCTCTGGGCTACGCGCCACCGGACAATAGACCAGCGCTCGCCGTGTTAGTGAATCATTCCAAAATTCATTACGAGCTCTCAGTCCGCTCCTGACACGTGCTGGAGGAAAAACCAAGAGAAGAATAGCAGTAATGTACTCTGGATGACCTCCACTTTCTAAAGAGAGGAGAACCAGCTTTTTTGCTTTTCACTCCCCATCAAAGAGCAGTAAAAGGAGGGACAGCATTCCCCTGCTCAGCATCATTAATCATAGCTTTCTGGGAGCAAGCGCATATTAATTTCTGTCATCCCAAACATCATTGGGTATTGTTATGCCACAGCTTAGTGCTCATTCACCAGCAGACGCCGGCCGTTCCTCCTGGTTTTTGAGGGAAGACAGGAGCGGCATGGCTGCGTTTCAGGCCTTTCTCCCTGGGGCTCTGACACCAATTAAGCCGTTTCAGCGAGAGAGACAAAAACAAAGTCCAATGGTTCACTGTAACATGAGACAGCACCTCACCACTGGCCCCTCGCCATCTTTCCACGACTTCTAAAATAAACTACAACAATTTAGGAATATATAAGGTATGCTTAGCGCGGGTTACTGACCTTATCACACAGACGGTACGCGAAGAGTTACAATTTGGAAAGTTTGGTCAAACAAATTGTATCAGTAATAAAACATAAATCAAAGTAAGTACCGTCAATCAAAGTATTCAATTACATGTACTTAAATAATTATTCACAAAACCACTTTCAACTTCAGCTAGAGTTAATAAGTACATCTTCGTTTCGATCCACCTCAGCAAACAATCTATTCACGTCCTCCACTAAAATTATAATAAAAAATACATACAAGGACGGCATCAATAAAAAATGCATCTCACCATAACAGATCAAGAAAAGTGCTCAGTGTGCGGTTCCCTGGTTGACTTCTGGAACAGCGGCAGAGAGAGAAGCTTGTCTTAGGGCAAAAGCAGAATAATGCAAGGTTTGTTATGAATTAAATATTAGAAATCTTAACACAGCAGCAGCCAATAAGAATTATTTGCCTTATTAAAGCAGCAGAAGACGCTGATTAAAATTTCATTGCATTGCAGTCTTTTTCCCATTTCTGCCTTCAATATATCATTGTAATGTATGAAACATGTGGAACAATGGCATATGGAACAATGGGGGAGAGGGACTTCATTTTCAAGGCTTGTAAATGAGGAAGAAACAGTGCAGATTTCCGTGCGCTCTGTTTAAGGAGACAATATTATGGCACAGCTATTGTTTAGAGTCAAAAGGTCTATGTTAATTTTATACCCCTGAATATTTACTGAAAACTGATAATGTCCTTTACAGACAATATCACCTGTAGGAGTGCATCTTATTCAGGAAGCGCCACTGGCAAACAGAATACCTGTTTTGATGGCTATAGGTCAGTTATCTATCCGTACGTAATGTGTACAGAATAAATGAACATCATGCTGTCTATTGTCCCATGAGAAAAAGTCTTCCCTGAAACACTAGAGCTAATGAAATAGGGGCCTATAAATAGCTGCGTCATTACTGGGAGAGGGGACTTGCTTTTGCACCAGTCTTTCACTCTCAACCCTTTTTACACTAATAACAGCAGCCTCTATGGCTTTACATATACTCTGACACAGTAATGAACGCAGTGACACCAGAGACTCCACCAGTGACTCCACCAGAGACTCCACCAGAGAGGAGAAAATAAATAAACGCCAGAGTGTCATACCCCAAGCTTAATTAATACGTGCAATGGCAAAAAAAAAAAAAAAAAAATGGCATCATTACTTTGACCTTTTTTTAGACTTTACTTTCAGTGCTTTTCCTTCGTTATTTCATTTTTTCCTAATTTGAACGGATACAAATATTCTGTCAGAGAGTAGTGATCAAAGGTAAAAGGCAAATGCACTGATATTAACTTTAGTAGCAATAAAAGAGCATATCAGCTTAACTCTAAAATACAAAGTAGCAGACAGTTTGAAGTGGTCTTGTTATCCACACTTTTATTCAGCCCCAGTCTAAACAACCAGTCTCCAGCAGCCCCCTGCTCCTTGTGCTGCACACTCATTGCAATCAATCGTTCCTTTTTGCATCCCAAGCAGGCTTTCGCTGGCTGCCACTGCCTGGAGATAACTATTTCACCACCTCTGTCATGCCTAATTAACAACTCAGATGTACAATTCAGAAATTTCGCAATTAACCTACTAAAATATTGTTGGAGGATGCTAATTGTTATTGCCAGTTGCCATAAAGCCTCATTTGCATAACGTATGTGCAAGAAACAATTATGAGCTGTTGATCGCACAGGAGCCCGCGGAAATGGCTCGGAGCGGGGCAGAAGGGAGAGAGACGCGAGCAGATGAAGGGGACGTCAGCGCATGCCGGGACACAAAGCAGATTTGAGGAGCAGCAGTGGAGCTGAAGTATCTATCTCCAATAGAAAAGCGTTGAGTTGATTCTTTGTGCTCGTCTTTGTCTGGCTCCGTCCCGTCATTTCATGTGGGCTGATGGGTATTGGGGAAGTGCTCGGATAAAAGGCACACGCTCCACGGTCCCGCTCCGCGCTTTAGAGGAGGAATCAGAGCCAGAGCGACAGTCAGGACCCCAGCTGTGTGCGCGCCATTCGCCACAACACTATCTAGTCTGTGCAGCCGCATCACTGGGGTCTCGCAGACAAAAAGCCAGGAAAGTCAATTGTCTCTGCAGCTCAGTGGCTTTGTGCTCTGTCTGCTTGTTACTGTAGCTTTACATAAATGCAGGACCAAATATAGACGCATATGTGGCCTTGGTTTAACACACAAAAAGTAATAGTTATATAGTTAATAGTAATAGTATAATTTGATTCGTTTACCTCTAATAAGTCATTAGTAGTCCGAAGACTCATTAAGAATGTCAGAGAACATTGAAATGAATGCTCCCAGAAGATTTCAGAAATGCTTACCTACTCAGTCCTAACTCTATTTACGGCAGGTAATGCTTTTAGTCAGCCTTGCATGTGGTTAATTACAGCCCATCCACCATTGTATTTAGTTACCACACTGTCCTCAGCTCAATATTAGACTGGCCATACATGCGGGCGCGTTACAAAGTATTTTAAACACATCGAGAATATCTGTAAAACGACTGATTTGTGTAATAAGAGGAGTTTTCCCATAATCCACTGCTTCAAACAGTCGGAGCAGACACGTCTCTACCTCCGCAGACATCCCCCCCGCTTGTGAACCTGCCGAGCCAAAGGTCATGAAAACAACAAGTCAATACGCAGCCAAAAGGAGCGCCACGCAGCTGGGAGAGCAGCGGAGACGAGCTAAGCTTCTCCGTAGCACTGCGTGATTTAGCCTGTAATAGTTTTCTGTAATCTCTTTCTATTGATTAAAGCTCACATCAAAGAGGAGTCTTGCCACAGAACCTCTCTTTTCCTGGTCAGAAATACCATATGGAGGTAATCTTTCACCTTTGTTATTCTTGCCGCTCCCACTGCTGCTGCTGCTGCTATTCCACAGACAAGAAGGGAGTAGCCAGCAGGAGAAGACAAACTCAGCACACAGGGCAGGGAGAGCTGCACAACTCATCTGAATCGCACACCATTTCTACTCAATGCATCCATTGTCTCCTCGCATGAAGGCGAAAGGTGTATCTCGGCGACTTTTCTAACGGGGAAAAAATAATGAAACAATGTTGATTTTTTAAAAGGAGAGAGAAACACACAAGGACAAAGACCAGCACTTGTCAACCAAATCTCACATTTGTCTTATTAAAATGCAAGGAAATTTGGGGTTGAAAAAACCTCCTGCTAAAAACACTCAATTTAGTGACAGGCAAATGACTTCATGCTGCCACTTAATCTCATTTCTTGCATAATGCTCTCTAATTAGCATATCAAAGTGAATTAATACTTCTAGGGCATTAGCAATGCAGAAATATGCCGAGCCTCTACAATAGCAGTCTGAAGAGTGCCAGAAACTTCTTAACAGCTTCAAAAGTCCTCCAAGTGTTAATAACGTGGCACTTTCAACAACGGACAAAAGCAACAGTGCTATCTCAACATCGTCAAAATGGTGTAAGGCTTTGAACATAATGACGCCTTTTCATCTGCGCACATTGATAATATGATACATGCATGAGGTAATTACACTCATGATTCTTGGACCGTGTTCAATTTCATTATTAAAAGTCATTTGGAGAAAATGGGTGGATCCCAAAGCAGAAAAAAGACAAGCAGTTCCAGTGTGTGGAAGACATGAAAAGGGACATTAAAAGGTTGAAGGAAGCGCGGGGAATGATGCTACGCTGAGGCAGTGAAAGGCTGGCTGTGTGCTGGGGGAAAGCGCGGTCAACAAGGCCACCGGACCAGCTGAGCCCTGTCAGCGGCTGAGAGGGGGAGGCAGTGACTCTCAAGTACAGGTTAACCACGCACACACACAAATACACAAACGCACACAATCACAACTTGCTACGGACTTATCTCGGACACACACCTTTGCACCACAACGCAATTACAAGAACAGGCTCGACACTTGGCCACAGGATCACTTCTTAACTTCTACAATGACCCCAGAACCATCAAGTCCAAAAGTAAGATTATATTAAATCTAGATAATATGTTGTTTAGTTTAGTTGAACATTTTTGCAAAGTCTTTTTCTTTTTGCTTTTACATCATAAGGCAACAAGTTATTGCTAAACTTTTCTACAATGTGGTAAAAATGACTTAATTTAATTAATTCAATTTACAGAGTGAGTCAACAAGCTACAGATAAATATGACAATATAACAATAATTGAAAATTAAATGTTTTATTATGGACGCCATGCCTCGCCTGTGTGGCTGTGTATATATTATATACGTTATATATGTTATATTATAGTACGTTCAAAATGTATCGGGGGTAAAAGTGATTTTGATGCTCAATTTTCTGCACAAATAAAAACAGCCAGGTTCCACATTAAATATACTTCTATGCATCGTTTCATCTGCAGTCACACAGACAGTGGAGCAGCAGACCCTGTGCCCCTCCGACGCCGCACCTGTGCGTTAGGGAAGTTCATAAACTTTTATGATCTCCTTTAAACCCTTTACTCATAAAACGCACAAAAGGTCACAAATCTGACAGACCAGCGTCCTCTGCAAATTATACTGTGGTGTTTACTGCACAAAGAGCCATTTTATACATTATATTTACACAAATATTCTCAATATTGAACTATTCTACAAAGTGTCATGTTTAGATAAAACAATATTACAATTTATCATTTACTACTGAAAGTTTCAGATTTACACTTGCATGGTTTTGATGGATTAAAATGTATATTCATATAATAAAAATAATATATGATTTCATAAATAAAATAAGTTTTGTATAGACTATATTTTAAATAAAAAATATACAAAATGCAGAATATTATTGTGCACAGTATGAAGTGGTACACACACGTTTTGAAGTATGCACAAGGAGGAAATCAGACCTGACCCATAATGCAGCATCCTTCTAAAATATAACCAGAAATACTTTGATAACAAAAAGAACTGCACTACACTAGAATTAACATTAAGATACATTTGGTCATTTAACTGCCGCTATTATAAATATGACAACTCTTTAATGTTTAATCTAATCTATGTTTGTGATACTTCCTTTCTTCATTCATAAACACAAGCATGTGATTTTGCAATGATGGAGAAGATGCGTGCTCTAACAACACGATGTGGCGTTAAAAACAGTTGATTGATTGGTTTGGGCAGAGGTCCCCTTGTAACCCCTGATGACTGCTGCCAGTGCAGGACTGCAGGTAGAATCCACACACTTATGACATCCTCACTTAAAGCTATAAGAGATGTGTTTACATTGAAGAGTCTTACCTGTTTTTTCTTTGATTTCACAGAGAACGCTGAAGAGTGCTGGTTTCATTCTGTGACAGTTCAGTCCATGTTTCCTGTTTCAGTATAAGACAAAATCAAATAGTGAAATAAGTTCACTGCTAAAGTACATTTACACAATTACTTAAGACTGTTTTAGAATTATTCAGAAAATTAGCAGTATCTGTGCAGCAAACTCCTGCTAATAATTTCCTCCATACTTTGTGCTTGTAAAAAAACAAAAGAAAAAACTTGTGCGCACTGACTTTCAACAGGAAAATAAAACATAACAGGCTACATAATCCCCTTAATGACAAGTTGGTGAGAGGTTCCACCGCGTTAACACATTAGCAGCACATTAACGGTCTATTGTTATGGTGCACTGGGGAGTTAAGTTAAGCGCCTCTGTTAACGCTGCCAACTTATAAAACATATTTAAATCAACCAACTTTGCTTGCGCCTCGTCCAGACTCTGATCGGTTATGGTCATGATCTGATGGAGGATGTCGCCGATGTCTTGCTTCCTGCCGTCGCCGTCCGTCCCGTCGTGTCCATGTGGAGGCAATGCCATGCCACCTTGTACCGAGTGGCCGGCGAGACTCACGCCGCCGATCGACTGCATGATCCGGGCTTGATCGTCCATATTCGCCGCTAAAGAGTCCGTGCACTGAGCCACACAAATTGAAAAACTCATATACGAAGCGGGCTACAACAACATACGCAGACTGAGATGGAGAGGCGGAGAAGCGGGGGACGGATGCTGCGGACGCGACTTCAAAAAATGTAGATTTTGTCCAAATTTTACGCACGGTCCAAAGTGCCAAAATGAGTGGTTGGATTGCAAGGAAAAGGAGACAAAAGCGTCTTGATTCAAAGTAAAGTGTCAAAGCTGAATGAGGTGGGTGTCCATCGTGTCGTATCCCGGTGCCAATCTGTCTTTTCGCGGCGCGTTGACGGCTGATATAGACACAAACGCTCCTTGATGATCGCTCATTTATTCACGCTCTTCTTTTGCACGGGATTCCCTTTCGTGTTCTCCTCTGACATTACAAAAAAAAAGAAGAAAAATCCAAAATCCTCGTGGTTTTTTTGGGCAGCGGCAACAAAAATATCCACTGTGTTAAGTAAATGCAAATAGTCTTAGCAGGTGTTCAACTGCAAAATGAATCCTGCAACAACAACAAAAAATAGAAAAAAACACGCACTCTGCAAAGCGCGAGTAGCTTTAAAAATTAAAATAAAATTAGAAAAAGTTGGAGGTTTTTTTAAAATGCTTAGAAAAAAAAATACCCTACAAGAAATTAATAATTAGGCTGCGGCGCGGTGCAAAGGCGACGCGCAGGAAAAATCTCTCGCCCTGCTCAAATTTATGAGCTGCAGCCTGAGCCTTGTGTGTGTTTTATGTTGTTTGATGGCAGCGCTAGTGAGCGATTGACAGTGTGCCAATGCCACTCACTCAGTCAGTGCAGACGTGTCAGAGCCGGGGAACAGAGCTTGGGAGAAAATACGGGAGAAAAAAAAATAAAAAAGAAATAAATAAAGAATACAAATTGCGAGGACGCACGCTCCGCCCTGTAGAGGAGGGGTCTATATTCTTGTCACTTCTCGCCTGAACACCAAAAAACCAAATGTTAAGCGCGAGTGCTTCGGATGGTGATTAGAACGATGTCCCTCTCGCGCTCGTTTCCGTTCCTCCCGCGGTCCCGTGTCTCCCGTGTCTCTCCGCGCGCGCGTGTGCACTTGCAGCTACTTAGTTCTACCGGCTAATAAAGATGTATCCTGCTACAACACAGGCAAATACATAATGAGAGTTTTTACACAGTTTGATGTTCCAGCCGCATAGTCCCCTCGTAAGCCCCGCTTCGGAACGGCCAAACTCGAAGACATGTTTATATTATTCCCTAACTCGGGCTCCTCCACCAATCACAGCGCGCCGTGATGGAGACTGACGACACCGGTGACCTATGAGCGGAGACGCACGAGGCTGCGGCCCGCCTACTCCATCCCTCCATCTTCACGCGGCTCCGCACAAAAGGAAGGCAACTTCTCATTGGCCGTTGCCCCGAGTGACACGCAGAGTGCACGCAGGCGGCGCTGCTCTGTGCTCCTCCGCAGTTGCTATGGTAGCAGACTAGTTGTTGAGCCGGGATGCGAGGATGTCAGAGTTACACGGAGGCATAAGTAAATAGAAATTAACAAAATCTTCGCTTTTCAGTGTTGTCCTGAGAGTGGCTACAAGCATGCGTGTTGCACAGTTGTAAATGATTCATCATCTTCAACTTTTGCAGCTGCAAGATGGTTTAAAGTTTTCTAGCTTTGCTTTTTTGTCAGTGTTATGTTATGTTATGTTTTTAAAAAATATTGTCAATGGTTTACATAGAAGGCGTATATAGTAGTTTTAAAATATTCCTGGGTTTTAGGTCAATTCCTGCCTGTTTTTACTGCCTGCTTTAAAGATTGAGTGAGGACCTTTGCCCTATATAATATTATCATTTGAATTGTGCTATTGCTATGACAATGGAGAACCTTTGCCATGTCAAATCCTTCAAATCAGGAAAGAATGACCTGAAACCTATGAATACTTAGTGTTAAACTTGTGGTTAGTTTTTATTTGTTGTTGTTTTATTTGTTTTCATTTTGCTCTTTTTTCAATTTTAGCATAAAGGCTATTTTTTATGTTTTAGCTGAGAGTCAAACACTGAAATAAATAAACAAATGTTCTCATACAATTACGTATCGTAACAATGTGTGTTTATGTAGAAAACTTTACTTCCAGATGTGGTAGTGCAGCAGTCCCATGTCTCAGTTGTATTTCCTGCACTTGTGCTATTTGCAAGATGGAGTGTGAACAGTAAACTTCATTAGGGACGATATCTTAGATCACACTGCTGTTTATCAATGCCATTTAGGTGCTATCTGTTATAATTAAAACTCTTGAGATAGTAGACGCTATCTCTCTGGGGACTCGTTTGGCTTAGGAAGTCATTAGGTCACACGCACTAGGAATTATAACACATACAGTACCCTAATGTGAAAGTGGACATCAATGCAATGTCACATATAGTATAATGAGTTCCACAGTAATCTCTTTTATTATTTAATTATCTGAATGACTGCACATACAAATATACTTTTATTATTATTATGCAGATGACCTAAGATGACCTAATTAAAATGTTTATGAGCATCGTATCCTGCAGATTAGTCTACACTTTGAATTCTTAAATAGTTTTACATAATTAAAGTGACATGTTTTGGTTCTTCTTTCATATAAGGTAGTTCATTTGCTCATTCACCTCACACAGTAATGTTTGATTGCAAAGACTTACAAATCCGGAAGTCCTATTGATTCTGCGCTTGGCTGTCTGACAGTGGAGTCTGGTCTTTGGTGGGCTGCATGGCCGTACTCGTTCCTTTGACCTTGAAGTACAGGAGCGACGCAGTTGTGAGTTTAGTGAATGGGAGTCCCAGGACTACTGCATTTATCATGGAAATACTGAGCTGTCAAGTCTCACTACACTCCTGTCAAAAGGGGCTCAAAAGGTGCCGCACGGGCTCCTCTCCTCTGTTTCACTGCATGATTCTTCATTGTGTGGCATGGCGGGCCCGTTCACTGTTGTTTTCAGTCATGTGTCAACATAATTCATTTCCATACGCCACATCTGGTTATACGCCGGGCCTGGAGTTTACATTACTAAAGAAGAGGAGGAAAATTTGTTTTGCGTGAGATTCTTCATTTTGATTAATCATTAATTTCCTGTTGTGTAAAGGGTTAGGATTATTTTTGTTACAGACATGCATTTGACCAGCTGAAGAAGAGTTATAAAAAAAAAAAAAAAAATCAAATAAACATCCCTATCATTACAATAAATCTGTCTTCTATCAGCTAAAATTTTCAAACAGTAAAAACAGTAAAAAGTTTTTTAAATAAAATAATGACTTTACAAAGAGGATTTTACCTGTCATGATTTCAGATGGAAGGCAGAGGCCGACGTAACTTTATAGGAGATTAACTTTAAAAAAAAAAAAAAAAAATATCCAAATTTATGATCCACAAATGTTAGTTAGAGATTTGCATTACACATTTGTCATAATAATCTCATAAAGTCTGGAGCTATTGTGACAAAATAATTTTACTTTGGTTTATTTTTTGCTGACAGAGAAAGCATTGAACCTTTAGACAGTTTTTGTTTCATGTAGATTGGCCCAGTAATAACAGAAACATCAACCGTAAAACAAATCTGACAGTTAAACAGCAAATTCTACCATAACGTTCTGACCTGCTCCAACTCAATTTTAAACCATAGAGATTCAAGAATGTTGCGATTTCACGTGAATGCAACCTATTACGACACGGAAATAATGCAGTCAAAGAAATGAAAAAAATATTGCTTATAATGTGACAAGTTATTTCCATGTGCGTTGTTCATTAGAATAAATCAAATGACAATATTTTTACAAATGAGCCAAGCAAGGCATAAGAATAAGCACCTAGGAGCGAGTAGGCGACACTCTGTCATCATGCCTCTCGTTGTAACATCTGAAAAGACCCACAGGTGCTGTAGAAAGTGACTGTGTTGTCATATTTCATTTAGGCATCCTTCTGCAAAGCTGTAATTGCCTAATTAGCTTGTTAATTAGCAGATTAGCATTTACTGATAGAGTGGCTTGCTCTGTTGTGATGAGAGTAATACAGATTAAGTGAGAAGTTATGGGTGCATGATTCCACAATTTCTCTGTCCACAAAGGGGTCACAAATCATTAAAAGATTTGTGAAATAGCTGCGTGTTTACCATTCACAAAGATGTAGCTGGTTTGTGTGTGAGTCTTGTGAGGAGGATTGCTCAATATTCAAAAAGCCAGCAATAAGGAATAACTCTCTTTTTTGTGTGTGTGACACTGACAGTTCACTCAAATAAATAAAAAGGCTGTGTAAAAGATTCTAGACTCTCTGTATGTCTCTCCCCACTCTTCATCCCCCTTCAGCTAACAGGCCAAACAAATAATAATGACTTTGGTGGCCACATACTAAAACTTTATTAACTAAGAAAAACAGAAGAAGAATGTTTTATGTTTTTCAACACCTTTTTTAAGATAAAGTTGATTTTTATTTCTTGTTTATTCGCTTCTGCTGATTTAGCAGGAAAGTGGGTGACACTCATTTCAGGCCTGTAGAGGAGTTCTGTTGTGCTGAGATTACTCCTGGACTGTCCCTTGGTGCTGGGGCAGTGCAGGAAATGACCAAGCCAAGACATTACTAACCCAATTATCAGCCGTCGCTTATTCTGTTTGGATACTTTATTCTTATTTATTCCCTGGTATTTGTCTCACGACTACGTGTGCACTTTGTCTTCATTATGAGGAGAGCACAGCGAGGTAGTCTGAATATTTGTTACATCTGCTGCTTCTGTTGTGCTAATGAAATGTGCTTCTAAACATTCCTGCAGATGGGGAGGACCTCATGGTCAAAGGCCACAAAACCAAGGTTTTCATCGTTGGCAATTTAATTTAATGTATTATAATTCTTTGCTTTGTCCACTAAATAATAAACAATATTTTGACATTTGAACTGCAGTTCCACAAATAATTAGATATTTCCAGTTGCTATAACACCTAGCAATAGTTGGTTAAGCAATTTAGCTGGCCTCTCTTGTGAAGTGTGATGTGCTAATTTATTATAAGCCAATATTTATATTTTAAGAAGTACAGTTCATATTCCACATTTCGATAAGCAGATTCAATTGTAAGCTGGATAAAATGGTTTGTATTATTGGGGCTTTTATCAGTCGCTGCATATATTTGGACCTTGTTTGTGTCTTGTTTCACAACAACAAAGAGCTTAAACACCCTGAAGTTGTTTTTCATTGTTGTTAGTGGGTCAGGGCCCAAAAGTGGGTCATCGTAGAATGAGTATAGATTACATTTTTATTTAGGGAAAATTGTGATTAGCTATTCATTAAAAATACAATAGGCCTAATAAGATATAATTTCAAGTAATTAAATCACATTCTGGGATAAAACTGGACTTCATTTTCAGACCAACTATGTACTGCTACAATTGAAAATGTAATGAGGTATATTCTATTACACTTTAGTGAAACACTAGGGCTATAGAAAACGCATCCCTACATTTAACACTTATTAATCAACACACTGATACTTTAACTGCACCAAAGGGACAGCGCTGCGTCCTCAGTGGTCATTCTGGACAGCTCATCAGGCAGTTTCTTTCAAAGGTCAACCTCTTTATAAAGTTGTAATCCCAGCAGCTCCAAAGTATCATATCTGGTGAATCCGTTTCTTTAGGAAGTCAAGACAGATGTGAGAGATCAGTCGCAGGCAGTAATCAGGAGGGGAAGGTGAGAGGTACACAGCCACAGCGCTCGCCAACATCAATCACACTATACTTGTCCTCCCTCAGCTCAGCCCGTTACTGTCTCCACTGAATGCACTTCTCTCTTTGCTTAAAATTATTACACAGGCCATAAACCCAGAGAGGTGAGCGTCCTGTTAATGTGGGTACATGTAGTGGTTGCAGTAACCTTTAAGAACGGACAGCCCAGCGGTGGCTTGGACATGCGCCATATATTCTGGTCAATAAGAGGCACCGATTGACTTGAGGAGGTTTAAGGCTTTACATTTTAATTGTCACGAGCTCAAATTGATTCCTAAAAGAAGACTGAAACCAAAGGAGTTCCATGCATTGTGCAGGATTTGAAATGTTAAAAATGTCTCTTTTAGTGAGGTTGTTTTTTGTTATGTGAAAATTAAAAAAATGACCTGAACATGCAGAAAATATTTTTTAGAAAGTTCTCAAACACAACAAGCTTTAGAAGATCTAGTAGTAACATAACAATAATTCTACAGCACAAACAACATGATTTACAAAAAAAGCAGACTATCATCAAATACTTATTAAACTACTTTTATTATAACAATATACACTCAGGTAAATGAGGTACTTATATTACAAAGTGCTGTTATCTTCCACCACAAAAAGTATGTCTTCTTCCACATACATTTAAAAGATTTATCTATTAAACTTTTCTTCTCCCTTACACATCAATTTGCTTGGTAATGAAGAGAAAATCTCCGAAGAGGTCAGGGTGTAGCATGTCTAAATCACTGCGGCCGGACTGCCCTCAACTCAGCTGGAGTATTGACATTATGCCAGCTATGACACCATAACTCAGCCCACTGCGATGGTCATTTGATAAATGGTATCATAAATTGTTGACAAAACAATTTGTGATGTATTATGTTACCGATGGGTTGTACTGCTTATCAAATCAAGTAATCTGGCAGGGCTCTCCATTCATCAGCATAATGCAGGCGCTCGCTCGTAGATAGTGATGACTTTGTTGCTTTGTCGACATCCATTTCGAGTGTAGCGTCTCTGGAAGCCCAAGTGCAGCTCATGTTGTGGTTTCATTATTTTGAAGAGGCTCTTATAGAGGTGCCCTGTTACTATCTCCCTCTTTGAATTAGTGTGTCCAACAAGAGGCTGTGAAATTGTGCCGAAATAGTGGCTTATCTACAGGAATAATCAAATCACAAGTCCCTGGGATATAAACAAACCGCAAACCTGAATCAAATTTATATAGGCGGCTACAGAATCTGAATTTATTTGTAACCTTATGGGTATGTTAGTGCTCAAACTGTTATCTAAATGTGGATCTGGTGAGAATATCGGATGTTGTTACACATATATAACAATAATATATTTCATGGACACAGAGGAAAAAGGCTAAAGAAGAAGCACAAAGCCTCAACAAATAAACATTATAATACATAATGATTAAAAATTAAGAACACTGGCCAGAAACAGTCACAAAACGTACATAAAAATACATAAGAAAAGACGTTATAAAAAGTAGACAAAAGAGCAGTGGAACAACCCGACACACAGCTGGGTTACGACTGGTATTCATTACAATAAAGTGGAAGAATACATCTTAATGAACACTGTGTCTAGAATTTAACATTTTAGAATCTCTAGTGGTTTAACACAATTCCAAGCTTTATATTGTATCGTTGCAAACTACTACTTAACTATGTAAATAATCAGCATCTAATCAGCAGATTTCATTTTTCTGAAACTGACACGTGAAGACACTGCACTCTAACCATCACTTTAAATGTTTGTTTTTCACCGTGAGCCAGACATTTGTCATCCATTATTATAACTCATAAAAAGAGAGAGGAAAAAAGGCAGACAGAAAAATAATCCGATTGAACCGAACAATTCAACAGTAAGTTCATTAACGTTTGAGCAGTGACAAGCTGGATGTGCCTTTGTCCGGTATGTAGTCAATGATCGGTGCGTTGTAATGAAGAATCGTGCTATTATTTTTAACTCTTAAGAAGTCTGTTCATTCTCAGATTTCTTCAAACAATGAGATGTCTGTCGGTGTCCTATTTGTCTTGTTTAAGCCTCTCATTTGAGTACAAACATGTCCATACCGTGTGCGCTGCAGCCAATCTCAACCTGAAATATTTGATCTTAAAAGCCATCTTGCTGTAGAATTGTCTCGCTCTTGATCAAGACGTCGCCGTGTCTTTTCATCATGCCGTTCTTTGCTGGAAGTCGCCTGTCCATCCTCCGCGCTGACAGTGCCATTTCTGTTTGGTTGGCAGTGGGCGACCCCGTGGGCTTCAAAGACACATTGAAGTTTTGCAAATAATCTGTCAGAAAAATCACAGAGCCTATACCACCAGATCTCCACTAGTTTATGACGCGCTGTTGTTGACGCTTTGGATAATGTTCTTTGTCAGGCTTTCCCAAACCATACTTCGGCATTCTTGTAGTAATAGTTATAATGCCATTTGCAGCGTAGAAGGGATTAGATGACCTGTTGGTTGGTGACATTTTGTATCTGTGCTGTGGAGAAGATGGGATTTATGAAATGGGTCATCCACATTCACAGGAGTCTTGCCTAAGCCGCAGTTAAAGCCACATGACCTTAACAGTGAGGGAAAACGTATCACCGCAAAATGCTAATCTACTGCATTTGCCAGGTATTAATTCAGAGCATGAGCTCTCACATATTTCTTTAAAACAGATGATGTTTTTTTGTCTAATAACAGATCAGGAGTCTAAATGTCATGTGGATATTCAAATTATAAAATTTACTACAGAAAGAGAATTTCTGCCTTCCCATTTTATTGTAAGAAGAAAGATAAGAGAGGAAATGCTGATTAATGTGCATGTAACTAGGGACCAGCCATTTATAGCATAGATATGTACATAGTTTGTACAACACTTGAGCCACTGGCTTTGGTCTCGGAGACCAGTTCACTTTGGAGCGTCTCAGGCCGCTTCTGTTAGTGGCGGTCTGCATTTCCCCCCCAAACATAACTCTGTTATGTAATGTTTCTTCATAAATAAAATCTAAATTATACCTGAATAATTTTTTCTTCATTAAGCAATTCTCAAAAATATGTTTAAGTATTTCCAAGTTTGTGCTAGAATAACGAGAAACTACTTTTTTTTTTTTTTTCTGCATTTATTTAACTTTTACGTTTTCACGTCTCTTTGTTTAATGTGTTGGGTTTGGATAGCAGACCCCTTAAACACTCCAAAATGAGCCAATGGAAACATGCCTTTAGCAACTTCAGTCAACAAACTGATCCCACTTCTAAGAAATCTCTTCTAGTCCTAGTTAATACATGTTTGTATTTCAAGTTCTGATTAGTCCTGATTCTGTTTTGTGTTTATGAAATACATTAATCAGGAGATAAGTTTGAATATCCCTGTGTTTTTGCAAAATCAAATCAAATCAAATCAATTTATTTTTGTAAGGCCCAAAATCACAACAACAGTTGCCTCTGAGGGCCACAGGGAGAAATGAACCACAGGGAGAAATGAAGTGTTCATACTGCTTACTCTCTCTGTGAAGTGAGCAGTGCTAAGTTCTCAAGGTTAATGTTTCTCTAGAGCTCTGACCTGTGACCTCCAGCACAGGTCGCGGCAATTAGGCCTTTAAGCGGTGAATTAAACGTGTTTGAAATGTAGAGGTCCCCTTTCATCGTGCAACCCCAAAAGAGGCCAAAGAAACACAGTTCAGAGGTAACGCCAAAACACACACCCCTCAAACTGTCTGTAATACAGTATTTTTTTTAAACTGTCCTGTTAAAAAATATTAATCATTTCTTTCTATTTTTCTTATACAAATATGAAAACAATGTTTGTTTTGAATGAAAATATTATTTGCGGAATAACATAACTTTATTCTTTGTTTGTTTTGCCACCACATGTTATTTGAGAGTTGCTCTAAGTGTGTTTGGAGAGATAATGCCAACAGTTGATCAGGAACAAATTCAATTCAGTTTACTGTGCTGTGACACATCCTTCATTGGATTTTAGGCATTAGCTTAAACCAGAACCAGTATCCAATCGTAATTAACTTGAGTATATCGGTGGGCCATTATTCACAGTAAAGTAACCTTTTAATAGTTGAGCCTTTAACTCCACTGCAGGTAATGACTTTAAAGAGTGCTTATTAAAAGAGAAATGGTAATGAGCTTTAATAAAGCAGAACAACTTTGAAAGAGCACGTTTCAATAGAAGCGGATGGAGGGATGAGACCTGTGATTCCATTAAGCACACTAATGATTCTTTATCAGGCTCTTATGTGTACATGGACTTAGCATTAACAGTGATTGAGGACGCATTTCACTTAAAAGATGGGCCTTTTCATTGCCCTTTAAAAGATCAGATAAGAGAGAAAGAACTTTAGTCATTTGAATCTCGGAGAATTGATAACACAAGTGCTACGACCTCCAAGTCAGCGAGTGAAGCAGGAATCTCCTTCAGCACTTATGGACTGTAACAAAACGGCACATGTGTAATTATAAAACGAATCTGTCTCATTATGTGTGGAAATGAAGCAAGTGAAAAGAAGGAGATGAAGTGATAAGACAGTTTGGATAATGTCGAGCACGTGTTTTATTTTCTACAGATTGAATGTATTAAGAATCCTTACTCAAGCAGAAATTTCCTGTGAATACTAAATCCTACAGATAATAATTTCAACAAGGATCCATTGTATTTAAATGCTGAAAGACACCGTGTAATAAGACAAAGCATTAAAGAAACTCGTGGACAGTGAATGGAAATAATTAAATCAATCTGTGGTGAGCAGCTGGAGAAGGACTCCAGCTGACAATAGCACCTGGGAGTGTGGCGCCGGCTGCCTGGGGCGGAGTGGCTCATGCCCACACACCCAGTGGGCCCCCCTCTCTGCACCTACCACGACTGCACCTATACCCCCACTGCTGCGCTGGGACCCCCTCTCTGCACCTATAATACCACCACTGCCCTAGGCCCCCCTCTCTGCACCCACCACTACTGCCCTGGACCCCCCCTTTCTGTACCTACCACTACTGCACGAGCCGCCCCCTCTCTGCACCCACCACTGCTGCCCCCGGGCCCCCTCTCTGCACTCACGGCCCCTGCTGAAGACCAGCCCGGTGCCCCCCCCAGCCCTGTCTGACATACAGACAGAGTGTCGTCCCTCCCATGCTTAGAGCCTAATTAAAGGGATGATTTGTGAAACACAATGTTTTCTACAATTAATCAACGCACAACGATAAAAGCCATCATCAGATAATATTCACTCTGTCCAAAAGACTGAGGTGCAGTTTTTAAAAGTTATACATTTTTTAAAAAGACAACAGCAAAAGTTGGCAAAGCGTTTCTGTTTAAACTTACTTATCTGCGCCAGCTATCAACACGGACACAACAGTGCAAATGATCCCTTCTCACCATTAATGACAACAACTTGCTTTGTGTTTGTACATCACTTTGCTTTCTTTAAACAGAAGCCAAACATACATGGGGAAATGAATGAGCACGTGCAAACCCAAACAAATGCTCTCCTTCTTCCATGTTCTCCTCATCTCAACATGTTTTAATTAGTCGTGAAAAATGACTTCATTTGGAAGATAAATAACATGAGCGGGGTGTGTCTGTTTTTGCTTGGCAGGGCTAAAGATGGCTGCTGTTTCTCTTTGCTCTTGCTCTGAAACAACGAGAGACAATTTGCATAGTTTATGACGCCAGTTTAAAACAACATGCTCAATAGAGGGTCACTGGTGATTAGCGGTAATAAAGTCACAAATGTGTAATAATAGTCTGTTATTGTATTATTGTGTCATCATATAAACAAGTATTATATTTTTAATTATTATGGATTACAGCACAGATACAATCTTCATCATCACTTTTATTTTATTTTAAATTACATCTACCACAATGTCTGGGGAAGGGGGGATAGTACCTGTGGTAAATATTTATCATAGTTTTAATATAGTATATAAACTTCCCCAAAAAGGAAAACTAGGAAATATAATTTTGTAAAATGTTTCAGTGCAATGGAGGCTCCAGCTCCTGCAAACCACTCCTCGCTTACTCAGACACACCTCTAACCACAGGGGATGGGGCAATATATTGTTTTTTAAAGAAATTGTCACGTTTTTGTTTTGTTTTTTTAACCATTTTGTATTGGAAACCACATAACGCAATAATCTAATAACATTTTAACATAAATTCTATAGGAGAGAGTACATCTAACCACATGATCTGCCAAACACAATGGCATGATCAAATATTGTCAAATGGACTTTCATGTACGGTAGTTTCATGTACATGTGTATGTTACAGACAAAGCCAGTCCTGTCTGTGTTGTTAATATCAGCTTTGGTGCTGATTGGCTAAAAAAGGGAAGAAAGCACGACTTTAATGTGCATTTTCATTGGCTTTGTATAAATGACTGATGATTTGAAATCTTTCTATTTTCAGAATAATACTTACTTTTTTTTCCATTTATGGGTAAAGTATTGCGATACCTTAAATAATATAATTATAATATTGAATCACAATATATAGTGTATGGCAATATATTTAAATCACAATACATATTGTATGGGCTCTATGTATGTGATTGTATCATGACATAATATTGCCACAGCCCTAATTACCCTGAAGCCCAATTAATACAGACTTATCCAAGCATCACGATTGTCTCTGCAATTTTGAAAAGGAAAATAAATGTAATTAATTAAAAAAGGTATAGATTTCTTTTTGAGCTGCTTTCTAACCCAGAGTGATGTTAAGATATGCATTTATTCTTTGGTTTTTTTTCTCTCTAACCCAAATGGGAATAAGCACGTCTCCCTTCAATCATCTTTATTCCCCTTATCACCCATCTTAACAACTTTACTCCTGCTCACCGAATTACACATATCATCAATAAATATTTATTCAGTGGTGGTGGTGAGCAATGGCTGTGAACTCAGGTGTAATTTGGTTTCAGTCTATCAAGATTAATTTTGTCATGAACATGATGAATGCAACGCAGCTCTGTGCTCCGATGCATCAGTGTCACTCCCCACCAGATTTTTCACCGGAGTGGAGAGTTTCCAAGATTAAGTGCGGTATTAGTCAATGTTTTTGGGGATAAGACTTCACACTAATTTAGTGAAGAGCAACAACCTGCAGAGGAAGGCTCCATTAGCAATGACAATGAACTACAGCTCTGGTGAGGAAAATCTGATTAACACAGCGCGCAAGGATTGTGCGCTCATTCTGCAGCTTGGGTGATAATTCCACATTTGCAGCAATAAAATTTCCCTGCCAAATTTCTCCCTTTACCCAAGAATTGTCATATTTTATCAGCAGCCCAAGAGGCCACACAATATTGTTAGTTGTGATGCAGGATTTATTGATGTGTCAAGGGAATATGAGCCAATCCCCAGAATCAGAAAAGAGCTATTTGTTTATGAATTCAACAATGTGTTAGATCTCATTTGAGCGGCATTGTAATGTGCCAAATTTCAAACGAAAAAGCAACAGCGTGCCTGAGGCTATTGGAGATGTGTGCAAGATGTGTGCTCCTCCGAAAAATATCTCTCCTACATTTTTTGTATTGCCTTTCACTGAATGCACTGACTGTCGTGGTAATGTTTTTGTTAAAAAAGATTCAATGTACGCACAAGCCTCCCAAAGTGGTTCCTAATATTACAATGGTTAGTAATAAAATAAATCATCTAAAATAAGTGAGTATTTATCTACAGTGGTCTGGATCCACAGCCAAATAAGTAACTATGGACAGTCACTTAAAATGTCAGAACAAAAATCTAAATAAAATTGTGCTTTAGTTTTAACACCAAAATAAAAGTTTTGCATAATATGGTGTGTCTTTATCATTTCCGTTGGTGAGTTAGTCCTCCTATTGAGATCAGATGTTCAGAATATATAAAACTGACAAGTCGCTGTCAGCATTGATTTCCATTTCTCCAGAAACATGGTGTTGAGATCCTCTCCGGGCAGATAAGTATCTTTACACATGACTGCCAGATTTGATTGCCTTCTGTAAGAGGGAGACTGGATACACACTACATTGTATTCTCTTTCTGTTATGCCATAGTCTGCCCCTCACTGCGCCCTCATCTAAATAAGAATATTTCTTCCATGCTTGGCTGTCCTTGGAAGGATTGCTGTGCAGTGGAGCCGTGGTGTCAGATGTACGGGGGTATCCACTCGCTGGAACATGTGACCTTAGCAAACTGGAGATGTCGGCTTGGATTGCTATAAAAAGTCTTTTTTTGTAGTGTTCATGTGCTATGTCTCTCGCTGAGGCAAAAATTAGAGCAGCAACAACTGATAGCTATCATTGCAATAAATGCAGGTGTTTCACTTATGTGGGGATAAAAAAAAAAAAAATGTCAGTGTTTTTTACAACAGGCTTGATCCTGGTTAGCAGTAAAGCTACTTGAAGGTTGTGTGAATCCTCACAGGGGCCACACACGGTATAAATGTGCGTATATGCTCCTGTGAAAAAAAGAGCCACCAAGGTCAAGGATTGAAAAGTTATGGGTTAGTGAGCTAAATGAGAACACACTACCTGGCAGCGTTAAAACAGACATGAATGAGAATGTTACACTAAAACAAATATTAGCTGCTAAAATTATTTTGTGAATCAACATCAAATGTCAGTTAAATCTGATGTGAATGCAAAGCTCGGTGATGAGCCATCACGCTTTGATGGTTGCTGCTTCACACAGTGCAATAATAAATTTGGGGCTATGGGGGTCTGACATTGTCTGCGCTCACTATAATTAAGCGGTGCATTAGAAAGAAGGCTGGAATAAAACATGAGTATGTAAATGCAGCCTGGAGCTGATGTTCTAGTGATTATTACAATGCAGATAAAGCATTTCTCACAACTGCCTGTGTCTACTGAAGCCTCCAAAAACATCTGGACCTTTTAATTGAAAAATGGCGTGGTGTTTCGCTGTGCCGCTCTGCGCTAAGTGAAGTCAACAATTAAGACCAAAATATAATTGATACGAATTGCATTGCTTCATTATTTGGTGTTCTAGTCAAGAAAATTGATTTATCAATTATTTACAGGTCACAGAGCAGAGGCCATGCGTTTCTGTTCTCCGAGGATCATCTCTGGAACATACAGCAGCGGCCCATCCAGATGAAATCACATTATTACCCCACTATGTTCACAACAAATTAGCTGAAAACTCATTTTAGTGCTGCTACCATCTACATGATGAACTGTAATGCATGGACAACTCCTTTAATCATTCCATGTACACAATACGCTTTCCTGCCACTGGACGACATTTAATTGTTCGTGATGCATATTAATGCATATTATCTATATAATAAAGTAGTACTTTCATTTAAACACTGAACAAAAGACTGCATCATAATAACCTCAAACTCAAACCAGCTCATGTCTGTGGCAAGAGTATAAGGAATCTAAAACATCTAAAAAGCTTTTTTGCATGATTCATTATGCAAAACACTGACACACAATACTGGCTTCATGAGGCTGTGAACAGGTGAATCAGGTCACGTCATTGCACACATTCCTTCATCCTTGCAGTTTGAAGTTAGTAGATTTGTGGGCCCGAAGCAGAGGCTGTTCTTCTGCCAATATGGCAGCAGCAGCCTGAGTGATGGGCGTGTGGCGATGTCACTAATGATCAGAGCTTAATGATTGGCTGACAGGGAAGCACAGCAATAGACTGTCACTGGAGTAGAGTTAAAGAGGGGGCCCTAATGATCTGCCCGAAAACTCTTCAGCACCAACCCCCTCCATTACTGTTATCACTATTACAACTTGCAAGGAGAAAACACTATTCTGTCTCACTAGCAGGTTGTGGGTACTTTTCACATAATACTTCAGGTTAATCCAGCAACAAGATGTCACGTTAGTCCAAGCATTGCAAAGGGCCCAACTAGATTATGTAAGGTTAAACAACGAGGAGCATTGCGTTAGCTACACTGTTTTAACGCACCGACACGTTGTGCGTTAAAACTTTGTAACACACTGCTCCAAGTTGTTTATTCCGCATGGTCTCACAAACTGCAGTAGCCAATAATTGTTTATTGCTGTCTAAGGGATTCATTATCTCTGTTTTAGTTGAAGCCACGCCGTTCTAACAGTAGCTCATTTCTCTACCCGTTGCTAAGGCGATGACCACAGCAATGCGTCATATTACGGGGGCATGGTCTGCCGTGGGGGACTTTTTCACTCTTCTAATACAATTCCTGGCGAGTTATGTCTATTGTAAGCACAACTAATTCAAATCAAGTCACAACTGAGTATTAATGGATGTTGTTGACCTGACATTACCTCAGAAAAATAGAAGGATTGTTCTGTAGATGTTAAAATACAGAAGATGGTGCTGGCATCGTGGTTGCATTTAGCCCACAGCTAATGTTTGCATCTTTTCTCCATTTCTCGTGTCTGTATTTGGCACAATACAAGTCCAAAACTTGGCTCTTGTAGTTGTGGAACAGTGGGTGTAGAACACTGCTGTTCTACATTTAAATGAATGGATTGTTTCCCCCATGGAGATCCGTTAGTGGGCATTCCCTCGGATGCCGTCTCTGTATTTATTCATGGGTTTCAGTCACGAGACTCATTTGTTGTCACTGCCATTTTGAAGACGTCACCGCCTGCTGTTAGAAAGTCATGAAAAACAGCACATAAAACTGAAAATGGAAAGGGTTGATACTTCAAGAAGAAGACAGAAGTTATGGGTTTTGATTGCTGAGCCCACAGCACAGCAATCGGCTTTGGTCCTCACAATGGCAGAGTGTGTCACGTCACTTCGGACCCATGAATAGAACGTGATTAACTGCTGCCAGAACTACCTGTGCAGTAATTCAAAAATAACCCGCTCCAACACTCCATTTAGCAATAATATTCTCACTGACCATGATATAAAAGGAACTGTCTTTGTAGTGGCTTGTGGTGTCAACCTATACTGACTGATAACTGTAATATGCACTTTTTATTTACTTGAGTAGTTTAAAGTATACGCTAGTCTAGATATAAATTCTAAATACAGAATAGTGGCCCAATATACCCACAAGAACAATTTAGT
Organism: Eucyclogobius newberryi; assembly: GCF_026437365.1. Lineage (NCBI taxonomy): Eukaryota > Metazoa > Chordata > Actinopteri > Gobiiformes > Gobiidae > Eucyclogobius > Eucyclogobius newberryi. Next base: position 15,600,482 of record NW_027316278.1, on the reverse strand, counting down.
CAAATTAATTACTAGGGCAGTAATTAAGTAAGTAAATAGTAAAACAAAAAAAACAAAAACATGTTTTACATCAAAGGACCACTCACACTCACACACAATGGACGCAGAGGGCAAGCTGGGTTAAGTGTCTTGCCCAAGGACACAAGGACAGTATTAATCTGTCGCAGCTGGGATCGGTCCGCCAACCAGTGGGCCAGTGGATCCGATTCCGATTGTTCTACAAACAAGGCTTCTTTTTTTTTTTAACAACGCAGGATTTGAACCACCAACTGACTGGAGCATCTCCTAATAAAATATGTCATCATAAAGTCATTTTGTTGGATACCACTTTATATATCCTTAATCAAGCATGAACAAAGACTTGAATAGAATGATTCAGGCTGAGTACGTATTTAATTTAGAGATTAAGGTTAAGAGTTAGGGTTAGGGTAGTTATTAAGTAGTTGCTGAGCCTGAATAATTTGTTCACTATGATTTTTAGTAAGGCTAATAAAGTGCAGTTATTGTAAAGTGTTAGTTACCCTATATTGCATTAAATGACTCCACACATTACTCTAACCTAGCAAAAAAGCCCCTACGTTTTGTCTCAATGCCACCAGAGTGTGCTGTACACATCTGTCACCTTCATATCTATTTTTCATGCTATTACCTTTTAGGCCCTGGGCTGCCTGATGTAAGCCTGGGGGTACTTGATTTCCGCCAGCATGAGCTTTCAGAGGAGGAAGGATCAAGTCGTAATCATGGCGCGCCGTGGCAGTGTTTTAGCAGCGGGTGTCCTATATACCAACATCCCAAGTGGGTCCGATTCTGTAGCACTCAGCGAAATGAAGAATACCGTATGACCCTATTTTTATCAGGTTCTCCGCTAGCCCTGTCGCCCCGTTCGGTCGCGGCTGTAACTCCCAACCTGCAATGAGAACAAACTTGATAAGTTCAAAGACAAAGTTTTAGTAAAGTTTTTAGGTCTGTTGCAGATGATCCCTTACAACAATTTACAGCAACTGATTTTGAGAATTCTTGCAATGTGATTTTGGAGCTCTACAGCCCCGCCCACTTAGAACTTGGCTGTGGTTCTGGAAATACATTTCTTATTCATTTTTGCCTCGGGGATTTAGGCGAAGACAGATTTGAACAGTTTAAAAGAACAGCAGAGGCTAAATAATGTCCATAAAACATCAAATTTGGCAACATAACTATTTAATAAGTTTCCGGAACAAGATTTTGAACACAATTATAGTTCTTACGCTAGTCCGAGCAAGCTTTAAGACATTTTTTCTGGAATCCTTATGAGAAAAATGAAAAGAAAATGTATTTCCGGAACCAAATAGTAGGCGATCAATAGTTGAGCTCCAAAAAATGTGTTACAACTCAATTTACATACAATGTTCATTATCTGCCTTAGGGGTTATTTTGGTCTTTTATATTGAAAGGAATTGGTGTTGTGAGAGCTGGTTTTGCTGAGGGGTTTTTGCTATTTTTTTTAAAAACAAAGAGCAAGAAAATTGATGGGTTTTACCTGGTTAAATAAAGTTTAATAAAAAAATTAAATAAAAATACATCAAATAATAATAATTAAAAGTGTCATTAATGCATTATTACAGCCGAAATGTGCAATGTTGCAAGGATCAAACTGTTTCTAGACATTGAACTTAAAGGACCTGTAAACAAGACGAATCTCTAAAATCACCATTTAAAAGTGTAACAAATATTTCCTGCAACATTTTCCATCCCCAGAGGAAACTTTCACCCCATCACTTCCTTTAATTATGGCTGGATCCCATTCAACTCTTGTCCTTGTAATATTATTTTATCTAATTTAGGACAAAAATGAAAGGGTGAAAAAACCCTAGCAAGTACTTTCGTAATTTAAGAGAGTGTTAATGAGTGGCTGCTAACCTTTCCCAGTGATCCATCATGTGGTAATGGAGGCGCAGATCCCCCCTCCGATCTGCTGCATTAAAACCTTGTATTAAATCTAAATATGACGTATACTGGAGAAATTAAGACATTTTTGGATAGGTCTAATTCATTCTTCCATACTATATAAGGTCTTTAAGTGCATTGATTTGATTGAGCATTCAAAACGAGAATGACGTTATACTGCATAATTTGCTCAGGGATCGTGATATTTTATGATAGGGTTGTTTGTTACAAGTGCAAGTTTTATGGAAAAGGGAAAAATAGGCCAAAGTAAATTTTGAAATGGTGTTTGAACACTCTAATGGCTGAGGTGTGCGGGGTCGCGGTCTGCATCTCATCACCGCGAAGCTGTACATGCACAGTGAAGATTCTTCACAGCTTATACTTAATGATTTGTGAGAAAGGATACATTATAGTAAGTGAATTAGTTACCGTTGAAACAGTGAGTGGCCTAGATATAATTATTAAGAAAGTACTGATGTAATTCTAGGCAAAAACAGTTACAATTGGGCTAATTTATAATTATGGTCTTGGAAATGAATCAGTGGTTGTTAAGCTGATGCAAAACAATTTTCACTTAGCATAAAAGGTCCAGCTATAAAATGTGTAATTATTTTTTTTATAGAAACAAGGGAAATTGAGGATAGAAGCACCAGCAATAACACCATTATTCATGTTTGTAGGATTAGCAAGATATCTCTTAGTGGTAAAAGTATATATACTGTAAAAACTGAATTGTGCTTTGTAATTTTAGCAGGTGCCGCAATAGGAGACGTTATCTAAGTAGTAGTAGCAGTAGCTTAGCATTTTAGAAGTACCGCAGTGAAAATGTAGTATCACTTGAGCATTAAGCAAGTAAATTGTATGGATGGTCTGATATGGATTTTTTTCAGCTGATACCATTATCTGGTATGTGTCTTGCTACTGTGGCCAATAATTGATATTTGTCGATATTGATATTTCGATGTCAAAATCATTCAAGTCATTCAATTCAAATACACAGCCATATTTGTATGTACATTTGCTCATCTATTACATTTTTTACTAGCAATTAAAAAGAAAAATATCACTACCAATTATTAGAACATTTTCAGATTTTGGCCGATAACAATATTGGTGAAAATCGATCAATATCATTAATTCATTTTCTACCGCTTGTTCCCGTTAGGGGTCGCGGGTGACTGGAGCCTATCCCAGTGACTTTGGGTCGATCAATATCAGCTAATACCCATAGATACAGTCGATAACGCATCATATTAAGGGGCGTGGTCTGGCGCTGGAGAAACCCTCCGTTGATTCAATAGTAAATTAAACCTTTTCACTCTTCTGAAATATGTCCTAGTGAATTAAGCCTATTTTAAGCACAACAAATTCAAGTCAAGTCACAACTGAGTCTCAGCACACGTTGTTGACTTGGCATTATCTCAGAAACGGATTGTTCTGTTGATGGTAAAATACAGAAGGCAGTGCTAACATTGCGATCACATTTAGCTTGCAGCTACCATTAAAATTCTTGATCGATCCATCCATTTTCTACCGCTTTATCCGGGGCCGGGTCGCGGGGGCAGCAGTCTAACCAGGGATTCCCAGACTTCCTCCTCCCCAGACACTTCCTCCAACTCCTCCCGGGGGGATCCCGAGGCGTTCCCAGGCCAGCCGAGAGACATAGTCTCTCCAGCGTGTCCTGGGTCTTCTCCGGGGCCTCTTCCCGGTGGGACATGCCTGAAACACCTCCCGAGGGAGGCGCCCAGGAGGCATCCGGAACAGATGCCCGAGCCACCTCAGCTGGCTCCTCTCGACGTGGAGGAGCAGCGGCTCTACTCCGAGCTTCCCCCGTGTGGCCGAGCTCCTCACCTTATCTCTAAGGGAGCGCCCAGCAACCCGGTGGAGGAAACTCATTTCGACCGCTTGTATCCGCAATCTTGTCTTTTTGGTCATGACTCAAAGCTCATGACCATAGGTGAGGGTAGGAATGTAGACCGACCGGTAAATCGAGAGCTTTGCCATTCAATTCTTGATAATAATGAATAATGATAAAAAGTTTTGGCCGTTCAAGTACTTTATTCCCCTTCGTGTCTTTGTGTCCGAATTAGACTCTGAGGTCCACACTACACGACTGGACTGAGTGTGTTTATAGAGACTCTGAGGTCCACACTACACGACTGGACTGAGTGTGATTATAGAGAGTCTGAGGTCCACACTACACGACTGGACTGAGTGTGATTATAGAGTCTGAGGTCCACACTACACGACTGGACTGAGTGTGTTTATAGAGACTCTGAGGTCCACACTACACGACTGGACTGAGTGTGATTATAGAGAGTCTGAGGTCCACACTACACGACTGGACTGAGTGTGATTATAGAGACTCTGAGGTCCACACTACACGACTGGACTGAGTGTGTTTATAGAGACTCTGAGGTCCACACTACACGACTGGACTGAGTGTGTTTATAGAGAGTCTGAGGTCCACACTACACGACTGGACTGAGTGTGATTATAGAGTCTGAGGTCCACACTACACGACTGGACCGAGTGTGTTTATAGAGTCTGAGGTCCACACTACACGACTGGACTGAGTGTGTTTATAGAGACTCTGAGGTCCACACTACACGACTGGACTGAATGTGATTATAGAGACTCTGAGGTCCACACTACACGACTGGACTGAGTGTGTTTATAGAGACTCTGAGGTCCACACTACACGACTGGACTGAATGTGTTTATAGAGACTCTGAGGTCCACACTACACGACTGGACTGAATGTGATTATAGAGACTCTGAGGTCCACACTATACGACTGGACTGAATGTGATTATAGAGAGTCTGAGGTCCACACTACACGACTGGACTGAATGTGTTTATAGAGACTCTGAGGTCCACACTACACGACTGGACTGAATGTGATTATAGAGAGTCTGAGGTCCACACTACACGACTGGACTGAGTGTGATTATAGAGAGTCTGAGGTCCACACTACACGACTGGACTGAGTGTGTTTATAGAGTCTGAGGTCCACACTACACGACTGGACTGAGTGTGTTTATAGAGTCTGAGGTCCACACTACACGACTGGACTGAGAGTGATTATAGAGTCTCTGAGGTCCACACTACACGACTGGACTGAGTGTGTTTATAGAGTCTGAGGTCCACACTACACGACTGGACTGAGTGTGTTTATAGAGTCTGAGGTCCACACTACACGACTGGACTGAGAGTGATTATAGAGTCTCTGAGGTCCACACTACACGACTGGACTGAATGTGATTATAGAGAGTCTGAGGTCCACACTACACGACTGGACTGAGTGTGTTTATAGAGTCTGAGGTCCACACTACACGACTGGACTGAGTGTGTTTATAGATCAAATCAAATCAATTTATTTTTGTAAGGCCCAAAATCACAACAACAGTTGCCTCTGAGGGCCACAGGGAGAAATGAATCAACAATGTCTGTGGTGGCGATGGAGTCAGACAATGTCTGTGGTGGCGAGGGACGATGTCCCAGGGTCCTCTGTCCTTAGACTCTCCTTCTCGGCCAGGAAAAACTACAAAAAAAACCTCTTTGGGAAAAAAGCGTAGAAACCTGGAGGAGTTCCAGTGAAGGAGAGATCCGACTCTCACAGACGGACAGACGGACACGAGGGAGACTGGAGCTGGAGCCACTCTTCAGGCAGATGAGGGACCGACTGAGGCGAACTGGAGCCACTCTTCAGGCAGATGAGGGACCGACTGAGGCGAACTGGAGCCACTCTTCAGGCAGATGAGGGACCGACTGAGGCGAACTGGAGCCACTCTTCAGGCAGATGAGGGACCGACTGAGGCGAACTGGAGCCACTCTTCAGGCAGATGAGGGACCGACTGAGGCGAACTGGAGCCACTCTTCAGGCAGATGAGGGACCGTCTGAGTCGAGCTGGACCCACTCTTCAGGCAGATGAGGGACCGTCGGAGTCGAGCTGGACCCACTCTTCAGGCGGATGAGGGACCGTCGGAGTCGAGCTGGACCCACTCTTCAGGCAGATGAGGGACCGTAGGGGGCGAGCTGGACCCACTCCTCAGGCGGATGAGGGACCGTCCACACAGGGCAGGGACCACTTCACCAGGGGAGGGGCATCTGGGTCCACAGGTCCTCAGGAGTGAGAGAAAGAAAAGAAGGCGGTGAACAATTTGGATAGAGACTCTGAGGTCCACACTACACGACTGGACTGAGTGTGTTTATAGAGAGTCTGAGGTCCACACTACACGACTGGACTGAATGTGATTATAGACTCTGAGGTCCACACTACACGACTGGACTGAATGTGATTATAGAGTCTGAGGTCCACACTACACGACTGGACTGAATGTGATTATAGAGTCTGAGGTCCACACTACACGACTGGACTGAATGTGATTATAGAGTCTGAGGTCCACACTACACGACTGGACTGAGTGTGTTTATAGAGACTCTGAGGTCCACACTACACGACTGGACTGAGTGTGTTTATAGAGAGTCTGAGGTCCACACTACACGACTGGACTGAGTGTGTTTATAGAGACTCTGAGGTCCACACTACACGACTGGACTGAATGTGATTATAGAGACTCTGAGGTCCACACTACACGACTGGACTGAGTGTGTTTATAGAGAGTCTGAGGTCCACACTACACGACTGGACTGAATGTGATTATAGAGACTCTGAGGTCCACACTACACGACTGGACTGAGTGTGTTTATAGAGACTCTGAGGTCCACACTACACGACTGGACTGAGTGTGATTTTCAAAATGGCAGTAGCGACGAGTGTGTGACGTCCCTTCGGAACCATGAAAAGAGCAGCTCTTCTACATAAATGGATTGCTTCCCGCTCTGAGGTCCGTTAGTGCGCTTTCCCTCAGACTGTGTCCATCCCTAATAAAATTTATTTTACTGGAGGTTATTTAGTTTTAGGTCGCGACACCACCAAACAAATATTCTGCGTCATAGAGGATCTATTTTTATCAAGCTTTAATTCCTTCACATGCATGTTTTATAGATTCATTGACATCATGTTTTCATTTTCCACTTCCTCCCTATTTCTTTGAGCTGGTTTTTGGCCCAGGGTAAACCAGTTCTAGCTTCAAACCAGATGTGGAGCAGTTTCTGTGTCAGTCCAATGGCCTCCAACTCCTTTTGGACGATATGGAAAAGTGCAGGAGGGCAAATGGTGAAGTCAGAGAGCCCCCCTCCCCTTTCTTGTCATAAATCATGCTTGGCAGCACAGAATAAGCTACTTCTAAAGACATCGCTACTGGCACTATACCCATTGCCATTCATCACCTCAGAGAAAACTACAAAAAAAATTGAACAAAAAGAGAAAAACATTAAAAGATTGGAAGCTCTGAACCAAAACTTACATTAGCAAAAGAGCATTTTAAAATCTGGCATAGTGTTTCATCATAGAACGCAACCCATTTTACTGCCATTGAAGCCTCAGAGAAGAAAAGATATGATAATGATGTTATTTGTTAACATTTAGAGTCCAAAGATTATTTTCGTGAATCGATAATATTTCATGATACAGGTCACAATATAATCGTTGGAAAAATGTGCCAGTTCTAGATGCAAAATTAAGTTATTTAAATTCTTTACACCAAAAAAGTATAAATAAATGTGAGGTGATTTATTTATCCGGCTGTATATCCCTAACTTTAATTCATCATTTAGAAAATTGTATAATGTATAATTCTGTAATGCTTGTCACATACAGGGGAAATTGTAATGTATTAGTTAGAAGTTAAAATGAAGGTGAATTAAAGATTTCACTGCGGCTTGCTCAGGGTGTCAATAATCATGAATAATCGTAGGCCTGTCATGATAATTACTATATTGACTTATCATTCAATAAATAATAGCTGCAACAATATATTTTGGAGCACAGTATTGAGTGCGCACATTTTCTTAGCATTTTTCAGGGATTTTTGTTATTTTCTTGTAGTATGATAACATTTGAGCTGAAGAGGTTCAAATAAATAACTTCTACTATCTATATATATTGTTTGATTCTGCTAGTTATTCATTGCCGTTTTTTTAACAATACACATTTAGAGTTATTGTAGTGTATGTATTAGTGTATTAATACATAATTTAGTTTCAATATACCGTATTTTCCGGACTGTAAGTTGCACCTTTTTTCATACTTTTGGCCGGCGTGCGACTTATACTTATATTTATACTTATATACTTATACTCCGGAGCGACTTATATGTGATATTATTTGTTATTTTCACACTTGCAACCTTATTTCATACTCATATATATGTTTTTTTCTTCTCTATTATGCATTTTTTGGCTGGTGCGACATATACTTGACAGGCCAAATTGTGATATTCTCAAAATATTGGTAAATATGTATGTGTGTAAATTCAAAGGGCCATACGTTTAATTGTTGCAGTTTACAAAATAAAATATTGACATCTATTGACAAGTGGCTTTTCCATTGAACAGTCATCCGTGCTATGTTTCCCTTTTCTGTGTTCAATAGTGTTCTTCAGTGGGGCTCTGTGCCGCTGACAGTATGGAGATGAACTCATAGGAGGAGTGATATTTCCGTCTCCCTCTGCATGAACTAACCTTTAGCCTGCACCTTAAGATGGCTGCTGTTTTTCATTTCTCCTCAGCAGATCTGACGGTCGTGGCAGTAATGGCGCTGACGAATGCCAGAATAAACAGACGGCGGGAGACAAGACAAAGAAGATGAATGTGTCTGAAGGTAGGATTTTTGGCACTTTCCAGTTCAGCAAAAAGCCAGGATTTCATTTAAATGTTTTTGGATCTGTTAGAGAGACTTTTTTTTTTAAAGTGTTTGGGGGCTTTGTAGAAAGTCATAAGCGTCAAGGCAAAGGCAGTGTAAAAGGCAGGCAGTTACTTTGACTTCTGGTCTGTTTTAAGCTAAAAAGCTGGTTGACAGTAAACATAAAAAAATAAAGTATGACATTGTGTAGCCTAGAGACTTTTGGCAAACAGTCGAGGACACAACGGTGAGGTGACCACAATGTGCTTATACTCCACTACTCCACCGGCGAGCACAGGATCTATTACTGTAATACATGTATTTATTATTTAAGCATTATTATTTTGGCATGTTTTTGGAAACATCTTGCTTAAATTTTTTGGATTCCATACCATTTGTTTTAACAGATCACAGCAAGATTGTCTAAATAAGCGTATTTTCCGGACTATAGGTCGCAGTCAATCATAGTTTTGGCCGGGGTGCGACTTATACTTATATTTATACCTATATACTTATACTCCGGAGCGACTTATATGTGATATTATTTGTTCACATTTGCAAACGCATTTCATACTCCAATGCAACTTATATGTTTTTTTCTTCTCTATTTTGCATTTTTGGGCTGGTGCGACCTATACTCTGGTGCGACTTATTGTCCGGAAAATACGTACTTTGCTCTTAAAGTCATTTTTTAAGTAAGCACTTTTAATACTTTAAGTCGGTTTGACTTTTACTTAACACAATTTAGTACTTCTTCCACCACTGATTATTTCAAGTAATTGTATGAAGTTTTTTACTTGACTTCTCTTTCTTTATCATTGATTTAGACGAGTTTTCTTTTCCTGTCCTGGTTCTTTTACACAGTTTGTCACCTGTGGCACTAAACCCATATCCTGCAGATACTTGACCTGACTGAGGACTTCCACCTTCATTTGCATTAAACAATGAAATACACTGCAGACGGATTTACAGTGACAAATGCTCTTGGATTAGTTTCTAGTGTGCAATATGAAAATTTACAGTTGCCATTAATATTAATGCATCATTATCAGCTGTCTGATTTCATAAATAAGTACAGCAGTGTCAGGCCCGGCGTAGATCACTTGGATGGGCCACTCTCTGCAAAAGCTCACTTTAAAGAGCTTTGTGAATTTAATTGGGAAAATTGCAAATCAGGTAGTCAGCCGTATTAACTCATTGTCACATTTAATCAATAAACTTTGCAAATCAACTCATTTAATTTATAAATGATCTTCTATAGATCAGGCAACCAATTAAACAATTAGCATACATTTAGCAATTCATTAATTTAACCATTCATCATGCTATCATAGTTCAAATCTTTTGAGCCAGCGATTTTGGAAGCAGACGTGCGCAGTGGTGTCGGAGTACTACATCATGCCTGCGGAGTGCAGATTGTGACACAGCCAGATTTACTGTGCTAAAAATCAATGCAATTAGGAAAGAGGCTGGATACTGGCCTGGGGTCCATCGTCTACGGGACACACACACAGAGACACACACACATCCACACGTCCAAACTGCAACTTGTGTTTTAAATCAGGACACTTGGAGGTGAGTGTCCGGGGAGCGTAAATGCAGCAGTTAAAGACGCAGTGTGCCTCGAGTGTGTCTCTGTGTCCATATGTCTTTGTCAAATTAATAGTGACACCTCAGTTTAATTATCACAAACAAATGAGACAGTTGTACACATGATTGGTGGCCCCTGTCTCTCACTTCCTTTATTGATGTTAGCGCTTCACCACATTCTGTACAAGTATGCTGTATTTGCAAATAGAGTTGGTAATATTGTATACTCCCGATGGTGGCATTTTGTATTTACTATGATTTTTAATTAAAATGCAAGTAATAGGCCATTGTTTTCTCTGCATCAGGTTACAATGAAAAAATATATTTTTCTGGCTTGTTGTTTTATTGTTTCAAGGTTATTCCTGCCTATGATTTTGTGAATCATGAAAATAATAATATTTTAATTAATTTAAGATAATTTCTCTGATTCTGTTAGTCCAAGCTTTGATATAGGTCATCAGTTCAGGAACAATAAAATAATTTTATAATTGTCCTATGTAGTGACCCTGTGGGCAACTGTACATTACACATGTCCATGTGTGTTGAAAGTTGAATTATTGTTTTAATATAAAAAAAATTAAATATAATCTTTATCTTTGTTTTTTTACTTTATTGACAACTAATGTTGTCAATTTTCAACCCAAAAGCCACAAAGTGCTATATATTATGTTATATATATTGTGACTATATGTATAGTCACAACAATTCTTAAACCATATTTTTTTTTATAAAACTGGTCCTTTTATTTAGAATAAAGTTCACACAGCCATCTTATCAGCCCCTGTACAGTGAGCTTGTTTGTTGTGTGGCTGTCGGGCCTTAGTTCTCTGATTGTCTCGTCTGTCTTAAAACAGTCAGTGGGATGTGACAGGCCAGGCCCACTGACCACTGTTGGGCTTGGCATCTTCTGCTCTTCCCTCACCTGCCCTATCTAAGCACGCCTACCGTTTCCATATCTACTACGTCCTGGACCTCTTCTCACTTCCGAGTTTACAACCGGAATGAGGACTCAACGCCTCGGTGTCAAGAGACGAGTTAACAATTTCTGACTGTGGACTTACAACTCGCGGTTCCGGGTGCTGCTTTCACTTTGTTGCGTTTGATAATCCGTCCTGTCTGACAACGTGACAAGACTTCACCGGTAACTGCAAGTGACGTATCAGGTACTTTTGACTTTAACTCATAGAACTAGTTTTGACTTTAAGTATACAGGGGTTGTGTGTTTTTTATGATAGCGTGCATACATGTTTTCTTTTAAATGCTGGGTTTGGCTGTCTAGTTCACTTGTCCAATCTCAGAATGAATACACACTTGACGCTTGTATGTGTTAGATTGCAGCTCAGTTATATTGTTACCTCAAAAAAAATAGAATAAATAAGACTAACTATGGCCTTGTTAAAATGCAGAGAGTAACTACTGCTACCACTACACAATGGTGGTTAAACTCACTACAGTATTTGACAGAAAACGGTTGTTTGTCAGTACATGTCTAATATTCACAGCACCGTGCCTCTGACCCATGGGTGCTGTTTCTAGTCTGCCACCCACAAGCAGAAGACAAATGAATAGAAATCTGAATGTGAAGCTTTAGATTTCGGAGATATATTTTCATGTGCATTTCCTCTGCTATTTCCCCACAGCCCATCATCATTGAGATCCCGGTTTTAAAACAGCCTCGTCTTCAGGGATAACAGATGAGCGCAGATGAACAGTGTCAGGTAAAGAGCTGCACGGGACGTTTAATGTGTTTTATATCAGTGTGTCTGAATTGTCCGGGAACACTTGAATCACTCAATGTCATCCAAATATGGCGTAATGAGACTCGCCTCCTCTCATCTTCGAGCACACGTCGCTCTGCCGTCACTCAAGCTAACGCAGGAGAAGGATGTTTCCAGCCTTTTGAAGAGGATGTGTCCCACACTTCTTGCATTGCTCGACGGATATTATCCTATTATTCTGGCGGAAAGGTCACAGGTCATGCAAACAAGAAGGTCCTTCGCTTTGATTCCTCGACCATGTTGGGGCCGTGCGCGAGGACTTTGTATGTCCGTCATGTGTCTGAATTGGTTTACTCTGGATGCTTCTGTTGCTTCAGTCTATGGCACATGAAAGCCGACCCTCAGGCTATTATACGTAGTCCAGAACATAACCTCGGCCAAGAGCTGGAGAATGTTCCCTGACGCCCTCTGCGCCTCACAGGTTGTCCCAGCGGCATGGAAGGATATACGAATGCAAAGTACAAATTTACTTACGGTGACAATAAAGTATAACACAGGCTCTGTTAGGTAGTCCTGACCCTAACTCAAGACACCTGCTCCTGACAGGTTTCCCAGAACAACACTGAAAATGCGGTCTGTTTCAACAACTGCATCAAGGAATAAAAATTATAAAGATATTCAGATTTAAAGTTTAGACAGTTATTTTCCAGTGTGGTTAGTTGAACGGTATTGCCTTTCCATGACGGAGAAATGCTTGTCTTTGTTTTTCTTTTATGTTTACAGCGCTTAGAATGTTTCGAGGAGTATATTAGTCTTGGCATTGCGGTTTCCCTGTGCATTTGCTTCTTTGTGACAGAGCGGCCTGACAGAAGCTTTTTTTTTTTCGCGGCAAGAGAGGGAAAACTTTCCTCCATTGTTGCCAACACAAACGGACAGTATGGCAGGCAGGGTTCACCGACGCCGGGGAAGTTTTTTTGTTCTTACCGGGTTGTGATTCCATGATAAAAGCAGAAGAAAAGCAGTGTGAAAACAGAAGAGAATCTCTAATTATCCCCACCTGTGCTCACAGCAGTGAGAGGGGTCGGGATGAAGCTATTAGCTGTCTCTCCACTGGCACCACCAAGAGTTTGTATACATCTGTGTCTTATTTTCTTTTCTGGCACAATCAGTTCAGCAAGCTAAGCAGGCATGACCGGCTTTGGCAAGTTCCAAGGACTCTGGCAACTTCAAGACGGAGGGAGCGGCGGAGAAAGCAGAGGAGATGCAGGAGAAGGGGGATGAGCTGGCATGAACCCCACATTTGTCTTCTCTCTGGTCTGTTACTTGAGATGGGTGTGTCGCTTGGAGAGTTTGTCAAAACATTGTGTAAACAGTGTATCCTGAGAAGGTCTGAATGCCTTCCTTTTATTTTATCAAGAGCTTTTAATTGTGTTATAATGGCGTTATCTGATCATAATCTGCATGTTTTAGTCAGCCTGAATTGTCAACTGCATTTGACCACTCAGAAAATAAATCCTTTTCAGCGATCTTCAATGTCCGCCCGCTGCTGTGTACTTACTTAAAACTATTAAAACTATTAAAACTGAATTAGATTTTGAGTCATCCATGTAGCTCTCAACAATGTGATGTAGCCACATTTCAACAATAAAAATCAGCTGCTTTCTAAAATGCCTTTTAGTCAATGCTGATTCTTTATTAAACTATTATGGATTTACAATTGACAAAATGTAAAACAATGATAGTTTAACATATAGTTTAAGACCAAATACAAGCAATGTGCTAAATTATCCTGTTTTTATGGACCTTCAATTCTTTAACAGGGTGTAGCTTTTTTCCCTTAGTATATTGCACTGTATATCGTAAAATCAGTTTCAGGATGAAAATGCTTAAACTTTTGTAAACACTTGTTAAGGAAGTCATTTCAAATGCCTCTGTAAACACTATATGTGGAGAAAACTGTCTTACTGTAGCCAGGTTATTTGTTTGTGATTAAATTAAATATTGCCAAAAATATAGTTCATTATAAGAGAAAAAAAAAAATTATGATTCTGTTAGTGTTATCCGAGAACCAACAAGTCTTAAATGTTTGCCAGTTCTTTAGTTGCCATGAGTCACACATACTAAAACTCATCTTCAATTTAACTCACGGAGCTTGACGGAAAGAGGCCCATGTTGATTTGACCATTGTCACTTTTGATTAGCTGAGTCAAGCCTTTGTCTGGCCTGTGCGAGCGCTGCGTGTTGTCAAAGCTATTTACGACCAATGACCAGATATGAAGGCCAGACTATTGCGGCCATGTAAACAGCCACATCTGTTTGAACCCACCTGCTCCCCGTGTTTATACCAGCGCTCTGTAAATAATGAAATAAGTCGGGCATATTACCACTGCATAAAATATGGTCACAGTCTACCTCCCGCATTAAATGACAAAAATATAAAGAAAAGACATTGCTACCTCTAAATATTGGAATTAATACCTGTCCAGTGGCTGTGTTCAGTTCATTGGCCCTGTCGTTATGCATGTTCATTCATACATTTCCCGCTTTATTTATTTATATCTCCCTCAGTGTTTGTTTGCATTCGGGTCCCTTGAACCCTGCCACCCGGCGCGTGACACCCAGTTGGTGAGGGAGGACGGTGAGGCGGGCTGCTCCAGAATGATCACTATCATTAACATTCACGGGGGGTTCACTTATCATCCCTGACTGGAGGGACATGGCAGCCATTACGGGACGTCCGCAGGTGGAGCGCCGTGATACATATTGCATCTTGCCACAATGGATTTATGTATTCAGTAACAAAAGAAAAGTCTAATGAAAAAATACAGAGGGCAATCCTTTATGCCTCGCTCGACTTCCAGTGAGGGCCACACCGTGTCCCGGGATGAGGATGAGGAGGAGGAGCGCGAGGGGATTCCAGGGCTGAGTACACTGACCACTGTGGATAAGAAGTCTTGGGTCCAAAGTGCCAAGTATTGTGCAAATTCCTATTAATATCTGAAATTACAAGTTTACTAAGCTGGAAATATACTTGATTAAAGACCTTCAATGCAGGAAATTATTGAAAGTAATAAAGCGTGTGATCAACTTTCCCTCACATGTTTTACATTGTTGGCAGGACAATTGATCTTAAAATACAAAAAAAAAAGTGACTCTTTTTTTAAAATATGCTTACATACTGTATATATTCAAATTGTATGTTTATTGTGTTATGTCATGTAATACTATATGTACACATTCAATATTTAAGTCAATGCAAACATAGAGGTTCTCAGTTTGTCTAATTGCACAGAAAATATTATCCATCCATCCTATAAATATTCCTATATTGAAACTATAGTCTCAACATAACACTAGAGTGTGGGCGTGAATGTGGGATAAATAAGACAAAGTAGGCTATTAAGACAGAGGAAGGGCATCTGGCATAATTAAACTAATCCAGATCAATATGCAAATCACTCTTTGCTCTTCATTTTTTTTATATCTAGATACTTTTTTGGAGTATCCCGATAATGATATTCAGACAGTATTATCTGTTATGATATTAGACTTGGTTTAGTCCTGGTTTAGTTCTGGTTTAGTCCTTGGTTTAGTCCTTGGTTTAGTCCTGTTTTAGTCCTTGGTTTAGTCCTGTTTCAGTCCTTGGTTTAGTCCTGTTTTAGTCCTTGGTTTAGTCCTGTTTCAGTCCTTGGTTTAGACCTGTTTTAGTCCTTGGTTTAGACCTGTTTTAGTTCTGGTTTAGTCCTGTTTCAGTCCTTGGTTTAGACCTGTTTTAGTCCTTGGTTTAGACCTGTTTTAGTCCTTGGTTTAGTCCTGTTTTAGTCCTTGGTTAGTCCTGTTTTAGTCCTTGGTTTAGTCCTGTTTTTAGTCTTGAGTTAGTCCTAGTTTAGTTCCTCATTTAGTCCTGCTTTGTCAATTCTTTAAACGTATTAGTTTAGATTCAAGCACAATCCAGAAAATGTGAATGGACTGTAAAATGACCACACTTTATACTCTTATTTGAGACATTACAACTTTTTTGGATGGATATCTTCAAAACAACAATATATTGTTTCAATATATTGTCCACATCTACAAAGAGGTGAAACCCTATGGGATTACAGAGTTACTTTATGTCTGGACAGAGGAGTTCCACAGAATGTGGCCAGAGACAAACAAGAATTAGGAAGAGAATACAGTTTTAAAAAATGACTTGATTGCGGTGTGATTTGTTAACTTGTTTAAACACAGCATAAGGAAGTCCATAATGTGATTTCCTGACAGATTTTCTTATGCTTGATTAAAGACGCAATTTACATTCTCAAATTTGCTGGAGTAGAAGGGCTCCCAGACCAGTAATAACCTAATTGGAGAGAAGCCTCTAACTAGTGTTGCTCCTCTGTGTCCCTGTGTATAAATAGAGTCTATAATGGACCGCAGTGTGATGCCATCATTCATGTGCGCTCACAAACACTCCAGGTTCAGCTCTTTGCTCATTTTCCTAATGACGCTCTTGTTTCAGGTATGTTTTCACTTTAAGGTTTGGAAGATTCTGGCCTAATGGATACTATTTATCAAAAGACTTCTGTACCAACTCTGGCTTTACCATACAAACTTATTCCACATAAAAGAGTAGCTGGAATGTGTTTTACTTTTCTACTTTGTACTGAACTTTGGTTTAAAAAAAAGTTTTTAAACAAAAAAAAAAGTTTTAAAAATATATATGTATATGTATAATGTATATATGTATATATATATATATATATATATATATATATATATATATATATATATATATATATATAATCAATTAAATTATACATATATATAAAATTGAATTGATTTAAATGAATCAAAGTAAATTACTATAATACTGTAAATGTAGTACTATTTACTTTAATGCAAAATTTACAATAGTCACAGGGCAGTGAAAGGACAGCTGTCTCATTGGTCCCATTGCACCAACAACCTAAAACAAAGCTAATAAATGCAAATATAAATACAAGAACCTCTGTATCATATGAATATGAAAAGGCTGTACGCAAAAAGGCGGATCTTTTGCTTAATTAAAAAAAAAAAAAAAATGACTTTTTAATCTGTGTAATGATTATGTTGTTAATAAATATGTGATTTCCTCACTTACTTACTTAACATTATGTGTTAAGTGTTTTTTAATCTCAAAAGGTAATTGCCCGAAAAAGTCTTTGGTGCCAAATTCCACTGGCACCACATTAGGAGAAGTCTCTCAAAATGGCGTCTTTGGGGAAGGATATCCCATATGATCGCCGCTGGTTACACTACACTTTTATGTGCTAGATTACTTCCTGGCTCAGACCCAAAAAAGCCTGCTTTTTAACCACTGCTTCTCCCATTTGCATTGGGATGCTTGTGGGCTGACAGGTTGCACAACACATTGCCATCCTGCAGCAGCTCTTAAAACACATTTTAGCCACTCAAACGCAGCTGGTGAGTTGGCCAGTCCGGCACGGGCAAAGAAAATACCCAATGTGGATGGTGCAGTGTAAATGAACCCTCTTGCAGACAAACATAAACCTATGTACTCTACAAAATGTATAGTACATTTAAGAAGATAAGAAGTGGGAGTTAAGAAGTGAGAAAGATTTGTCAACTGTGTCGGTAAAAGTACTGTTACTGGAAAAGTACTCAAGTGTTATCATTTTAAGGCTGTAGTATTGTCAATTAACTGAAGTAGGGCAAAAATATATCACCCATTAAAGTGATTATTTGTGCATCAATCTTTCTACAAAATTCACTAGGAACATGCTTTGGCGATAGGTACGATATGAAACAATGAATAATACTAAACTATAAACTATGCTAATGCTAATTATGCTAACGCTCCGGAGTCGCTCCGGAGTATAAGTCGCACCAGCCAAAAAATGCATAGTAGAGAAGAAAAAAACATAAATAAGTCGCACAGGAGTATAAGTCACATATTTGGGGGAAATGTATTTGATAAAATCCAAGACAAGAACAGATATTCATCTTGAAATGCAATTTAATATAATAACAAATTAGAGAACAGGATTAATAGGCTTACGTATGCTAACGTAACGCTTTCAGCTACATGACGCATTGACAACGAACTGTAATGTGGTAAGTGTCTGGTATGTTAACGTAACATAACATAACATTAACAGTTATTCAAATAACTATAGCATAAAGAACATGCTCACAAGTTTACCAAAGCATCAGTATTACCCCAAATCACTAAATCCATTGAATTCTTCTTCCTCTGTGTCACTTCTAAACAACTCCACAAACTCTGGCGGTAGATAGAGGAAGTGCTTAGAACCTAGAGCGCCCTCTTGCGGTTGTCAGTGTGAAAATAATCAACATGTGAAATGCAGTTGCCGGTGTGAAAATAACAAATAATATCATACATAAGTCACTTCGGAGTGGCACCCTGGCCAAAACAAAACTTACAGTCAGGAAAATACTATAGACTTTCTTATTAGTGTCTGAGAAGCAAGCTAAAATAAATTGTTCTTGCTCTGATTGAAGCCTAATAAAAAAAAATATGAAGAGAATGATTAATAAAATAACTGCTCAAGAAGTTGTAGTAGTTTGCTAAGATTCCAATAAAAACAAGCTTCAATCAAACATATTTAAGTAATAAAAGTATCGAGTTACTTTTCATCTATAGTTTGTGACAGTGCTGGTTGTAACGCTGGGCTGAAGAGTGTAGCTCATGCCATATTCAGATGCAAGTGAGGAGTTATGTGTTGCTAAACATCACTAAGGTCCAGCCGCTCAGTGTGATGCCTGTGCTTTCCAATCTCATGCTTCACAGCTACTGCCCTCTCTCTATCAGGGGGTCTTATTTAAAGGCAGGAACCTCACCGAATCTCAGGAGCAAGTGATGTACAGGGTCTGATTGGGACTATATCTAATGAATACCAAAATAATGCAGTGCACATTCAACTATTGTTGTCTATGAACAAAGAAAAACTGCACAATTAATAATATAATATAGATTAAATTGATTTTGTTAACTTTATTCTGTGTCTTGTTTTCTTTGCAAAATATGCTTTTTTCAGGAATAAAAACAATGATATGATTACTGCTCTTTTCAGCATTCATAATCTTTACAAAATCTTACTTGTCGCAAAGAACCTGTGTTTGTAGGAGATTGTTAGATCCCAAAGGGTATTTCTGTTGTGTCCAGATGTCGTCAGAAGCTTACGCGGTGACTACTACTATGTATTTAGATGGATAGGAGAAGTTTGTTGCAGAGGGCCACTGTGGGAAGCTAAAGGTGGATAGCACAAGGCTCCAGCCGCCACCTCCCATTGTCTTGATAGGGAGCAAAAGATGTACAGCGGCCTCAAACGGAGGTGGCATCTGGTGCCCAATTTGTCATGCCTGAATTACCCAGGAGCTGATAAAGGCTGAAGTTTTAATAAAAGTTGGAGCTACAGATAGCAGGGTGAAGGACACTGATGAAGTGTCTTGGGGCCTATTTCCAACCAGAGATAAGAACCTACAGAGAGAGGTGGGTCGCGAGGCTAGCTCACTGCGATAATACGCTGATGCCCAAAGAGAAAAAAAAAAAGTGCTGTTGAAATGCAACACAGCACACATAATGGAAAAAATAATAAATAAGCAAATAAATAATGATGATGATCTAAACGAGGAGAAGCGGGGTGAGGCTGTGGAGTCCTGAAGCGTCTCTGCTGTAATTTGGCCTCCCGCCAGCAGCCATTGCTCACCCTCAGCTGCAACGGCAAGCTCCAGATGTGCCAACGGCACGTTTTGGATTTTGCCAGCTGACTGCACCGTTTGATAGCCCGCTCTCTGGATGCCCATCACCGGGCGCAGAGATAGAATTAAATGATGATGATCTTCCCACAAGTTGGGTGAGGAAACAACGCATATAAATCTTGATTTGATCTCAGCGTGAGAAGTCTTTATCCATCATCACTCTTAATGAACAAGTCATTAGCTGCGATGAATGGCGCTCTGGGCTCCTCCTTGCCACTGCTGCTTTTGTTTGCAGCTTTCAGGGGCAACTTCCTGTGCCCTTTGAGAGGGTCAAACTCATTCCTCCAGATGTGGGGTACCCTCGCTGCTCCTGGGGTGGCTGCACACCCATGTACTAAACAGGGCTGCGAAAAATGAGTCCACGGTGAATCGTCTTCTGTGTTTTCTTCACTGTCTGTTTCTCTGCAGGTCCCATCATCCAGAGAAGCACATTAGCAAACTCGGAGGCCGCCTATTATGCTAATTTTATGTGCACAATACTCCACTTGACGCAAGCATGCTATGTAAACAGAAAAGGCTTTTTGTTATGCAGTAATAGAAAGGAGCAGTAACACCATGCTGTGTGCCACACTAAACACAAATACACAGCATCAGCACAGAGACCCGACCTGCTGTTTCTACATCTTCAAATGCGATCCGTCTTTTATCAGCTCTGATAATTCATCTCACTATTTAAAGCATTTGGAATCCTTTTCCTTGACAACAAACATTTCCTCTTTATTTATATTTAGCGCCACCATGCCACTAAAAGCATTGTTTAAGTATTTAACAGTGTGCACCGTATACCCCGAGGCAAGCGCAGCCTAAAACACACATAAAAGTTGGATGAAACTGTTGTGATCTTGTTCCTCTGAAGTAGTGCGCTGCGTGAAATATGAAAAAGATGAAGCATCAATCCAGCTCTACAGCAGTCAATGTGAAGAGATAAAGGTTGACACTAGATAATTGAAAATATCTGGCACTAATACACTAGAGCACGCGTTGCTATTTGAACATAAAGGAGAAGACAAGCGTGTGAGTTTTCTTGTTAGTGACAGCTGCCATGTTTCCAGTCTGCAGGGATGGCATTGGTGCGACTTGTACAGTATGTGTGAAGTTCCAGAATCCCCCGAGACACCTCTCTACACGTGTTTCTGAAGAAGGGCTCAGTTAAATCACAAGTTTAGATCTGCCCATGGTGTTTGAGAATGATACTTCATAATTTTATTGATTTTTTTTTATTGCTTTTTGAAATAAGAGACCTTGCCCCAAGTGGAGGAGTTCAAGTATCTCGGGGTCTTGTTCACGAGTGAGGGAAGGATGGAGCGTGAGATCGACAGGCGGATCGGTGCAGCGGCTGCAGTGATGCAGTCGCTGCATCGGACCGTTGTGGTAAAGAGGGAGCTGAGCCGAAAGGCAAAGCTCTCTATTTACCGGTCGGTCTACGTTCCTACCCTCACCTATGGTCATGAGCTTTGGGTAGTGACCGAAAGAACAAGATCGCGGATACAAGCGGTCGAAATGAGTTTCCTCCGCCGGGTGGCTGGGCGCTCCCTTAGAGATAAGGTGAGGAGCTCGGCCACACGGGGGGAGCTCGGAGTAGAGCCGCTGCTCCTCCACGTCGAGAGGAGCCAGCTGAGGTGGCTCGGGCATCTGTTCCGGATGCCTCCTGGGCGCCTCCCTCGGGAGGTGTTTCAGGCATGTCCCACCGGGAAGAGGCCCCGGGGAAGACCCAGGACACGCTGGAGAGACTATGTCTCTCGGCTGGCCTGGGAACGCCTCGGGATCCCCCCGGAGGAGTTGGAGGAAGTGTCTGGGGAGAAGGAAGTCTGGGAGTCCCTGCTCAGACTGCTGCCCCCGCGACCCGGCCCCGGATAAAGCGGCAGAAGATGGATGGATGAATGGATGGAAATAAGAGACAATTTGAGAAAAATATATCGCAATATATGATGACTAAGAACATTACAATGATATTTTGAAATACTGTAGGTTAGATTTAAACCTGCCATTTTCTCATGGGGATACATCCTGTTATTACTTCAACCGAATGTTCCACAATATGGCATTTAATGTATCATGCAGCATGTGACGCCACCAAGCCATGCAACTTACATCTTGGATCTCTTTCAACATATTTTTTAAGCAATATAAAACTTAGTGTAATAGAATAAATGCAAGATCTGTGTCTTTAATGCCATTCTGTGGAACATTCCAAGTAAAGAAATTACATCTCCATGGAGACAAGCAGGTGGCACACTGTCCGCTAGAAAAAATACATAGTTTAAAATGTAGTCAAAACTATCAATAACAAAACAGAACATTTGTAATTTTTCACTGCACACGTTTTATTGGGTGTAAACTTCTAGATCTAGAACAACATGTCATTACTGGGAAATACGATTACTTTTACTTCATATATTAAGCAGTAACTACAACTATATATTGTGTACCTATTTTTTAGGAAAACATTGTAATATGTTGAATGTAATGGCACAGTAGCTGGATGAGGAATGGCTGTGGTACACAGTGCTTTCCTAGTGATCAGTCTAATGCTTCAGCTGATGAAATAGAAATTTACTGATGTTGTGGATACGCACCATATTTATCTGTGTTTCCAGTTTGAACACGCGCTCAGTATAGGGTGCACAAGTGAAATACCCATTACTGCATGTGTCAGTGTCATAAACAATAGCATCGACTCCTTGCGAAGGGGAAGGCCGGTAATGGAGGCAGTGCATCAATGTTCAGCACAAGGTCTGCAATTCACACCAGGAGAAGAACACTCACCTGAGCAGGAAACACTACAGGCAGCCATTAAACCAGAGCACACGAGAGGGAGAGCTGCGTCCGTATGCACAACACCGAAGGGGTCACTTCCCACAATGCAACAGCACTCACTGGTTTGGAATGTAGGGCGCCACGGGTTTGATTCGGCCCTTCCTGTAAGAAACACAAATATTGAAAAAGCTACGACATATAAACATTTGGAACATAAAATCTGAAGAAAAACTCTTCTATGAAAAAATGTGTATATTAAATTATTGTGATTATGAAGTATTTCACTCTGGTCTGTAAAAGAACATTTGCATTTAATCACAGAATATAATATGAATGAAAAAGTGTGTACATTTGTCTGTGTACATTAAAGCTGGGGTACCTGATTTTTTATCTACAGTAGGAAGTAGTTCTTATTTATCTGACTAGTTTCTGGCTCACACAAACCTTTTGACACATAGTTAATATCCACATGCATTCATTTTAGGCACGTGCACAATTTTAGAACGGCTTTTTAGATGTGAAACCCCTTTCTATTTCGGCTCTGACTTTCGGCTTGACAAAACACAAAATACTTATTATATATTATTATATAAGACGTCAAGTATCGTTCTAACTTTTGTCACAAAGTTCTGCTTTTACAATATAAGTTTGGGGGGAAACAAAAAATGTACTAATTTACAACAAAACAAACAAACAAACTATCATAAGCTTTTAAATTATAGTTTTATGTACAATTACAATTAGCCCATCATAACAATGTGATTTAATTTGTGGATAATAATATTGTTTGATGTGCCACTAGTGTCTTTTGTGTCTTCCTCGAACGTGTCAATTTAAGTAGACCAGCCTCTCCCGAAGCAAGACCGACTACGTACCTGTGCCCTCTGCTACCCTAAGCTCAAACATAAATAAAGGGCGTATTGGAAGGTCCACCCAGACAGAAAACTCCCCAAAGCATGTCAGTCGCATGTTTTTACAGCTTCTAATCTTAAGAGCAAAGAATTCACCGAGAATATCCAAATCCAGTCCACTATATACAATGGAAATGTACAAAAACACTTTCAGACAGACACTCAATAATGAATAATGAATAATGAAGGTGCTAACAGTCTTCTTGGGGCTCCATAAAGTAGTTACACGAGCCTCTCATGGGCCGTAATGGGACGCAGCCCTCGGCAAAAGGCGCAATTACTGGGAAAGAAGTACACGTGCGCTTCTTCTGAAAGTGAACATTTGGATTCAAATCCCAGATAATCTCTAGCAACACCACGATCCCAAAAGAGAAAAAAGTCTGGGTTTACAATGCACACTTTAGTTTACATTTTTAGCCAACAAAGCCAAAAACATATATATAAATCTGCTTTTCCCATTGTGTACAAATATCGACCCTTTTTGTAAATCAACAGTCTCAATCTCTGTATCCAATGCTGTGTCGATAACACCAAAGTTAATGTTAACATTGATAAAGTGCACAATAAAAAACAACTGATTGACTTTACTGGGCAGAGAAAACATACATTTATTTTGTTTTTAGTCACGTTCTGTTCTGTTATGTGTTTTATGTTTAAATCTTTTTTGTTGTTGTTTTTTTAACTAGGGGAAAAAATGAAATATAGAAGGCCATTTGAATCTCTGATAAATCTCACTAAACACAGTTTGCATTGTTTTATGTTCGACTGTGCTTCAAATATATATCCAGTAATTTGGTGAGAAAAGGCTGCTTGATGCCACGTTCTGGCTAGTATAGGTTTAGTTTTCAAATAGCTTTCTAAAACATCCAATCTCACAGAAGTGTCCTTGTTCTATGTCAGAGTGTGAAAGCGGCTCTCCTTGACAGTCGCCGCTATGAGCAGTGATAGCGCTGCCAGCTCATTCTACTTCTTAACTTGGGCCGGTTGTCAGTGTTTTGCCCCTGTGGCCATAACAGCAACCTTCTCTGCGCCGCTCTCTCCGTCTGTCCTTCACTTCAGCCCAGCCCCGAGCGCCAGGCTGTCCCGGGAGACCTCCACAAGCCCCGGACTGTCCCGCTGCCTCCCCCGGGAACGCAGTTTTAGGTGAGCTTGCCAAACCTCTTGCCAACGTATGATGCATTCTGGGTCATCTCGGTCTTACAACTGCAAAAACACAACTTATTTTTGTTGACCTAAGGGGGAAAGTGCTAGTGAATAGTAACATGTTATCGCTTTGTCAAGATTCAACTTTAACATCGACCCAACATCTGGTGGCAGTGCAGAAAGTTTGTTTTTAGGTTAAATTGTTGGAGGTTTTAATCTTAATATGTGTACGCCAACAATCAACAAAGCAAGAAAAGGAAGAGGAAGTTAAATATTCATATAACTATCTATGATATATTATAATTCCCACTGAGTAAGGAACAAAGTAAGGCATTATTTGCTGTAATTTTAATCATATTTTTCCACTATTTTTGATTGACGGTTGAAAATCTACACTATGTCAGTCGCAATAAAAACTAAAACTGAAAAAAACTCACTCGTGTCTTATCATGAAACTGGACACACAGTGATTTCCATTTGGACCTCTTAAGACTCCGAGCATCTTAAACAACTCTGCGACGTTTATTCGTTCAGGTGACTCAAGTCTACAACATAAAGGTTTAATTTACAGCGTCTGCAATCTCTCCCCAAATATTTCTTAGATGCCACTGTCAGGTTCTGTCAGTTTAATGTGCTAAATGAGCTAATTAGCAATTCCCATAATGTACACTCATAAAAAGATTACATCTGTTTAACTATTTTAAATATTCTGAAGTCATTTCCAGTCTCTAAATGAATTGTGTTTCCTATGAGTCATCGCGGATAGCTCCTCTGTTGCTTCATTAATTTAATATTTAAGTGAATACACCCTGTCTGCGTGATAAACTGAGGAACAGAAGAGTAATAAATTGCACTATACTTTAGCTAAAATACAGTGTTCCAGGGAGTTTGAAGGAGCTTTTAGTACTTGAGGTTGTTATTTTGCGGGCCTAAGGTGATCTTAATGTGATTGCTGATGGCTCTTGTGGTGAAAAGAAAGGCGCGGCGCTTCCGTGATGACTTTGGCCTTGTCGCTAATGCGGCCGATCAGGTGACACTTCAATAGAGAAGCCGCAGTGTGGGCACGGATCTGAAAATTGACTTGACAACACCAACTATAAACGCCATTACTGTCCCTGCTTTATTGCACTTAAAAGAGAGGTTCATTCTGTTGTTGAACAATAAATGAATGGGTGCTTTGTGATCTTCCTCTCCCCAACTCAAAGGGATAAACAACTAGAAATATAACAATGCTATTTGCAAATCTCAAAATGTATTATCTGAAATTGTTAAGTTTTATCTTGAAAGGGAACTATTGTGTAAAAATCTACTTTTCACTATGCTATAATGGTTTTCCCTTATAGTTATCTTGCTCAAAGTTGTATTTTGGTTGATTCCTACATGTTTGAGATACATATTTAGGAAAAATTATTAAATACATAGGTTATAGTTTATACTAAATACCTCCCCAAATTATTATTATTTATTTATTGTTCTATTCTTTTTTCTTTTTTCAGAAAATGTAACACCCAAGCAGAAAGCTAGTAGTGGTGGCAACAACAGCAATTTAAGCTTTTAATGTTTAAACATATCATATTTTTACTTATAAAGTTTCTAGTGGTGAGAATGGACTTAAAAACCTTTAACCTAAAAACATTTGCTCTTCTGTGACTATTATGAAAATAAGTCGGGCATTTTCCTTCTCTAAGACCATCAAAGAGTGAAATTGCATGGAGATTATGAACCAGCGATGATGCAATATTTTCTTAAGAGCCGTGATAGCAGTGGATTTAAACAAAAGCAGATGTGGTGTAACATTACCAGTGCGCTTGGCTGTCATGATTTACTCTCAAAAGTGTTATTTTCAGCCCTCACATTCACACTACTGCCCGCTTCAAAATGGTTTAGAGCAACGTCTCAAATCCTCTCTGAGCCGATTACAGCTGAGGTTGGAAAACTTGGAGCAATTCTGTGTGCTGGCTAAATTGCATTGCGTAAGATAATAAAATAAAACTATACTTGGCTTTAAATGTCAAATGCATAAGAGAAAATAGCAAGTATTTGCACATACACATCTCTTCGTGTTTGCGACACGACTATTCTAAATTGTGCTTTTATACTTAGACCTAAAAGGTTTTTACCATCCAATCATAAGATTACTGGGTCAAGCTTCAGGCTCAACGTTTACTTTTTCATTTCAAATACAAAATAATGATATCTCTCATTTCCACATTTCATGTGTTTTTACATTTTTATGGGGACGCAATTTGGTTTTATGAGATTTGTCAAATGTTGCACTCTGTTACCACTTACAGTTGAGTTCCAGGGCTCTTTTTTTAACACCAAAATTACAGAAAATTTGAGTTTCATGTTACAGTAATATGGATGTGCTCAAAATTCCTTTGCTGTATCAACACAACATTTCAGCCTGTAGTGAGAGGTGTGATTTTGTACAGCTCTTGCGTCAGTGGCTGAAGAATGCCTTTATGTATCCAAAGCGGTCTCTTTAACACACATTTCAGCACGAGCCTGTCAGCTTATGGCATATTAGCTGGATGGCTCTGTTTCCCGTGGGACACAAGAGGCTAGCTCGGAGGGATCCCAGGAAGGAGATAGAAGACACACTCTGGTGAAATGCTTTGCTCTGTCATCCCAATTCAGCACAATAAAAATCAAACACACTGGACCACAGGCACATTCACCTGGAGCCTGCACTGCACACAGCCAGCCACAGACACGATACAGCTGCTGTGGAAATAGTGCTGTCCAAAAGCATTTTCAGTTGGGAAATGCAATCATTGCCAATTGGAAAAGATTGCTTTATTAGGGACGTTTGTTGTTAACATTCCGGCACCAGAATCACATACCTAGACTCATAACGTCAGTGTATTTTTCCTGAAACACTTCCACATAATCCAGTTTTAAATAAGTTGCGGCACAGTGTAATTCTAATAAAATATACTATTTAATGCAAATATAGAAAATCAATTGCATTCATATTTTTTTAATGTAATTTTGAATGAGGTCAGAAATGTCTAAATTTAATAACAAGTAATAAATCACAAAACATAACCACAACATTATTTATTTATTTCCTGAAAATGGTAACTAGCTCGGTTTTATATTATTAGTTTTCAAAGTCTTTTATAATTATCTTTTTTTTATTCTGTAATAATTGAGTTTGTATAGTAAGCAATAAATACTGCACATCTTTCATCCATTGACCTATATTCTCTCTGAGCTTTTAGCAGATTGTGCCGTGCCTTTCTCGTGTTGTTTTCCACAATGCTGACTGAGTACAGTAAAACAACCTCCGCCACGCTACTTGCCCTTATGGACCCGAGAAAACATCTAATCAATACTGCATGCATTTCAAGCAGGAAAATTCTGTTATTGAGTATACTGCTATATAATGGTTTCCATTATTGACAACTATGAGTTATGAAATAAAACCTAATGCAATGAGGATGAGGAAAATAGTATTTGAGGGTTTTTTATTGGATCAATTTTAAGTCAGAGTAGTGCAATTTGATGACAATAAAATGCTAATCCTATTCCACACAGAGCATCAAAAAGAGGTTAGAAAAGTGCAGAGTTATCAAAAATATTAACATTGAACAGCATTAGGAATTATCATAGAGGGCTTTGTTGTCACATTCTATTTTGTGAATTTTCCTTTGAATTTAGTTTGACATTAATGTGAGCTGATGGATTTTTTTTTTTTTTAACATAAAAAGCACATGGCATAAAAACACACTGACCACATCTCATACTCAAAGTAACACTGGATAAACGACCTGGTAATGACATATTTAACTCTGCTTTTAAGGAGTACAGCAAAGTTTTGAAGCTACTATATTTTCACCCAAATAATTTTAAGACACATTGATTTATTAAGGCCAAAATAACTGTAATTAAAATCCCCATAAGCGGGTTGAGTTAATTTATTCCCATATGAATATATTACATATGGCAAACTTGTTATACATTACTTAGGTAAATAGCCGTATACTAAAAATACAAAACGTTTCCAGTTTATAGTCTGATACACATACCGGTAAATACAATAAATGATGTGATTGTTGTACTTCTACATTCAGATCAATGTTTGTACTCTTTAAGCTGATCCCAAGGCTGGACGAGTTGAGATTGTTGTATGCCTGATCATTCTATAGGTAGCACTGTAATATCAATGAAGCAGCAATATTTGGCTTTTCTTGAACTACAGTTAGCAAGTCTTTAAAGATTTGTGCATACAGTCGTGAGGGGTATCGATGCAGCCCTTTGGAAGTGGCTGATCTCAGATGACCCTTCCTCCCCCCCCTCCCCTTCTCTTATCCATTACATGGGGAGCTGAATGATGGTGATTTGGTTGAGGCCCAGTGAGTGCCTGTAGAAAATTGGTTGGTTGATAAAAACCCTCCTATCAAAGCGGGCTACTTTCTCATTTACATTTAGATGAGTATTGATTATTTATTTACTCAGTGGAGTGGGATTCTTTTCCAATCTTATCTCTCGTCCGTGCCTGTCACCTGGAAGAAAAAAGAGATAGAGTTCTTGACACGGCCCTAAGATAACAAGCATTTTGTCGAGGAGATAAAACTTGGAATGGTGGTCTTTGCCTCCTTGCGTTTTCCTCCTACCCAATTTTGACATGGAAAGAGAAAGTTCGGAAAATTAAAACTGATAGGCCTTGTTCGAAGAGGGGGGGTCTCAATTTGCAGCGAGAACAAGTCGAATTGGTTGTCCAGATATGGTCAGGCTGCTTTCACTTGGAGAAATCCCATCTTAGTTGTCTCGATAGTTTAAGGTTTCCATCAAACATAATATAATATTGTTTGATATTGATTTGTAGCTGTAATGTACATTTTTATCGTCCCTGTAATAAGATCTTATCCTTGTTGACTTCCATAGGGTATGATAGGAGTATTTGCCCGGCCGTGTGGACATGAAACCCGTTGGACACATCTGACATGTTGTAAGTGCTAAACTCTGCTGATGTTTGGGATGCCTGTGCTGGGGATTGGTCATGCATTGCCAATGAGTCGAGTGGCAGCGCAAGGGGAGCTTTTGCAAGACTGACGAAAGGTGTTATGGTGTGGGAGGTGCCGCGGCGGGAAGGCGGGAAGGTGGGGTGCTCTGGAGGAATTGGGAACCCCTGACAGACCCTGCCGCTTCTTCTCAACACTTTGATGGAGAATGAAGAGTCTCTGGAGGTGGCCTCTGTCAGCTCTAGTCCTCCCCCCCCCCCCCCCCCCCCAAGCCAAACCCACCTCCGCTCGTGGACTGTTTGTCTGCTCTCAGCTCTGCACACTATGGACTGTAATCGCCTTATTTAGAAGATATCTAATGAGGAGCTCGCATATACTTTGACCCCAGCGTAGCTCCATGGGCAGTGCCTATCCACTACTGCCTTTCAGAAGGTGACTTATTGCGCTGCTCAAGGATTATAGCCCATTTTTCTTTGTTAGCCAGTCAGTCATTAGCCTAGTTACACATCTGGATCCCCATAGCAATTTAAAAATATGGAGGTTTCCCTCAAAAAAAGCTAATTAGTCCAACTGGAGAGGAACATCTTGTTTTCCTACACCCCTAATGGATTGGACCAAGGTCTTTTGAAATGCAAAGCCATCAAGGAGATGGCTGAATGCGGGGCCCCCGTCTACCCACCCACGGTCTCCTCTGAGGCACGGCACAGCCCCTTTTCACAGCTTTGTTTTTCAGTGAAGCTAAATACAGTCACATTTCCCCAACTACTACTCACATTATTCGCTTTAGTGTAGCGCGAAACTGTGTGTCTGTATTGAAATGAATAGGTTCATTTTAGGGATGGGTGATATTGCTTTCAGTATTGGCAGTTATTGAAAAAAATATAGGATCTCCCCCAATAATTTAGGGGAGATGCCCCAGTCAGTGTGTGATTGTGCGTCAGATTTGTCTTTTTGGAAAAAACTAATAAGTAAAAATGGACAATTAGGCTAAACATAGGTCTGCCCACAATCATGCCCCAAATTATTTGATATCCTAGATAAATACATTTGTTTTTATTTGCACTAAAGTAAAAGGGAAATCATGATCTTGTGAGCCTTGCTATGGATTTAAAAATCCAAATATAGGTATTGGCAAATATTGGTTATAGGCCACAACACTAAATTAAATATCGTGTATCGTATAGGCTATTAAAAAAGAATCCATATCTGGCCATCCCTAGTTTATTCCCTTATTGCAATCAGAGTCAATTCTATTGCTTTCGCGTTATGAATGCTCTATTATATTGCATGGCACTTTTGTGATGTACGTGTTAATCAAACGTGTTATAGAGCAAATTTATAGAGAGCTATCAGATCAGTTTGTCCCTTGTGTAACTGGAGCAAGGCGAATGAGATCAAAATGAGCAACTGTGCATGATGAAGTATTGGTAATCTCTTTATTAACCATAACCCTAAGTAACCACATGCTAAATGCAATACACATCGGGCAGGAAGTTTGTATCCACATGTCTAAGTCAATATGTGTGTGTTTGGCATTGTTATCTTGACATACAAAGCGGGAAAATGAAATGGGTCTATCAGCTTTCCAACAACAACAGAGTGAAAGGCAAGTACAGACCTGGCCGCACTGATTAGATGACAAGCTGCAAGGTTCGGTCAATCAAGCACGCTTCAAAGACGCTCATTTAGGCCTTTTGGAAGGAAATGACGCTCTCAACTATCCCCATAGGAATGCACAGACCAAAGCAGACAACTCATATTTCTATCTACACAGACAGAGGATGCTGGGAGTTTTCTCATCGGTCAATTGTACAAGATCCAAACTAAAACAAGCAATATGCCGTTATTATTAAAATGCTGTGCAGTTTTATCCACACACATTATATTATAAACATTATTTCACTTTTACATCTGTAGTCCCTGAGCTGGTTGATACAACTGAGGGTAGTTCAGATAAAAATTAGACATATTTATATATACATGAATTTTTTGGGCAATCCAACAGAAATGTGCTAAAATATGGTTTTAAATGTATTAGTTGTTATACTTTGTTTGAACGATTATGATGTCACCATGTTTAAATCAGCTCTTTTTGCAGCATTTTGAGATTGTTTTTTATCATATTATATCAACATTTACATATTTTCAAAGCAACATTTGTGACATAATTCAAAATATTGCCCCGCTCTAAACCTAATGTATTGTATCTATAAGAAACATGTTTATTTTTCTTTGCACAGCAGGGCCAGAGGTTGGCGCGAGGAGCTGTCTGAGGCATCACTGTGTCCATTCTGTGCCAAAACCTCCTCCCGCCTGTCTGAAGTGTGCCTGTTTACGAGAAGGCCAATGCGCCGTGCCAGCCCATGTATGGTTTACACACGCTTCCCCCTTCACTGTCAGCCGTGTGTATGATGCTCACTCTGGCCTCTAGGTTGAGATTTGGCTTCATGGTGGATCTGGATCTTGTCATAAATGTGAGCCTGAAAAGGTTATGACGGTTCAGGGAGATAAATGGTGAATTGGGAGGACAGCTGATGCAGGATACAAATAACACAAAGACTGCGCTGGCGTTGATCCTCTGCCCTGATACAACCATCAAATGTTGGGGTAAAATGTTGCTACACTATAAAATGTTAATTATTGGAAAATATGTGTAATGTGAATGTACGTTATACATGATTGTCAAACCATTGTGATGTTTCTTATTTTCCTCTGAGAAACAAAAGAGGATTTAAGCTATTGATGTCTACATTATTATTAGACTATTCAGATGTTTGTCCCTCAGTCAGCCAGGGAGGTTCCAGAGCAAAAGAAAATTGACAATTGAAAATAAAAGAAAATGGAAGTTCTGTCATATAGATAAAAGTTTTAAGAGTGAAGATGTCCCCTCATTTGTCCTTGTAGACTCAATAGTAACTTAAGCTAATTTGTGGAAGGTAAGAAACTTCAATTATGTTCTCCAAATGATTTGATTGGGTTTTTGTTTGGGTTTACAATGTGTCTCTATTGTAATAGTGCAGCTCAAAGAAAAGTTTCCTGTGAGAAAGCCATCCATCCTCAATCACTCTATTACTATCATCAAAACAAATGATAAAGAATGGTTATTGGGTTTTCACAATGTCTTTTGTATAATAAAGCTCGTTAACTGCATTGCACAAAACAAATGGGCAGAATAATCAGTATACTTATTGACATTGTGTCATTTCTAGTTAGAGCAGGAAGAGGAGTCTCACTGTGGCTGCAGGCTCCGTCTTCTATCTCTCAAGAGGAAGAGCGCTAATGGTTTCTGAAAGCAGGGATCGAAGGAACTCATAAAGCTGCAGGATGAGACGGGAGAGGAAGGCCATTATTAATCCTTTTCCATCTGAATACACCACCCCATGCACACTACAGTACACATCACAGTGTACAGCACAGGCCTGAGACCAATATGATGATGCATCTCATTAACTGATGCAGATGGAGAGGTTTATAGTGTAGATCCAGTCAGTGGGAGGCGCAGGCACATAACTTGTGTATTTGGTGCTTATAGCTTTACGTAGTTTAAGTCAATGCAAGAGATTTTTCCACATATATGCTCAGAAGACAGCTGCCTGCTTTTGGAGCGATAGATTGAGTGCAACACAAAATTAGTCAAGTTTCCAATCAGTAACTAAGAAAATAAAATGTGATTATTATTATTTTTGTTGTTTTTCTTTTGAGGAATAAATAAACTAAAATACAAGTAGCGTTGTTGGTTGGGCATGTGTCTCAAACACAGAGAGACACTGTACAGCTTGCAAGCATTATTAATCAAAGTTCGAAAAATTTTGCCAGGCTTTCGTCCATACGATTCCTGTTCTATCAAATAACCTTTGAAAAGCTAAAATACATCAAACTGAGTGATTTGTTTGGTATTTACTAAACACATAAAAGATAAATTGCTTGGAAACAGCTTGGACTTTACTATCATTACCCTTTGCATTGAAGCAGCTCTCGTTCACAAATGCCTCTCTTGCTAACAGTATAAAGTCTCCACTGTGGTTTGCAATGGTTTACTCATATTTCACCTGCTGTTTTATATGTGTTAATAAAAGCGGATGGATGAATAAATCAAAGTGTTTATGCCTTTGTGAGTCTCCAGGGCCCCTCTGCGGTCCACTCTGGTGCCTGAACCGCTCTGCCTCTGTGTTATTAGCACATGATTGACAGCTGTCATGTCTTCATCAGCGCACACTGATATTTGTCAGAAGCCATCTCTTTGACAGAGGATCGGAGGGTCTGCTCAGCCCAAAGACGGCTTCTGCACTGCCATAAGCCTTCACCGGCAGAACAGAGCTGAGCCGCTTGTGCAAAGAAAAAAAGAAATAAAGATTGCTGAATGAATCATGTTAAACAAGTGTAAACGTATACATCCTTATCCTGTCACAACGGGTAAAAGTCCTGTCTTGTGCTGGTCCCAAGCCTGGATGAAGGAAAGATGCTGCGTCCACAAAAACAATGCCAATGCGGTGGATGGCAACTGCAAATGCGGGGAAGAAATATCATGTTCTAACATTAGTGTGTATTATACGTTATTGTTTCATTTGATCATGTCGTTATTACCACAGAACCAATGTACCATGAATACACAATCGGATTTGCTGTAATGATAATTGAGTTGAGGCAAGAGAGACAATATCCATACCTGCATCAAGCTGATTTTTAATGAGCCATGCGTTATAATTTATTTAAAAGTCCATCTTTCAACAAGCGGTGTTTATCATCATTCATCACGTACATCAATCTGCCCGGCTGTACTGAGGCATGCTGGGAGAATGAGCCTGAGCTGCTACTGTTGCTTTGTACAGGCGCCTTAACAACCCAATCAGCTGGCCCCGCACTCACTTCCCTCATCAATGCAAGCGCTGGAGTAATATATGATAGAGCTGTGATTTATAATGCATGCTCAAAATTAAACAGCATAAATTACTCTTATTTACTCTGCAGGTGATAAAGATCCCATCAAATAATGTCACTTGAGCATAATTTTTATAGAACAAATGAAATGTGTTATCAGGGAAAAGCAGGTCAAGTTCATCAATTAAAAGTCACCTCTTTTTTTTCTCGCCCTGTGCTGTAAATGGTCCGGCGCTATTTAAAATGATTGATTTTATTATTACTTCATTTATTAAAGTACAGCGTGAGTAATCAGGACAATAAGACCTGAGTCAGCATAGTGATGTGAAAATGTCTCTACATAATTTACTAACTCATCTATTATTATAAAACCAGGCTTTGAGTACATTAAGGAAAACCTGACTTATTTGGATACTTTAGGGAGCGTTTAATATGAGTTAGGAACGTGTTTGTTCATTATTTAAAGCAGTACATTTAATAATAGTAATGAGTTAAAAACATTGTGAATATGTTACATAAGATAATGCGTCTTTTGGGAAGAACAAAGGAAAGTCCCACAGTTCAAACATTTGGTGTACTGAGGACAATAAAAAAGTACAAAAACAGAACTTTGATATTAGACTTTTTCTGGGATCTCTTTATTTACAAAGCCCATGAGAAAATTGTTGATTCAAAGGGTTGTTTGCACATTAATTGATGCTATATTCACTCAATAGTCGTTCTTCTTATGTCTTGTAACAAAAAGAGCATTCAAGGAGATTTCACGCAAGTGGAGCGTTAAGTGGAGACGTGACTAAACCCTTTTGGGAAATGACTTGTGTAAATAATAGATACATGATAGATAGTGCATAGGAAGCTGGGATGAATGATTTGAAACAATGTCTTGTCAAAAATCATATGAATTAGATGCATTTAATTCCCTCAGTAATGTCTTTTAGATTTTGCTATTGTTTTATCTCTATCTCATTTTTCGCCTCTGTATTCAGCAGATCCTGACCTGCGAAGGGTTAACGCCTGGAGAAGAAATCAGGTCCCAGGAATGTTTTACAGATAAAATAAAAAAGAATCTGGAGAATGAGGGAAAGAAGGAGAGAAGTTGAATATATATTTCATGTGATAAGAGAAAGATGAAGCGCGTGAAAAAAGATTCCATTACAGGCGCGACAGTTACAAAAGTGCTGCTGTGTGGACTAGCCTCTGTTGAAAAGATTGATGCAATAAGGACTGACCTTGGCTTGGAGCAGCAGCCGGTGATGTATGTATGAGCATCTCCCTGCTAAATGGACCCAGATTTGTAGCACTAATATACATGGAAGCCCAGTACCAAACTCACCAGCGCCATAAATCAACAGCCACTTTGGGTGTCATTTCTGGTTTATATTCTACTATTGTTCTATGCTTTTAATTCGTGTCACTACCATCTGTTCATTTGATGCAGTTTGGGGCTGCAGGATTCAGAGATAGCGCTCAGAGACAATTCCTGTTAGATCATCGCAGTGGATTAACTGTGTAAATACCACAGAGGCTATCTCCCACGTGCACATGTAAAGGGAATCACCGCTGGATGGATGTTTTATACACACCTGTTTGGATAGAATAGGCCATGTTTGATCTGAACCAAAACCTGTGCAGGAAGGCCATTTAATATAAAAGCAACGATAAAAGATCACAAAATAGGGATTGACGTCTATGTTGATGAGCTCACACTGACTTTAAGTCAACATTACAAGGACCAATGCAACATTAAATTGAAATGCACCTAAAACATGAGTGTGTTATTGCAATGCAAAATATTTTATTTATTATGATGATTGATTGATTGTTTGATTGATTGATTGATTGATTGATTTTTCAAATTATCTTTATTCTTCAGCTGTTCTTGAATTGTGTGGTTCGACCCTGGAATGTCCCCATTGTGGGACAGATAAAGGTTCTCTTATCTTTTTAATTGTTGTCATACAAAAATATCAACTCAGGGAGTCACTTTCAACTTTACATTGAATTATACTTAAATTATAACTTAAATCTTAAACTACATTCATAAAAATGACTGAAGAACTTTCCAATCCCTTGTGCTCATGGATTCCTTTCCTCACATTGCTTTATTCCAGGCACATTCGCCATAGAATATAGTTTAAACCCAATGTGTGTGGGATGGGGTTGTGCTGACACAGGTCAAAGAGGCCATTTTTGTTCCTTTGCTTTAAATCCTCTTGGCAGAGCTACAGGACATTGCACTTTAAATTGTGCACATCACCCTAAACCCAAAATCATCTTCTATAGTGCCTTTAATAAAGCCTGATAAGTCCCCTTTCGTCCCACTTCAATTTTACTGTGCCACCAAAGTTATTTAATCAGCCTGCAGTCTCCCATTCACAGAGTATTACCAATTCTGTCTGTGATCTTTATCGGTGCAGTGATGTATGTATGAGGCACATGTTGGAGAGGCTCAGGAAACAGAGGCCATGAATGAATGAATTATTGGACTCACCAAAAGGAGCTATAGATATAGAATTTTGAGCCCTGTAATATGTTTGCTTTCTGGCCCTTATCTTTTTCCAGACAAAAATACACCTTATCTCGGAGGCTGCTTGGGTGTGCGTGGATGTGGAGAGTCTGCAGATCAGCTTGTGGTTTGTTTCCTTTGTGTGGTGTTGATGGCGGATGGGTTGGAACTCTTTAAGGGGTTTTAGGGTTGTTTTGCTCTTGTGGTGTCCTTTACCAAAAAAATGAGTGAAAATGGTTTAAAACAGCTCATGAAATGTATTTATTAATACATTTGTGTTTTGTTTTACACGCTCAAGGATTCCCAATATGAAAAAGAATGCAGGAGACTTTATATCTGAGTTTTGACGAAAGTAGCAAGTTTGTTTAAATGACAAGAAAGTTGAATAAAATATGTTTGAGCCAGCCCTCACTTTCCAGTCACATTTCTACAATATCTGTATATTGTATCTATCAGTTCTTACATAGGACAGCTGCACAGAAAATAGCCCTCGACACACCCTTTGCTCATTCATCCTTAGACAAAGTACAAAATTCCATAGAGCTGTAAGCCATATTCACAGTGGATAATGAGGCTAGACAGGGCCCGAATTATAACTTCAAATCACAATAATATTTTCCTCCTCACAACTCCTGCAGCATCCGCCATGACGGTGTGACATTTCCATTTTACTCCAGTCTAATGTGGCTCCTCTAAATAAATTCATCGCCTACAGGCTCTTCCCAAACTGACCCAGTCCTATTTTAATCACATGGAATTAAATAAGTACAGTTTAACAGCGCTCTTGTTCTGACAGCAGTCATGACAAGTGGTTTGCACAGCGCACTTCGCCTCAAGTCAAATCAAGAATAAAAACAACGCAGGCTGAAGATGACAGCAGTGATACTCACCATCACAGACTATTTATTTAAACAAAGGAACAAAAAACTCCAAGATATAGTTAGCTATATGTATTATGACATGTTTTTATTTTTTTAATTTATGGATTTGTTATTGTGATGTATATTATTTTTAATGGATACACATGTCTAGCTATTTGGATTAAGTATAATTAGTAATAAAGTATAATAAACTAATCAAATAAACAGATTCAGTGGTAAAAAGATGGGGAGATTTTGTTGTCTTGAAAGTTTCTCTATGTATATTCATCCTAAATTGAAATCTTAAATATTTTTTTTTTTTAAAGTTAAGAGAGGGTTCCATAAAAGTACTAGAGTACTTTTACAGAAAGAAAAAATAAATGCTTAGTGACCCTCATATTTTCAGAACATCATGTTGATGTATGTATTTCCATTTTATTGTCGACTCGTTCTCTCTCACAGGTCAAATCACATTGGTGGAACTTTCATTTAGCATCTCTTGTCAATTCAAATGCAGTGCATCTCTCCCGGCGCGCTGGCTCCACTCCTCCATCTCATTCCTTTGTTGCACTGGGGCTGAACACTATGTTAACCTAGTAATTGGCACTGGGCCTTCCCCATTATACGGCTTTCTATTGAGCCGTTCTACATGACTAGTTAAAGAAGATGGCATGAAGATTAATGAAGTCCAGCTAATACAGGAGGGGGGTATATACCGGTACCTCTCTCCAACACTTTCATTTGAAGAGATAGCACGGACCAACGTCAGCTCAAGCCCTGCCGCAAACACCTTTTTCTATATTGCCTGTTTTAACCAGTGAACCCGGGACCTTCCACTTGTGTTTCAGAGCCACCGTGGCGTCCCCCGGTTTGATTGATGTCGCTACAGCAGTCAGTCTTCTCCCTTTTGAATTGAAAAGGCCAGGCTTCTCCAAAATAGATTTTCCAGCACAATTCACGCCGTCTGCCAGTAGATGGAATGGCAGGGCGAGACTCTATGCAGTTTCATTTAAAACCATGAGCTAGCTGACGTGTTCATTCACTTTTGGCAAATGCCCCATTGGATAAGCTCGGCTACAGTCCTCACTTTTATATTGTCTGGCTTGGTTTCGCCGCTGATGTTGAGGCACAAAGAATGCTGAAATGATAAAGCAGAAAATGTGTCTTTGCAGTGAGAGAAGGGCAAAACAATGAAACTTTCTTCAAAATAAATTAAACTACCACTGTGTTGACTTATTCCTTATTCTTTTTACCATTAGTAGATGCTGCTACTAGGATAATTATTCTACAAAAATACCGAACCTATAATACTACAGCTGCTTCTGAAGAGATGTTGACTCCCTCTAATATTAGAATACACATAACATACATTGAAAGGCAAAATACTTACAAAAACAGCCAGTTACTTCCCCCTTTACGCATGGTACGTCCCATCAACATTCAGACCAGCAGCTGCTGTGATGCAACATTGAAAGTTTGATGGAGGCATGTTTTCTTAGGGCGCTCTTGTAATCAGATAAATTAACTAAAGCTATCAAAAGATTGCAATAACACTCAGCGGTGCCATAAAGCTAGGAGCTGTGACTGTGGTGGGAGCTTTATGACAGACGTCACTAGAGTGCGCTGATTTATTTCTGCACCCCTGTCCTATCGATCTTTTGTACAGGGGCCTTACTCTGCCTCTCAGGAGGGACCCGGAGCCTGCCTCTCACGGGCTCCAGTCAAAATCAGCTCTACAGGAAGACCTCAGTCAATGAGTGTGAGAGTAGAGGGGCTTTTATGACCCTGGACATGTGAGCGGAGAGGCAGAACTGTATTCCTTTGGTGTTTGAGTAACATTAGTGCATCAGGAAAGAACTACACTAATGAAATTAAATAGAAAGCATGTGTGGCAAGCAAAGTGACCCGTATCTAGTTTGTGCATGTAATCAATATTATAGCTTGGCCTCTCTCAGTTGTTATTTTAATCAAGAACAAGCTCTACCTCTCTTAATCGCTCACCCCCAAGACGAATGTCTCACAAATGCAGTGGAACAAATGCCTTGATATATGCATCTGATTGGCCCCTCTAATATATGAGGCCTTTGCTTTCCATTCAGTTCAAAGGTATTCATTATAATTTAGCAAACGTTATCCATTACTATTTGAGACTGAACCCTTTTAAGAATTTCTCCTTTCTCAGAAGATACCATTTGTGGGTTTAATCATAAATGAGAAGTATGACACACAAGGGCACCCAATCATATGGTACATATTGCCTCATCCTTTTAACAAATATGTTTCATAGCCCTATTAAAAGGGGTCTTCATCTGTCCTGTCAAAAGGCAGCCTAGCAAGGTTTTTTAGTTTAATTACACTATCCAATTAAAAAAGAAAAAACGAGGCGCATTCTGATCCGCCTCTCCTTGGGTTTGAGTGGATATGACATTTACAAGGCTCGCCTTTCAAGCAGACAATGGCGTGATTGATGAGGTGCAGACGCTATGAAGGAGGCGATTGCCATGTGGAAGCAGTGCTTAGTGCACTTTGATTTATTTATCATCTGTTTCTAAAGCGAGGCTGGCTGCTGCAGGTCTGCTCTGTGAGGGGAGGCCAGAGGTACACTTGTACCTTGGACCAGTTTAAAACACTTGAGTATAACAGAGAGCCTGAGTGGCACTATCTTAAGCCCTATCAGGCACTGAATTGTCATCCTCTTTGTGCGCGGGCGTTGAGTCCAGTAAATGTTGCCGTTATTGACATTGACACGCTGTGGTCAAGCAGCAGGGGCCTCTTGTTAGCTGACTCTGGCTGTTTTGTATGTTTAGAGTATGATTAATTCATTCAGTTGGGAGAAAACCTGGATTCGCTCCACAGACGGATGCTGACGAGTGAAAATACAAGACTGTGAATGGAAATAGGCACTGCCTTTCTGTCAGATATCTTTGATATATATTCTAAAACGAATAGCCAGTATTTTATAATTGAATTGTCAATGCTCAGAGCCGGACTTTAATAAAATACATTCACACCATTGTGCACTCTTCCATTTCAAACAGACCTGTTTGATTTAATCTCTGATTTAAGGTTTCTTTGTAAGTTTTCTATAGGAAACTATGACATCTTGATTGGAGGATGTTGAAAAGCCCAGCTGCACAGGGGCTCAGTGAGGCGTGCTGCAGGCCGCTGTAGCAGCACCAACCTCATCACAATCCACTGATGAACTTAGCCTCTGACATCTCTCTTGTCTTCACACTTGTAGATGATGGAGTCAGAATAATTTAAAGCAATATTTCATCTTTCAGCACGTTCCCTCTGCTAAGGGTTAGCCACTCAGTGTTCTGCTGTTGAGGACATCCATAGCAATGGTGGAAGGAAATGTATTATGTGAACTGGCTTTTTATATATATATATATATATATATATATATATATATATATATATATATATATATTGAGATGATTGTATATGTATTAGCATTATAAACTTCCAAAAATATGAACTAAGCACAGTAATCTTAGAAAGAGTGCATGTAACGTTGACTGTATGTTGTCTGAATGTTGTCTAATTGTTCCTAAATAAGTAAAACTCTGCACCCTACACTGAGGAACAAGATCCTTATATTTCGCATTGATTGATAAATAAGGCAAGGCATTTGTAGAGCACAATTCGTACACAAGGCTATTCAAAATGCTTCACATAACAGGAAATGCATTAAAATCACAAAGACATAAAAGAGGAGAGTGCAAAGAAAATCCTTCAGTCATATGCACAGCCAAAACAGTTTTGAGCTTAGATTTTAA
This sequence comes from Eucyclogobius newberryi, assembly GCF_026437365.1. Lineage (NCBI taxonomy): Eukaryota > Metazoa > Chordata > Actinopteri > Gobiiformes > Gobiidae > Eucyclogobius > Eucyclogobius newberryi. The sequence continues at coordinate 15,558,931 of NW_027316278.1, read as the reverse complement.
CATGCCAGATTTGAGGCCTGTCTCACATCTTCAGGAAGACTGTTCCAGAGTTTAGTTGCATAAAACTGAAACACAGATGTGTGACTCTGGGCACCAGCAAAAGGCTGGTCCCTGAGCTCCTCAGCGTTTGAGATGGTTCATGTGGTACTAACATGTCTGAGATGTACTTTGTTTTAGTCAAAATGTCGAAGAATTGTCAAAATGAAACAGAATCATCAAATCCATAGATTTGCACAATGATTCTGCAGATTTCAACATATCTATTGCACGATTTCCGAATGCTCCTGTTATTACTGACCCTGCACTAAAATACAAGTGCGTGAATGCGTCCGATGAGCTGTGAAGAGTGTGAGCTGAGCAGGACGATGGTCAGCCCTTGGAGAGAGGGACCAGAGGTGAGCCACCTTTTGTTGTGTTGTCCTGAACAAAATGCTATGGGATGGGGGATAGGTGAAGACAGAACGGGGTGGGGTATATGGAGGGGACGGGAGGGGGGTCGGGAGAGACAGATGCTTAACGACTCCCTCAAGGCCACGGCTCTCCGGCCCTTATCTCATCCCCAGATTGCGGCTGTCGCCATGGTAACTTACGCGAACGCTGCGAAAGGATGAGTATTACGAGTGGGCCTACAAGTCAAATGTATGTGAGGAATTGAACATCAGGCTTCAGAGGTTAAAGGGTCATTTTCATTTCATGTTTTCATTCATGGTTTTGTCAAATTTAAAAACCAACAGAAATGAAAGATATCAAAAGTGCTTTAGACTATTTTAATATTAACAACTGTAAGAAAAAGTACTGTTCCACTATTTATGGCTAAGGAACATGGTGACAAGCAGGTCAAGGGAAGTTATTGAATGCACCTTGATTTTAATTAATTACAACAGTTTTTTTTTTTTATTGTACCCTCCTTGAGTTTTGTTTTCAATCATCATATGAAAGTACACTGCTTTAATATTGGTTTTTTTAGTGCAAAAATGTGGATTGTGAGTGTCTTACTTACAGTAAAACAAGAGAACGAATCAGGGCGGAGCGGTGTGGCTCAGGTACAGAACACACCCAAACACAGCAGACTATCATCAATACTACTGTTTTTCTTTTTTTTTTTACAGAATCAGAAAAATGTCATTGTCATTGTCAGTGAAGAAAACACACAAACCAGGAAACGATGAAAAATAATAGTAACATATAAGTTATGAGGAAAAAGAAGGCATGCATAAAAAATAAGGAGTTTACTCAAATAAAATAAATAAAAAATAGACTTTGATTAAATATTTATAGAAATATACACAAAAATGCAGAAAAAAATCCTATACTACATACAAACCAAAACACTGATTGTTTTTAAACTGCCAAGAAACACTTAACCTTAATATTTGACCATTTGCTTACCTTTCTAAGACTCTGCTAGTCCCAGCAAATATTTTTAATAGATTTAGCAATTTCTTTAAAACAAAATGTCCAATTTAAGCAGTATGTTCAGTGTTTCTATTCCCTGTCCAGATGCACTGAAGTGTGTAGCCACAGACAGGCCAATGAAGAGAAAACGTACCTAACTAGAGTTGGTTGCAGCGTTGCCGGTTGCAGCCGCAGCCGCAGCACGTGCACAACCATGATCAGACAGGTGTTTTGACATCTCCCTCTCCTCGCTCACCCAAACATCTGGTGCAGCTGTCAGGCTTAATTGTAACAGGAGTTTGCAGGCTGTCAGTAACCTGGACACTAACAAGCAAAACTAAATTATTTTAATCATCCAAGTAAACCATTTGCAGAATACATTGTTATTGGGCTAGTTGTAAGAGACTGCTTTTACAATTCATAATTTATCTTTTATCATACTTCTCAGAACACAAAATATTATATATCAGAACAAAAAATATTTAAATCAATTACTTTTTTAAGGAATTGAGTGTAGGTAATTGTACATTTGAAAAGGTGTCTATTATATTATAAATATGTATAATATCTCAGCACTTATATAGATGTAAAATGTATCTGACATATATATTTTTCTATATCAAACTCTGAGACATGTTATAATGAAATGGTGTAGTATGTGAACCAAAGTATTGACAGGTTTGAGTGATTGTTCAGTAATATTATGACAACTCTGAGGGGAATAATGTCGTGTACATGAGATGAACAGTAGCAGTAAAAAGTATATGTGAATATTGTGCAGATTACAATGGACTATTGTGGCTGCACTGAGCTGAAAAGTGTGTTGTGTGTAGTTTAATGATTGGCATTGGCTGCAGAGTGACAATCTGTCCATCAACAGGTGTTTACTGCCTATTGTAAACAAAGCTGTGAGTGACACTGTACTGTATGACTTTGTATGAAGCTATAATAGTAATATAAACTGCTGTACGTGTGCTTGACAAATACTAAATGAATGGTTTTATAAATGTAGACAAAGGGCATTAAGTACAGCGGTGGCACACAAATTAAATGAGAGCAATAAAAATGGTATGAGTCGTTTTACAAGTGACAAAAGATGCTTACTTTTACGGCGTGCAAAGGACAAATTCCTGTGGCAGTTGTAAGGAACAATTACTTAAATAATTGGGCTTTCAAAGAAAGATTGATTGTCTAAAAGCTGTTTTCTGTGGAGAATCCATTAGGGAAAGCCATTTTTCTGGCTCCTTGACATAGTGTTTTTATTAATTTCTACTTGCAAAGATGCATGATTCTTTGGGGTTTTTTTGCTGCACTGTCAGTGGCCTCTATGATGAACTATGCAGCAAGAGGAAAAGTCATCAGATGAGCAATTTAGATCCCACCTCTGATTTACGGTGGCTACATACATATATATTCCTCAAGCAAAAGAGTCTTATTTCACTTGGAAAAACTCGTTCATGAATATCTACAAAGGGAAAGTGGACAGTACTGGGCAAAAAGTTCTCGATGTGGAAATATTTTAGTGTATGCAAAGTATTAGGTATATATTTTAGGAAACACTTGAAATAGTCATTAACCATTCATGTTTAACATGTGGATGGAATCTCTCCTCTAGGTAGCTTTGTATGTTTAGTGCTGTGCAGTCATTTTATAGCGGTATAATGTTTTGTCATTGTTTTTAATTGTTTGAAGACTGCAGATTAAAAGTAGTAGCTGGTAGCTTCCAGGAAAATTCAGTACATTTTACACATCACCGTAGTGACCATCAATGTGTACACTCCTCACCAAATAAACTAATGTATTAAATAAAATATTGATTTCACAAAATAGGTTGTGATGCTACCAATATTTCTTAATAAATACGTTCTTTGTTCATAGCGCTTCCCAGAGGTCGATAGTACAGGTAATACACAGATTGTATTGTATACACATTCCCCTTTGAATATATACACAAAGCTTAATTAGCACCTTCTCGGTCCTTTGTGTCCATACTCTGCGGAGCTGAAGCGATGCTGGAGGTTATCTCCCAGACAAGCTGCTCTGCCTCATTCATACTTAACATCAGGCAGGTCACGGCCTTCACCCAAAACCTGTTTCTCCATCATTTTCACCAATATATTCAGTCTTTGAGATCCCATTTGGATGTGATACAGACCTCCTTAATGTAAAATGGTAGAGATGATTGATTCTGCCAGACAGTGCTGTTAAAAACACACTGGGTTCATGACGATAAGGTAATGTAACAGAGGTAGCCATCTTGAGTCCCCCTTCTGTTGGGCTGATGGGACAGAGCCATTGCCATCTGCTTCCCATCCTCCCCTCTGCACTCCCCAGCACCCCAGCCCGGCCGTGGACGTACTCGCTTTCTGAGCCTTTTTATCAAACGCATTGTCTGCCATGTCCCCTCTGAGGTTAAGGACAAAAAGACAAAACGGCACCTGGGACATTGACTCTACACCACGGTTTGCTGTTTGGAAGGTTTGTCATGAGGTAGCACTTGTATGATCCCATTGGGCCCTGAACCCTGAGGGTGAGTAACAAAATAAAACAAACAACAATATTCATTTTGTTGGGCAATGAAACGAAAATATGCCAAAACAGAAATTATGGAGAAATAACAAATATACCAGCAGAGTTAATACTGTCAAAGAGGTCATATACTTCTTGTTGTTCCTGTACAGATGATAAACACAGTGTATACAGGTAAGAGGGACTATTATGTAAATGTGTGAATAGTGGGAGTGTATTCTTGTAAAAAACAAAACAAAAGAAAAACATGGTTTGTGTGTCCTACATCTCAACTTGTATTTCAATCATGTGCCCCCATCCCCTCCCGCCCCTCTGAGAAGAGACCAGCAGCTCTGCTCCGGGGCAGTCTGGTCCTCCAGTGACTGACACCCCCCACTCGCCCACTCTACAGGGCGCCTCGCACACAACCTGGGGGGCCCACGTAGAATTAGCTTTAGAACTAGGCCACGGATAATTGTCTGGACAAGAAAGTGTATCAGTGCTCTGTCATGTCAGAGTTGCTGCCACTCAGCTCCACGAGGCTAATCCTGAGGAAGCACCTCTCGCTGTAAGACCTCAGCACTGTCGCTTTTCTCTATTCCTCTCCATGCTCACGGTTCAATATAATTAATATGTATGAAAGGTGAAACGGGAAGAAAAGAGGTGTTTTTGATTAATTGTTCCTCTGTGTTGGCCTTACAGTATTAATAACATGGAGGATTAAGGGGGTCAGGTCTGACCTGGTAAACATTACAATTTCATGGAGCTACTACACAGAGCTGATGGTAAAAAGACAGTAAGCATACAGTGGCGGGCTCTCAGGCTGGCACCCATATAAATTACTCACAATGCGTAACACCAACCAGATCTGAAAAGTGTGCTGGGATGTCATTAATAACAAACAGGCAGCATCCCATTTATTAGAATAGTGAAAAGTCATGTTTTCTCCAATGTGGCCTATTTTAAAAGTGCATCTATGGGAATAGAGGAAGTGCCGTGCTTGTGTCAGAGGCGTTCCAGGGCCCCGCTGGGAGGAGGTATGGCTACAGCAGCTGAACACACTTTCGTTCTGGTGGGACAAATAGTACAGGGAATATTCCTTTTCCAGCAACGTGTCTCCATTCTGCTCATCACGTAAAGATCTGCGGTTTTATTAGCCATGAAAATGTTCCGTATATTTTTATGCTTTAAGCTATAAAAAGTAATGAAAGGGGAACACCCCATGGTGCATAAAATTTTTTCCATTTTAGACACATTGCCACAGAAAGCCGCTGATACAAGGCCAAAGGGTCCATTTTTATCTTTTGATTCTCCCATTAACCTTCCATTAAAAATTATCTATGTTATCATCATCATAGATTTGGCCCAATAAATCCCCCCTTTATGAGCCATCTTGGAGGAGAATTATCATGATGTTATAGTTTAAGTAACATATGTTCCAATTTACTGACATCTACGGGATTTGACGCTGCATCAGCCATCCATTCACATCATCATCATTTCATGGCACCAATTCCCCGCAATAAGTTGTCGTTGGGTTTTGGTGATCAAGCAGCACATGGAGCCAGAAATGAACAGCCTGCTGCCGACGCACTGACTGTTGTAGGAATGAATGGCTTTTCACGCCTATTATGATCATACAACATAATGTGGAACAGACAACCACCGCACTGAATAATGTGCCTAATTTTGTTAGTCAGATTCCAATATGTCTACAACCCGAAGCCTTATACTTGAACATAGTACTATATTGAGCTGCTATAAGAACTATCAGACAAGGGTAAATCATTACTATTTGTACATGTATTCACACTGTATATGATGAATAGTAGAAAAGTTGGTACTGTACGATAATATGTTGCACTAGAAAATGCAATTAATAGGATGAATAAGTCAATTGTCTGTAGATAGAGCTTGGGTTTGTGCAAAGTGTCTTTCCAAATTATCAACAACCTTATTTTGCAAGTAATTGTTTCCAGCTGTTTTTGTTACCCCATTCCAACTTTACAGTGTGTGATGTTTCTGACAACAAAGTAATGTTGTCATGAAATAGCTAAGAATCTAATTGATCTCAACACAGCAAATCTTGTTTAAGATGTTGTAAGAAAATGTGCTATCTGCTACAAACGTTCCATATGTGTTTGTCCGTAGTTTGCAGTGATTTGTTTAGAGCTAAATAGTAATTGACAGATGATATATAACAAAAGCCAAATGTTTTCAGGGGAGATGTTTCCAAAGGGCTTAAAGGTGTTTTTTGCCAACTTAACCTGGCGAGGAGTTGATGAATGCACATACGAATCACATTTCTAAAGGTTAATGCTTTGGAGAATTCAGAGTCATAAAAATAAGTTTGGTGTGGTCTTAGGAAAAGGCTGATACACTTTCCCCTCAGGCTTGCCATTTAAAGAAATGTACCACAGTGAAAAGACACATTAAAGGTCTTATTACTGGATAAAACACCTCTTTTTATTTGATGTCATGCGCAATGGAGATATGACGCACGTCTAAATAAACTTGGAATGATCTCATTGAACGCTGGACTACGTTAGCGCTAGCCTTTCAGGAGGTCAGCGTGGTCAGATGGTCGCAGGGAGACACTTGGGCAAAATATTAAGCTTTCCTGGACAGTCACCGCAATAATGTGAACAGATGTCTTCCCCTCTGCAATTAAACCGTCTATGATTACGTCTCTCTGCCTATCGATTGGAAAGTTTCACTTAATAACCGCTAATATGTTCTCTTATCTTAACCCCAAGGTCTGGCCTTCCAGGACTCACTGTGCAGCAGATTTATGCCTTGGCTCTTATAGTCTCTCCGCCGGGGAAAAGCTGCGCAATTCCTGCAAGCTTCTTGTTAAACTACTTTATGAAACACTATGCTCATTTCCACCGCAGGTCATATCCATCTGGAAAAAGGCCGCGAGAAGGGAATAAAATGACTGAAGTTGCATTGTAAAAAGCTCTATCAAAAAAATATTGAGACTGCAATAAAGGATTGTGTGCAGAAAATCTCAGTTCACAGTAATTCCACTGCCTGGGAAGTGAGCAGTTATTGGCTTGTTAAGGTAACAGTAGCTAGTCCCACAATCTTACACTGGTATAGAGGGTATAAATAAGATGGCACGGCTCAGCAGAAAACGTAAAACGAGAAGTACTTTACTGCCTTACTCATAACAGAAGCGACACCTCCTGTATGGGATTAAACTTATCCATCTTGCATTTATTCAATATGGGTGTTTTTTTATTGGTAAGTTTTAATACATGTGTTTGATACATTTAATGCATTCTTACATGCAGTGTCTCCATGGATCTGATCTGTAACTTAATGAAGCGTTAATTACTAGTTATATGTATTTACATTTTTGGCAGAAAAATGAAGAACTTGTGCCGTTCATTATAAAAGGTATCGAAAGAAAGTGTCATAGTGTGTAGAAAATGACAAATTCTTTCCAGATATATCATTATACTACACACTTTAAATATAAACCAAAAGAACATGTAAAAACACAGAACTAGAAGAAAAACAATCCTATGTGTAGTCATTTACATATTGTACATCCTATTTGTGTACATGCATGACCAAGGTTTTCTGATGACCAACCAACAACAAAACCATTCCCCTGCTCTTCACCGAGACCCCTCACAATACATGTAGCACTTTCCTGGGACAGCTCCAAAAGTCTGTTTGCTCCAAAGGCAACATAGACTCCTTGTATATAAGAAATTCACCCTTCACAGCTCACGCCCCTGAATCATACACCTGTTTGGTTTCGGCGTGCCAGTCTTCCTCCCGCGCTCCCTGCTCACCCATGTGAACACGGCGCAGGTTGTCCATAGCATTGCCCTCAGGCTTTGCAATGTGTTCAAAGTCCCGGGCCGCCTGTGTGTTACGGACTGGATGGCTGGACTCATGCATAGGGAAGCAGGCCAAATTAAATAAATAATAGCATGGCCTTACTTTGGGTGAGTAAGCAAAGGTACAAAGCCGATTTTCTTTCAAGTGCCAGGCATGCTGTGGCTAATGCTGTGCTTTTTATTTTCTCAGCTCTTTCAGGCAAGCACAAATCTAAAGATGATGTTGTGAAAAATAAATTTGGTTAACTACAAATGAGTTTTAGAGCAGCAATTTTACTCATTTGTGAACCAGAAGTCTAATTTCTACAACAATTTCAACGAAAAGGGGTAATTACTGGCACATGGTGATATACATGCTATTGTAAAATCCACCTTAATTATTTATCAGTGTGATTCATGTTCATGATACCTGTAAAATTGTAGTCATGAGCTCTTTATATGGTTTTATTTTTCTTTTTTGATCAATACTGGGGCACTTTCTAATTTATTGTAACCTATGATGGTATGTCTGTTTTTTATTGTTTATATAGTGTTCCTATGAAGGCCAACTCAAATTGCAAACCAATTCTTCCTGAACCTGTTCCCTACTTGGTGATAGAAAATTAAAATGTGCTCAAAGTTCAAGGGATGGACGGTTGTTATCTACTATTAAAATCATTTTCACAGTATTTTATGTTTCACTCACAGCATAATACTTCTGGAAAGAACGATTTGAGTGTGGCATGAAATAGCTATAAATCTGCTGTAGCTATTTGCCCAACAAGCCGAACATCGTCTCCCAGAAATGTATCTTACAGATGGATAGATGGTTTGTTTTCTGTTCTCCCCGTCTAGTGTCTGATCTTGGGCTAACTGCTGCATTCATCAAAGGCCTCGTCAGACACACAGAGACAATAGCTAATGAGTAGGAGATCCCAGTTGGGCTGATCCAGGCTTTGGAGCTCCAGACAATGCAACAACATCTGTGCTGCCGAGTGCTGCTGTGCACTGACAGAAGCGTCCCGGGAGAAAACTGGTGGTGTTTAAATGGGGGGAGGGCTGGTGTCTTCACTTGTCCTGGACATACACACCATCACCCCTCTGTCCGCTCATCACCCATGTGCACAGGGGTCCTGACATGCGCAAGAGGCCACTCAAAAAAATCCATTTCTCCGCCAGGTATGAGGCAACACTCTGAGCTCCAGCAACTAAAAAGGTATTTGAAATGTCAAGAGTTTGGAGTTAGCGCTGAAAGTGGGAAAGAAAGGGATGATTTTTTTTCCAGCGGTAAGGAGGAGGAGGCGGGGGGAACAGGTGTGGACCTCCCTGTGGATAGAGCTCCTCAAGGGGAGGGTTAGCACTGACTGGAGCTGGATGGATGCCTCCCCACAACCACAGAGGAGCGTATAATTCAAAGGGGATGCTGCGCTCATCCATACGCAGAATTAGTTATGCTGAGTGGAGACAGGCCAAGCATGAAGATATATTCATTTTAAATTTTTTATATACAATAAGATAGAAAAATATACATTAGATATTTTTATATACAATAAGATAAGATAAAAAAAGTCCTTGAGACAGCATAGGCTCATTAGAAAATGTGATCCAGGAATCGAACAGTCCACTACACAAAACCATGTATTTAGTCATTCAGATTTCTCCAGATTCCTTCCCGATGCAGCCTCATATACTGTGACAAGAAATGTTTTTTTCCCAGGAACACGAATGGTTGTCCTGCTCTTTGGTCAGAAGAGCAAATTCACTTAGTGCAGCCGCAGAGTAGGAAACAAAATATGTGGATGAGTTTGGGACTGCAACAACTCAAATACAAATTTAGCAGAAAAAAGATCATATCTTCAACAGCTTTGGTTCCAATCAAGAGTCATAAATTGACGGAAAAACATAGACTTATTCATTAGCAAAATAATTGAATCCCATTGGATTGTTTAACTCATATCCAACTAGAATCTCTATTAAGTCATAATTAAGTTAAGAGTTATTGGATGTTATTAGTTATTGGATGATAAAAATCATAACGGTAAAATACCTTTCCAACAGTCATTTGTCAAAATAATTGTAAAGTAAAATTCAGGCACAGAGACCTACTGTATATACTGCCTGTAAGACAGTGACCAGTGAAGTCAAGGCCTGTTTGTGATGCCAGTTTGGGACGAGACTGACTCCCACTAAGGCGGTGACTTATCAGGAGGACGAGGTGTACCTGCTAATTAAAATGCAATCTCTGCTGCTGTGGCCCCCTGGAGCTGCAGAGGCAGCGGACTCACCCAGGGGCCCGGGGGCGAGAGGTGCCACCTGCCCAGCCACAGCACCTGCGCCACCACTGCCTGCCTTCATTAAGCCCTCCCCTGGTCTGCTCTGCCCTGGTACGGCAGCGCTTTATTAGAATTAATATGGCACTTCAGACCAGAGTGTCAGTGTGGTGTGGACCGGGGTGCCAGGAGAGAGAGTCCCAGCTTCAGCTCTGTCACATTGAATAAAGGCGCCAAGACCGGCCCCTGGTCCAGATCAGCGTGGACAGCACATGACAGAACTGTTCTCTGTGGCCAAGAGAGAAAAGTGCTCTTTATTCAATCTGTTTGAATGTTTACAGGACAAAATATATTACAACTCTAAGATGAGATCAAACTATTTTAAAGAAAAAAACAGAGAAAGACCCACAGTTAAAGCTAAATAATTTCTCAAAAGATGAAACGGTTAATTTTTTAGCGGATTGCTGATATTTTCATAATCCGTACTAAAGCGTCATTAATTGAATCCATGTGAAAAATTCAAAATTCTTTACTATGGCAGGTAAAGCTAGTTGTACTGTGTGTACACTACACATTTAACATTTGGTAACAGCATGTTTTGAATGTGCATTTAGCAGGGAGTTTTGTCCGACATTATTAGCAGTCTGTTTGGTCATTTCAGCAAGGATGGATAGAGTGGAAGTGGTGGCAACACTGATGCTACTTGTAGTTAGGCAGCAGGGGAGGGCATTAAAATCTAGTTTGCATCACTCAGTGCCTCCAATTAAACAGAAATAACCAGATACAAGTTCCTGTCTGTGGATGTGTTTTATGAGCTCCTGAGCAGCGGGGGAATTCTCCCGAATATACCGTACATCTCCCCGCCGCTTGGCCATCTCCACTGCGTGCCTCAGTTCATTAGTGTTAAAAATGGTAAGCATTTTCAAACCAGATGTACTTTTTAAGTCTTATTAGCTTCAGATGATGTTGTTTAAGGGGCATGTGAGGCTTCCAATTAAAGCTGTAGAAAACTAAAATTGAATTTTATATATATATATATATATATATATATATATATATATATATATATATATATATATATATATATATATATATATACATGGTGTATATGTGTATATGTATATATATATATATATATATATATATATATATAATTATGCAGTTCCTGTATTCATGAAATACAAAGATGGACCTAAACATAATTTCATGTCAATATTTCATCATAAACTCCCTCTCACAAGCTCCTGAAGGACAAATGTAAAAGATCAATAGGGTAAAATGTCAGTAAGAAATTATGACATTAAATCATCATTCCATTTCTCTAGGATTATACGATAAAACAATAGCCCATTCTTTCACCACAAGTTTCCACAAGCTCCCAAAGAGCATCTGATTCACTGTACATATAAATAAATAAATAAAATACTTTGAGAATTACAAGGTTCTACGTGGGATTACAAAATTACACATTTCTAATCTTATGTTTTCAGGGCTGTGTGCTGGTGGCGTGTTCCTCATGTTTGTGGCTGATCTGCAGCAGGAGACTGTCCAAAGACCTTTTCCAAACAGTGCACTTCCTGGTAGCTTTAGTCACAAGTGCACTGGGGCTGAGACTGCGCTGCATCCCAATTCCCTTTACAGTGCTGTCACTATTCATTCACGCTCTGCCCTTCCTACTCTCGCCACAAGCTCAACAGGGGCATCGCTCATGATGGAAAACAATGAGTGTGATTTGTGAACTCTTGTCGTCGTTGTAATTTCATCAGTGTAATGGGATTATATTTCAAATCACCACTCCTTTGTTCATTACATGTCTAAACTCCTTTGACAGACAAAAACTTAAATAAAATGTGCATGTCAACCCTGGTTGACTTTGCCCGCTCCTGCACTTGATTAGACAAACAACGCAGCCAGCTTGGAATAATGTGCTCATTTATTCATTTTTCAGACAAGTCACAATAGATTTTTAACGACCTGTCTTTGACCTCCCTTAGGTACTTCTTGCTTAGGGGGGTTAATAAAGCTGAACGCTCTGCTGCTGGAGCAACAGCGAGCAAGGCGAAAAGAGCGCGCCCACAAGACGCCTGATGAAATAAAGACAGGGCCAAATCAAGAGTCTCCGAAAACGGCCGCTCCGTGGAGAGAGCACAATGAGAGTGTAGGGGCTGTGCAGAAAAGACTGGTATTCCACTTAGATTCCAATTGCACAGGTCTCTGAGGGACAATTAAACCAAGTGAGGAAGAACTGGTCTCTTTTTTCAATGCACTGGGGCGTGCATATTAGACGCTGCAACCATGGAGATGCTCTCACATGCACAAACACACACACAGGATGGGGAACTCGTAAAAGCTGCTCTGAAAACTTGATACTGACATTTCACAACAAGGAGAGATCTCAGCGAGCATTCCCAGAACTTAATAGTGAGTTGTTTGCAGTTAAAGAAACTTCAGTGTATCTCTGTATGGGTTTTCAAGCAGTTGCATAATTTTAAAATGCTATATGTAAGACAGCTTCAGAAGCAGTGGGAGAAGTTTTTAAGCAATGCTCCCAGAGAGGAGAGAGAGGCAGAGAATGTGCAGATGTGCTGCCACTACACATCCATCTTGCTTTTGCGCTGAGCTCCTGCTCTATTTGTCTGAATCTGTGTCATTTTAGCTCACTCAGGTCAACGGCAATTCCACCTCCTCCTTCGTCTCAACCACTTCAGGATCATAATGTGATGCATGTGGGATAGGAACCTGCTAAACACAGTGGCTGTCACTGCTCACACATCACTGGATATAAACGATGCACCCTTAACCAGTGCAGAGCACTTCTACACAGAGTTACAGAGGCACACAAAGAGACATTGCATCAAGTTTGCAATATGAGGAAAACTCCATCACCCAACTTTATGAGTACAGTTCACATTAGAAGCTTTTACTTTTGCCTAAGAGAAAAACTAAAAATCCCATTGAGATCGCTTTGGTGACTTTTATCATAAACAAAGTCACTTTCATCTCCAGCCTTCAAGGGCCACCACAGCTAATCATCCGTTCACACTAATTATATTGCATTACTTTGCATTGGATTAATCCAGGCTTGGGATCAGCAAAGTATAAATGAGTGATGTTACATCGAGTGCACTTTACGCAATGCTCTGAGGAGGCATCCCTTTCATATGCACATCGTTAACCTTTTCCCAAAAAAGAAATCCATAATTGACAGCAGTTTTGATGAGATGTGATTTGCTGTTCATTTGACAGAATAACAGGAAGTAACCCAATCAGACAGCCAATGGGTGGGCCTCACTGCTGGGACCCAATGCAGAGCTCGCTGCATATGATAACACATATGTGTAAATTGACAATGTAAGAAATAGACTCTTCTTAACGGAATGTTAGGGGCATTGTGGCTTTTTCCTTCCATCGAGCATGGTTTCCACCTGTCCGCCATCACAAATACGCTCCCCCACATACTCTCAGGTAGCATTGTGTCACTGCGTTAGACTATAATCACACCTCCAGGAGCGGCAGGAAAAAATAACTCTGGGAGATCTGGAAGTAGAAATTGTAACAAAGGGATTTCATACTTTTCCTGGGCTTAGCTTTGTTTCTTTCCTTTTAGTTGGTGCAGCTCTGTGTGGTGCCTTGTGGGAATGGAGAAAATTACATCCTACCTGATAATTAGCAAAGTTCAGAGCAAACTCAAATGCGCCCCACTCTCTTAGCCCCCCCACCACTGGCAGCTTTCTCTTAGCAACTAATTAAGTCCGCCTCTGAGGTTCTCAGACAGCAATGGTGTTGGATGCTGCAATTGCAGAATTAAATAAAAAACAAAGGGAGAAGATGGAAATGAAGAGTGAGAGTTCATTTTTATTATGTTTCCGCTCTTTATACTGTCGAGTAAAATACGACAATGGTATTCCTGGAGGGAGTATTATTATTTCACACTTGGATGCATTCTTCAAATAGAAATAACAGTGTTGGCTGCCATTACACATGCTAGCAGATAGCATGGTGTCCTCTGTCCATAATGTGCTTTAATTAATATAATGTCATCATCCATATCCGTTACCGTTGTGTGAAAGAGGAACAGCAGAGCACGCCGGGTATTAAATGCAAATCACTAATCTCCCTGCAGTTGAATGAAATCTCAGCACACAGACAGCATTATTAGTGATGTTATCGTCCCAACTGCAAATCAAATGGCACACTCCTCATATGAGACGTACACAACGTGGTGTGATGCATGGGCTCTATGTTTCACATCATTTGACAAATAACATTTTCACCCGACACTGCAGCGCTGCCCTCTAAGAGTCAAACTATGTGCAGCGCTGCAGGAAAACTATCTTGTAAAATCATTAGGGGCCTGGAAATGAACAGGAACAACATTCAAAAAGTCCTCAAATGGACACCATACACATAAACGTATATTGAACTACTTTATAATAAAATGTACACTGTTTTATTCAATTGGTAAAACATATTACTTTGAAAATGTACAAGGAAATATCCATCATTATTGTTCCACGGCAAAAGAAATGTGCTGTTACCTCAAAAACTGTGTTAAAACCGGAGCGTTTAGCGCACAGCAAAGGAAAAATCAACAGAACTAAAGTGTACGTTCAAAAACATGCACAACTCCCATATTTAATCCATATTCTGATCTATTTAGTCCTTGTTAAGTGCATTTCCTTATTTTGTGTCAGTCCTCGTCCTCTGCAGCCACATCGTACTGTCATAAAACTGCACTGAATACAAGTTGCTCATTAGAGACGCTTGAGCCACTGGGCCGCTGCAGAGTAAACGAAGTCAGCTTGAAAACACCAGCCCGCAGCCTCCTTGATAGGGCTCTGGGCTGCACCGCCAGACTGTTGTGATGTGCTATCCATGAGAGAACGGCCAGGCAGTCATTATTTTCCCCACAATTACCTGAAGTCCTTGATAACGAGCAAAGAAAAAGAAAAAAAGCCATATAATTAGAAAAACACCAGCAGCACCATTATTGTCAGGAGAACATAACAGTATAATGAAGCAATTATAAATGAGCCGCTTTGTGCTTGTCATTAATTTCTTGCTTTTAAGGATGTGGAGACTGAGCACCGCTAAACGTTGCGAGTGGAGGTTTTGGGTGGGACAAAGCGCCATGGGACAGAGCGGAGCAGAGAAAATCCCACCAATGATGAGTCCAAGCACCAGGTCTAAATGTGCTCCAAAAGTCCACAGGGGGGGCACTTTAAAATAACCACGCGTAATGCTGGTGCAAGGCAGTGAGGGTTTTGTAAAGACGTCCAGGGGCTCGCGGTATTCACTGTTTATTCTGTATCGAGCTGAAGATGCTCCGGTGCCAAATGAAAGGTAATGAGGAAGAGTACATGCTGGGCGCGGAGCTTGGCCTTTTCGAACATCATCACAAAGATTGATCTCCCCTCTGCCTCTCCTTGTGTGCCGCTGTCTGCTCTCAATGCAGAGTTTTTGAGATGCATCCTTTTAAATTGATACAACTATAAAATGAGCTAGTGAAAAATGCTATGCAATGATTTATTTTTTTTTTTTGGGGGGGGGGAGTACGGAAAGGCCAAATTGCTCATTTTGTGTGGATCCAGGTCACAGTTAAAATGTGTGTGTTTTTGAGAATAGGTCACATTTTGACAAAAAAAAAAAAAAAATATGTCATGTTTAAATTTACTCATAATAATAATAGTAATAGAGAATAATCTAGAATAAATAAACTAATGCTCTTCAATGTTTTTTGAGTTTAAAGGACACATTTTATTTCCGCTAGACATTAAATTGGAACTAAACTGGAATTGTATTTTGCTTCATTCTCACTTGTTTCGTTAATCCTGTTTACAAGGTTGTCCTCAGAAACACTTTTAAATGCTTACATTTTCCTGTGCTGTTCTGAGCATTTCTGCCATCAAATCACGTTCATCACAGCTGTGTGTTTATACCAGCATGACGGCGCACGTTGCTTTATGGCTAACTTTTGTTGTTTGTTTTTTCATAGTAGTTCCCACAGCTACCAGTAGATGGCGTGCTAAAACCAAATCCACATAAGGGAGCACTGACAACATAGGGCATTATTTTAAGTTCTAAAACATGAGATGCAAAAGCAAAGGTAAAGGCGAATAAATGCATAATATGTTCATTTAAAGATTGTAACAGTGCCTTGGCCAAGGTCCAAAACAACCAGTTCAGCATTTATATTTTCCATTCCTAATCAGGCGTAGTAAGCACATGGATACTTGTGGCTTTGTTTATAGGCTTAGAAACCTGACTTGCCCAAAACCGTACACCGTTCTCCAGATGCAGGAACGCAATTAAGTAACATGTTGCATTTGATTAAAAATTTTCTCCCCAACCGCTGAGTGGATTAGAGGCATGTCTCTTTATTAATGAGGCTTTTTTTTCGCTCTTTGATTTCTGCACACGCCGAGATGAGGAGAGACAAGCTGAAATCCCGGTTTTCTCCTGATATGTCAGCGCCACGTCCTCAAAGACATCAAACTGCAAAAAGGTGAACGTTTACGACAAGACAGTGAGTGAGTCGAGTCGGCCGGGTTTGTGTACGGCGCCGCTGCAACTACCAAACGACTGTCCTCACTTTGAAAGGCCATCTTATTAACACATCCGACTGCACACTTCATCATATTGTCTGGAGAAGCCAATTGTATGGAAGGGGGCAATTAGAACAGAGAAGCTGTGAGGTTGCTATTATTTTAGATTTTAATGACCACACAATACGGAGCTAGATGTAGAAATGAGGACTACAATACTACAATTATGCATAATCTGGCAGTTCTTACCGCGCCCCCCACACTCCTCTTTCCTTTCGCCTTGAATAAATTTACATGGAAATGCATCTCTGCCTAATTTATTCTGAAAAATTAGAATATACATTACAAATATTTCCATATACAACATCAGCAACATGCAGTTAGGCGTTTAATGACTTATTTCTTTCTACGTGTGCTTAGATGAAAGAGAGCCCTCCCTGGGTAGACTTAAAAAAAAAACAAATACATTATTAAACATAGATGTATACTATTTATGTTTCATTTCTTCCAGCTTTATTAAAGGAAAAGAGCTCTTTGATTCAGAGCCACAAACACAAAAGAAATCCAAAGTGTTTATGCGATGGTGAAAAGTACAAAAGTTTGGAAACAAAAAATATATATATACCGTATATATATTGTCCAGTCTACTTCCCGCAATCTTCCAAATAACTGCATCTCAGTAATTCAATGTGCATGTTTTCCTGAATCTTGGACTTGGCAATGGAGGTTGAACCCCAAAATATTGCCATGGTTACATATTGTATTCCTCTAAATTGTATGTACTGAGACTGCAATCCAAATTAATTCAAAATCTGATTTGAAGTTTCAAGGCCAATTCACTTTTTCTACTGTGTTACAAAAAAGTGCACCAAAAGCAAACCAAAGCTTTGTAGAATAAATAAATCAATTATAACAACATCCCTGTGTCCCGTGCACATGTCTGCAGCATGTGTGGCAAGATGCATGTCTCTGGACAGCACCCAAAAGCAGAGATTATTGACATGGATGCTCTCCCATTAATAAGACTGTGCATCCTTTGTGTTCGGGGTCGCCGCTGCTGCAGTTAACTATAACTTGTCAAGGCTGCTCTAACCGCACAATGCGTACCTCATGCATCTCCTGTCAGCGCACATAATTCCTAGATGCCGGAGCGCTGCTGATTTCTGCATAAGTGATGCGCGCCTTCTAGTAGAGTTAGGAGCACAAGTCTTTTGCCATTGAGAGATGTTCATCATTCTTGATCTGGCTCTGTCAAGACCTGGTGTTTTAGTGCCTCTCACGATTAGGCAGAATTGACAGGCCAAGAAGGCAGTGAATAGGAGAAACGCGTGGAACTAAGGGGGTGTGGTGTAGGCTGTAGGGTGAAGTGGAGTGTGGCCGCCATTTAATCTGCAATTTATCAGTTTAGGCTGCACCATGTAACATCAGGGAGATTACATTCCAGGCAGAAGGAAGCTCTATCTGTCCTCATCCCCTCCTCCTCCTCATTCTTCCTTTCCTATCTCCTCGCACAAGCCTCCTACCTCCTAATGTCATCTGACGGCAGAATATCTCGGACAAAGAGGGAGGACTTTATCGTCACCATTATTGTTTCTGAGACCCTTAATTAATATATAGCATTGTAAGGTCCTCCTCGGTGAGTAAGCAATGACGATGCGAGCTGGAAGAGGTTTACTGCGTCTTTTATAGCAGCTGTTTATCACAAGTTGGGTTTCACTTGAATGCAAACTGGGCTTGTGTGTCTGCGCTCATACACCCACGGCCAATCATTGATGTCTGAGAGTGACCTCTGACAACACTGATCACGTTTGGCCAATAAACGCTTAATTGCCATTTTTCCGTTGGGCTGCTTTATTGATGTAATATCAAAAGTGATTAATATGAACTGTTAACTAGCTGTTGTATTTAGCGCTAAAATGACACGCTATTGTTGTATGTCCATAAAAAACAAGGGCTGACCAGCAATATGAGAATACATTATGTTTCAAAAGGAGATTGACCACAGAATAGGTCCACATTGAAAAGAAAAACATGACTCCAGACATTTTGACCATTTGCCGTATGAGCCATAATGTTGAGTCAAAAATCGCTTACAGTATTAGAAAGTTAAAGACAGGCATTTATTTTAAAGGTTGTATCTGAGAATACATTGTTAACAAGGCATGATAGAAATGTGTTGAAGTTTATGCACATAAAAACCATAAAAGTTGCAAATATTTGCTCGACATCCTGCTCATTCATCACACTGTTTTAAGGGTCATTAACAGTACACAGTATTTTAAGATCCCTTAAGGTTTGTCTGCTGCTCCGGGAGGCAGAAACAGAAATATAAAGACGCTGGCTTACAGGAAGGAAACCCGTGGCAGCCTGATATTAAAATGGTTCAGGAGTCAAGTAGAACAAGTCAAGTAGCTCGGGGGCAGAGAGAGGGAGGGAACAGAGGAAACGAACAGGTCATTCTTAAAAGCTAATGGTCTGTCAATGGTTATATTGTAATATATCAGATATGATCAAATATGTTTCCCTCATGTAAAGGCGGCGCCATTATTCATGTGATGTCCATTATTTTACATAAAAAAACAACAGCGCAGAGTCTCAAAATAAATGAGTTTAGAATAATGTTAATGTTCTGCAATCTGTGAGCAGTGCTTTTTTCTTATCATTTAGGTTATTGTTGGTACCACAAATGGTTCTTCTTGTGTTTCTTGTGTGTGTGAGCTTAGCAGTGTGGCAAATGCAGCACTCACCACAAGACTGTAGACACAATGGTGCAGCTGTAAAAGGTCTGCTGGGAAAATGCAAAAAAAAAAAACATATTTGTAAAACTTGAGTTGATTTTAAATCCCAAACTGTGGTGCACACATTTTTGCACAAATTCAACCATCAACATACACGTTTTTGTATCCATCTACAGCTCTCATACTGTATCTCAAATCTGGCAACAGTATTCTGTGTCAAAACACTACATATTTGAAGTGCATGACTGTTGCGGCCACACCTGTGTGTGATTTGCTGTGTGTAGCAGAGCCAGGCGCTTGGACAATATCAAATCCTAGTTTTCAATCAAAATTTGTACCGTAAATTCTGATCTTCAAAATTGTGGCACATTTAACTCGATTCCCGACTAAGCATTTGCGTGACATATGTACTTTTTCATAGCCGGGGAAAGCACGACCCCTCTGCACAGCCCCTTGCAGACGCAGAGCCTGATCCGCACTGAGAGCAGGACTGAACTCTCACAAGATGAAGACATGACATCTTGGGGCTTACTTGATGTCAGCGATAGGACAGCTCACTTGTTGTAGATCGGGCGTGTTGCCAGCCTCTCTGCCCGGGTCCTGAGCGCTGCTGCGTCTGAACAGGGGCCAATGACACAGATGACACCGAGGGAAGCCCCCCTCTATCTCTCCTCTTTACCTGTTGCTGAAGGACAGGACCATCAAAGTGGGTCAAACAGGGACACAGATAGGTAATAATGACTTACTAGAGATAGGTTTATCCCCAGCATAATTTGACTTTTATGCGAGTGCCCTGTGCCATCAGTCACAGCCCCCCAACGTCGCTCAGTCCTGTGCCTTTTTCCGCTGCCGTGTGCGCAAAGAATTTAAACGGACATGCTAATTTATTGCAAGTGTGTGTGAGACGTGTGTGCACGAGCACACAAAAGACACGTTTCTACCACCGTGAAGAGATTCTATTCTATTCAATTGTTTTGACGTGACAATGCTGAGTTCAATGTCACGTTTTAAGTGAACTGTGAAACTGGATCAGAAGTGGGAAACTTACAGAACCAGTGCTCATCAGACCAGTCGGGATTGAAATATTGGAGGAAAAATATTTATTTAATCACTTTTTTTTACTTAATATATATTTACTGTTTTGGTTTCAAACAATCATATCAATTTAATCTTGTGTATAATATGTGTAAAGCATTCTACATTTGTGTTAATTAATGTGTTGTTTTTTGTGTGTGGTGTTTTCTTTTAGAAATAGCCTTTTTATCTAATTATTATAAAAAAAAAATCTTATTTTTAAAGGGACATTGCACATGAATCGACTTCAAACTGTGTAAAAGTGCCCAGGTTAGCTGATATGATCTAATTTCCAGTCCTTTTGTCAGATGGGAAAAAGGCATCCTAACAGCGACTGCACACATAAACCACACAAGAGTACGATTTCCGTCCACTCTACCTCCACTCGTGACGTGTTCCTCCCCTTGCGACGTGAGTGTGCTTTTTCCAGATTTGTCAGAGCAGCAGCCGGAGCGCCCTGTGACACAGATCATCAGCATCAGAGGCAACATCAGTCCAGATCATGTTCACAATGAAGGCCATGCCAGGCGCCCACACCACAGCAGTGACCTCACAAGACAACAGCTGCTGTGCAAAGAAGAGCAGGGCATGTGTGCGGACGCTCGCGCTGCACACTATTATCTACACAAGAACTGCACAACTATTTGGGAACGACGTCTAACTGCAACGTTTCTGACCATCACATTTGCGATTTTGTGTTTTGCAAATCGAGATTGAATTGAGAGTGCACGTGTTAAACACCTCGAGGCTGTTTAAGAACTGAAGTAGGGCTTCAAGATTAATCGCAATCAAATCGAAAACGCAACTTGAATGGACGCACAGGTAAATCGCAAAGACTGCAATAAGTACCAGGATTTCTTCCACGAACAACAAAATGTTCCGTCTTATTGCACCTGCACATGCTTTGAAATATATTGATCAACGGTCTTTTTTATAAAATGTATAATGTGAACTTTGAACTGAATCTAATTATCAAAACCCAAATGGCAAATCTAATGTCACTGTCGCAATCGTTCAACTCCAAACTGAAGAACTGCTAAACCAGAACAATAACATCACATTATATATTTCAGAACATGTTTGTAAAGGTCTAAACTTTAGAGCAAGAAGTAAAGGAGAGAGGTACATAGACAATAAAATATAAAAATATCGCTGTTTTTGTTTCAGAGATATGCAAAATGATCTCCCAAACAAGGGTATAATGGAAAATGTTGCTCTTTTGCAGTTAATTTAAAGATCCGATACTTGAACCTCCATTAAGACATTTACAGACACATTTTAACACATTCCTGATGTATTGTTAAAACATTGTCTGAATATATTGTTTTTGAGATCATGGAAAAAAATGAGACATCCATTTTTGTCAATATCGCCCAACATTAGTGAGACGATTTTATTCACAGTAAGAGATTGTGTTCATCTTCAGAGAAAATTACAGCACCAATAAACGCAGCCTTTGCTAATTGCAACAACAAGAAAAAAAGTAAATGATTCCAACTGTTAAGTAAATTTTTGCTTTAGTTCACGTTTTTATTTTGTTGTTGACATGTGTTTGACTGATGCAGAGGCTTATGTTGCATATATTCAACATCATTAACAAGGCAACGCAAGTTTATTTGTTGTTGAGCACGACTAATACGCAAAGTAATTAATACATTACAGGAAAATATGCATTCAAATCACAAGACAAACAGATAAAAACATAAATAATCATGACAAAATTTACTAGAAAAGAGATGAGTGCAGATAAAAACCTTTTCAGTCACCACACAAAGCACGATTGTTCCTTTTGTGCGGCTTTTATGGTGCACATTTTCCAAAGGCACAGCATAATACTTCAGCTCTATTGATTTACATGCAACGACATAAAATAAATATAATTGTTGCCCTTAAGCAATCTCCCGCTCGCAGCCTCATTCCACTGCACTTGACACTTCCCTAACAATATTGTTTAATTGCAAACCCGATAAAAACATGCAATCAGTGCGTGCATTGGAGTTTACAGTCGGAATTTATGGAAACGCACGAGCCGCACGAGCCGCACGAGGCCCGTGTGCGCGCGTGCTACACCTGCACTTGTCAAGGTGCTCGAACGCAGCGCGGTAATTGGCTGTTGATTGCTGCCATTAACATGTGACGGCTAAGTGCATCTAATTCCTGTTCCATTTTCCATAGTTCAATTCGATGTCACCGCCACCCACTTCTCCCGGTGATTAGCTGTGCGAAAATTGTGCTTTTTTTTTTAAATAATACTCGCGCAGTGTGGGAAAAGAAACGGCGGAGAGCGCGCGCGCGTGTAATTGACGCACCGGCCTAATTGACGCGCGTCGCAGTCATGGAAATAGATCCGCGGTCACAGTGTAAAGACAATATGGCTGCTGTAATTTAGACCCCGACTGTTGAAAGCTTTCCAAATACAAGTAATATGCGGTTTAATAGTCCCAAGTTGTGCGCAGATTTGTCGGACAAACTAAACCGTCTTTCGCGCGTCTTTGTAGTATGGTGTTTTTTAATGTTTTGTGTGTTTTTTTCCTGCTTCCCCCATTTGCATTTTACAGTATTGGCACCTGCGGGCAAGACGACATGGTATCCCTTTGAGTTTTAATCTCTTCGTCTGTCTTGAGTCCTCGCGGCTATTTCATTTAAGTTTTAATATGTGTATTTGACATTTTCTTCATTTGTACCCCTCCTCCCCCAGCGTCTCCGTCCCTCGACCCTTAATTTAATTGACGTGCTGCTGCCTGGTGCTGTTTGTTTTGTCCTTAGTGAGTATATCTCGCCATAATACGTCATGTGTTCACTTTGCGTTATACTGTATTTAACATGTAGCATAAGGCGATTTCATTGTTTCATGTGGCAAAAGCGTATAGTTTGGTGCAGTCCTTTGACAAACAACTGTACACGTATAGTTAAAAACTCGTATACTTACATGTATTCAACGTGAAAAGCAGACTTTGTGAGTGTTTTATTTGGAAAAGGCGTCGTGGCCTCGTGGTCTTTGTCTCTGCTCTCGAATCCAGTGCGTCCTGAGGAATGGCGCGTGTGCCATCTGCAGTGCGTCAGAGGTACTGCACCCGCTAGTGACCATACTGTTGTTTACTGGAGCTGCAAGGGGGTCTAAACTCTACAGCACGTTTTTGAGTGGAGTGGCCCCTAAGCATTGTTTCATGAAGAGTATCCCGTATATCATGCACTGTATTGAACATTTAAAACTATATATGTATATATATATATATATATATATATATATATATATATATATATATATATATATATATATATATATATATATATATATATATATATATATATATATATATATCTGTGTGTTTGTTTTAATTATATTTATGAAAACAAATATCCCACAGAAACATTAAGGATGCAAAACGCACTAGAAGGATCGCTTTAAATTCAAATACAATTTAATTCGACTTTTGCTCTAAAAAAAAAAAAAACTCCGGTAAAATGTCTGGAGCGAGTCTATAGTTTTTCCATTATATTTCAAATTCTCTTTAGGCAACTATGATCAAATTAGGCTATGTTTTTAAATTCGTTTGGCAGGTAAGATTTATTGTTGCTCTTGTCAAAAGAAAAAATAAGACCCTTTAGTTTCAATCAATTTCAGAGCTGCTTTCTATCTCCCATTTTTATTTTTACTGTACAACGCCACATTCATTAATTTTATTACCTGAAAATGTGTGTAGAATGTGGCTTCATTTTGGTAACAAAACATGAAAGCATGCAATTTGTGAGAACCAGCTTTCATCTTTTGGTTTGTCTAGTTTAAAAGCCAACTGAGATTACTTATTGAGTAAACATAAATATGAACTTCAGAGAGAAAAAAAAAAAAAGGTTTGCAAGGCTCACTTACAACAAAACAAAAACCTGTGAAAATCTCAAATCAGTTAAGTGCACCCAGTCAGAAGATCCCATCTCAGTGAGTCTGCTATCAAGCTTTTGGCTCCTGCAACTAATTAACTTCACACATCAGAATTTGAATTTAAATTAACAATTGCGAGATAACATCGGGGGACAAAAGCACCCCACGAAGAAGTTTATGATGAAAAAAAGAGGATTATTAGAGCAGGCAATTGGTGAAGTAAAGAAGGCTTTCTGATGAGGGGGATATCTCCAATTACAATCCAGCGTACACTTGTCAGCAGTAATGAAATGTTTGCAGAAAGCTTGCCATTTGTGGCTCTGCTGGATTGGATGATGCTGCTCCACTGCCCCCACCAGCAATTATATTCCTTGCATACATTTTTCTGCAATCATCTCTTTTGTGTTGCACTTTGGCTACACCTGCATTGTCCAAGAAGTCAAGGATAATGAAACCTTAATGTGCACGAAAAGGCTGGCGTTTTTCCACTGCAAAATATTTTTAGGGGGAGAAAAGGAAAAAAGAAAATAAAGAGTGAAAATGTCTGCTTATTTTATTGTTTTTAAAGAATTACATAATGCATTAATCACAGTAAAGACAAACCGGCATTTCCCGCATGTCATAGTTGTGCAAGCTTACAATTAAAATTACATAGATGACTTTCTCTGCTCTCTCAGGCTTTGAGCATCAATTGTACAGGGAGGAGAGTGTAAAGCT
Source organism: Eucyclogobius newberryi (assembly GCF_026437365.1). Classification (NCBI taxonomy): domain Eukaryota; kingdom Metazoa; phylum Chordata; class Actinopteri; order Gobiiformes; family Gobiidae; genus Eucyclogobius; species Eucyclogobius newberryi. The sequence continues at coordinate 15,533,971 of NW_027316278.1, read as the reverse complement.
TTGGAAACCCTTTTTCATCATTGTTTTCGACACCACTGGCCAAAGGTTTGCATACACAGAGCTTGAAACGACACCCACTTCCACAGTCACATACGATTTTCTTTATATATAAATAGTGACTTGTTTAGGGTTGGGTCATATGTCGGTGTAAAAAGGTTACAAAGGAAACACAAATGTAAGCCAGGTCCAAATCAGATCTGCGCGTATGCATTTCCAATTTAAGTGACATCGCATAAACCTAATTAGTATAGATGCAACTTGATTTTCCAGTGCATGGTTTTCTCATCAAATTGATTACTCAGAGAGGGATATTACATACACATGGCACCGCTGCTACAGCGAGAGGGATATAAAATACATCTGTTTAACTGTTGACCATAAAACGCGAATGTTCCAGCTCTGAAGAGTAACAGTTAAGTCCTTAACTTTGCACTCAATAACTACCTTAATTACACCTTGTTTAGTTTTAACAAATGTTGTTTCAAAGGCTATACGTAACGACGGCGTTTTAAAAAACACTGCTCCCTGTCAAATCTTTACGAAAAGACATCTCTGTGCAAAATAAATCTGTTTGATATGCAAATACAATGGATGAGGAAATGCTTTGCGTCCTCTTGTGGGTCTCGGTACTGGCCTGACGTTACACCAGTATCAAGTTTTTACAAGAGTCTGGGTCATCTCCTCACACGTTCAGAAACCCGTGACTAATGCAAACCATGTCAGTTACATGTCAAAGTGTTTAATATTTTCCTTTTCTAGTGTATATTGTGCTGTCTGGTAAATTATTATGAAAAGATATAGAATAACAAAGCTATAATACAAAAATGACTTGGAAGATTTCTAGAGAAAATTAGATTTAGTCAATTAATCAAACATGCTTGGATTATAATTAAGTAGTACAATGACACTGAGATACCACAGTACATCAAATTGAGGAAATAAAAGTAATAAGTGCACATAACGAGTCCCTTTAATGAATGCTTTAGGAGGTAGAAAGCTAAAATCCAATATTTTGCCCATGCGAACGTGTGGCATCTCATGTAAAAGATCAGAAAATAAATCCTACATGTATTTAGTTCAATAAACAAAGGCTTGTGTGAATCAAGAGTGAGTGATGTGACAAGAACGAGCATCACAACATTTCACCAACTTTTCTAACTAGACCCTACTTTACTATTAGAAAAGCCTCTACATTTACAAATCACAATAAGACCCTCAACCAGTGCAATATAGAGATCCAGGACTCTGCTGTAGACCAGTGTGGGGCCTCAGTCAAAGTGGCTACAACGCTGAGGTAGGATCGAAAATACCAAAGGGGGAATTTGTTCAATCTCAGTACAAGTGCATTAAAGGGACCGAACCGTCACTATTGTACACAAGCTCATTCAAGAGGATAAGTAGTTTCTCAAAGCGTTTTAAGTAAAATCAGGTTGGCCCATTGGAGTGTAGGGTTGGGGAAAATCCCTATTGGTATTTGCTGGTTTAAAAAAAAATTAAAGGAAAATTCTAGCTGTACAAAGCGCCCCACATCAAAGGCACTGTATTCAGTATTTCTATGAATGCCACAAGACTACACTGTGCACGAGTTAACCCTGTGTCTAATTCTCCCACCACCCCAACTAAGAGCTTTACTAAAAGGTGCCTTCCTTTCTCATCTCTAGCAAAATGTCAATGACATTTGCATCAGACATCATCAAATGGGCAAGATGCGAGTTTTCTTTGTTGAAAGGAAACAACAATCATAAATAGAATTAAAGAAATAAATACATGTTTGCATAAATATGTAGGCCCTTTTGTCCAAATTGTTGAGATAAGTTATTCTGTGAAACAGCTGCCCTTCTGTGTGATGGCTAGTCTTAAGTGTGCACAGTTTTATTGTGACTAGATCTCATCAGTAACCATTGTACATTGCAAATCCCTATATGTTACAATACATTTAATGAACGCTAAATTGTAATTTAATTGGAAGCCCTCTCACTCAGGGGGAAACAAAGATCAGTGATTACATCAAGGAAGTCTGGTCCCTTTCAATAGGATTAGCTTTTGCTTTGATTTAATGTCATATTGGTAATTGTCTATATAAAATATTTCTATTGCAGACTCCAAAAATGAAACAAGACGAGACAAAGATAAAATGAAAAATAAAGATGAATATTTTGCCAATTATTTCCCCAAAAGCCGTTTTTCTACCATGGCTAAAACCTGGATTTGTCCACATACACTTAGTAATATATTTTTGTAGTCTTTCAAAGTCTCTGGCTATGTACAAAGCTATACAAATAAAGAGCAGGCGGTGAGCCAGGGTTTATTAGCTGTGCAGAGGGAGCAGTTGGTTGGGAAGTCTCTCAGTCTCCCGGCTCCTTCCCCCGCAGTCTGCCCATACAGGTGGCTGTTCTGCTTCACTTGCGATCGTCGATGGTCTTAATGAATTCCAGTGCTGCGGTGAACTGCATCCACCAATAGCACTCCTCCCCACTCAGCCGGCTGGCGTAGAAATTATTGATGTACTGAACGGTGGACAGCAGGCAGGGCGGGTTTGCCTGGAGGGGAGGAGACGTGGGGATGGGCCAGCATTAGCAGCCGAGAAGAACGGCACACGCACATTACTATATGGACATGTGTAAGACGGTATCCTCATTGCAGTTTATGGTGCATTAAACTATGCCTACTTAAGCAATTACCTGTAGTGTTAAGCTGAAGAAGTACTGCCAACATGTACTGTTTTTACACGAGTATAAGTTTTAAGATAGAGTAAAAAGTTAACATAAGTAAATACCACTGCGAACACAATTTACTTTGACCACTAGTAACACCTACTGTAACTGCAATCAGTATGCTATACACTATTTATCTCACATGTTCTACCATTACTGCCCCTACAATGAGTCCTTACACATCTTCTATGAGATAAGGGCAAGTTGAAAAATGCTTCATAAATTGTGCATTTAAGTTAATTAGTTCAACATTGAGACTCACCCTTATGAGTACAAAGACCAGCACTGGGACAAAGTCGTCAGCTCCGGGGACAGAGTCCTCATTGGCCAGACTCAGCAGGTTCATGATGGTAGAGCACATGCGCAGGATACACTGTACTTTGTCTCGGGGTGTTTTATAGGCATTGATGCTCCTGATCTCAGACTGAGCTGAAGGCCAGGGCGCCTCTTTTAGATAAACCTGAAACAAAATGTAACAGAGAATGTGAAACAAGTTCTTTTTTGCAGTAATGAGTGAAACTTGAGTAATGCAATACTTCTGGGATTTGAAGAGCTTTATGGTTTGCAGTCACAACTTTAGACAGTCTCTGGATATGTTCATGAAAAAGTCTGTAATGAAAGTAAAGTTATTTAATAAAAAATATCGGTATGAACGCTTCTTCTACTATTGGAACAAAAACACCCATCAAATAATAATACTTACTGGTCTCTCAGAATGTCTCCATCCTGATTTGGATAAAAGGCCAGTTTGAAAATTCGGTTCATAACACTCCGCTCAATGGCCATTTGGGCATCCTGCAGCTGGTCCTCGCTTGCATACTGCCAAATGGCATCACGGGCCATGGCGCCGTACAAGTAGCGCAGAAAATCCTCTACTGATGCGGTCTTGTCATCAGAAGCTGTGCACCCCTGGAACGCTAACAGAGAACGATAGTGTAAAGAAAACTTAACATCAAGACTGTAATAAGATGGTTAAGATACAGGGGAAGAATATTAGGTACCTTTGATGAAGTCGAGCATCTTAGACTCCATGTGTTCGAGGAGGAGGCGGACACAGACTGTGGTGAAGTAGCGGTTGGCGACGTCCTTGTCTCGGAGCACCCTCTGAAGCAGCCTCTCCAAATGCGCCTGTGACGTCTGCAGACCTTGCCGACATCGGGTCAGGTAAGCTATGTACGGAGCACGTTTCCTAGGACAAAAATAAATTGTTTACCCTTTTACTCTTCGCACTACTACTATGTCGAGACTTCAGATTTTAGTTCATGAGCTCTCCATTATAGACATGGCACTTACCTGTAGTCCTCGGCGATGGCAGCCAGCAGCTTTCTGCGAGTGCGTGCATCAAAGCGGCTGACACAGCGCGTGGTCTCCTGGATCTGAGCCATCTGGTCTCTGTCCTGCAGGTTTATGGCCTCCGCAAGCTGCACTTTCAGGAAGCAGACGATCTCATTGTCTGTAGTGGACAATAAGAATCAATTATTTTATAGGGGAAAAAGAGAAAAAAGTGAATCTCTTTAATTACCACCAATGTGGCTTTGAATAAAGCAGTTGAGAGGACAGGATCTTTTTTTTAAACCATAAGGGAATTCACCACCTGCTTTTTTCATGAGTTAGCATAAAACTGTTAAGTCAGACGGTCAAGGTTTGGTGTCACTTGCATGGGGACAGTTTACTCATTTGTCAACATTTAAGGTTGAAATCTGGCTACGTGTAGAGTAAAACCTTGCAATGTAAGGGGAAAAAACAATGCACTTTAATATCAAATTCAGGCAGCCACCTTCAGGATCCATGTGGTCAGGGAGCCCATTTCTTGTGGTTGCAGCAGCCATGATGGGCAGTGCTACAGAGTCTGCAGAGCACAATGCCAACCTCAATTTCTTCTTGGCGTCACTAGTGAATAAAGACATGGTAAAGACAAGAAAACTCGAGAGAACAAAGCATATTGAGATATTGAGAGGCCACCTAAAGGAGAACTTTGTGTCATGCTGCTGTGCTGTTTGGCTGGCTGAATCTGGAAGGTCATCTGCAGATATATTTTGCAGTGCATCCTCTCTCGGAGAGTCATGGACGGGGTCCTCGACACACAGATCTATGAATGCAGGTTTTATTCATTAATAATGTGTGTTTTCGTAAAGCGCTGCGTCAGTTTAGTTCTACAGACCTCCCGTTCCATCATACGAGGCTCCTCCTGTAGCTCCGTCACTTGGACTACTCCTCTTAATGTTTCTATACTTGTCTAGGATGTCCTCGGCTGCCTGGGTTTGGGAGTTTTGTCTGGGAAATGAGTCATCTGAAAGTTCAAAATTAAAGCATGTTAGTAAAAACAATTCAAACCAGGGGCAAGACTTTCATAGTCATTTAAAAATAATCTTAAAACCTTGTGGGATGCGCTCCTGTGACAGATCGTCCTTCTCCTGCTTGTCTCTTTTACGAAAGGCTGCTATTGGAGCTGAAACAGACATGATTTTAGTGAATACTGTGGAGGGAAGACGGGAGAGAAGCTAGTACTTTAATATTCTTAAACTTTTTATTGCTAAAGGAAACAGATTCACCACTGGGTTACAGCACAATATTAAATGCTTGAAGCGAGACTAAAACAAGACGACATTATTCTTCAATATTCTCTGTGAAATACAACCAAACAATTTTGGACATAACTTGGAAGGGAAGGTTGATGTGTTTTTGGCTCACACTACATCTTCACAGCTCTACAGCTCTAAGATCACACCTACAAAGGAGCACAGCAGTGGTAGGAGGCTTCAGCAGTAAAGCATTACCTGGGACATCCTCCTCAGCCGCCCAGTACAGCACTGTGAGGGGCATAACAGACAAGGTTGGCCTTTCACACACAGTATGCCTCTCTGCGGGACAACTGTCTGCTCCTCAAAAGCTGAGGCAGCAATACAAACACTAGCCACAAACAAGTTCAGGACCAGCTGCTCTGTTTTCAACACATTTAGCACATAAACTATTTAAACCATTATCACAGTATCATTAATGTGAAGGGAAATCAAATATATGTTTTCTAGATTTGTAGTATTGAAATAATGATTAAGTATCTAAAAAAAAATAAAAACTCTAATCATGGTAATTCTGCAAACTTTTCTGTCTGACCCCACACTTTTCTCCACGCAGTATATTGTGAATATCAATTTCATGTTTAATGTTTACTTAAGAAAGATCATTATGCCCAAGAGTAATAAGCAGGCATTTCATGTAAGCACAGCTCATTATTTTGCAGACAGATGTATGAGAGATTATTGTAGAGTAGAAGTGCAACAAGAGATGTGTCATCTATCAGAGCTCGTGACAGAGAGGTCCATCTAATGACCATTAGCCGCTGGCTGACAGCACTGCTGGGAGGGCTACAGCCATACAATCTACACAGCTAAAGCTTCTCTGATGACTGATTAGCTTTGAAAAGTCTATATAAATCTGCAGCCAGTGAAACGTGAGGGGAAAAGAACTGGACACGTCTCTGGAGTAACTTCAAACAAGAAACATCATTTTCCAAGTGGAACATCAGCAATGAAGTGGACAACATGGATCATCATTCTCTTTCTCACATTATAAATTGGCTTTCGCTCTGCTCTTTAAAGTGTGATATTTTCTGTCAGTTGTGATTAAGAGAACTTTTGCCACAATAAAAAATAAAGGAGTGCTGCAAAGAAACAGATCACTTTTCAAAGTACAGACATACATTTGTCAGTTTGAGAAAGAAGACATGCTCAAAATGACCAAGTGATTGGTTGACTGACCTTTAGGAATGGCAGACACAAAACGCTTTTTCCACCACGGTCTGCTACGATCAGACTTCTCGTCATCACTGTCTTTTCTCTCTTCAGTCTAGAAAACATGTGCACAGATTAAGTACAGTTTTAAGCAGTAAAACTAGTCGCACTTTTGCAGAATAGTTGTTCAATTGAAGATACCTCTCCTTTAAGGGAATCCTTGCTGGGTGAAGAGGACGGTCCTGAGGCGAAGACCCCCGACTCTCGCTCCTCCACAGCAACCCTCCGGTTCAGACCGGGGTCACTGGTGGGACGGCGGCCGGGGCACACAATGTCTGAGCTGCGACTGCGGACCAGTCTATCTGGGAACGAGTGCCTCTGCTCCACCTGGGCCAGACAGTGGGGGGTGAACATGGAGTGCCGTGTCTCGTGTCCCAGAGCACTGGCTTCAGGAATAGGGGGATCAGGAGGCGGGTGGGCTGGCCTGGCATAGTGCACTTTGGGTCTTACAATTGTTCCAGTTGATGAACCTGAAAAGGAAAGAAGGGTAAGAATACCTACATGCAATAATGGTGGCCCTCTGAAGAAGATGATGCACTATAAAAGTCTTTAAACAGACAACAGAAAAAGGGACTCTCTAAAGCAAGATGTTTGTGAGAGACGAGTAGTAGTGTAGGTAGGCCACCTGTTCCAAGGGTAGACACTCTGCTGAAAGGGTTCCAATGGCAGCCTGGTGCCATGAGCACAGTGGGACAAGGGTACAGTGCCAAAGAGCCTGGGGTGAGGGCTCTCAACCTGTCAACCCTTCACCTTGCCACAGACACATTGCACTATCATTTCTTTCTCGTTTCCACCAGCAATCAAACTGAATGTGCTCAGAGGAACAGAGACTCTAATATAATATTACTCAAAGGGCAAAGTCAATGACATTCTGTAACACCTTTATTATGTTTTGCAAAAGTGAGAGTCGGTTTGATGACATTTATAGAGCTCAAAACAGTTTGGGTCTAACAGTGAAGATTACACAAAATCTGTCAGAACAGTTACCTTCACCAGTGGAGAGAGGATCAAACATGGCCAGTAACGAGTCCGTTTGTGATGGTGGGGTCGTTGGGTGGTGTGCTGCTAAAAAGGCAAGAGTCAACCATGCGCAAACAAAACAAAACAACTGACAAATTAATCAAACAAGAGGGTAATGCAGGAAGGTAGGAGAAGAATATTATAATCTGCTGCTGGAATCTGTCTTTACACAAGTTGGAAAGTGAAACAAACCAAAGATGTTTTCTCAAACTCTTTGCGGCCCAACTGATAAAATATTTTAACATATCACTTGTTGGTTTATAATAACAACTAGACGAAACATGCATTTGTGTCCAGGTTTGTATAAACTCTCAAGCATCAAAATCTTCCAATATTTTTGAGACAATGGGAATGGGGATAAGGACAAGCAAGCTTTAAACTTTGTTCTGGACTGTTGTTTTCTCCTTATCAACTTAAGTGTCATTAACACTGTAAACAGGTGATTAAACTTAGTGGCAGCTGTTGAGTAGACAGGGATTGATGGGTCTGACTGATGCTGTTTCGACCACATACACACTGTACTTTTAGTGTGGCTGTCCTGGTGGGAATGTGACTCTGTCCTACCGTGGCCGGCCTCTTCCCCATCTGGACTGGTCACAGAGTCCTTCCCTCCAAAATCGGAGCTGCACTCTGACCGCAGGTCCTCAATCTTGTTTGGGATGTCTTCTGACGTTGCACTGATACCTGGGGCACAGACAGTTTGACTTTCACACAAAAACAACTCATTATCACCTTTAAAATTAATTCAAATTCTATGTAAAGGAGAAGTATTCATACAAAATGGGATATTTCTCTCTTTAGACTATGCAGTACAGACTGGCTCAGTTGGGAACCAACTGGGACCACTAAATTGGTAGCGTAAGCTCCCTTGGGTTTGGAGACAGACACAGATAAGAGTGATCATCGGATGCAGACTATCCATCGGCCTGATCCCTGGGGAAGGTCCCCTGTGAGCAGAGCTGTGGACGTCATGACTAGCTTCTTAATCTGGATACTACTTCATGTTTGTCAACATGCATGTCCAAAACACAGCCAGCATTAACCTCTGTATCACATGGAAAAATGTACATGACCCTTCTACCCGTGTTAACAGGCCTGCCAGCAATATGACCGGTCAACACATGCAAGGACAGCCAGAAACAACCTGGATGTTAAGTATAGTGTTTCAGTCTAATGACTAACTAACATTTTAACAAAGTTATTGCATGCAGGGGATCACACAAGCACATGAAGTGCATAGATTTGTACCTGAAACCACACTGAGGCCTGGAGTGCTGGGTCTGGAGCTGACCTCTCGGACCTCGGTGTCGTCAGAGGTGCTGCCCACTCCAGAACAGCTCTCTAGCTCCTGCAGACGCTCCTCCTGCTTCAGGTCAGGTGCTTCTAAGGCAACACAAATACTAGGTTTTATTTGGTCTTTTCAGGGACTTTTCAAGTAACAGCATCTGATCCACAGATGGTGGCCATCTCCACCCTTTTGTGTTCACACATGGACAAAATCAAACATGACATACATTATCATGTGTTGGAATGGCCAAACTGAACTATTAAACTAGTATGGCCAATGGAGCTGTTGGGCCAAACCCAGAGGTTCCATAGTAACAGCGGTGCTCATTTGCATGCTCGTTAGTAATAATGTGTTGGTGAAGTGCTCTTCAGAGTGTAGTTTTCTGCTGCCTAGCCATGAAACAAGCGCTCTAGCCGGATCAATTCTCCAACTGTGTGATTATAGAGCAGAATGGGAAAGCAAAACGGAACAAAAACAATCAAGACTTTGTGTCCCCTTCTTTCACTGTACCTACAGTTTTAGGTCTGAATTTCTGAAAAAGAAAATAAATATATTAATTAGATTAGAAAGAATGCATAAGAACAAACACTCTTTCTGCTGAAGACTATTGAGGCCTGTTGGTTCTTTTTCCAGATCATCTACAGTGCACTGTTATGAGCCAGATACAGAACTGACACTGTAAACTCACTGCCTGAGGACAGCTGCTGACTGTCCTTGTGTTTTTCATCACACTGCTCCACCACAGGTGCAGACACACCTGGTGGTCCGCTGAAGGAAGCCCTGAGCTGCCTTTAACTACATAGTACACGCACATATTTGTCCTGAACGACAGTAAACAATACACCAACATGTTGACAGGTGCAGGTGCACATTTTGAATACACAGCACAGCCGTCCCCACCCCCATGCCACACAAACAAATAAATATCCATACAAACACCCAAATAATATTGAACAACTGATACATTGCAGTGAAATCACAAGAGGGCAGCATGTAAGTCTATGGAGGACAGGTCAACAGTTACCACGGTGACACAATGCACATGATGGGAAACAGTCTGAAAACTCAAATATAAAATAGATTTCAACAACACATTTTCAGGCGCCTGTGATCAATACGAGTGTTCATGGTCCTGTTTAGGAGCTTTCCCTCACAATAAGGGCGAGTGTGACTAACTGAAAAACCCTAAGTGTTTCTGTTATTTGAGATAAACTATATTGAAGAGCACAAATCAGTTCACCGGCAGGAGTTTCAATCAAGTCATTGTGTGGTTAGATTTAGTAATAACAAAGCTCAGATTAAAGTCTAACTTGCGTAACAGAGCTTGACAGAAGTGCCTCCAGTTAGTGTCACCCTCCCCATGTTTCACCGCCAAAACAAAACCTACCCGAGTCACTGGGCAGCACCTCCACGCTCCAGGCCTCACTGGTGGTTTCTGATATAGTGGATCCATAGGGGTCCAACAGAACTGAACCAGAGCCAGGCAGACACAGCAGGCTGCCGAGCATGTTCTCTGCAGCCGCTCCTGAAACACAAAGGGCACACGAAGAGTAAAGCGCCATCCGCAGCGGCCATTGTTTTTAAGGTTAGAGTAGGAGAAGCAAGAAGTCTCCTCTGTGGCCCCAAAGTCATCTTAAAGACACATTTCAGCTTAGTGCACAGGTTGTTAAGGCACTAAGGTTGATTTATATATTCTGTAATTAGTTCTTATCAATAATTCAGGCTTTTTTAAATGAGCAATGTGGGAATGGTGGTGCATGAACATTCTAAAGAGAGGCCTTAGGTAACATACAGGTGATACAATGCAATATGAAACTCGCACTCATCTACAACTAGCCTCAATAACCTTGTTTTCCACCGTTAGCGACTTATTTGTGATAAACCTAAAATAAGCAAAAATTAACAAGCATCTATGTTGACTGTCGTGTTTAAGTATGTATTTAAATCAGTGTGAACGGCCGCACAAGCTGGAGGTCACATGCTTTTCATGCTGGGCCCAACAGGCACAGACACCACAGGGCCAAAGTTCAAAGGTTAATGGTAATATCTCACCCCGCTTTGGCCTCCAGAGCCATGACTTTGAGCTGTTGATTAAACCTAGCATTACTCACAACCAAATTACCACTTAGCTCGCCCTCCCACAACGTCCGCCGCACCGTCTCCCTCCATTTGGAAGAGCCAGGGCTTAACAAGGCAGAAGAATGTGCCGGAGCGGGAATTGAGCAAGCAGGTGTGAGTGGGTAAGGGCTCGAGACCAAGTCCTCCGACGGCCCCCGCACCCCCCGGTACGTCATGCTTCCAGTCCATAGCGCGCAGGCACGATGAATGAACGAGCATGCCAGCACCCAGGCAACTGTGTGTGGCGCTGTTGGCGGGGGCAAGGCTCTGGGCGGCAGTGGGAGAGCTCTATCCCGCTGTTCGTGTTTACAGTCTTCAAGGTAGGGGCGCAGAGTACATGTCTTTCAGGTGGATGATTAAATGAGTGGCACAACAAGAAGTGAAACAATTAGAATTTCTGCCTCATTATCATGGTAATCTTATCAGTGGGATAATGAGGTATTAATGGATATTTAATGTGCATCTCATAACCCAATCCCTCGGAGAAAACACATAAGGAAATCGCTGTAAATTCACTTAATGATGGAAAAGTCCCCCAACGCCATATTCCGAAGAATGAAAAATGGTGGATGCAAATGAGAAGGAACCAAGGTCAATAAGACAGCAGGGACTGAGTGAATGTCAGAGAGAGCGATAGAGGAGAGAGCGGGAGAGAGACTAGACTGGATCTGCATTGGGAGAAGAAAGTAGACAGACAAGTACATCAAAAACATTGGAAAGACATGTCTATTATTATCCTCTTTATACAGTATCACAAGTATTAGGCTCAATGTTTTGTGTACACACTTCATTGTGTGGTGGTAGTATATTTGTATTTTCTACTTGGGTGTTGTAAAGTATGAAAGTAAACTTACAGTAACATGTTTAAAGTTCAAGTTTTTAATGGTTAACATGAGCTATGCTTATTGATTATAGATAGAACATATTTACAAATAATACATTTTTGCAATTTAATCTTAATAATACAGATATTTGTTGTATGCCTTTTTATATATGTTTTATAGTCTGTTTAGTAAATTAGTCACAATTATTCAGCTGAATCGTTGCAGCTCGTGTATGTATTATTGTAAGATAAATCTGGATTTATTTTGGACGTTTCAGTCTGGAATGTTGTTCCCCTTTAAACCACAAGGTGATGACATTTCATTGAAAAAAGAGGCACATAGCACTAGGCTAAAAAAAAAAAAAAGTTACAACAACTCTCACCTGCAATTTCCTGTAATCGGTCTTCGTCCATGTTGGGGTCGAAGTCGCTGCCGAGTACATCGGTGCTCCAGGTTTCACTCACAGTTTCAGAGATGTCGCGGTCTTCAGTGAGGCCCATCATGTCTCGGATTTCAAACTTGCGCAATTTGTCGTCCAAGTTGTCCTGAGTGGTGGCTGTATAAGATAATCCCAAAATGGTTTTAGTATACATTTAAAACCAAACTAAATTTAAGAAAAATAAGCTTACCTTGTTCATGCTCTAAAAGCTGAAGAGCCTCCACTCCATTGCTTCCTGACGGTCCAGCTCCAAGCTCTGACACAGATTCTCCCTCCAAGTCCAGAGAGGACACAGAATTGGAGCGATTGGATGGACCTAGACAAAATAATGGATTTAATTATGTCTCACAGTGTACCGCTGATGCCTTGTGAACAATAGACTGACCTTCTGAGATGCCTTCCAAGTTGTCACTACAAAGGGAGAACCTCAGGGTCTTGTCTGGTTTGCCATGAAGTTTAGATTCATCAGTGGGACCATCTCCCTGAGGTCCATCACTCATCTGCAGGTTCAAAACCTAAAAAAAAGGCAATGAAAACCATATTCAGCTAAAAACTAAAAATACAAAGTCCAGAAGAAGTATAATATAGTTCATGAGATAATGATTTAATACAAAAACAACCCAGTATTTCAAAGAGGCACATTTCAACACATCCCCACAAATCTGATTTGTGGGGATGACAATATTTCAGTCAGTGATGGAGCAATAAAGTGATACTATGTTCATATTATGATCCCCATTTGATATAATAATAATAAATAAAACATTGTTTCTTGGTGGTCCATCATATAATATTGCATCTTCAGACATCAAATTGTGGCAGAAATAAAACTGAATTAACACCATTGTCACCTCTCCAGTAGATGACTATATAAATGAAAGTCACATTACCTCATTTTCTGACATCATCCCGGGGACGTTCTGGGGGCCTGTTCCTATTGAAATCACCAGCACCTCCTCTGGCGGGAGCTCATGGAGAGACTCCTGGGAGCTAGCCTCTGCTTCCCCCTCCTGGGCAATGTTGGTACGACTGCGGCTACGGGCGGCTGCAGGTTTAGGGGAATTAGTCAAAATGAACAAAGAGTTAGTTACTGGCTTTAACTTATGCAAATCAGTTGTGTTAAAATAATTACATGAGCGGTCAATAAGTTAGAGGGTACATGTGTTAGGAAAGCAAACCAAGCATGGTTGTGATTGTGGATTACTATAAAATAATCAAAGCAGCAAGAAGACCCTTTTAGTTCAACTTCATGAATATCATTTGTGTTTTTCATTGTATTTATTTTTTTCAGGCTGGTTGGTGCCTTAGCTTAAAATAATACAAAGAAAATGCAGTTATCAATAATAGTTCATGTTGAACTGTTTTTGTTTTATGTTTCAAATTTTGAAAAATAAAAAACATGTTATAATAAACATTCGTTTGAATGTGAAAAGGAACTTTAAATGTGCGCTGCTCATTTTCACTTGTTAATACTTTTCTTTCGGTTTCGTCAAATAAACAAACTTTGTGTTCAAGTTTGGGCAGGAAAACTATTAAACCGAAAAAGTTTCAGTACAACTCTACCTGGTAATGAACAGCCAAACTCCACTGGATGGAAAGCAGAAATTACAGACATTTTAGGTAATTAAGTAATTTACTGTAAATTGAAACTGCAGCTCTAATAAATAGCCAAAGCATGGTATAAACACACAGTGCGTGTTTCTAGTGCACAAAAACCAAAGCAGTGCTTCTAGGTGCTGGAGTGGAGGCGGGGTTAAGAGTGTGCAGGGTAGAGCGTAGACTAGCGCTGTATGAGTTTGATCAAACACAAAACTGCAAGAAGCAAAATATGAGGTCACATCGAGCTTTTATACAACTGACAGCAGGCTACCCACCAAAAGGGGTTACTAAAGGAATGTGAGCGGACAGAGAAGTGGAAGTTGGGTCCCAGGATGTTATAGCAGCTAAATGTTGTCCTGGTCATTCAGTGGCAGCGGGAAAGGGAGAAAAGGAAAAGTTGGGGATTGGAAAAAAAATAAATACATATTACGTCTGAGATCTCCAAGTTCAGCCATTTTTAAACATCATGTCAAGATTGTGTTTATAAAATTCATATGTCAACGACAAAGGCACGAGCAGTTTATTCCTAATTAAGGAGTCGCATGCCATCATTTGTCTTTAAAATGCTAATGAAAGAAGCCTATGCATCTTTCAATCTATTCTAATTAAAATTAGTTCATTTATATTTGGTAATTTAATTGGTTGTCATTTCTATAATTGAACCTCGATCCAGGCCGTGCTAATTATCTTTGTAACAAGCCTAGAAGAAGCTCATTAGCTTATGCATAAAACACAAGGCTTTCACTAGCCATCAGCGCTCAACTTGTTTATGTTACTTCTCATTAGGCAAAATTATTCAAAACTATTTATTTTTGGTTTCACAAGTTATTCCTGCCAAAGTCTGACTGATTACCAAAAGGGCATATAGTCAAAGTACCTATGGGGAGCCGGTTCTTCTTGTTGGCGGGAGTGGTGGCTGGGGATAGCTGTGGGGTATTGGAGGGAGTCAGCTCCAGACTGTTGCTCTTTACGGCTCTGGACTGAGGCACATTGGCGAGCAGGGTCTCCAACGCCATGTGTTCCTCCTCTCTGAGATGGTCCCCCGCAGTCACACCCCGCACAAAATCCACCTGCGCACACAAGTGGTTCAGATCCAGTTTACACCACACATTCTCACAGCAGAGTCAACTGGCTTCATATGTCATACTATTTTTCCTGTATTGGAACGGGCATCAGTGAATTTCTGAACAGTGGCAGTTCCTCCTACTGTCTAAACACATACAACTGGCAGGTCTAAAATGCCCCTTGTGAATGTGTGTCTATGTTTATCCCAGCTGTCACCCGCGACAGGTGGGGTCGCGGGTGACAGGTGGGGTAAACGGGAACAAACGGTAGAAAATGATCACTGCACCAAAAGGTCTATTGGGAAACCTTTGCCTCCCCCTCCTGGCATAGACATGTTTAGGGGGTTGGGACAGTGCGTGACAGAGACTGACAGAGACTGACAGAGACTGACAGAGACTGACAGAGACTGACAGAGACTGACAGAGACTGACAGAGACTGACAGAGACTGACAGAGACAGACAGAGACAGACAGAGACAGACAGACAGAGACAGACAGAGACAGACAGAGACAGACAGAGACAGACAGAGACAGAGAGACAGAGACAGACAGAGACAGACAGAGACAGACAGAGACAGACAGAGACAGAGAAAGAGAGACAGAGAAAGAGACAGAGAGAGAGACAGAGAGAGAGACAGAGAGAGAGACAGAGAGAGAGACAGAGAGAGAGACAGAGAGAGAGACAGAGAGAGAGACAGAGAGAGAGACAGAGAGAGAGAGACAGAGAGAGACAGAGAGAGAGAGACAGAGAGAGAGACAGAGAGAGAGACAGAGAGAGAGACAGAGAGAGAGACAGAGAGAGAGACAGAGAGAGAGACAGAGAGAGACAGAGAGATATGAGCCCAAATATTACATACAAATGTATAAGTAGTTTATAATTACTTTAAAGCTCAATAATCTAGTGTCTGTGGCATTTCAGGTAAAGTTTCATATGTGTAAGGCATACGTTGTCAGAGCCGGAATTCACACTCGCAACTAATTTCACTTGCCACATATTCGGATGTGTTAAAGGTGGTATGGACGATTTTTTTCAGCAAATTTTTTTATCATATTTCCTCGTGGCGTGGATAAATCATTTGTCCTGCCACGTATCATAAAACGCACCTACCGCTCACCTGCAGCCGCATGCGGTTCGTCCCCACGTTTCCGCGTGCCTAAGCGCATGGATCTATCATAATATAGTTCTCCCAGTGTACGGGGCAAAATGAAGAGAGAAAGACAGTTTGAGCTGACGCAGAAGTGGACAGAAATCTACGGGAGACGAGAGATAAGATGCGCTCCGTTGCGCTAATAAACAAATCGCACATGTGTGTTGTATCAGTCCGCACGGGGGGAGTGCGCATGCGCACTTCCGCCTGCGTTCTCAAATCAACGAAAAATCGTCCATACCACCTTTAATGTTTTATTTTGTTATATTCCTCGTTAATACTTCTATAGGTTTATCTGGGGGGTTTCATGAGTCCAGAGCCTCTGCTGTGTGTGTGGCAGGAGCAAAGGGCTGAGCGAGGGAGAAAACTGAATCCATATATTTTTGAGCTTCAGATTATCAGGGGAAATATTAAGAATGATCAGAATTATTGGTGTGACATCATAATTGTCATTATTGGCTGATAATTATCAGTGCATTCCTAGTAGTATTATTGGAGATGGAGTGATACAAATATTTACATTTTCAAATTACACATAGAAATAAGCATATTGTACAAACCAAAGTCAGTAGCTGATTATGTGTGATGTAAACTGCGGTCCTGCTGAGCCCTTCCAATAAGTTCATGGGAGACATTGGTGGAGTTTCAACTGCTCTTCCTCCAATCACCACATCCAAAAACACTGCAACACAACTCTGTAAAAATCAAAATACATAAGTATACTTAAAATTATAACAATAAAGACACACATTATAAAATATGTGGCAGTGCACGTACTTTATCAAATTTGAATAAACTACTTTTCCGTCTAGGATCGGCATCATCATCGGCCATTGCCAATTGCTGCAGCAGTTGTCCCACCTGAATAAGAGCAATAAAACCAAGGTTATTGAATGACTCAGATGTACATGACATGAGATATAACACACACCTGCATTAGATTGAAGCGAGCCACTTCATTGATGGGGGCGTCTGAAATAATGCCGTACTGCTCTGGGTTGACTATCGCAGGGCAGATGAAGCATGTCAGCAGCAGGTCTGTGCACATGGTCCGAACCTCTCCCACTTCCAGACGCTCCACACATGACAGAGTTTTGTACATCTGAGAGACTATCCAACGAAGACTATGAGGAAAGCAGTAGGTGTTCTGCTTTAAATAACCAATAAATTTGTTGACTAGTGCTACAAGTTTGGCTTCATTGGCATCCACAGCAGCCTGCACCCTCTGTTTATAGTCCTCTGAGCCCTTCTCCCCAAAGCGCTCCTGCTGGGCGGGAGTCAGGCGCTCGGTGACTTTAGCTGGGTCTGTTTCTAAATGGTCTTCATCCTCCACTAGCAGCTGCATAATGGGCTCATGAAGAGTCGCCGTAAGGAAAAGTTTGGCTGAGTAGAGGCCCTCAGAGAAGAGCTTGAACAGGATACTGAAGGCACACGTTCCTCTGCGCAGGAGACGCCGAGGGTTTTCGTTCTCCTTCAGCTCAAACTCAACCAGATATCTCAACACCTAACCAGGAACATCTGTTAGCCTTTGAGAACATTATGGCAACATGACAGTCATCAAGACTATACCTGAAGCAGGTAGCTTTCATCTTCTTGCATGATGCAGTTTCCGTACAGTGCAGTAAAGACAGTATGGATGACACTCGGGGTATGCTCTTGGTTCAACCTCTCACCCGCGACCAAGCACGATGCCACAAGTCTGGGGTTCTCGCGAAGTCGGGCCAAGAACTCCCCATAGATTGTCTCTTGGAACCCGAGAATCTTGTAGCCGTCCACAAACTGTGTATCCTCCAGCATTTTGGCATGTTGGCAGCACTCTGCCGGAGAGGCCTCGGCACTGTAGCCAACAGTTTGAACACAATTACTAACAGTTTATTAAAAATGTACCACTTTTTGCAATATTTATTTCCAATATGGTTTAATTTTTCCCATTATGTTCGCTTCAACTTGTGCATTAGTCAGACACAGACAAACAGTTAAGTCGAACCTGGTGAGAATGAGGCGGTCGAGGTTGATCCTCTGTTGTTTGGCGATCCAGGCGGCCCGGTACAGCCTTTCTGCAGTCTTCAGCACATCACTGTTGAGCCTCTGGATGAGCTGCTTCTCTGAGGCCACATACAGTCGCTCCTGCTTAAGGTGATGGGCCAGAGTGTGGATGTCTGGCTTCACCATCTTCAGCTCACACAGGGAGACAGCTACGGGCTGATACAACAAGAACTTCATTAAACTTCTGTAAACAAACTGGATAGTAGTAGTAGTCGGCTAGAGTTCTGTCATAAATTAAGGTTATTCTGTAGTAATAATGCTTTTAGATACAAGAGCTGAGCAGTTCCTTATGAGAAAAATTAGATCCATAAAACAACCATAGAAAAAGGGAAATCACGCCTAGTGTTTTGCTTAGAGTTGATATAAAACATATTAATTAATGTCCTGCAAGGTAAGGGATGATTTGCAGCCAGTATGCTTCACATGCTGGCTCATCGACATCAGAGAAGGCATGCATTTTTATAAGCTGCTGGCAATACTGGAGTAGAAGATGCTAATTACACATGCTCTTTTACATACACAGCCAAGACATACACACCCAGCTCAGGGCATGAAATTTCAATGATTTGTGGTGAATCTGTTAAACAAAGCCTCTTTGTGGCAGTATGCAAACACAGCATTAGCTGCAGCATACAACAAGTGCCAGAGGAAGAATATGACTGAAAACTGTCTGAAAGAAGTGTATTACTGCAAAGGACGTGGCTCTCTGTTAGTTTGGAGGCACAAACAACTGCTGAGCGGATGAGCTCAATAAATCTGGTTGTAAATGTGATTATACAAAATATAATGACAGACGTAAAGGGAGATTTATCAAAAAATGTATAATATCACATGGGTTGTCTTTCTTGCACTTATCGTGGTTAATTTTATTATCCATTCACATTTTGTAAAATACCTGAACGCCAATTTTCTGATGGACAGCCATATTGCGAATACAAATCTGTCAAATCCCAGGGGGGAAATATATTAATTGTTGTCTTAAATTACAATTAAATTGTATTAAAAAAATTTCCACCCATCTGAGTTGTATGAACGATTGGGGTACATTAAAAAGATACAAAGGTTGTATTTTTTTTGTCATTTTGCTGCCTTGAGTGTTACAATTTAGCACAACTAATAAAAACAACAATTTCACATGAGATCATTGGCAACAAACAAAATTTGAAATACAGTTATATTAAACTTACACTTCTATTAACTAATTAGCACATTTATTAGAAAAAAAGACAATGATTTCTTTGCAATCCAAAACATGTCACTCAAGCCTTGTAAGGCCCACTTCCACATGTTAACAAATAGGCACATTCCACAGATACTTGAATGGAAGTGAAAAGGCAACAAGGCCACAACATGTCAAGTGAGGAGGCTAGCGGTTGTTAGTCACGGCTGCGGCTGGTGGCAGCTATATTCCACCACACAAAGCTTCCAGGTGAGTCATTTTTGGACCGGACGGAGGAAGTCTAAAGCAGAAGAGAAAACACAGTACTACTGGAGACATGACAAGTGAGGATCTCAACAGCATAAAAATGCACCTATTGAGCCAATAAAAGATCAATAGGGTGATGTTTTCAGTTTCTAGTACAAACATCCTGTTCAAACTTCCTTTTCAGTTAATTTCTTACAATAAGATTACTAGACTATTTATATTGAGTATCAAAAATAGGGTTGTCCAGAATGTCAAAAATCTGATACTAATTTAATTGAGCAAGTATTAACAAAAAGAAAAAGATCACATTGACAGAACTCAATTTGACCTTTCGTGAACAAGTACAAAATGATCTTGAGCTTCATCAAAACTATAAGACCACAATGTTTAATAAAGAAAGTAATCATGTTTGTGTTGAAAAGGTTTCTATTGTCTAATGTCATAAGATTTTATTTTAATTATCATTGAGGTATCAAAATCTGTATCAATGATCAAGTATTTTCCTTACTATTTACATATGAAAATGAATACAGATTTTAGGGAGGGATTAAATTTGTTTTATTTGTATACATATACATGTATATAATCCATGGATATTGTACCACTTACCGCTATAAAATATTTCTAAAAATAAAACAAATATAACATGGACAAAATACAGTTTAATAATGTCCTTATCATTTTTTGATGTAAATGCTGCTGATCTGCTGTCTTGTCTTGGCTAATTTCCTGGTGATGCATCAAGTGGATAAACAAATGTTTTCAGTTTTGACCAGCAGCTTCCTGGATGTTGCTCTAACAGGAAAAGATCCTCAGTCACATTCACACATGAAGGGTAAAGACTTGACCAAGCACATTTCCCACGACACATAAAGCAAGTGCTTAAACCAAGGTCTTAAGTTGATTAGCGTATAAAGAGTCAGCCTAAACACACCGAGCAACAAAAACTTTCGAGTTCGATGAACTCAATAAATCAGCCTCTATCTAGTATACTAAAGAACTAGAGAGCAGCAGTCACCTAATGAACACACGCACACGCACAAATGTGTCTACCATAGTAGACACATTTTATACACGTTCGTCAATGTTGACAAATGACAACTGGGTAATCAAAAGAGAGAAACCATAACTACGAATTACTATTTGCCTCAAATAACCTGGAAATGAGGGGCCAGGGTCAGTGTTGGGCCAGGGTTTTACTCTGTTTTTGTCCTTGAAGTGCTAGTAAGCCAAATAAATCTAATCACGCAGAGATAATATGAAGCATAAACGGTGACGTGCGTGAGGTTTGAGGTGGTAGCTGTTTGGTGTTGGCTCTGTATTGAAAATCATTCGTCAGCCTAAAGAAATTATGTCAGCTAAAAGCTGTGTGAGCAAGATGAAGTGACACAAATATGTGGATGAATTGACAGATTTGTATAAAACAAACTGGTTTATTATATGGGATTATCGCAGGAAAACACTTCAAAAGGCTACTACAACCTTTGCTTAAGCAAGTCGAGTCAAATTCTGAAAAGAGAGGCTAGCCAAGCCAAGACGAGCTAGCTAGCCAAGTTAGCTTAGCATTGGCTGCAAGTTATTAGCTATTATGAGGGCATTTGTGATAAAAAAAAAAAAATGTTTCCTACGATGTATGTGGGTACTTACCAAATGTAGGTTTGCGCTATGGGACGACTGGTTCTTGTATAAACAGCGGCGATGAAAAGGTTTATTGAATCAGCTCTGGGATGTTAGCGCCACAGTGGCTTCTGCAGAAGCGAACAGCGCCGCTGTCATTACTGTCATCACGAGGAAAACTACAACCTGCGCATGCGTGAAGTGACCAGACCTGCTACAATATATATTAAATGTCTGTGTTTAACAAAGTCTCCTAACTTTTGTTTCTGTCTGTAAACACTTATCCTACTTGATTCTACTGTATTCGAAAGTAAGTATTAAGTAACCATAATGCAAGGAAAACGTGTAACACTACAAGTAAAAAAGTAAAAGTACAACAAAAAGGAGTGCCGATTATCTCCACTAGATGGCAGCCGGACGGCGCTGTTGATATAAGGGATCCCCATCTGCATCGCTTTGTGCTAAAAATAGTTCGACAGGCCAAGCAGTGCAGACTATCAAAAACACTGTTGAAGCACCCATCAAATTAAAACTGTTAAAATTAAAACTGGAAAAATTAGGTCCTATTAGTATGGATAGTATTACCTCACCAGAAACATTTTCCAATACAAAATAAAAGTAAAATCCAACATAGTTTGTTCACCCTTTTTAATGCCATATTAATCATGTATTTAGGATATAAACATCACAAAATATAAAGTTAAGGAAGGTCACAAAGATCAATCAGTTAAAAGAGCAACCTTAGCTGTGTCCATTTTAAATAAAAGGAGGCTTTCAGTGGTGGTGCTGCTGCAGCTTTATAGAAGCATAATAGACTTATGTGTAATTTATATTTTAGTGCAGTTTTTGCAGGTTTAATAATAAATATTTCATTCAGGCTATAACAAAATATAATTTAGTGATAAATAATAAGGTTGCTCTTTTATTGCATATACTGTGGTATTACCTACAATCAGGTCTCAAGGTTATGTAGTGGGAATAATCTGATATTCAATATAGATATTTATCATATATACCTCTTACATTTTTAAGCATAAAACCATAATTCATCAACATAACAATTTAAAATAATGCAATGCTGATATTTAAGAACCTGAATATAAATAACATGCTTTAAGCAAAATAAGTGTTAAAATTTACAACATTAGTTCAGTAAATCTAAATTGGCGGCTGTCAAGCATTTATAAACTCATCACTCTTTACATTGCTTTGTGTCAAATGCATTATTACAGAAGGCCACTTCCAAAAAAAGCTGTTAAAGAACGACATCAAGTTTTTCTTTACAATATGAAATAAATGTAAATATATTTTTCTGGGAAAACATTGGTTTGATTGTACTTTAAACATATTTTCAAGTAGTTTTTTAAAAGTATCTTTACGGCTTAGATTATTGATCAAAAAGTCTGTTTCAGAGTGCAGTTTAGAAATAGTAGTTGTCCACTCAAGTATTGTGGAGGGGATAAGACACATTGTTCATAAATATAGTGTGCTTTATACATGTTTTGTATATACTGCACTCGACGTTCACATCTTTAACACCCAGCACTTGGGGCTGGGCATGTGGGCTACATGCAGGCTTCAATCAGTTCAGAGCAACGAGCCAAAAAACATGTACATTAGTATGTGTTGTTGTTGTTGTTGTTGTTGTTGTTGTGCAACTTTTAATGGCGGTTGGCAGCCAACTGAAAAGGTGCATTTACAGCCACCTACTGTAGTTGTACATCAGCAAAGTATGTGTATTGAGTAAGTGCTGTTTGGTCTGTGCATGTGTGCATACATATTCTGGTAATAGCTAAAAATACACACAACAACCAGATTTTGTCACATGTTCTCACACATCCATTAAGTCAACCTATTAAGCCATCCCATATATTTACACAATATACACTTTTGACTGACATTTTCATCCTCTTTTTCTAAATAATATCATCCAACAGATGAGGTGTGCCCACCCAGTCCAGTGTCCTTGGCTCTGATGCTGCCATGATCATACACATGAACTGTTTCCCTGTTCTCTTATCTATTGGGTAAATCGTGGTTGGTGTGAACCGTATGTTTTTCTCCACAAACTCACAAAGATGGTTATAAATTTTAGGGTACTCATGCCGGAGGAAGACACCCCTTGTCCTGAGTTCACGCTGTATATTGACAAAGCAGACCTCCCGTGCTTTCCTTCCCTCCTCCCCTTCCCGGTCTATGTCTGGTGTCCCAGGTGGCGGAGTTAAGATGAGCGTTTCCATTTCATTTTCCTGCTTGAGTAATTTCTTATCTGGACTAGACGATGCCAAGGACACTTTTGCATATTTGCGTACCGTTGGAGCTTGGATCCTTGGAGAGGGTCTGTTAGGCACCAGTTCACCAACTGCTATGGATACATTGAGGAGGAAACATTCATTGGGATCATACTCATTTCCTGCGTGCTGTAGTTCTTTGCAATATTCACCCAAATTGTCTTTGAAGCTGTCTAGCTCTCTGAGAGATAAGTATGTTGGAGACATGAGAAGGCTCTCCAGGCCCACCTGCAGGAAGTTGTGCGCTGTGTCCGGATTAGCAAAGCCCAGGAAGAGCACACCTCTCCCTCGAGAAAGGTAGCCCACTTTAGCAACACGTGAGAAGGCTTTGTGAATGTCTGTATTCTCTCTGCAAAACTTAAGTGTATGCCGACACACACTACTGACACTGCCATATAAACAAGTTTCTTTATGCGTTTCCCAGTCATCCCTCCGGCAGTTTCGTGAGCAATAAAATGTATAGCAACTGTGGCAAGATTTATAGTACAAACATGCATTGAACATACTTTCAACCCTATTGCACTTTTTATTAGCGCACACCAGGTTGTCATCCTCATCTGTGCTATGGTCAGGTGAGCACTCCTCTCCACTCCTTTGAAAAGCATCACATCCACTATCAGCTTCCTTGTTTGTGTCGGGGCTAGATTTACTGGATGTGAGCTGTGTATCAGAACTCTGAAGGTTTTCCACCCCTGATGAGCATTGGTCTTTATCATCAACATTTATGAGTTGCTTTAGTTGATCCAAGAGGTCATCGCTCGACTTCCTGCTCGTAGGTGGTTTGTAGTCTACAACCAGATCGGCTAAGAGCTTGTCCAGCTGCTCAAGACTTTGTTGTAAGGAAAAGTTGTTATGTTTCCTGTCTTTGGTTAACTCTTTTGTGAGGGATTCTTGCTTTTGAGGCATCACCCTTGGAGTATTTTCATTGTCCATTATATCCCAGCTGACCGAGTGGACTTCACGCCTCTTGTTATTTCCTGCACATAAGTCATTGTCTGTGATTGTGATCTCAGGAGTTACAAACCACTGTCCACCCTTTGTATTCCTCCAAGGGTTACTTGACCCCTTGTCAAGAGAGTTTTCAGAGAGAGACAGTGCTGCATAGCGCCGAGGTGAGCTGGAAAGATTCAGAATAACAGGCTGAGAGGTAACATCAGTAGATGCTGCATGTCGAGATTGGTGAAACAGATTCTCATAGCTACGACCACGAGGCACTGACTGACTTCTGTCCAGATGGGGATACGAAATATTGTCAAAAGACTTTGAGTGATTTTTAGCTTCTTCCCCAAGTCGAGAGGTGTCCACACCCCCATACCATGGAGATATACCTGTCTCTCTTAACCTGGGGTGTGTGTGCTGGAAAGATTGAGTGGAGTAACCAGATATACTGGACCCGTACCAGTCATTAGAAAGACCTTCAGACATTTGTGGCCTCCGACGGGCTTCTGTGTGATAAAGTCTTGCTGGGGGAATGTATGTTTCTGTAGAAGCGACATATGGTTTGGAATAAAAAAGCCCTGAACTGGTTGGGTGGTATGTGTTATAACGATTTTCATCTCCAAAATAAGGTCTAGATAGTGGCGTATGGGACATGTAAGACCCAGCCTCACTTGTCGAGTATGGTCTACTATAAACACTTTGATCTGTGTAGTATGAACGAGGGGGAAGTGTGTGCACCCATCTAGTCCTGGGGTCATAGTGACTGGTCAAAGTACTGGCATGGCTGGTAATACTTGACCGATCATCCTGAAAGTAGGGTCTGGAGAAGGGATGGATGGGATATCGGACCGGATCTTCCGTATAAAAGAACTTAGTGGGTATGTTAGGATTTGAGTAGGCTCTTTGTTCTGCAGTTAAGTATGGCGGCATCGGTGATGGCATTCTGTGCAAGTCTAAATGCTGGTATGAGATGGGAGACATGCTGGTGGTATAGTGGTACCCTTGTCTAAAATCTCCACTGTAGCATTCGCTTGGAGTGGGTGTCGGTGAGTAGCCAATCTGTCGCGGTGGTGGTTGTACATACAAACCACGACTGCTACCGGCCTGTGAATATCTCTGCCACTGATTATCGCTCCGTACATTGTGCCTTGTTGTTTGCTGGAGAACCGCAGCATCTGGTTTAATGTCCACACGGCACCTGACATGAGGCGTAGCGGCTGGCTTGTCTGGTTTGTCGTCTTCAAAACAGTCTGAGACATAGAGGGGAGTTTGGGGTTGAAGTTTAATAGGATGCACCTCATTAAAATAAGCCCTGTTTGCTGAATATGTTTCTTTTTGAGAGTCTTGAAGTGCCTGAGGTGCGTCCCTGCCTTTGCGTATGCTTGGAGGAGACACGGAAATTGGCACCGGAGTGAGTGTGGCCTTGATTCGTGGCGTACTTTTAGATCTCGCCCTCTTTTTAGAATCGGACCATGTTAGATGGCTGGTTTTGTCTTGCTGCTGCTGCTGCTGCTGAAAGTGCCTGGTATTAAACAGATCTGGAGATGAAAAGCGAAGATGCCCCGGTTGATCCAATCCATTCCACATTACGTTTTTGTTGAAAGCCAACTGCTCAGGTCGCTTGTAAGGATACTCCACTGAGGAGGATAAAGCTTGCGGGTCGTCCAGTGACTCAATGAAGTCAAAGCTACGACAGTGTCTTTTGTTAATGATCTCCGGTTTGTCAATCATTTTCAGGTCACATTGCGGAGAGGCGTGGAGAATGGGGTGATCATTGATGGGATTAAGAGTGATGTCCCGATATAAAGTTGATGCCAGTATATCAGGAGGATGGGTCCGGGTCATTTTAAAATACCTTCAGCGCCCTTCAGCCTGGGAAAGAGACAAATGCACTCAAGTGAAAAGTCCTGCAAACAATAAATCAATTATGAGCTTAAAATTATATCAAAACAAGTCACACTGTCAATGAGTTAATCTAAATATCAGTGTTTTGTTTTTAGGATCTTATTTAGTCAGTGTGAGGAGGTGGTTTTAAGGCACTTAGTCATAACCAACAGAAATAAATAGACTGATTGTGTACACTATGTAACTACAGAGAGAAACGTTTAGTACATTCATTCATTCATCTTCTACGTATTGGTGGTTGGCTGTAGCATTATGTAACACAACTCATGTCATAAATAGTATCAGTAAGTGAAATGTAGTGTGCAATTGTGATTCAAATTAAATTAATATAAAATTTTATACATTTCTTTAAAAACACGGTTAGTGTATCCACTGTTTAAGCTTGTTGTTGTAGAAGAATACTTCCTTCAATATGGATGTCCATGTGCCTTTCTTGTTGGCTCTCACCTATGGCTAACCCTGAGTGACCATCTGTTCATGTGGATGGGAGAGTACTGACCAGCCGTCTCACTGTCAGGTCTCCACACCTCCTCACAAGGCTTATTATTGACCTGGTTTAGTAATACTACTACTGCTACAACACCTATCCTATACCTAACTTTTTCTGGTAAAAGGTCCACCACCTGCATGATATTAAACATCCCTCCATTGAGTTATTAAGTTACGGATCAGGTGAGATAGTCACAGAAAGCATGTTTTTCAAGATGTAATTTATTGAAAATGGCCATAGTGTGGGAAATTCCAGTCCAAGCAATAATATCTCCATGGAGACAGGCACTTTAAGGACACGGTATCTGAAAAGTTACATTGTGCACCTCTAAGTTCTGGTTTTGTTCATTGTTTTATTAGGGTTTAGTCTGGATTTATCCTGAATTGGTTTAGTCCTGAGCTGGTTTTGTTGCAGTAGGCTTTATTTCATGATTCATTGTAACAACACTTAATCAGAGTCCCATAAACTAAACTGATTTGAAGAAACATGAACATCTGAGCTATATCCATCTAAGATAAAATAATCATTTAAACGGAAACTGGTTTAGATAAGATAAGAAATTGTGTTTTTCCGCAACAGCTCTCCGCTGAATAGAAGGGCCTACACTTTTACAGCAAAAGCATTTAAACACATGCCACATACTGTCTCCATGGCTACAGCTCACTGAAAAGAAGGCACGAAGCAGCCGGAGTTGCAGGGGGCAAAATCTGTGCTTGGAAAAACTGAAGCGTAACACAAAATATTTCAGAAGCCTACGCACATCCCACATTCACGCACACAGCTAACTTTATCACGCGTACCTTTTCTCCAAACGGCGTGTGGCCTATTGCATTTCAGTTAATTTTTAAGCGCAAAAAATCTTCCTTTTTTTTTTTTAAACTGTGAGATAGCAAATAGTTTGGCACCTTATATTTAGGTGGTGCAGCGCGGCCGGCCATCATCGCTCCGCTGTGACTGACCTGATGCCTTTGAGGCGGGAGTGACATCATGTTCCGAGCCGTAAAGACGCAGAGGAGAGGTTCAAACCGGGTTAGATCACATCTTTGAGGAGGAAACAAGCACGAGTAACACAAAGTTTGCGGACAGAAGACGCAAAAGGCCTTACCGCGAGATGCCAGTGAGATGATTGGACGCGGCGGTTATGGCAGAAGCGCCCGCAGCCGAGCGCTTCTCAGCATCAAACCAGAGGCACGTCGCACACTGCGCCTGCTACGGAGACAAATGACCCTCATGGCGTGTTACATGTTGTTCCTCTCGTTCAAAGATGCGACTGTGGTGTAATGTGTGTCTGTTCTGTGAGCGGAGAGAGGATGGAGAGAGAAGAGGAGGCGTGTCCTGGGTCTGCGCCTTCTGCCAGCGTCTCTGGGGGCGTGGCCGTGCGTGTTTATGTGCCGTACGCGGTCGGTACACCGGGGAGCGACGACCGGGAGGGGGGGAGCGACGACCGGGAGGGGGCTCCGGGGCTGGGGGAAGCAGCAATGCAGTCTATCCGTTCAATGCACGGCCCAATATAGAGGCTCGATGTGCAGCAGATTGTGATCAGCCTTTTCCACCATGAACAGAATAATTAGGAGGAGCCTTGAGGACTTGTTCTGCAGAATCTATTATGTCCTAAATTTCGGTTGATTTCCACAAAATGACCCGCCTTGCGATAGGTAAATGGGGGAGTAAAGATGCTGCAGGGAGAAATTGGATTTAACTTATGTTGCCAATCACAGTTTTCATTTCAGGCATTTTAGGCATTTTCTAATTTGTGGGTTTTTGTAGTTAACTGATCCTACTTGGTTGATTTGATTGAAAATAAGTTGGTTTCAGCTTTCTTTTCTTATTTTACCTGTCCAGAAGCTTGATAGTTGCCTTTTAGTAGGTGGTGCACAAAAGGAATACATTAAGAAATATTACATTGGAATTATGAATGCATTAAACCACCAGTAGTTGTGTTTAACCATAGGCAACAGGAATCTAAGTTAAAATGTATCTGCTCAATATGGCTTCAGAATGACCTCCATGGCCATGGCAAAGACGTCTCATACAACTTACAATTGTAAATATGAGGGTCAAGGGACACTAAGATATGCATATTGGAGCATATGTGAGTTTGAAGCTGTTGTCCTGAATATATTAAGAGTAGCCATTCATTTAAGTTAGTTTTATTCATGTTTGTGTTTGTATTATTGGTGATGCTTTAGAAGAAATAACTTAATACTAAACCTGAATATATGCTGTATATGATACAGAATTAGTAGCATTTAATATTTATAACCCTTCTCCTTATTTCAACCACAACAATTGGACATTCCCTTCTTAGTCTAATTTACCATGCCACTGTGATGCAAGCCAAAGAAGCAACGCTGATGAAATCCACTGTCAGAAGTTCAGTTAAATCAACTTTATAATTGTTTCTCGTTGTGACTGCAGCATCTTCATGCCTCAGTTGTGTCACTTGGCCACAGTGACATCTTTGTGGGTTGTTTGAATTTATGATAGAGACAGCTGGCTGTGAGCCCCAGACCTGAACATGTGACTGCGGGAAAAGTGCTTAAAGCAGCACTCCGAGCACAGTT
This sequence comes from Eucyclogobius newberryi, assembly GCF_026437365.1. Classification (NCBI taxonomy): domain Eukaryota; kingdom Metazoa; phylum Chordata; class Actinopteri; order Gobiiformes; family Gobiidae; genus Eucyclogobius; species Eucyclogobius newberryi. The sequence goes on along the minus strand of NW_027316278.1, from coordinate 15,504,688 downwards.
AGAAATAACCATTGTCTGAGTGTGCTGACTCAACTCGACCCCAAGATGAGACTTACCTCCATGACCAAGACCATTACGAAGCAGAAGAGACTCTCCACTGACTTAACTTCATTAAAACGATGATGAGTTTAGGGCTTGAACTTCCGTTTTGAAGAATTATTCTACAACATTTCTCACCAACAGCTCTTGCAGGAAAGCTTCCCTGTTCCCTTATGGCCTATAACGCAAACTGATTCAGAAATACCATAACACTGGATCTGACATGGCGCTGTATGTAGATGTAAGCGTGTGCATGTGTGACTCAGCCCTCTCTTTCAGCTTTGGCATCACTTCATGTCAGCTGTTGGGTTGGAGGCTGCACAAGTGTGTGTCAGCTGGCTGCTAGCAGGTGTCTCAAGCATCTCGCAGACCCTACCAAGGGAAGATCAATGGCTCTGTGTTGATTAAAGGCCTCTCTGACAGGGATCAATCAGTCTTACCACACCACAGAGATTACATCACTAATTTCTTCAACAGCCGAGCAGGGTTCCAGGTTGCTCAAATGTAGACTCCAGTGTCATAAGGATCAAACACTTACCGGTAAATGGTGGAATATTTCAGCTGTAAAAAGCTGCCTGTATTATTACTGCTTACACCAATTATCCATACATACATATACATATTGCCATACTCCTCATAAGGCCACTTGCTCTACTCTCAGAACCATTGTTGTGTCTATATTATTATAAAATCCCCACAGCAAACAAGAAAACAACATATTTTACTGTTTACATTATTTGAAGAAGAATATACATGGTCTGGTGTTACAAATGCAGTTACTGGCCATAAATCAAAGGAATACATTATATTTTATCACACAATTTAGGCTTTTATGAGAAGAATGGAAACCACTGATATTGTAGAGCAGCATGCATGCAATTTTTAAATCTCTACTTAGTGAGAACTAAATGCAGATCAAACAGAGCAACAAACATGTTTTTAATCCTATATCATGTTTTTTACAGCATGTAATGCAGAAATGTGAAACAAGTATTCTGAATACAGTACTCTGATTGGAACATCAAAATACATTTTAATGTAGATTTTTAGTATTGTATATGTAACTAAATACACAACAACAATATGTTAGTGTCTAGTAATTACCCAAGAGTCCAATATGAAGCAAAAGTCACATAATTGAAAAAGCACTGGACTTTAAATAAAATTCATACTTTTTTTTTTTAATTTCATAATCATTAAAAACAATAAAAAAGACAATGTTCCTTCACTAAAGCAATCTCCAATTAAGTTGATGAAGCTTCTCTCACCTCAGCCAACTTTCCTTTTGATTTATGTGATATACGTGTTTCTGTTGGAGCATGTTACATAAGGGAAGTGAAAAGGGCACACTGCCAGACCCAGGCACTGACAAACCCAAGATAGCCATTGTAACAGATTAGTTCAAAGCATCTCTTTGCCTCAACCATTTTGGATTGTAAAAGCATTCAACAAGAAAAACAAATTAACTACAGGCAGGCATAAAACCTCTCTAGAGAAAAGGCTGTGAACACAATTAAATTTGCACTTACCAGAAATGTAGTGGAGGGTTAGATAAGTTTTCCACACAAGATGTTTTTTACTCCTCGTGATTTTCAAACAATCTAGAAATGCAAAGGATTTTTGGGTGATTCAATGTCAATTCAAATTGAAGGGAGATTAGTCAACTCCTCGTTACTCTCTCCTCCAAAGGGGGAATTGGATTTTGAAAGGATTTAGCCAAACTTAAGGGAAGCATTTGGATAATCAACAAGACACTAAAGACTGCATTGCAGCACTTGTGATCCGCAGAAGGGTCAGACTACAGCAAACCTGCCCTTTAGAAGATACAATAATTCATACACCCCTGCAGTTATAAATGTTAAAGATTTTATGAAGCAGTGGTAACACTACACCCCAAAGAGCATTTCTGAACCTCAGGGACTAGACCACATTATGAAAAGCAACACATCTTGTTGATATTGGCAATTATAGGTCAGTGTAGGTTTAAGTTGTATTGCTCCTGTTTCAAAGTGAGATGTTTCTTTAAAGTTATCTTTTATTGTTAAATATAGATTCTTTCTCAACATTCTCAACTCTTCGTGTATTCGGTTATGTTCCGTTGTGTTACTATTGTATTTTGTAATTGTTTATAGTTGCTGTGGTAAATTCACCCAGTACTCCGTCTTGTTTACATTTGGGTCCATAGTTCCTACCACAAATCCTTCACAAAATATTTACATGCGATTTGCAGCGTTGAGTAGCAATTATGTAATTTCTGCCTAAGCCTGATTCTGCCTAATTAGCCATTTGTGATTATTTTGGCTGCACAACAAAAAGAACATTCCCATCCACTCCAAGAATCACGAATAAACAAATTCACAGGCAAGCTGAAACCATTTGGGAACTGTAACCACGGCAACGGATGGTGAGTAGAAGCAAAAAGAGAGAGAGCTGATGATTTCAAAGGAAACTGTGAAAATAAAAGCGATGCAAGGCGAACTCTGATGTGGTTAAAATATACGTCACAATTCGCAAGACAGCAAAAGGTACAAAATTGTTCGTCATGCCACAATAATTCCCAAAAGGACCGATTCAGCAGCACGCAACAGTAGTACATCATTTGAACTGTATTCAGCAGGATTGTGGAGGTGGAGGATGTCTTTTAGTGCCTCACAGTTATTCTCCGTTAAGTACAGACTGACAATTTACTGTCTTCTATATGGGGAGCACTCTGACAGCACAGCTATAAAAATAAAACATGATGATGCCTAAAAACCTCAGAAAACACAAGAGTTACAGTAGTTTAGCAATGCATTAGGATCACCTGCCTACAATACGTCAAAAATGTATAGATCACAGTTACATCTTCAGTTTGATATTTTCTTAAATAAAATAAAATAAATCCATATGAGCACAGACCTGATATTTAAGATCTGGGAAAGAAAAAGGCCAAACAGGTTTTTGGCGGAAAAGTTTTGTGTACTATAAAAGAATCGTTTGACTTGGAGAAATATGACTTTTCTTGGTACTTACAAATAATTATTGTAACTAGGAAATTAAACAAAGCAACACCAGTCTGCTGATTAAAAGTTTTATTAAAGCATGTAAATAAGAACTCTCCAAGAGACTCACCCCACAACTATATATGTGAATTCCACTAGGTTTATCAAAGATATATTGTGTTATAACAGATGAAGAATGGGAACATACAAACATATGCCAATAGAGAAGCACAAAATCTTACTTTTGGAAAAAAATCAGTTTGATAACAGTAGTTGTTGGAGAATAAGTGGCTGTCAGGTGGCTCCTCACTATCATGTGTATTAGGACTATATTATTAATAAATTCTGAGAGACTTTTTACTTTAAAACAATGTGTCTCGGACGTAAAACTCCAACAATGGAAGCGATAGATGGATACATATATCAAGGAGATGGATGATAGCGATGAAGCCGACTGTTAAAATATAAAATGGAAAGACTATTGCTTCCACTGAATTTGAAAATGGACAAATTTACTGGACGCTGGTACTAATGGGACGGATACAAAAGGGGATGTATGCCAGACTGACTTTATATAGACTACTCTTTTTCTTTTTCTCTCTATGCGTCCTGTTCTGTTTCTTTTTGTTTTGTAATGTTTTAAAGCAATAAAAATACAATAAATAATAAAGGCTCAAGATCAAAAACAACATACAAAAAATGTATTTCCTTAAATCTGGACTCTTCTCCAAACCACCCGCTTTCCCTATTAATTAAAATTCCCCAAGTTGAGTCAAATGATCGCCTGCTCCATTCTCTCTGATAGCAGATTCTATGAACATACAATACAAATCTCCAGTGTACCAGCTGTGATAAGAGTGTTATAAGTTGGTAAAATTATATGAAATAAGAGGCACACAAGATGGGACACACCAAAACAAGGTGCAGAGTATTCACAGCTGCACGCGGAAACACAAACTCCTCTGTCTTGAGTCTGAATCGGCGTGAGACATCCCATGGTGCAGCTTAATTAAAGCACTCTCTTCCCCCATCCTTCATCATCTGCCATTTTGGCTCAGAAATCACTCACTCAGGCATACACACTTTTTAAAGAGACACACATTCAGAGCTCGAGCTGGACCTGTTTCCCAGTGGTGAGTTGTTTTCTAGTGTACAGTAGTCACTCTGATATTGTTATGTAACCAGCCCCTTAACATGCAGAAGAAATGGGTTTTGAAACAGATGTTAGAGAGGAGATTTTATCAAATTAAACTGGGTGAAGACCATTTTATTATGACATATGTATTAAGGCATATATACATCAAAGCTTTGAGGGAATCATATCTCATTTACATAAATGCAATACAAAAACAATATGGACAAACATTTTAGCAAATATATTCAAAATACATGGGAGAGATGGTAATTGGTAAATAGATGGTAAATAGAATTTTGCAATATATGCACATCTCAATGGAGGGCCACAAAACACCTGTCTAAATGCCCACTATTCATAAGATAATAATACTTTGCTGGAGAAACTGGCTGCCAAGTAGCTCACCATTACCATGTGTTTTGGGACGGTCCTATTGCTCAGAGATATTGGACTGAGATCAATATCAAATCAAATCAAATCAATTTATTTTTGTAAGGCCCAAAATCAAAACAACAATTGCCTCTGAGGGCCACAGGGAGAAATGAATCAACAATGTCTGTGGTGGCGATGAAGTCAGACAATGTCTGTGGTGGCGAGGGACGATGTCCCAGGGTCCTCTGTCCTTAGACTCTCCTTCTCGGCCAGGAAAAACTACAAAAAAAACCTCTTTGGGAAAAAAGCGTAGAAACCTGGAGGAGTTCCAGTGAAGGAGAGATCCGACTCTCACAGACGGACAGACGGACACGAGGGAGACTGGAGCTGGACCCACTCTTCAGGCAGATGAGGGACCGTCTGAGTCGAGCTGGACCCACTCTTCAGGCAGATGAGGGACCGACTGAGGCGAACTGGACCCACTCTTCAGGCAGATGAGGGACCGACTGAGGCGAACTGGAGCCACTCTTCAGGCAGATGAGGGACCGACTGAGGCGAACTGGAGCCACTCTTCAGGCAGATGAGGGACCGACTGAGGCGAACTGGAGCCACTCTTCAGGCAGATGAGGGACCGACTGAGGCGAACTGGACCCACTCTTCAGGCAGATGAGGGACCGTCTGAGTCGAGCTGGAGCCACTCTTCAGGCAGATGAGGGACCGTCTGAGTCGAGCTGGACCCACTCTTCAGGCAGATGAGGGACCGTCGGAGTCGAGCTGGACCCACTCCTCAGGCAGATGAGGGACCGTCCACACAGGGCAGGGACCACTTCACCAGGAGAGGGACATCTGGGTCCACAGGTCCTCAGGAGTGAGAGAAAGAAAAAGAAGGCGGTGAACAGTTTGCAAGTGGAATTAGAAAATAAATATTGTTTGATAGCATAAGTAGTCAGAAGAAGAGGATGTGCTCAAGCTGTCATACTTCCCCCAGCATAGTTACTCCTAGGGCAGCGTAGCTAAAGCTGTGGGTTTATGTTTCTGTTCCTAACTAGTCTGACCATAAGCGATTTCGAAGAGGAACGTTTTAAACCTGGACTTAAATGAAGAGACTGTGTCAGCATATTTAACATGGGTCGGGAGCTGATTCCATAACACAGGAGCTTGGTAGCTAAACGCTCTACCTCCTACAGTACTTTTAGAGACTCTTGGCACCACCAGAAGGCCGGCATTCTGAGAGCGAAGAGCTCTGTTTGGATGATATGGTTCTATAGCATCTTTGAGGTAGGATGGGGCCATGTCATTTATGGCTTTGTAGGTCAGGAGTAGAATTTTGAATTTGATTCTAAACTCGACGGGGAGCCAGTGAAGAGACTTCAGCACTGGCGTAATGTGCTCTCTTCTTTTTGTTCCTGTTAGTAATCTTGCTGCTGCATTTTGAACCAGTTGAAAGCTTTTTATGGAGCTTTTAGGACACGCTGCAAGCAGGGAGTTACAGTAGTCTAATCTAGTCGTTACAAATGCATGGATAAGTTTTTCGGCATCAATTTTAGGCAGGATTCTTCTGATTTTGGCTATGTTGCGCAAATGGAAATAGGCTGTTTTACAAGCTTGATTTATATGAGCTTTAAATGAGAGCTCCTGGTCAAATAAGACTCCAAGATTTCTTACAGTAGAACTAGAGGCTACACTAACATTGTCCAGTGTGGCTATCTGCTCAGATAGACCGTCTCGTAGATGCTTAGGGCCAAGCACAATGACCTCGGTTTTTTCAGGGTTAAGAAGCAGGTAGTTAAGTGTCATCCAGGTTTTTATCTCCTTCACACAAGCACTAAGTCTGTCTACTTGATCGCTCTGATCAGGTTTCATTGATAAATACAGCTGAGTGTCATCTGCATAACAGTGGAAGTTAATGCCATGCTTTCTGATAATGTTGCCTAATGGCAGCATATAAAGAGTAAACAGAAGGATAGAATGGAGGATCATCTTTGACATTATACATCTGGAACAATTTTCTGGCGACAGGGAAAAGCCATTACAAAGAAATGGATGACACAAACTCAACCAACAATCAAGGACTGGACCGACATAATGATTGACATTGGAAAAATGGAGATGGAGAATTTAAAACTGCGCTGGACTGCGGTACATGTTCAGGACTATACAAAATGTATTCATACTTTCTCTCTGTATCGTTCCGTGGGTTCCATTTGTTTTGTTTCTGTGAAATTAAAAAAAGAAAAGAGAATATAAAATAAAAGATAAATGTCGATGTTTGGGTTGACAGTGAACCTTCTGTGCCACAATTCTGTAAGAATCAAAGCTGCCCTTCTATAAATGATGCCCCAGTCTTGAACAGTACAATGGAAAGCAGCAGTGAGTAGCTCTCATTGTCTGATGCTCTGAGGCTTGTATAATGAGAGACCAATCACTCTATTACATTTCAAACATTTTGTACATGACAGTTAAAACGTTTGTTTTGTCCACAGTGCATCACTGAGATATGCACATGCTTAAGCACCTTTATGTTTCTATAGGAGGCTTGAAAAAAAATAAAAAAAAACAAATCCACTATGACACATCATTTAGGTTCTATACAATCATAGAGCATATTGCTGCCAGATGCACCTGCTCGCTGTGTGGTTAAATGGGTCAGTTCCAGAAATATCCCTGCGAAGTGTAGACCTCCTCATCTTGTGTATTCCCATGGCTCTAACAACATCACTATTACTGGCTCTACATCCTTGAATCCTTTATTTCCAGCGTACAAAGTCATAAAAAATGTATTCCAATGCTTGCATAACATTTTGGCTGGGCTTTAGCACTACACAATGCTTTTCAGTTGAGTGGTTAAGCATGTTTCATACCATTGATTTTGGATAATGATGCAGGACATGACGCCGCCTCCTGCTGCTTTGTGTTATCATACCAGCCTACAGTAGGATCACAATATCAAGTGCTCCATTGTACAAACATTACAGGAGAGTAATATCCTTCCAGTGTGCCCCCTGGTGAGTGGAAGCCTAGGATTTGTTGGAAAAAGAAGGTGAAGGAGAAAATGAATGAGGTGTTGACACTGTAGCAGTGGAGGACACCTGGGGCTGCAACAAATCAAACTGACCTTTAGTGAAGAAGAGACTTCATACCATTGCCATCAATGGGGTTTTCAACAGAGGAGTTATGTGTAGCAACAAAATGAAGAAAAGAAGAGCTTATTGTTGATTTAATGGTTTTATATGAATAAACACATGAGCATACTACAATGTAGTGCTTGTATCATTATTCAGTACATCTGTTTAATTAAAACTTATATATTGAGATAGTGTTGGGACAGATTATCCTTACCAAAGATTTTTAAATATATTAATCTGTCCCACAATGGAGAATGTCAGTTTGAAATATTATATGATGATAAAATACACAATATTAAACCAGACAGTGCTTTAAGTTAAATCAACTCACATTTGTCTGTTTGGTGCAAGATCATCAGGGTCAATGCAATTAAGTCAATAAAATGTATTCCAACCATGCTAATTTCATTTTAACTTCACATTCACTTTCAATGGAATGTGTATTTTTTCTTCCACACATACCATATTTTGTTAACATTGACTGATGTCTCTGTTTTATAATATCACACTTAGACTCAGAGACTTGATTAAGAGACAGCACTCTTCTGTGAGGCAGCTGTGCATCCCATAGTGATACAGCGTTAAAAGCCTCCTTTTATCAATTCAAATTAGACCCTCATTGAAAAGACTGAACTATGATGAGTGTCACTGTAGGAGGCGAGCCCTTTCTATTGTTCAGTTGTATTTAGTAAAGGGATTATGCACACGATGGTACGAGGCTGTTTAATTAAAATGGATGTCTCAGAAGGCACTCACAATGCGGCCTTGTATCTCGCCCCCATAACGTTTGTTTGTCTTTAAATAGTGACTATAGAATAGATTAAGTACATGTATGGCTTCAACACAACAGAGATTTGCATGTGCTACAGTCAAAGTGTTCAATGTAAATTATATCAAAAATAGTTAATTCAAATATTTCATCTTAACTTTAAGCAAATTGTTCCAACTATGTAGGCAATAGAAGAATCTAGATGCAAAGCTATAAAATCAGTAAAAGATCAATAAAATGTGACCCTGATTCACCCTTAACTTAACAGTGTACACACACACCCTGCTGGTCAAAGGATATAATTACTCTCTGAAAAACCCCATGGAAATTCATTTGCAATGGTACATTTAGGTGCTTCATTGGAGTTTCTATTGACTCCAGTTGTTCAAAAATTGTGCATATGTGGAGGGTCCACTACCTGTCTGTCACCATGCACCATGTGTGGAGAAATGACCCTGCTCAAAGTAAGAATGTAATGTATACAGTATCTATTTGACTCTGTATACAGAGTCAGATATTTCACAAAATTATAAAAACGTTTCTAAGTCTTTATGTTGTGATGAATGATAGCCTGTCTATAGTAAGAGTATTAGGTGCATTATATCTCGGGAGGGCATCTGACAAGCAAACAATCTGCTGATAAATACATTTTCCATCACACACTACATTATAGACTTTATTAGACATGTGCATGTTTTGTACATTATAGTAGAGCTACATTGCATATAACATCAATAGGTCTTTAAATTACAGTCAGAAATCTACCATAACTTGATTTATGATTAACACAATCCTCAACTTTGCAATTCTTGCACACACTGTGTAGGTTCACAATAACTTTGTCCTTTAATCTTCGAACTGGCAAGCACTTGATTAAGCTCAACTAATTCCAATGTTGAAAATAGTTTATAAATGAAAAGGCATAGAATATATATTATATATATATATATATTATATATTCTATGCCTTTTCATTTATAAACTATTTTCAACATTGGATATATATACATCCATATATATATATATATATATATATATATATATATATATATATATATATATATATAATTTAAATCAGCTAAAACAATGCAAAAAAATATGATACAAAGTCAAGAACAATTGATTTAAATTCACAGTTTGCACATCATAGGCATCATGGACAACCATATTTACTGGTGTTTCTCTTAAATAACCTTGCAACATTAACAATACATTCAATTAAAACCATATAAAGTAAAAAAAAGAAACAATGCATGATTTACTAAACATCGCAGATAGCAGTAAGCGATGGTCTGTATAACTTTAAGGTACAATTATTAACACATTTTATTTAACCAGTTACACAACATTCACACTATTGAGCACTAGGGGTCACTGTGGCTACACAACCTGTACTGAGAAACACAGGCAGCATGAGAACTCTACTATAACCTAAAGGCTATTGGGTCTTCACTTTAAAAGCATGATATTGCGATCAACTCTCAAACAGAAAGCACTTCTGGAAGACATTTTTGGTGCTTGGAAAGAGAAGTAAATGTGTTCAGTGCAAAAAGTTATAAGGAATGTCAATGTCATATGCTAAAAGTACTACTGATGCATCCATAAAGCTGACTTCTCTTCTTCGTCTTATTATTACAGCATACCTATAGATGAGAGATTTATTACATTCCTTGGCTGTGTGCATTTTGTAATATGGTCTCTATGTATTGATAAAGCCTTTTTTAGAAGTGACACTACGGAAGTTGAATTTAGCTTGTTTCACAATATAAACAACACGCCTTTTGCTAAAAAAAAACAACCTTACAAGACATCAAGTGCATCCATTATGTAGACTTACTGTCTTTTGAATTATTACTACATTGCATTGAAGTTCAGAGACTTATTATCTGCTCATTGTAATGGTACCAAGATCAACCCTGCATATATGCCGCCTTTGTCACAATAACAGCAGCAGCATCGATTGATTTCAAGTATCAACTTCATTTACTGTGCAAAAATGTGTCTTTGTAATAATACAATTACAGACACAAAACCAGGCTGCATTATTAAGTACGTCTTACATCAACCATTGTACTGGAAGACCCTCACCTATACACAAGTATCATAATCTAGTTGACATCCCTGAGACAACTCCAACTGACTTCTTTGTCCGTGTAAGGCATGCTTTTGGAAGGATAAGGACCGTGTGATACAAAAAACAGCCAGAACAACACTCTAATAACACCTATTACTAAGCTACCACTGATTCAACTACATATAACAACACAGTTACAAGCAGCCATGTTGGAAAGTTTGGTAATTTGCCTCTGATCGACATGCAGTTACAACATCACTGCTCAAAAGCGGAAACATATCTAGCACTGGCTAACACTGAACAATTAAAAATGCACTGTGTACACACATTTGTAAAATGGGAAATTATAAAAAGTCACAATTATGTTACAGAACCAACAAACAATTGGGGGCAGTAGACAAGTCATGCATACATGGGTGTGTGTGTGTTTGTTTGTTTGTTTGTGTGGACCTTGTGGTGAGTAACTTTCTTAAAGTGATGCAAGGAATGTTAGATAAGTGCCCACATTTGCTGTGTATTTAATTTAAGTTGGGATAAAATTAAAATATGTTTTTAGGCAGTACGTTGAAAGCCGGACCAGGTTTTTGTTTGAATCTACCATTGTGTATTTTGAAGTTGGGCTCATGAAGCTTCAGTCTGAGAATAGACTGATGAAGGACTTGCGTGGATTGCGAATGGTCTCAGCCTTCTCTTCTTCCTGGTTAAGACTGACTGCTGGTGGCACTGGGGTTTCTGAAATGTTGAAGGTATAGGTAAGAGACTTGGACTTGCTACAGAAAGAGAACGAGAATAGAGAAGGAACAGGCATTAAAGTCATGCAACAAACCTATGAAATGGCAACTCTCCAAATGTATAAAAAGTATATTGTTAGTAACTTACTGAACCACAAGGACTTTTATATCATTTAGTTTAGCGTGGATTAGACGTGGATGCTTGATTTCTCAGCGTTCAAAGCCACTGTAAGAAAGCTGACTGGGGTTACATATGGCACGGATAATCTGTAGATATACTGTACATGCACAAGTCCATGAGACGTTCTTGTACAGTAAACATACAGAGAACATTAGATATCTGTTGTCTTTTAAAAGAAAAGTACATTAAAATGTGAAACGGGTCAGGAACATTAACAATTTATTATGTTTAACTCCTATGTGGTCCTACTTTTAAGTTTTTTTCTCTGGAAATTTGATCTGATGGAGTGAAATGCCTTAAAGCGTCGGTAATGGCTCATGTGTCGTGATGCATGGCTTATTTTAAGAGGCATGCTTGTCCCAATGCAGACAAAAGGAACGCCCTCCCAAGCTGTAGGGGTCACTTTGTGAGAAACTGATACCTTTGATGGTACTTACTTTATTTGTGTAGCGCTGCCTGTCGCAGGAATGTCCTGGTTTGGCTTCTGAGGTGGCTGAGGCTTTTGTTGTACCGGGGGGCGTCCTCCCTGACCTTGAGTGGCAGGTCGTGGCTGCTGGGTCGTGGCTGGTCCAGGACGGGCTGACTGCTGCTGCCCGGGGCCTTTTTGAGGCCTACCACCCTGTGACTGCTGCCTGGGGGGCTGTGCAGGCCTTTGAGCAGGACCTGGAGTAGGTTTCTGCGGCTGGGACACAGAGCCCTGTCTCTGAGCTCCCCCCTGACCTACAGGCCTCTGCTGGCCTGGGCTGGTTTTGGGAGGAGTGGGTTCAGTGGCAGCAGGTGGCTGAGCTGGAGGGTGAGCTGGCGGCTGGCCTTGAGGCGATGGGCGTTGCTGAGAGGGTGGGCTCTGCTGAGGGCCACCTGAAGAAGGATATTTCATTTTTGAGATTTTGATTTATGGAGTTGCAAACACAAACTCTAACATAAATAGATGAGATTACCCTGAGGTGATGGACGCTGTGGTTCTCTGGTCTGTGAGACTGGCTGGGGTGAAGTTGCTTTCTACAAATAAAGAGGTAGTGTGAGCTACAATATGATGATGCAGGTAGAGGAACGTTCCTTTTGTTTAGTACTTAATAAAAAACAGTTATGGACCACGCACTGTAGAGGAGCTTCGTGGGACACACTGATTCATCTTTGAAATCACAAGGTCTGTAATCTGAACCCGATCTTCATCCTGCTGATCCCCAATCAGTGGCATTGAACAGTCATCTACCTAAGAAGACAATATAGAATATAAAAGATTCTGCAATCACAACTGACACCGTGTTGCCAATGCTTCAACCTGCAATTGCATTACATTGCAATTGTAATGCTGACTAAATAATCAGCATTACAATTGGAATGAGTAAAAGAAACATCTGATATTAACAATTTTTTCTCATATCTGGGGACACAGCTACAGTTCATGACATTTTAAATCAAAATCTTACATAGTTCTTTAGGTACAATGGCCTGTGTACAATTTTGTCACCTCAATGATGTAGTCTTTTCCATCTTTCCCGTGTAGAGCTTCAACTGCACAAATATCCAAGCCTCCAAAAATATCTGCACACGAGTCAACCCACATTTTGTACCTGAAAAATTACATTTAAGAACACAATTAATAACACACATTGCTGGTGTACCACGTAAAATAACTCTGTAAGCACGTACTTGTCTGACATTGCCACCTGCTCCAGCATTGAAGAGCCAGTGTTGGTTTTCCAGTTTCCAGAAATGGATGTCCTCCTGCCCCAAAAATGCCATAAAGGTTTTAATAACTGGTCGGTTGAAAAAATTGACAATCTTACATAATAATTATTGTAGATGTAATTTTTACTGACATGTATGCCTTGTAATTGTCACCAATCTTTTGAATTCTGACATCATATTTTGCATCAATGAAGGGTTCAGATGTGGCATAGGTCTTGGTCAGTGCTACAATGCTGGCAATGTCTTGAAAATCGTATTGATTATCAACTTTGACCTGGTTAAAAAAAAAGTACAAACAAAAAAGAAACACCGTGACCTCTTAATGTGTGAAAATGACACGAATGCAGTAGGTTACATAAGTATACCTTTCCCATTCCTGAGTGAGCATGACCCATCTTCACCACAACAGGGAAATGTGGGGAAGAGATCTGTAACAAAGCATGCCATTTATCAATCAAGGTCTATATATCTTTATTTACAAAGCTGGTAAAAAACAAGCTAGGGAGAAACCACGACCTGGAGCCAACCTAATGTTAATTAACTTGACCGCAGCTGTTACATAGGACTCACCATTTCCTTGTGGTTGGGATAATAAACCTGCTCGATCAATGGAAACTCCTCTGGTCCCAACTGCTTATGTAGTTTTACCATCTGAGCAAACTGGGGGAAAAAAGACATTACGTACTGTAAAACCTTAGTAATAGTAAATATCACATGTTATAATATATATAAGTTATGACGAAAGTTGAAATATCTGTCATTATTTAGTATGCATGTCTGTGAGGGCGCTACGCATCTTCTACCAGATGACCTCACTGTAGCAGAGAGTAGGATAAATGTGTGATTGTGTGTGAAGGACATCACAGCCGTAAGCAATGAGCAAACTGCACAACTTTTCAATAGTGAAAACTCTTAACTGTGTTTATTCATCCAGAAAGCTGGCACAAAGAATAAACTGGCCTTTCCATTATACCGTATTTTCCGGACTATAATTTGCACCAAAGTATAAGTCGCAGAAGCCAAAAAATGCATAATAGAGAAGAAAAAAACATATATAAGTCGCACTGGAGTATGAAATGCGGTTGCAAGTGTGAAAATAACAAATAATATCACATATAAGTCGCTCCGGAGTATAAGTATAAGTATAAATATAAGTCACTGTGTCAAACTGTGAAAAAAGGTGCGACTTATAGTCCGGAAAATTTCCATTGCATATCGGTGTGGGTGCTATTCTTACATGTCACAATATTTTGAATGTAAAGCAGATACTTACAATCCACGGCTTGTCACAGAAATTATAAACAGAGTGTACGGAGTTGACACTTGGCAGCCCGGCGTATTGTAGGCCAATTACTATATTGCGATGATCCCCGTTTTTGTCCATGCTGAAGGCATGTTGTCGAATCAACACAAAATCTGGCTTAATAGTCCTGGGACAAGGGTGTAAGAAAATATTAACACATAGGAGGAACGCTTTGGGATCAAGTGCTAAAATGAACAGAAACTGGAACCACAGCAACACACAAGATCATCATGTACTTGTCTGGGTACCTACTTATTAACTGTATGTCCACCCCTAATGGCCTCTATGGTGACACTGTATAGACCCGCTGTATTCGCGACCAGGTTGATTTCAGAAAATTCTGCCTAAAAGACAATAAAATAGTCAATAAAGATCAATAATCTGAGGTGCCAAACAGGAGTGTCACTTTAAATTGAAAAAGTCTCTGGGGAGATGTTGGAAAAAGAATTTCAATAAAGACAAAGCAAAGAACCAAAGCAGTGATCAATGTAAAGCTGTAAAGCTAAAGCAATAGTTTGAGAGGAATAAAAAATAGCTTTAACTCCTTTTGTAATATAGTTTGGATGCATAACTAAACTGAAATAAACACACATAGCTAATTTTACATTTGTTGGAATACAAAATTACAAAGTGAGAAATACAAACCTGTTCTACTTTGATGTCTGATTCGCCATGGACTTTTCTTCCCTTGAAAGCTTTCACCCTGCAAAAGGAGAATAAATAAGCTAATACTCGGGACAAATAGTGTGTGGGAATGTGTAGCTCCTGGAAGCTGCCTGCAGGCCTATTGCACTGGATGAATCATATGACCTCTAATGACCAGGTCATTGCCTCAGAGGGACGCCTCTTTCACCTGAGTGAATGTGAACTCACCAGTCAGTCTGCTGGTCATCGATGACCAGGAGGATCTTGGCGTGGCTGGAGACACCAGCCCGGTCTGCGGCCTCTGACAGAGTCGCAGCTGCGGCCGCAGTAGTTTGTTTGACTGCGTTGGATATGGATGAGAAGAAGCCGGTAGGTCCTGCTGTCGCCGGCCCGGTCTGCGGCTGACTGTCGAGCTGGCGCCGCTCTGAGCCCGGGGACACTGTGGGGCTCTGCTGCGGAGGCTCGGCCCGCTGGAGGTCCGTCATGTAGCCATTGGGCAGGTTCGAAATAAAATTACTATCAGAGAGTCGGCGACGGAGGTAATTCATGGTGGCGACTTGTTTCTGATAGAATGACGAGGGGTCTGTGAGTGGTCAGGCAGTAACAAACCCCAAACCCAATCCTGTGAAGGTTATTGATCACCTAAAGAGAAAACATATTTTAAACATGAGCTCAACATTATTGCCAAACTAATGTCGTGACTACTTGAGAAACAGGCGCTTTAGCAGGCAATGCATGAGGGAAAGAACATGCACTGCAGACTTCAGATAACTCTGTTGGCTAATGTGGAAATAAATGAAAGGCAAAGCCGCAGCTTTAGTAGTAATGATCACACAAACCTTGGGATCGAATCCAAAGTGAACCGCCCCGAAAATCTGCACTCGGCGTCAGGAGACAGAATGACGCCTGCAGCCACGCGGTGACAGTAGTGGCAGTGTGAGGACAGGACTAGTGTCAGGCCTGGACTATTTCAACTAAAACTACAGCGTGTTTCAGGGGATCGTCCTCTCCAGTCTTTCATTCACGGAGCAGCCCCAGTTTTCTCCGTCTGCCCTGCGTCACTCCGGCATCCTGAGGGAGCCTGGACCGCGTCAAATCACAAACACGCATGGTGGAACTTCCTAGTTGTGATGTTACAAAATAAAGGTATTATTTTCACATTGTACATGTAGAGTAGACTGATGATTATTTTTTAGCATTTAGCTTTCTGACATAAGCCCAAACATGTAGGCTATTATTTATAACAACCATGCGAAATCGCTAAGCAGCAGCACTTACGCCAACACGACAATGAAAATGTGATCATAAAAACTGCATACTACCAAGGTCAAACTATAAGTATTTACAACAATTTGGCATAATTTTACTATAAGAATAATACATCCAATAAAGCAAGAGGCATGAAGTGGTTGTACAAAAGCCATAATGCCATGCGTAAATAAAAGACTGCATTCTGTGCACTTCCTGCTCGGGGCGTTGTCTACTCTGACTTGACCAGTCTGGGCATTGATGAGGGTGATGCTGAGGAGAGGTAAGGCCAGGGCTTCTCCATCACGTGCTGGCTGAGGATGCGGGCGAGGTTTTCTCATTTACAGTCATTACAGCAAGTTACAGTCGCGTTTAGGAAAGACCTGACTCAAGCCGTAACTTTGATTGATATTATACAACCCTCATGGCACACACCTGCAGATATACCATGAAAAAGAGCCTCTGCTGTGGAAACTGTGCCGTGTCAGCACTAACCAGAAGAGGAAGTAACATACAGTTGATAGTAGAAAAAAGCTTCAGTTGTAGTCATCTGGACTCAGTTAGAAAAAAATAGACGTTTCGACTCTCATCCAAGAGTCATTGTCAATGACTCTTGAATTTTGGGCCTAAACCCTTGGATTTAGCTCGGGAACTCGTAACATACAGTTGATTTAAAATGTGTGTGTAATGTAGAATATATTCATTTAGATTGGCATATGCTGTTTATCAGCACTTGATATGATATGTAAACTATTTTTAAATTATCTTGTATGTAATGTAATGTAAATCAAATTTCTAATGAACTGAAGTATTGTAATATAAAATTATAGGATTGGAATTTACAAAGGAATTCAATTTATGTTTATTTTTGTATAACACATTTAAAACAACATATACATACAATGTTCAAATGCTATTACTATTTCTCTCTCTTTTGGCAAAAACTATTTGATATTTACAATAATTATTGTCCAATCAAGACAATAATTTGTAAAAGCAAGATGCTGAAACCTTGTTTTACCAAAGAAGCAATTAAAGCTTGCAGAAATAAATATCAACTATATAGGACATTTCTAAAATCCAGAATGCAAGTTTCTGAAACTAAAAACAATCTTTTAAAACAGGAATTTTCCCAAACCAAATGAAAATAGCAAAAGTTATTCCCTTGCACAAAGGCGATGACAAAAATCAGACTTGAAATTATTTACCCATTTCTTAACTTAACTCAAAATGTTTGTTAAAAGATTAGATAATTATGTTGGAAAAAACAATATATCAAATGAGCATCAGTTTGGTTTTAGAGCACATAGGTACCCAAGAATGGCAGTAGTTAATCGAGTTGTAAATATTTCCCAATCACTAGATCAACCACTCAATTTTATTACAAAAATTGTGGGGGAAATTGCTTTATGGGAAAAGTTAATTATTTGGTTAAAAAGTTATCAGGTCCAATACATTCATCTAAAGGGACTAGAGTTGGCAGAGAATTAGTTGTGGGGTGCCACAAAGCACTGTTTTGGGCCCAACATTGTTTTTATTTTATATAAATGATATTCATAAAGTATCTGATGTTCTTAATTTAATTCTGTTTGCAGACGATACCACAGTTTACGGCTCTGGTCAAAAACTTAGTGAGCTGGTGATGGGTGTGGAGAGAGAACTGTATAAACTAAACAAGCATTGGTTTGCTTTTGAACAAATTATCATTGAACTTGAACAAAACAAAATTGATGGTATTCAGTAACAAACATATAGATAATTATATCAAGAGTCAATTATACAGAAGAGAGGAGTGCTGATGATTTACTGCATGTCCTCCCTTCTCTCTCGCCCCCTATGTAACTCTGTCCTTTCCTGTCTAATAAAGCCTACAGGCAGCAAAACCTTAAAAAGTACAGAAGAAAACATAAAACATCATTGCAATTCTATACAAATAGCAGTATATTTTTAACAAAAATGCTTTATATTTACTTTATTGGTCTCTCATCACACCATACTTGATATTTGATATGGTATTGAAATTTGGAGAAATACATACACAACTAGATCTAAACCAATTTTCATACCACAAAAAAAGGTTATTAGACTGATCAGTTTACCCAGCGAGAAAGTAAATATGACTTAAAGCCAAGGTAGCGGCGATGATGGCTCTTGCCGCCCGCGCAACCGCCTTCTTCAATTCAAATTCTCTATAGAGTGTGGTAATAATGTAATGGATTGAAGTAGAAACTCTTAGAATTAGCACTCTATACTCTCTATGTCGGGCAAGACCAGAATCTGTAATGAGCCTCTGTTTGTAAATCATGCTCCTGGAAGTCAGGTATGGTGCAATACAACAGACATTGTTTGACTTCATCGCCACCACAGACATTGTTGATTCATTTCTCCCTGTGGCCCTCAGAGGCGACTGTTGTTGTGATTTTGGGCCTTACAAAAATAAATTGATTTGATTTGAACAGGTAACTCTATGCATACAGTGGATACAGTGCATACATTACATACATTACATACATTACATACATTACATTTAGTACCATGTAGAAGGGGAACAGATTATATTGCTGTTGATGCTTTAACGGTATGCAAAATTAGAACAATAAGTAGACTTAATTTTCTACAGGAAAAGTGTTTTTAAAGGTTGCAAAAAGAGCAGTTTAAAAAAACAAACTTGCAGTGTGTGCACTGAATCTCAACCATGTTTTTTTAGCACATTTCTAATGCCATACTATAGTCATTGATAATCTAAATAAATATAGACATGTTAATTTGTGTCATAAATAAGAAAACCAAACATAAAAATCTGAGAACAAAAACAACAACACAAAATTGCAAGGAAATCTATCACAAAGAGGTATAAAGTTTTACCATTGGATTATTGTTATGGGAGTCAGAAATATGCTTTTAAAAAATAACAGACTAAATATGTTTTGAGTCCTATAAATGTGCTTTAAACAGCTTTAAAAAGATACTAAAGTACTGAACAGTAGTAAAAGGTCTCTGCAGATCCAAGAAATCAAACAAGTGGTCATTTATTTATTATTTTCCTTTATTTAGCATAGCAAGATAGAAATAAAAACTAGAAAAAACTTGATCTAAGTAAGTAAGTAAGTACATTTTATTTGTATAGCACCTTTCACAGACAGGAGTCACAAAGTGCTTCACAAAAACACAGAATAAAACAAAAAAAACACAAAAAAACTTACAGTGAGCAATACATATACAACAATATACAGTCAAATCAGTCCCTAAAGCAAATGCAATTAAAAGGCCTGACTAAATAAAAAGGTTTTAAGCTGACCCTTAAAAGCAACAACAGAGTCCAGTGACCGTAGAGAGAGCGGAAGATTATCTGTTTTTGAATTCCTAGAATGTTATGTCAGATATTTCAAATTGTTCAAATGTTTTACAAAAAGAAACAAACAATGCAAAACTGGACAAGCAAGCTGATACGTGTACACAAAACAATGTGCAGAATGCACCTATATGTTGTATTACTCTGTGCTTTGGATATTTAGTTATTTTTGAATGTTTTTGCAATATATGCCTTCAGGGGGCACACTTGAGTTGAATTTGTGTTTATTAAATTAACTTCAAACATGTTTTATGTGAACATAATTTAAATTATGTTTATCAAGATCATATGACGTCTCAAGAACTTTCTGAAAATAATTACATGTTTTAAGCCCAAAACTGCTCAAATGGCGGTCTATGTGGCACAGTAATAAAGAAAGAATATAGTGCTTTAATTTATTTTTTATATTTCACAAGCTGTTTTACACTTCACTTACTTCCTGTGACCATGTGTTCTGTGTTTTCAAATATCTCAAAATGTCCAAACTAGATTGTTCTCACGGCGGCAGCAT
This sequence comes from Eucyclogobius newberryi, assembly GCF_026437365.1. Classification (NCBI taxonomy): domain Eukaryota; kingdom Metazoa; phylum Chordata; class Actinopteri; order Gobiiformes; family Gobiidae; genus Eucyclogobius; species Eucyclogobius newberryi. The sequence continues at coordinate 15,484,531 of NW_027316278.1, read as the reverse complement.
AAACATGACTTATGTGTCTTTGTCTGGTCATCAACAAAAGCTTGTGGATTACTGGTGAGGCGGGCTCACGCTGCAGTTGCCTACATGTATGGGCAGGCCAGTGGAATGACTGGAGCTCTGGTGGGCTAAGCACTCGAAAAAATGCAGTTTGGGGAGTTTGCAGATGAGGGGTGGGGGGTCAAATGGTGATGTGGGGGTAGAGCATGGACTTCAATTTGTTCAGCTTAAGTCATTGCATTATTATTATTATTATCATGGTAATTTCCCTGTATTCAATTAAAACCTCAAAATCTTGTCCATTATTACCGTGTCTAAATGTAGTCAACTTTGAATCTGCCTTTGAATGTGGCTTACGTGGGAGCACATTCTACCTGCAAGGAATAAAACAACATTGAGCTTCAGGTGATTGGTCAACCATCAGCCAATCAGAAGGCAGCAAGAAAGCTCCTACCTGCACTCACCTGATACATTTGGCTGACTGCAGTGAAGGCGGACCATTACCTTCCCATTACAGACTCAGACTAAAGCCCTTTGTGTACTGTGAGATCCGGCAGTCAGGAGCAATGGCCGTGGCAAACTTTCAGTATATAACTCGAATGAGCAGTGGATTCAAGGTCTACATTTTAGAGGGTAAGTTATTTTTATCATTCATTCTACTGTGTGTATTTGAAAGTACCAACACTGTTTGTATGGGTAACATTGTTCTAAAGTTGGTTGTATTTAGATTTTTTTGTTCAAATATGCTCATATATTTAAAAGACGATCCTTTGAACTATTATATTCCTTAGCTGTAGTCTTCAAGTTCATATCTGAAATGCCAAAACTATTATGTACTGATAATATGTATTTGTGATATATTTATAATTTGTTTCCATGTCATATTATTAACTGAGAGCATATGTTATTGTGAGTCTAAATTTATTTGTGGCAGAAATCTGATAAGCAACATGGTAGAAGGTCAGGTAGTGTATTACTTGCTGCTAATAAGGAAGAAATAACTATGCCTGGGGCAGTAGAAAATCAGCATAGGTGTGGTTATAGTACCTGCCCCCTCCCTCTGCCACAATGGCACTCTCTCTGAAGCGCTCAGACACAGGTGTCGGACTGTGAAGCTGAATAGGAATGTGTATTGTGTGTTTATTTGAGAATAGTGGCTCTTTTGAATAAAAAAGGACATGCCTCATTCAAACACAAATGTGTTTCACCGGTGTGTGTATGTTAATGACAAGAGGCACATTTGTAGAGCAATTTGAATATAGTAAGTTTTGTGAGAAACCCTTTGAATGGCAACATTTCATGTTTCCATGTAAATTATTCACTGTTTCAAGGCACTAAACTGTTAATTGTTATTGTTTAATGCATGTGGGTGATTCATGTGAGTGATTACATGTATTTACACTGCCACAGAGAAAAGGAAATGCTTGAAAAATATATTTAGAAGCTGAATTACTAAATCTAAAAATAATTAATAGATTAACATATTAAAATATATGATGGATATTATTACAGTATTTTGTGTGTATTTCTATCACGCGTGTCTTTCCACAGATTACAGTTGGCTGTAATGCTCCTTGCCATTTGATTACAATTTAGGTGATAAAATGGCTGATAAAATGACGCAAATAATCGATTGCTTCATTGTCTAGGTTTGGTGTGAACATCAGCCACAAAAACAACTCTTACCGTTAACACTGAATCAGCTGTCCCATTTTGCAACCCTCACTGATCTGGTAAATCAAGTTCCACAGCTTAACGAAGTTCATAATTAACGGTGACAAATGTGATTCCCATGAAAACTAGTCAAGCACAATAGTTTTCACAGATCAAAACAAGCAGTTAGCTGTCAGTACATGTCAGTCAATATTATGGCCATATCAATTGATCATTCAAAACAGCACAGCTTTGGATATAATAGTGTATTTTCCTGGCATGTTTCAACTGTGCCATATGAGCAAAATTAAAAGTTCTATTTTTACTTGTTTTACAGGCCAGCCACATCATAGAAGCGAAGACCGATTCAGGCACATCCAAACTGAACCACAAAGAGCTCCAAGTGGGACTCCTCTGAAACGCAAGCGCAGTTTTGAGCGAGGGCTGACCCTAGAGGAAAGGTAGGCACACTTTATTTTGTAGTGTGTTTTGTGATGGGTAATAATTATTTCTGACCAACTGTTTATTTGTTATCTGTTAATAGAAGAGAGCTGGCCCTGAGCAGAAGTATTGCCAAAGCAGCGGAACGAGAGGCACAAGTAGCATCTGCATCAAACAGTCCACAAAGTCCAACGTCCTTTTGGAGTCCAGCTTCCAGCCCCATCAGCCCTGTACCTCCCCATGTCTACTATGCACCCATCATGGACGAACCACTTGCACTGATCAAAAAACCCAGAAAAGATCCAGAAATTACACAGGAGAAGCCCAAAAGTACCAATCAAATCCAGGTACTTTGAACACTCATAGTATAACTGTCCCATCTGTACAAAGAGAGCAAGTGCAGGCCTAAGCTTGTCCTAGCAATGCAATCCAGCCGGATTCAGGTAGAAAATGTGAGCAATGGAGGGAGGAATGCGATCAACAAGACCAAACATACAACTCTGCCTTTGACCTGTGTCTGTGTAGGGGGCAACAAAACCAGTTTAATCACTTTACCATGCACACAACTATAGCCATTTAAATGTATAGCATGTCTCAGAACTGAAGATTAATTGGACTTTTCAGTCAGTGTCCTACAGAATGCAATGTTTTATTCAAATAAATGTGATGTTAACAAGAACCTTTGTTTGAATACCTAGATGCGGCCCTCTGTGATAACCTGTGCGTCCTCTTTAAGAAGCCCAACCTGCAGGCCTGACATCCACAAGCCAATGTTGTCAGGTCAGTGTGTATTTACTAGACAGCCTCTCCCTTTGAGGGATATGTACACAGACATACGCTCACTTCTACTGACTCATCAATGACAGTAAAGTGTGTAACTCACATTTGTCATACAAACCTTTCTCCAGCAGCTTCCCAGAGCCCGTGTGATCGTGTGGTGGACGAGCATTTCCAGAGAAGCTTGGGGAAACGGTATCAGAAAGTGTCCCAATCCCAGCAGCAGCAGCTCTCCATCAGCATTTCCGTGGACGACCATTTCGCCAAAGCCCTTGGAGACAAGTGGCAGCAGATCAAATGCAAATCTTCGTCCTGTTCCTCCACACCTCCCAGCAGCCCCAGCGTCACCCACTCACCCACATACAGCAGCCCGTACCAGAGTCACAGAGAGCCCACAAGCTCCAACCGCTGGTCCATTCACTAAAGCAGACAAGGACAAAATACTTTGTGACTCTTAACATTTCAATGCAACTCTAATTGTCAAGTAATGGCATTCTCTCCGATAACGTTCAGTGAAGTACCATCACCTGGATAAATGGTGGTGTCATGAGGTACATTATTATCTGGGGAGCCAAAAGAAAAGTCAAGAAAACATCAGAAGTGGTACATTTCAGTTTTGTTATTTTTATATTTTCACAATACTGGTACTCACTGAATGCACCAGAAATTTCAATGTTACAATTTTGCCATTTAATGTGTGTGTGAATTCCTCAGTTTGTGCGGTTGAGTCTGGCAAAATCCTTTACACTTATTGTATATTTTTTTACATTTCTACTGTGGGAGTGACACAGATTTGTTGTACTGTTCATTATTTATAAACTGGGGAATCTTCCTAAACATGTGCAGTGTAAAAAGGGTACTGTAAACACAATGTAGTAGGCTACATACAAAATAAAAAAAAAATCTTACTAGTTTGTTGATGGTTTTTCAATCCAAACCTAAATAAAGCTGCCAAAAGTGCTGAAACAAAAAACAAAAACATTATAAACCTTTTGAAGGTCATACACTCTTGTACCACACATAAAAATATGACCACGTTTCACTGGTGAGTCTTTTGGTGTCTGGGATTTGTCCGGTGCATCTGAAGTTAAGAAAATATTGTGCATGAGCAACACTTTTCACTTCCCGGTAATTTGTGGGAATGTGGGCTACAGGTTTGAGCAGGCACCAGGCCCTGTGTTCTGACATTCCTGTCTCCTGAGAAAATGACTGTAAGATCCTACAGATCCTGTTTGGCAAGGGATTGGAGGGAGGGAAGAGGGAAAGCAAGGGTTGGGCTAATATGGGCCCGAGCATGAGAACTAGTCAAGCATTTCAGTTACTTATTTGCATGCCCTATCATGTCTAACTTTAAATATAAAAGAACACACAAAAATCCCACACTTTAAATTATGACAATAGAAAATATAGAACATATTTATTGACATTGTGGAGGTTTTTTAACATATATATGTGTGTGTATATATATATATATATATATATATATATATATATTAAACAAAACTAAAAATTATAATTAAGATAATTACATCAGGGTCTACACTACAACAAAATTGTAAACTGCTGTAAGCAGGTTTACCGTAGAACAACTTTATATTGACTTATTGATGTAGGTGAACACATTTACAGTCAAGTCAATATGAGTAATACCATTATAAAGAGACAAGATCGCCTTGTGTTGACATCAAACAAATGTTTCAACAAGCCCGTGCATACAGCATAACCGATTAAACTGCTGAATCAAATTTTCCCTCCGTGAAACTGGTATTTCCACATGTATGAAGTGTATTCATCATCCACTCACACAGTGCAACCTGAACAGGGGCACCAATGCCACCTAGAGGCCCTTGGGTGAGCCTTGTAAATAGCAGCCATTGTCAAAAACAGTCTCAGGTTGCGCTCCGAACACCGGCAGGTAAAATCACAGATCCAGAGGCGATGTGAGTGCTCATACTTGGCATACCAAAGGACACAGGACAAAGTGTTTCTTAAGTTTACAGGGAAAAGGTTACCTCAGTCCACAGATATTGGACATTTCTCACCAACGTAGAAATTGTGGGTTTATCAGAAAAAACAAGATACAATCAAACTAGGAAACAATTCTATGACAGGAAAAGCAATAATAATTCAGGACAAAAATGGGATTAAACCATCTGTAAATATCTGGATTTTATCAGCAAAATACATCTCAGAAACGGAACCACCCCAGTTTGAGAACCACTGACTTTTGCTCTGACATAGTATTATAACAGTTGTGATACTGGGAATACTATGGCGGTGTATTCCCACATGGTAACTTAACAAATGGCCTTTGTTATACAAGTATAGCAGATAATAATGACAACAAGCTCGGAGAGTAAACAACATTTAACTTGCTGCGCAGTGGCAGTTATAATTAAGTGCATCAGAAGGTGCAACGTTCTGGGAAAGTGTTTCCAGTTGGTCTGATTCTTCAAAAGATAAATCCCCATAAATAAACAAAGAAGCGCTTTGTAAATGATTACTCTACTCCTTTAATCTCCTGAGAACGGGATTGCACTAAACAAGTATCTTGTATTGAAAAAAATGTGCAACAACCGTTCTTAAGTTAAACAATAGAAAGCAGTTCAAAGTGAGTAAATTGTAATTACTTTGCCAAACCAAAGTGTATTGTGTCTTGTGTTAAGAGATCTGGTTTAAATGAAGAGAATCTTGGCTAAGATTTTAACTGTGCCATAACTGCCTTGGATAAGTCGTAGGAGAAATAAATCAATTTATGCTCCAAGTTCTTCATCGTTGCCTTAGTTTGGAGTAATTATAGAGTCAAAATGTTCCACAAAGGTTGCATTTAATAGACAACTAAATACTGTGCCGTGTGTAAGACTGAAGGACTAGAGGCAAGAACTAATTAATGAGTACACAGGAGGAAGTGATCAGCACATTTGGGAGCACTGTAGCATTTAGGAAAGAGGACAATTGTGCTGACTTTGACTGCAGCACCAGTTTCTCAGTAAAATCACAACTAATGGGTTGATAAGTAACATCACCTGTTGCTTCACTTTCCGCAGAGCAATGCATTGTCTGAGAAATGTGTTAGGACAAACACTTTAAATTAGGTGAAACAGTTTCTGTGCAAAGACTAGTGCATAGACAAATAAATAACTATTTGTAAAAACATGTTTAAACTTTAATTCAAGCAATGATCTAATAGGCTGAATCTTCCAAGCAGTGGGTTTGGAAATGTAAATCCAGTGTATTTTTGTTTTTTGCTGTTGTTTTAAGTGAATAAGCTACATTTTCAGGTAGATATAGGCCCAAATGTGTCATGCGCATTTACATTTGATCTGTTTGGGGCAAATGGAAAGAAGCGCGTTTATAAATATGGCCACTAGATGGTGCCAACGTGATGACCATTGATTCGCGGTCAGATCCTGGTCTAATTAAGGTCCTTTACATTAGCATAAGATAAAAGTACAAATAACAAATTTGTATGTTTAATGTTGGTTGGTACATGAAGGCTATTGTTAGCCTTGTTGTCAGTTTTTGCAATCTTTAAAAATAGACAACCAATCATTGTTTCACTGTGGGCCCAATTTAGTGAATTTGGGGGATTTTCCTTCCAGCCATAATAACATAGGCTACTATAATTACCCATGTGTCAACAAACAAGCTAAACATTAGCCTTAGCAGCAGCAGCAGTCTCATGACCGAAGTGGAAAGGCGTGTACCAAAGCGGCCTGATATATAAAGCGTGGACTCACCAAAGCCTCCAAAGTCACAGTCTGGCCTGTGTCCGCTGCGGCAGAACGTTTCATTTGCACAGATCTGGACAAGTGCAGCTTCTCTACAAACTCGGACCTCTGCTGTGACCCACGTGAGTACAAACTACCTCTTATAGTCTGTTTTGTCTCCTGTCCCTTTGGTTCAGCTATTGTTATCAGACATCAAATGTTAATTATGCAAGACTTTAAGAAGATTAACATACCGCTATTTTCTATACTGAGTGAGTTATTATTTTCAGCTCTGAGACTGCTTTGAAGTTTAAGTGGATTTATTTCTGATTTGGAAGAATTAGGTCAACTAGAGGTAGAGTTTGTGTCGGCAATTATGTAACATGTTTTAACCAAAACACAAACACTGGTTTAACATAGTAGGTTACACAAACTATACTGAGAGGACAAAGATGTGTGGATAATATATTAACTAAAGAAGGGATCTATTATCTGTTCATTTGGACAATGTCCCTGTCTACTGACTTTGACATCTTACACAAGTTAAACCTTTTTATAAATGATATCATATCTGTGGCATTACCTAAACAGTGCGACTCTTAAATGCACTTCCCTGCACTAAATCATATGTAACTGCAGTGCCTGTCACTTTGTGTTAGGAAATATGACTTTATCTACATAGTTGTAATAAATCTTGACGTGACATTTCTAATCACAATTACGGTTTCTCCTTTTTTTTTTAACAGCATTCATCAATAAAGCCATTGAACCATGGATACCGTTCCAGCCATTATACTTTGTAAAGTTATGATGAAGTCCACACATGAACTATGTTTATCCACGTAGCATCACACCTACATTAAGCAGTTGCACTTTCATTTTTAATTATTTTTTCATATATTCTTTTGCTATTTATTCATACATACGAAATACCTCATAGTATTTAAAACATTTCCTGGATTCTAAATTAAACTACTGTATAAAGATGGATATGACTACATTAGCAGCCTTTGCCACCGCCACAACTGTAGCACTGGCCACACAGGACATGTCCGGCTACATGTGGCTGTTGATACTGGGCTTCATCATTGCGTTTGTCCTGGCCTTTTCTGTTGGAGCCAACGATGTGGCAAACTCCTTTGGGACGGCAGTGGGCTCTGGTGTGGTCACGCTGAGGCAGGCCTGTATCCTGGCCACCATCTTTGAGACTGTGGGCTCAGTGCTGCTGGGGGCCAAAGTCAGCGAGACCATCCGCAAAGGCATTATAGATGTCCAAATGTACAACGGCTCTGAACATGTGTTGATGGCAGGATCTGTCAGTGCGATGTTTGGTAAGTGTATTTGTACTGTTCAAAAGGACAGTTACGTAGTGGTCTTGCTCATGTTTTTGCCCCACAGGCTCGGCTGTGTGGCAGCTGACGGCATCTTTCCTGAAGCTCCCCATCTCTGGAACACACTGCATTGTTGGAGCCACAATTGGTTTCTCCATGGTGGCCAGAGGTCATCAAGGGGTCAAATGGATGGAGCTGCTCCGGATTGGTAAATATACTAATAACACTAACATAAATATTTGGCTTTTTCAGAGTAACTTTAGAAAATCCTTTTTGTTGTTCACTTTCTTCCCAGTGGCCTCCTGGTTCCTGTCGCCTGTACTTTCAGGCATTATGTCAGCCATACTCTTCTATTTTGTTCGTAAATTTATTCTGAATAAAGTAAGGCCCTAGATTTGTTTGTTTTTATCTGAATAAGATATGATAGTGTTTCTGACTGAACACACGCTCGTGTTGTCAGGAGGATCCTGTTCCCAATGGCCTCAGAGCCCTGCCTATCTTCTACGCTATCACTATGGGCGTCAACCTCTTCTCCATCATGTTTACAGGCGCACCACGTGAGTATCACCAGATACTCTTTCTGTTTCTGTTGTCAACGCCTAACTTAAAGAAGTCAAGAAATGTTAGACTTCGTCTGGTGTATCTAAAACAGTCATAGGAGCAGGTTTGTTAAATCAACAGTAAAATGTTTAAGTCAACAGTAACATGTTTATTCAAACCGCGTAAGACGACCGCGTCGTCAGAGTTGTGTAAAAGGCAGACAAAGTTGCATAGGTAAAGTGTGTTTTAAGTAACAGACTGTTCCTCTTGTGGAATTTATCACTGCTCCACAAGCTTGATCTGTTGGTCACTATCAGAGAGGAGCAATGTGTACTTGCACTGATACTGATGAACCAACTGAACCGAAAGCACATTTTGATATGATTTTGGTCACATGAGGTTATCTTAAACGACAGCTACCAAATGAATTTATGTCATCACTTTTCCTCTTTAACAACACAACATTATAGTTAATTGTATAACCAGTCGCATATTTGTATTTACTTCTCTTTTTATGTTCAGTGCTGGGTTTTGACAGATTCCCTTGGTGGGGAACCCCTTGTATTTCACTGGGCTTTGCCGTTGTTACTGCTCTCATAGTCTGGTTTGTGGTGTGTCCACGGCTCAAGAAGAAAATAAGACGTAAGTGCTGTATTGTTTTTGTTAAAATGAATATTTAAATAGCAAAACTGTTTTTTAACTCTTTTTTTAAAGGATTTTTTGGCCCTTAAACTTTATCAGACAGGATAGTTTTAGCGTGAAAGGGGGTTGAGAGAAGGAGGACATGTAGTAAATTGTCAGACACTGGGACCGGCTAAATGGAGCCTGGCATGTGTGCTTCCGCCTCAACCACTCCACCACCAGGCAACACTTATTGAACACATCTAAACATACAACTTTCGCATTAGTTTGCTTCCCCTATTGACAAACTCAACTGGCACTTTTAACTGTTTACTTACTATTTACCTAAATGATTATTGTGTAACATCAAGTTAAATAGCATTTTTGTATTTTAAAGCGATTTACTGCATAACTGAAAGTGGTATTAATCATTTTGAGAGGAGTCGGATGAATGGTAGTTTTTGCTGGTGGTATAGATGTCTAATGTGAGTATTTTTTAGGAGAGACAGCGGCTGCTCCCTGTGAGACTCCGCTGATGGAGAAGAGTCCCGGTGATACGGTGGAACTTCCCGTACCTCCTCCTAAAACACCACCGGCTGAAAGTGAGAAAGTCGCATTCAAACTGGGCGGTTCTGAAGAGACAGATTTGGACCATACTGACATGGAGACTAAGGATTCAGATCTCAGCAATGGTGAGTATCAATCACACTTTCAATGATGGAAAATAACATTACACTTTTACAAAGACAGGCCTTTTTCATTCCTTGTTTACATATACCTGTATATATTGTCAATGATTTATGTAAAAATAACAATTTCTAAGGCACAACTATTTGTATCTATAACTTTTATTGTAGTATCAGTTTTAATTGTCTGATTTATTGTTGTAGAAAATAACACTACAAAATACTAAGTTACTGTTATTAAGTAGATTTATTTAGTAATTTTAGTTTTTTGAGTAGATTCTTAAACCTGTACTTGTGTACTGTACCTGTAAGTATAATCTTATTTACTTTTAAAATCATAGTCCATCGAGTCCCAATCGTCTTTATCCAGAGGTGTCTCACTGCGGTATTTACTCCTCTACAAACACAACACTGCGTCGCCTGCTCTGATTTCCTTTAGCTCTGAACAATTTGTTAAATCGATCAAGTTTTGTAACAAAGGCTGATCCATAATTCCGCTAAAATTGCACTTTAGTAAAGGTAAAAGGTAAGAATGAAAAATATTACTCAAAGTAGCATTTTGGCAGCAGTACTTGTAGTTGAGTATGTTTTTAGCCATGCAGCTGTATTTTAACAGCCCATGATTCTTTCCCCTATAGACCATAAACATTTCAAGAAACTCAAATTTAGTCATCAACCCTGGTCGTTTTAAGAGGGCCTGTGCCAGGTCCCCTCGAATGGACAATCCAATTTTCACTAAAATGGTCAACTTTCAACAGTCAACTTTTCAATAGTGTTCAAAATGAGGCAACAATGAAACAAGAACCAGCACATCTGTGTTTATAATCACTGCAGGGTGTTATACTGAATATAAGTCTGTTCAGAACAACAAAGTAAACAGTAATGGTAGTGGCGGGCACAGCGTTGTTAAAGGACTTAAATACCATGTGAGCACCCCCTTAGACTCCCCCCAAAGCGAGTCTGGAGCTGCCACTCTTATTTTGGATTTAATACTCTATGACAAGTTTACATTTGAGTAATTGAACTCATCAGTATTTCTTTTTTGATATCTCATTCGTATAATTTTTATCACAGTTTTTCTGATATCTTACATTCTGCGTACATGAGGGATAAGGCACAGGACTTGCTGTGCGAGCACAGTATAATATTTGTGAAACTGATAAAAAATTAACTGGAGATCAAACGATGGAGGAGATGATTTGTGTTTATTTTTGACCATGGTGTTTTTTATGTTTTGATACTGTGGTATTATTGGACATTGGTGATGTTTTGAGTAGCTCCCCCTGTTTTTCCTATGGGAGTAACCAACTAACTAACCAACCAACCAACCAACCACATAACTAACCAACTACATAACAAACAAACAAAGAAATTAATCAACCAACCAACTTACTTACTAACAAACTAACTAACCAACCAACCAACCAACCAACCACATAACTAAATAACCAACAAACTAACCAACTACATAACAAACCAATTAACCAACCAACTTACTAACTAATCAACCAACTTACTAACCAACCAACCAACCAACCAACCAACCATCTAACTAATTATAACTTACTAGCAAATTAACCAACTAACCAACCAACTTACTAATTAACCAGCCAAGTAATTAACTACACAACCAACTAACAAACCAACTACATAAGTAGCTAACCAATTAACCAACATACTAACCAACTAACCAATAAATTAACTAACCTAGAAACCAACCCACTAACTAATTAACAAACTAACCAACCAACCAACCAACCAACCAACCAATTAACTAACTAACTAACTAACTAAACAAATACATAAATAATAAACAAGAGAAAGTGTTTATTATTATGGCAGATGATACTTTTTTAATACAGTTCTGAGGCTGGAGAGAAGTCTTTTTTTATTATCATTTGTAGAATCAAAGAAAAAAGAAGAATACATTCTAAAATGTTGCATATATTTGTTATAAAGACTTGAAATGATTTGTTATTACTCTGATGAATAATGGAGAGTGCATTATGGTCTACTTCATTTTGGCTCCATCCAGTCATTTTGAACATTTTAAAGGGTCGACAGGAGCAGTAGTAATAGTTATTGTTATTGTGTACTATTGCAGTACTGTTAGTAGGATCCTGGTAGTCTGCTACTCTAATGTGCATATAACTGATGAGAATAGAGTGTTTATTATTATTATTATTACTAGCTGTTTTTTTATTTTTATATTATTTATTTATTTTTATTTTTATAGGAGTTTTTGTTTATAAGAGTTTTTGTTTATAAGAGTTCTTCTATTGAGAGTGTTTTTTAAACTTCCTATAAGTTATCTGTTCTTTTCCTCTGTATCTACCTGCGTTGCAACAATGAAATTTTCCCCATGTGTGGACAATAAAGGAATATCTTATCTTATCTTAATGTATGTCATCTTTAGGGCTGAATGGCTCGCTTGGCTCCATGGTGCTCACTGACCCTCACAGCGGCCGCTCTCACTCCATCCACAAAGACTCCGGACTCTACAAAGACCTGCTCCACAAACTGCACAAGGCCAAAGTGGGCGAGTGCATCGGGGACAGCGACACGGAGGAGCGGCCCATGCGACGCAACAACAGCTACACCTCCTACACGATGGCCCTTTACGGCATCCAGGGGGACCCCAAGAGCAAGGACGCAGTGGACGGAACGTTACAGAGGAGATCCAGGGTGGACAGTTACAGCAGCTACTCCTCATCAGTGACCACAGGCAGCGTCGCCGGGGATGTGGCTGTGGAGACGGGGAAAGAGCCCGCGGAGGAGGACGAGGACGAGCTGGAGATAGACCAACCTGCCGTTTCTCAGCTTTTTCGGTTTCTACAAGTGCTGACGGCTTGCTTTGGGTCCTTTGCCCACGGAGGGAATGATGTCAGGTCAGTCAGTCTCTTATGGTCGGCATCCAGAATTTTGAAGGAAGCGTATGTTGTCACAACAACAATCACAAGTGAGCCTGTTTTGCCAGTGCTTTAACCTGCAGAACACACACACAAGCGCTGATTCGTGATTGGTGCAGGTGCCGGGGTTTAGGTAGTGACACATAGGTTTAAACCAACTGGATTTCAGGTTTTGGAACTGGAAACACAAATGAGAGGCTGACAAATGAGGCTCATTCTGTTTTTTGATTGGATAATGGTCTTGAGAACCAACATAACATAAAGACTTGGCCAGTATTCCCAATGTTCTTGCAATTGAGAATAAATCAGCATTGCATCTGGTTATCTGTAAAAGCTATATTTGATTTGAACATGTTTACTTCATATTCGGAGATACAGATAAGTCAAAATCTTACATACAGTTCCTTCAACTGATATGGTGTTTGGTATGAGTACTGTGAAAATCCTTAATCCAAAGAGACTTACCCTGTCTGTCTGTTATCTTATGTTTAGTAATGCAATCGGACCACTGGTAGCTCTGTGGCTTCTCTATGAGAGTGGTTCTGTGGTGTCCAATAGCCCCACACCCATCTGGCTGCTCTTATATGGAGCAGTGGGAATCTGCACAGGGCTGTGGCTTTTGGGGCGACGAGTGATTCAGACCCTGGGAAAGGACCTGACCCCAATCACACCTTCAAGGTTTGTTTTCTTGATTGTGGTTTATGCTTATGCTTACGGCTAATAAAAGTAATTCTGATTCTAATTCTGATGGTTGAATTTTACACATGTTTTTGATTAATCTGATTAAATTATTCTGAATATTAGGTGTGACTTCTCTGTTAACATAGTGTTATTTGTCTTCTTTCAGTGGTTTCAGCATTGAACTTGCTTCAGCTTTAACTGTTGTTTTGGCATCAAACATTGGTCTTCCTGTGAGCACAACGCATTGCAAGGTAAACTTAAGGTTAAGGTTAAATGAGTTCTTCTAACATAAGCTTATTAAGTTCTTCTAAAATAAGATTATTAAGTTCTTCTTTTGGTTCTGCATATAACTGTGTCTTTCATTGTATAGTGTATGGTTAAATATGTCTTTAAATGTGTAATTGCCGGACTAAATAAAGCAGTTGCCTGGCAGTTAATCACAGGCGTGTGTTTACAGGTGGGATCCGTGGTGGCTGTGGGATGGCTGCGCTCCAGGAAGTCAGTGGACTGGCATCTTTTCAGGAATATTTTTATTGCGTGGTTTGTCACTGTTCCCATATCAGGACTTATCAGTGCCGCCATCATGGCTCTCTTCATATACATTATCCTGTGAAAAATAGTCTTTTTGTTACTACACTAAAAAATATATGTATATTGACTGATTCTTTCAATCTTGTGTTTGGACGTTTATTTTAGTTTTCACATTATAAAACAATTTGCCATTTAAAGTATTATAATTGATATTTTTTTGTGATTTTGTACATATTTTCTAATGAAAATGAATGATTTCACTGTATTTCACTGTATTTCAATTTGAAATTGTTTTATATTTTAAACTTAATCCGCTCTAAGGCAGCAATTAGCAACTGGGCTGCGATACCTGGATTTGAATAATAAACAGTTTGGGATCAAAGAGCATCTTGCTATTGATTATGATACACCAGTAGAGGGCGCTGCAGTCCAAGTTATAACTACCTCACTGACTCATTATAAAGATTGTATCATTTGCCAGTTTTGCCCTTGAACTTATTGCCATAAAATACTTCTTTTAAAAATCAATATAGAAAATCTGGCTTGAAGCCTTGTGAATAAAACATTTTACTGATTATATTTTCAATGTTTATGCTTAGAAAAAAAATCTTTTGTTATTGCCAAACATTTGTCTGTGACGTATGGATACACAGTAAATGTAGCCAATACAGAAAGTAAATACAAGTTTTCATCTTATCCTTTACTTAGACAAGTGTAATGAGTAGTGCTGGACAGCAGGTGGTGCTGGTGTTCGGTTGATAGGTACTTTTATGGATTGATCACACAAACGTCAGTCTTTGTTTGAATTTGTCAAGGACACCTCTGTTATGTGTTACTAATTGTGAACATTTTCAACATAAAACATTTGCTTCAAACGTGAACGTGACCCATTAACCATGACAGGAAGCCGTACCTCTTTTTTTTTATTTGAGCTTTAACTTGAAAATCTACCGGGAAAGTGCCTTTCCTTCGTCACATTGACGGTGTGGGGGACGTCCCTATCATAGGATCCTTACAGGTGCGCTTGGACGTCCGTGCGTAATTGTGAGCAACAAGAAATGCGCATTTACTCCACAAATGCATGATGTAAGCATCACAGAGAAAAGTGCGCAACTACAACTGGTCATCTATGCATCCTGTTCAGTTGAACCGTGAAACTAGGGCATGCATTCACTTTAACCGCGGACCAACAAGCTGATGTGGTCGCAGCACCACACACGGGAATAAAAACGACGTTTCGGCGCCAACATCGGACCACTCGAGCTACAAGAGGTGTGTATGAAAATACTTCATGTGTTAAACTTAAACCAAAGGCTGGTAAACATCGCACATGTGTCTTTAAAGACGTGCGCCGTGTTTTTCAGCCTTTGAGTCTGAAAATGCAGCGTTTACCTGGCAGATGTGTACGACCACCGCTGCAGCCCACAGGTCTGTGCCGCCAGCTCCGCTCTCAACCATCAATACTGATGAAAATAGTGGCAGAGAAAACACAATGCTAAATATTGTTTTCTCTTAATATTAGTTGAATCTTTCCAGATTTCTGATGTATTTTCATAATGTTTTGATTAAATCTCTAGTAGTCAATTCAACGTCAACTTGTGCATGTATAACCCACTAAGATTAAACTAAAAGGCCTAGGGAGAATTAGGAAGACTATCTTCTGTCACTTGTGGATTGTCTTTTATGACACTTGTTTTTGTCATTGTTGTGTCTAGGTCCTACAGCTCTAGTTTAATTTGATCTTCAGCAGAGGAGAAGAAAGCCCCTTCCATCTTCACTGTGCTTTGACCCAGCCTGTCAAAATGCCCTTTTACAACAGTATGAGATAACTGAGGACTCCAACCGTAAGAAGCTGACAGAAGCTTTTTGTTTGCCGTTACAACATGTATCAGAGTGAGAGCTGATTGAAGTTGCGGTGGTGTAGTAGGCCAGGACTAAGCCAGCAGCTGAAGCATAAACACCACTCACAACAGTGAAGATGGCTCGTCCCGGATCAGGGCTCAACGGACTGGGCTACCCCCCTCAAAACCTGGCCCGTGTGGTGGTCTGGGAGTGGCTGAATGAACACGGGCGCTGGAGACCCTACAGTGCCGCCGTGTGCCACCACATCGAGAACGTTTTGAAGGGGGACGCCAGGGGGACGGTGGTGCTGGGACAGGTGGATGCGCAGCTCTCCCCGTACATCATTGACCTGCAGTCCATGCACCAGTTTCGACAAGACACGGGTAAGAATGGCCTGAGATGAAAATGTACATGAAAGTGCACAAGAGGACAAGCGTGCTCGGCAAAAGTGAAGGATCAAACGGCAATGATCAGTAATGTTTCTCTTTATTAATCTACTCTCATCTCCATTATCTTACATTGGTAATAGTATTAGCATAGAAACAACATTGAGACATTCATTTACATCTCTACGCAGATTATTTTTAATGAACGATACGTTTTTAATCAAGCTTCACAAGTGACACCAAATCTGTCAGAAATTTGGACTAGCTTTTATTTTGGCCGCTTGTCAAGTCCTGGGCTATATTTTGACTTTCCTCTTTCAGTAACGATGTAGAACTGGCGCACATGATTAACAGGGTTGCGGGGCCGTGCAAATGATTCATCGTTTATTCATACAGTAGTGCGTTGCTGCAGACGCTGGTGAGCCGTGACCTTGCCAAAGGTCACTCTGTTTAAGAGGACGCGCATTCATCACACCAGCGACCGCCCACTTTAGCAGTGATTTTAGCGTATATTACATTGCTTCTTGTTTGGCAGCATTACTTCAGTTGTTGTCCCACAAAGTAACAAGTGATGTGTTTGATGACTACAGTTTTATAAATGATGTGTTGTTTGTCTCTCCCCTTTTCCAGCACCATCATTAGTCCTTATGGCTTGGCTTTGTATTTAATTATAACGTAATCTGATACAGCCTCGTTTAAAGCTTCAATAAGTCTGAGATTATATTTGAAAATTGTCTTCTATTTGCTATTCCAGGTTGTGGCTGTGCTTTTGTATAATTTCTCACATCTGTGTTGAACTCACCTGCTGCCCTCCTGTTTGAGGCAGACATGTGTGGGAGGTTTAAACATCTGCCGGTCCAAATTCTCCATCTGAAATGGAGCTGGAGGAACTCTTTGAATACGAAGATGCTTTGATCGTGAGAGTACAATTTAGTCGTTATTATGTCAGAGATTACATGTAGAGAGCACTTGCGTTTGACCCCGCCCTGCTTTGCTTGGAGTCGTGTTCTTCGCATCATCTTTTGTTGTCGACAGGTTTATTGCTTTTATTGCTCATAATTGAATTGTGTGTAATGATATTGGTGGTGTGTGGTTTCTTGATTCTGGACCGGCACTTGACTGGGCGACAGGTGCGGAGGAGGAGACGACTTCAGAAAGACTCCCGCACACTGTCTCGCTCTTGATTCATTTGTTCGTCTCAAGACGACATTTCGGGCCTAATTGTGAATTAGTCTTGTTTTAATTCTGAAATTCGTTTTGCATCATGTTTTTGTTAATATAGCTACAAAAAATGTATAGTAACATGGAATTAAAAGAAGACTTGATCCAAAGCAACTTAATAATGGAAACGATACACAATAACAGGACAATAACAAGTCAAAATACAACTCTTGAGTAACACAATGACGAGAGAACACTGTTATAAAAAGGGAATGGTCAAGTAAGTATAGCTTGCAAAACTCCTTTTAACCTTAAAGATATACGAAAAAATGCTTCTTACGACAGAATATTACCATTTTGCTGTCCTCCATTTTGTAACAGTTATTGTGGGACAAATCTACCTCAGAATTGGTTTTGATATGTGGTACACTGAAGCGGCAAAACAATACAGTTGTGCTTGGCTGAGTTTCTGCTGTTTTGAGTTTCCTCTGAGCGCCACATGTGTCTGGATGTGTCTGACTGAGATGAGCCACTGAGCTGTGTGTCCTGTCTTGTGTGGCTCTTGTGTGGCTCTTGTGTGGCTCTTGTGTGGCTCCAGTGTGGCTCCAGTGTGGCTCCAGTGTGGCTCCAGTGTGGCTCCAGTGTGGCTCCTGTGTGGCTCCTGTGTGGCTCCTGTGTGGCTCCTGTGTGGCTCCTGTGTGGCTCCTGTGTGGCTCGGGTGTCCTGTCCTGTCCTGTCTGGTCCATCCTGTCCTGTCTGTCGTGTGTGTGTCCTGTGTGTCCTGTCCTGTGTGTGTGTGTGTCCTGTCCTGTGTGTCCTGTCCGTCCTGTCCTGTCCGTCCTGTCTTGTGTGTCCTGTCTTGTGTGTCCTGTCTTGTGTGGCCCTTGTGTGGCCCTTGTGTGGCCCTTGTGTGGCCCTTGTGTGGCCCTTGTGTGGCCCTTGTGTGGCCCTTGTGTGGCCCTTGTGTGGCCCTTGTGTCTCTGGATAAACTCCCCATACTGTACATTCAATATTCAATTACTTTGCCGCCCACTTCTCAGTTTGGCCAAATCAGGTAAGTGTCAGGCTGATATTTTGGGAAAGGCGGATGCTTTATTAACGGTTTTATCAATGTTGCTGTTCATTTTAGAGATGGGTAAATCAGGCGATAGATTGAGGCTAATATTGGTAAAATGTCCGGTAAATATTTTTCAACAGATTTCTTTCTGTCTAATGGAAAGTGAAGAGCAATGAAGCTAAAGAGCTGTTTGTTTCCACAGTAATACAAATTCTAACTATTTATATTGCATGGGATAAAGTAATCACAACTTTATGTCAATGTGAATTTAAAAATATAGACATAAATATTGGCTAATGTTTTATTGGTATAGTCTGAAATAATCCATATTGAATTAGATATTTGTTTAAATATTGTGCAGCTGTAGTTTAGGCTGTTCGTTGTATCTTTTTATTTTAAGTTTTGACATTTTTGTTTCTAACAAGTAGTAACTGATGTTTGTCATTTGGAAAAAGATTTCCTTTGGAGTTGAAAATAAACTCCAGTGACTTGTCCACTGTGGTGCAGTTCAGTATGTGTTTACTGTAGTATCTTGTTTATCCTGTTGTTTAGGAGAACCCTCCTTTTCTACGTGTGGCTTTGGGAGGGGCCCCAGTGGGACTTGAGCCATGCACAACTATATGACAGCATCTTAACGGCTCCCTCTAATCATTGTAGAATGACGACAGCAAACGCACCACAGACACTGCACCAAAGCTCTTTCAGCCCAACACATGTGCATTTAGTTACTTGGCGTTCATAAACTTCAAATACATCTTCTGCTAAGGCGTGTATTGTGGAAACGGCCTAGGAGCTTATGTAATGTGCCTTCCATTATAACGGGCACACTTGGAAAATATGAGCGATGAAGACTTTTTAAAAAATCATGATTTTTGCATCTTTGCATAGAATATTAACAAAACATAATGATTGTATGTGATATTTGATGTTGTGTTAACTCTGTGCAGCACTTTGAAGACCTTATATTGGTAAACATGTGCTATAGTAATAAAGTTGGTTGGATAAAACACAACACAGCTTAATAAAACAGAAAAAGTCAAACCTACTCTTAATTTATTCCACTGTCATACATTTTGTTTTTGTTTTTAGTAAACCAGAATTTAACCTAAAGATGTCAGACAGAAGTCCTCTGGGCTCCAAGAGGCTTTGTCCATTCTGAATGTGTCATTACTGGGTGGAACTGGAAACATTCCTATTAAGATTTATTTCCTTTTTTAAAGGGATAGACTGGGAAAAAATATTATTAGTAATATGTTGTCAATAAAATACAAGTCTGTTTTCAAATGTTCATTTGACACTAAAACAAGACCATAATATCTCCTAAAATGCCATCCAATGTTGCCTTTGTACATGTTAGTGTAAATGGAGGTCACTCTATGGCCACAGGCCGGCTGTGGTGTGGGACTGGCCCACGTCCAACAGCATCGATCTGCTCTTCCCCAGAGAGGTGTTGGTGCCTCTGAACACTGCTGCGCACTGATCCCCTTTCACTACACCCACAGACAGCACGAACACACAGGCTTAACTGCCACTTTGATCCTATACCAACACTTGTTAGATGGCATATTACACACTGCACTTATTTCTGCTGCCATCTTAAACTCTTTTTGAACCTTGATTTGCAGCTTTTATGAACAAGAGATTTAATGAGGTATACACTATAGGACAAATTGATTCAGTTTTGCATCAAGAGCTCAACTTTGGTTCATATGACGATGTTCTTACTCATCTTACTCTAACAACATGGTGGCCTGACATAAAATGGTATATTTGTTAGTTATATCTTGTCAACTCTTAATCAGTGGTTAAACATTTCTTATAAAGACTAGACATTGTTTTGATTTAGCCTTGAATTGATTAAGATTAAACCTTGAATTGGACTTGTGCTTTTTATATTTGGCTTGTTATTTTGTGCGTCTTGCTCTCAGACTCCCACTAGAGCCAGTGTGACTCAACTTGGACCAGTCCCCAGTGATTCAGCTGCATCTCTGATAATATGTACCACTGTCATTAACTGGATCCGACTAATGAACTGTCTGAAAATGTATTATAGCTTATCTGATTTTAATGGTGCAGTTTTTCCACTATCTTGTCTGATTGGCAAAGTATTTGTGTGGGAGTGATGTGTGGACTAAGAATAGTTTGTAATGGCAGATTTAATTGTCTCCATGCGTGCAGAGACTGTTGCTGTAGCTTGCTTTCTCGATCCTTTCATGTGAAGAGTAATAGGTTTGTCACAGTCGTACCTAATCGGAAAGAACAAATCTATGACAACATACAAATTTCCAATGTGATGTTGAATTTGACAAAATAACCTGACTGAGGCATTATTCAGTGAGATATGAGAGCTTGTGATGGCACAATACCACATATTAAAATCCATAAAGAGTACTTTTCCAATATCGATATGATACTCGAGGCGTGTCTAACCTTTATGGGTGAAAGCGTTTCAATTGTTTTACAACTCTAAATAAAAATGGCATTAACCTGTTATTCTTTACAGAAGGGATAAGTACTGGCAAAGTAGTTACTTTTAAAAACAAACGGAAAACCTAACACGAAGAATCGGTACAAATGTGTTTGTTTTTTTAATCAAAACTATGAATAAATAGTTCTAATGTCTAAAATTGATGCATAGCCTTAAAATGTGTATACGATAATTGGTAATGATGGTATAGTCTAGAGCTGTGGGTTTCAACCCATTGCTATTA
The DNA here is from genome assembly GCF_026437365.1 of Eucyclogobius newberryi. Taxonomy (NCBI): domain Eukaryota; kingdom Metazoa; phylum Chordata; class Actinopteri; order Gobiiformes; family Gobiidae; genus Eucyclogobius; species Eucyclogobius newberryi. Next base: position 15,463,497 of record NW_027316278.1, on the reverse strand, counting down.
TATTTTAATTGTTTTATGTTGCACCTAACGCTGAAAAAAGTTCCTATGTTTGTGAACTGAGTTCAATGATAATGGCAATGCCTTTTTCTGATACTGATTCTGATGATGCCGCCAGTACCGTAATGTACCGTAATAATTTGCATCTTACCATAGCCCTGGGTTATGCCTGGTTAAAATGTACTGGTGGTTAAGACCTGGCTTAGTCCATATTTAATTGGAATGTCAAGATGATGGTGATAATTCCAAATAGTTCACGCATAAATGTTACATTTTTAGTTGAGGCGTTTTATGTCACTTTAGTTTGACTTCATCTTAAAGGGTTTAATTTCATAAAGCTGTTCACAAGCTGTTGGGTTAGATTTATCATTTTTTTTTTAAATAGTCCTCTTTTTTGATTGCATGTTTCTATTTTGCTGTTCTTGTGTTGCAACACACAATAACATAATGGAACATAATTTGAAGATAAAACTTTTTATTATCTCAATAAAGCCTGTTTTACCCTTGAAGCTCGTAACCGTCTGGTATCGACCAATTTTATCTCTTTATTGGATTTTGGCTATGCGCTGTACATAAATGCAGCTGTAAAATTTTTGTATACTGTATATCACTGTCAAAACTGAGTCAAAACAGGTTGTGGCAGACTCACTCAGCACTGTGACCCCTGTGCCAAGCATATGATGCTCTGAATGAGAGAAAATTAAGGATTTCACTGTTTGGTTATTGTGTCAACAATTGGGAATGATCTTAAAATGGTGGTATTTAATTTCACAATAATCATAACTCAAAGATTTTACAATGTGACATTTAGGAATGAGCTGTGTTCACCATTTCATACATTTGATGTTTAAATCAGTTTCAAACTCATTTCATGATAATTCTATTGGATTTCATTAGGTACTTGGTGGGAAAAGTTTGTAAAGCGCTGTTGCAGTGATTTACAGTGTGCCTGTGTGGCTATTGATAGTGGGACCATTAGCTCCAGTGCTGTGAGAGTGGCCCCATGTGCGACTGTAGAGATAACCCTATCAGAGCTGCTGGGATGCTACTGGGCCATTGTTTGTTTTGGTAGTATGCGTGTGAGAAACCACCTATTCTCCAGAGCTCATGCTCCAAACCCTATTTGTGGTGAATGAAATGAGGACAGCGCCTCTCAAGGCATGATCTCATGACGGTTTTATACGCAGCAGCTAAATGGGACTTGTGGTCTGTCTGAGCTTGTTGAGCAGATGTTGAAAACTGTAGTGCGATCTTTATTTGTTTGACATGTGCATAAGTATAAACTAGCTTGCGTGGGATAGGTTTTGGTGGTCTGTAGGAGGAGGCTGTATAAAAGATTCCCGCCAGTGTAAAAAGGTCAGGTTCTCTGACTGTGAAATCCCTGTTGCGTCAGATTTCTCTGTGATAAGTGTTACAGAGATGGGAGGCTAAACATGAAAATGTTAAAGCTGCTGTGTATTTTTAAAAGAAGCGCTAGGTGCCGTTTAATTATCCCTCTGTGGTGTTAGAGGAAAGTTGCAAAACTACTGCAGTTTTAAGATGTGTGTAACTGGTATAAATAAATGTATTTTCTTTTGATCCCTGTGCACGGACACAACACTGTACGGTTAATGTGGCAGTTGCCATGTGAATTATTGATTAAAATATACTCTTTAACTTGCAACTTACTCATTACAAATTGTCTTAACTCTTCAAATTCACATGTAAAATCAATTAAGACAGTGGACTTAAATTTGAAAGACAAATATATCACTGCACATTGTTTTAATTTCGCATAACTTCATGCATAGTCATAGAACCTAAACAGTGCTTCAATATCAACGCACGCAGGTGTCTATGTTGGCCCTGAGCAGCTGGCTGCCTTCCACATGAATGGTGTCAGGAAAGGCTCTGGTTTAACACAGGAGCTGTGTGCGAGGAACAGAGGCAGAACAGAGGCAGAACAGAGGGAGAGCTGGAGCGTTTCTCTGATGGAAAGTGACAGTTTGCTGACTGGGGATAATAACATTGGAAAAACCTCGCACATGGGCTGCTCTTTCCCTCTCACACGCCACAGTCGTGTTAAGATGAAATGCACCATGTAAACCACCTCTGCACGGATTTTAATCCATCCATTAACATCATTCACTATTCATGTTAAACAATTGTTTGAGTGTGTATCATGTTTTTTATTGACCGGCAAGAAACCTATTCTATATGAGAATGTTGATAATATCTTGTATAAGAGGTAGATATGGTAGATTGTTTTTGTAGTTATGATTTATGAGTTAGGTGTGTTTTGGCAGAGGTCTTATACTATTCTATTCTAGCATCAAAGAATAATTGAATCCATCTGACACATATTATAAATACATCTACATTACATGATCTATGCCTTTTTACAGGAAAAACAGACATTTAAGTTGGTTGTATTCTGTGACTACTGCCATTCATCATAGTTTGGTTTGTATCACACGTATACCATAAAGGCCTCTCACTATCTGCTGCTCTGACCCTGTTCACGTTTCCTCTGTATCAGTCCTGGAAATCCCTTGGCATTTGAACAGGGACACAAACCTCCACATCTGATCCAGCGCGCAGCTTTCATCTTCTTAAGTGGATATCTTACTACTCTATCAGGGAAGGAGCTCTAAATCTACGCCGCTCTCCGCTGTGGGTCTGGAAGGTCAGCCACTCCGGAGAGCTGGAGTCTGTTAGTCCTCAGCTGGTCCTGGAGGAGTTACACTGCACTTTATGGTCAGTTTAACTCATCTTTCCATAGATACTACAGAGGGATGTCTAAACCAATTTTGCTCCAGGTAAATGCCAAAGCGCGTGAACATTTTATATGAAGTTATGAACTGAATCAAATGCGTCTTGGTACAAAACCCCTCCAGGGTTTTAATATCAAAGTGTGTTTGATCTGGATTATCTTATCAAAAACTGATTCATGATAGATAAAAAGTCAGCATATCTGAATTAGTTTTATCAACATTGAAGCTTTTAAATCTCAACATTATATAATTCATTAAAAACATTTAACAAAGAAGTCGACACGACTACACTGAATCAAGTCATCAACTGTAACTTTATTTTTATTTTTTTACGACTGAGGCCGTCTTAGCAAGATAAATTCTGGGTATTTTTGCAGTTCACAAACACTCATGTTGAACTTTGGTACAAATCTACTGGTCCTTTGAGCCCAGAAGGCCAATCACATTGCACTATTAAGGTTTCAAGGTGAAGCACAAATGAATAACAGAACATGGCAGAAATGAGGACAATTTTGTTTTGGGAGGGAAAAAAGAGCAGAGGAATTTCTGGATGGGGAAAGGTCATTGTTTTCTTAACTATAATGTATGTCTGGTTTGGCCAGTATTTATTTTGTGATAAAAGAATTGTTGGATCTATTACATTTGCAAAGATTAACACATGGTCACAGGGAGAGAAAGACCAGGAGTGCATGGTTGTGAACACGGAGTTTAGTGATGGGTTTTTCCTTTTCTTCTGTGCATTGTCTCCTAAGAAAAACAGTCTCTTAGCCAACTTTAGCTCAGCCGCAGCATGACAAATCTCTAAAGCTCAAAGCAGAGTGCTCCCTCAAAGGCAGACAGTCATCGTTCTGGTCTATGCTATCTATAGGACAAAGGAAAGCGTTTGAGTGCTCTGCTATATCTCTGCTCACACATGTTTTCCATATTGAGAGGTTTATATATGCCACATTTGTGGATGGACAGTGCATTTAGAGTTACTGTATTGCCTGTCCCAAGAGCAGTATTTTAATTATTTATTGTTTGTATTTAAGGGGATCCAGCAAGTCACTGTTTATTTATTACAGTGTTTGTAGATGTAAATGTCACTCCGCCATTCGCATGCAGCTGAAAAATGAAGCAGTTTGAAAATATCCACCCGCAAAATGACTGTTTTAGATTTTGAATTAGCTCTGCACATTTTGCTTCAAAGTTTAAAACCGTAACTTTGCAAGTGGAGGAGCCTTGCCTTGTCTCTATTTTATAAATGAGAAGTTGCATAATCTGTCCTCAACAGGTCCACGCTCCTCTGCATGCTTTCTGGTCCATCACTTACTCTGATTGTTCTTAGGCGAGGCCCGCTGTAGAATATTAATGTGGGTGTTCCTCTGCCTCTGTGTCACCTGTAAGTGCTTCTAAATCACAGTTCCTGGGGAAAGTCCAAGTCCGGCGAGTGCTCGGCGCGTGGACTGTCCCGCTGCAGCATGTGTCCTGAATACCACCAATCAGACACACTACTGCGCCTGTAAAAATGGCCACACTACACTTGCCTTTCCCTACAAGATTCATTATTAATGGCAGCTTTGAATAGAAGTAGAGATTTATATCACAAACACCTTGAGTTTAATTTTTTTTTTAGATTGCGGCCGCTAATGGGTAACACAGACCCAGCCCATAATAAAAATCAGAATACATTATTGCTGTAAATTATTGATCAAATTTGAGAACAATTGTATTACTATTGATATTTTTTCAACGGCATTTCAACTTTATTTAAAAAAAAAAAAGTATTAGTTGATGTATGTAAAAAAAACACTGATCTAGAAATTGTGTGTGGTCTATATATATATATATATATATATATATATATATATATATATATATATATATATATATATATATATATATATATATATATATATATATATATATATATATATATATATATATATATATATATATATATATATATATATATATATATATATATATATATATATATATATATATATTTTTATTATATTCAGATGTGACTCAGCTGAAATGTATTTAAAGGTATTGGTTGAGGTTCAATTATCAATCAAATGTGAAATGTTTGTAAAAATGAATCACAAAAGTGCAGAAATATCACCTTATACACTTATTTGAAACATAATTTTGGTCATTTTTTTTCTTGTAGCATTTTGACTAAAAGCAATGTGCTCCATATTCAGAGTTTGCATATCTTCAAAAGAACATTCACAATATTATCTGAGATTCAATATATTGCCGGACTCTTGTAGAAATGATCAAATATTGTTCTGCTGATTTCTTACAACACTTTAGTTCCATGTAGGGTCACAGTACAGGACAGTCCACTCGGTGTACTTTAGTCAAAACCTGACCGATAACACTCTTCCTAAAGGACACATTCCCACGATGAAGCAGCCTATAATTCAGCACTTTCCACTTCCTCGGATCTACAGTCCAACTGATGACCCAGGACACAAGTGCTTTTGTGACATTTTCACTCTGGAGAGATACTGTTATGTCTTTCTTGTTCCATTGCTACACGACCCTCATTTTATAGCAGCCTGTGACATTTACCTGCTGCGAGGACGTGTTTCTATGACGACTAATGCATACTCACACTCGAAGATATGAAAAGTACTGTTTTTTTGTTTTGTTTTTTAAATACGAAGTTCAAAAACCTTTTTGGAAATGGTGAAATAGAAAACTGAATAAAATGGTGAAATAGAAAACTGAATAAAATTAAAAGGGAAATAATATATTTTAATAGACATGCTGAACTTATATGCTGAAACATTGGCTACTGTGTTGATTTTCTATACCCTTAATTGAGGTTTAGACAAATTAACTGCAACTTGCTTCAGTCTAATTAGGAACGGGACAAAATGAAAAAAATGTAGATTAAAAAAAAAAAAAGCCTTCTCTCATCTCTGCTTGTAGGAATTGTCTTATCCCGTCCCTAAGTCCAATGCAATGGTGTCATTCACTCTTATCGCCAGCTCCAGCATAATAACACTGATGAAAACCTTTTATGTAAGCTACAGTGACACTGTCCTGCCCAACAGTATTGTTTTATAATTGAATAAGGTCAAACAGTAGGAGGATGAGTGATTCAGACTTGACCTCACAATTGCTTTTTCTTTCTGTCACCGTTTCTGGTAACCTTTTTGTTTCTTCCGTGCAGTGGTTAAGATGGAACTTGTGAGGGACAATTATTCCAAAACTAAATATGTTGCAGGCTTCTCTTTTATCAACTTTTGATTTTTGTTTTTCATTTTCGTTTCCATTCAATCATGCATCTCCTCAAACAATGTAATTCTAGTTTTATGTCCACTATTTAAAAAAAAGCTTCCCAAAAACACAGGCACATTTTTGCAATGCTTAGACTTAAGTTATGACATGTATTTGTTGAAAATGTTGTGCCCTACTTCAAAGTCTGAGCTGTTTATCAGATCTGTGTCTCTGCAGAGACCAGAGCCCTCGCTGTACAGTCTCTGTAATGTAGTAGAAAAAGCTTCAGTTGTAGTCATCTGGACTCGGGTAGAAAAAATAGACGTTTCGACTCTCATCCAAGAGTCATTGTCAATAAAAGAATTTAGATCGAGAACTCCGATATTAATACTGTTCTGTGGTAAGACCCGCCCATTGGGCGTAGCCTTCCTGAAGTAGAAAGAGTTGTTTGTTTCAACAGAAACTCCCCCCTTGTATCTACCGAGCTAGCCTATTCAGAATTTTAATGGGCTATTAGAATCCTCTTTGTCTTTGTGAGACCCTGGCTCAACCACCCTGAGTACCTGATTAGCATTTGAATGTCCTTGTCCTGGTCCTCTACCTTTCCAGGGGTTCAGTATATGTCAGTCTCTGTAATGGCTGACATAAAATATGGTGTTTGTCACATATAAATGGTGCACTGCATCAGCGCTGTGGGATTGGACACGTGTGTCACACCAGAGCATTCTGCACTGCCACGTGGATGTTATTTAAACTTATTAACCGTTGTCCGAGCATACAAGCCTTACAGTGACGGAATAATCAAGGCTGTACATTGGAGCTCAGTATATTTGAATCCGAATTACTTTTATTTAACCCAAAGGACAATTCTTTTCATTACAGACAAGCAACTGACGAGCAGAGGAAATGGTTATCATTTATGATAACCATCATTAACACTCATCAACTCATCGACTCAACAATCATTAACGTCATTGAAACTTCTGTCTGTATTCAAAATATTTAAGCTTTGAATATAGCCTTAAAGTCCAGCTAAACAATAGTAATTATGTATATAATGCTCCAATTAGTATCACAATATATTATTGCTTGCCAGTCCTGTGCCAAAGATTGTGATGCCAAGTTAAAAAGCTCAGACGCATGCGGCCGTGAGAAGTTGGCAGTTGTCAAGGATGTTTCAGTAATGAGCCTCTGCACCTCACTAAGAAACTGCAACAAGAAGCCCACATGATTAACTGTAATGTCAGAATATTGTTGAGGGAAAAGTTCAACAGAAATCTGGCTCTAGTTGCTACAGAGGAGTGAAACTGTCTAAAGGCGAGTATAGTTTTGTGCACAGGTGCTGGACTGAGGCACGAGGCTTTGTTTGCAGAGATGAAGTGACGTGAAGCCAGCCGTGCAGCAACAAAGCACACGAGAATGCACTTCTTCTGTCTGGAGCGTCAATGGAGTCACTACAGGGCACACGGAGCTCAAGAGCAATAAACATGACCATAGTCTGTGCTTTTCTCCTAAATTATTCAAGTGCACACTCTTAATAATGTTATAACGATGTTTCCTCGACGACCATTTCATTGCACTGGTGCCCTTTAAGTCGATGGCTCTAAATGATTCGAAGCAACACAGTGTGAGCCAAGTTTGCCATGCTAATGCACAGATTATTGTATGGCTTTATAGGATTTGTTTTGTTGCAGTTATCTTTTTGTCCCAGGCTTAGTACTGATTTTGTATTTATTTTTTACTTTACAAAACCACTTTTTAGAATATAGGGCTCAAAACTTTGTGAGAGATCTTTTTTTTTTTGCGTAATCTATTGAAAGTATTAAAGTAATTAATTAAAACATTTGCAGAGATGTTTTCTAAAAAGTCTATATACATTTAGAATAAGGTTCCGTTTCATTTTTATTTTCAACAAAAAGCTCTCAAATCTCTTGCTGTGACTTTAACACTAGAAAGAGTTATTTGTGTCAGAGACTGTTAGAGTTGGCATAAAGATTATGTATTTTACCCGGTTATGTTAACTTTAAATGTAAATAAGATGTGAAGTTTAATGCTCGTCCTAAGGGTGTCTCTGTTGTGACATTTAAAATCCATCACACATTTAAAAAGAAACCAGAAGTAACTCCTCATTTATGCCTCAGGACGAACTCAGGGCTTCTTATTTTTTGTAAATGATTTGCTTTGACTGACCAGTGGTGTGACGGCTGTCAGAAAAATACACTTCTAGTTGTTCAGATAATGTGCTCTATAAGGCGATAGTTGCATAATTATTTAACCAACCATATGGACAAAGGTGAAGTCACACTGCAGCACATGTTAAAATACCTAATATCTAACATTAAATAGTTACGCACAAAATTATTGTTACAATGTTTACTTTTTATTTTTGTATGTTGCTACAAAAGCGTGTTCACCTCAGGACAGAAAAAGGTGTTGCACTCCCAAACGTCAGGTACCCTTTTGTAGTATATAGTGTTCCACAATATTTGTATTATTTATTTACTATTGTACACTGCAGCTCAGCGTTCGTTTGGTGGTTGTGTTTTTCCTCATGTTGTATCCGCTCTTGATCCACAGAGTAAGGTTATTTCAGGGTCTGTTGCTCCACTGCAGTGTTACGGGCTTTTGGCCGGTGGACAACATTGTAACTTCATTTTTGTCTTCTCTTTGTTTCTCTAGTAAACGCTGCATCACGACTTGCCCCCGTATTGTTTCGAGACGTGTGGAGTGTTGTGGGGGGGGAAAGAGTAGGGATAGGTGCCATAGGCTGCAGTTTCACCACTTTTCCTTAGCGCTTTGCCTTAACGCTGGCAGGAAAATTGTATTAGCAGACTAAATTTTTTTTTACTGCAATGCTAACTTTTGAAGATTGAAGCATATTTTTACTGTCTGTTGGCAGAAAGTCTCCTCAACCAACTTCCTAGCATCCTTGTGACCTTCCTTCCTTGTTCGCAGCACTTTCGTTGCGTCCTTTTTTTCCCCCTCTCACTCTCCTCCCGAGCAGCCCATTTGCTCTTTTGCATTTATCACCATTGCTGACAAAGAGACAAGGACACGTTGGGTAATCCAAGTTGCTTCTCACTACCGTAGCTCATTACGAAAAAGTGCATTCGGGGAAAAATTAAGTGTCATCTCGCGTCTTCTATAAATGTGTGTGATTTCTTGAACACGGTGGCTGATCTTACATTGTTGTCTTTATGTTTTTGTTAAATGGCTAAGGACAGCTGCGTAAATTTAAAAAAAGACACCATAAAATAAGCTAATTTGATAACTCGTAACAGGCACTGGCTTCATAGTTCATTCGTGCCCTCTAAGATCTTTTTGTAAAGTGGTAAATGTTCTTTACCTAATAATGAGTGACTGAAGTACTGGATCCTGCTTTGATATAAGAAGACAAAGCTGAAGGCGATTAGCTGTAGATACTCGCGAGAGTACATTTTGGAAAATCAAAGCGGAATGTTATTAAATATGCTTTAATCCAGGCTATCGTCCACGTTGCTATGCTTTTGATCTCATGGTTTTCGATAATGAACTACTTCACATCTTGCATACTTGGATGTTAAGGTATGACATCCTTTTAAACAATTACTTTAGGTTGAAAGCTTTTGAACTCAAATTTTGCAGTTCTCGTTTCTGATTTGAGCTTAGTTTGAAGTCTGTCCAGCCTGCAGCCATTGTTTGTGGTGTTCTTTTTGTGGCTATAAAAGATTTTTTCAAGCGTAGTTCTTGGTTTTATGAGAACATCAAACATGCTTCAATTATCTTATTCATGTCCCATATATTAGAATTTATTAGCATATTCATTCACTGTTTGTGAAGACATTATGAATGCTATGTAGCGATAACGCCCTGATCGTTTTTGCAAACAATTGTTTGTTCACTTATGCAAAAAAATCTTGACAGGAAATTTAGAAAAGTAGAAACACTCAATGTTGCATGCGGGATTTAATTAGTTCATTTTGGTTTGTATACAAATAACGACCTTTTGCTGCACCACTGCATTGGTTACAACCCAAAAAATGATTGGGCTGAAGCAACTTGCTTATGTAAGTCTTTAATTTGCAACATTTGCTGTTTTTCAATCATGAATCCAAATGTACTTTGTAAAAGTACCAAAAGTTTGTTTTATTTTATGTTGACAAATGTTGAAACTGTCACTGCAGTTTGGATCAGGATATAAGTGGAAGCAACAAAATGGTATGTTTTTATTATTTAAAGTAATCAACTTAAGTCTGTTGATTTCTATGGGTCATTGTAACTTCAAATGCAGTTTTCCCCCACATAAACATAAAGTTCAGCCCTTAATGTGGCACCTACACTCGCCAAACTTGTTTCATGTTTTTTTTCCAACAGAATTAAACCTGGCAATTTTGGCCACACATAAAGACTAACATTTTCTTGACGTTTAGATATCATTTTTTTCCTATCCACTTGTGTTTGGCCGATCTTGTGTACTGTATGCTGATATTGGGTGGCAAAAGGTAAAAGCCATTAGTTTGACTTTTGTAGAAGTTTTCATTGAGCCAGTTTCCTAGTTGTTTTTTGACCGTAGGCTCCTCTTTTACCCACATCTTTCATCAGCGCTTTCATTAGACTCCATATTGTAGCCAACTTTAAACACTTTTCAGGCAACATTATGCTCTATGATGCTAAACTGGGTACAGACTGTCCTCTCCCTCTGTAGTTAACAGGAAAAATGCAGTGCTATGTTTTAATGGGCTCGCCGCTGTCGCCCCTGGGGAAATTGGAGAAGCTTGTCAATTACAGGGATGTATTATGAAGCGAGATGTGCCCCCCCCCCCCCCAACTGCCTCTCTCCTCCCCCAGCACCAGCACTGTAGCGTTAAGTACAAGGTGAGGCGGACTGTGATGCAATGACACGTTTCTGCTCTCTGTCCAAGAAGCAGTGCGTGAGTGCGGGCTGTGGTCCCACGAGTGACAGGGTGGAAAATGTGAAGGATGGCTCAGGGCCGGAGTTGGTAAGAAGCCAGGAGAGAAGAGAGGGGGATGAAGGGGAAGGAGGAGAGATGGAAGCAAAAAGATGAGGGGTACGGAAAGATTGAGTGCGGTGGGAAATATGCCACACACAAAAAAAAATTGATTTGATCACAGTTAGGGATGTCACAATATTAAATTTTAGTGTTTTGTGAGAAAAAAAAAATGATTTAACAACTATTGAGACCTTAACCAAACAACAGTTAAATCTTAAACTTTCTTTCAGTCACTTAGTCCATCACATTACTATTTCTAGTAAAGTAAATGTGTATACTTTACATTTAGATGCATTTGTTTGGAATAAAAATAGAATTAAAAGACATCTAAATTGTTTTAGTTCTTACGATTGTATTCTTACCTGAATCATCACACTTGTCAATTTACATATAATAATTTTGAGATCCCTAGTCACAATTCATGCTTTTAGTAACATTTTATCCTCTATTAAAGAGGGAGTAAAGCAGTCCGCTGCTTTGGATAATTCACACTTCACTCACTATGTTTAGATGCAGGCCAGGAAAAGTGCAATTGAAAACTATTTTTCTAAATTATACATTCAACTGCACGAGGAAAGAAACAGCCACAAAAATATTAGACATATGTTTGAACACCGACTCACTTGTTTTAGATCAGCCGAGCTGGAAAAACTACGATCTCTCCACCGCGGACTCGCTCGTGTTGTTTTTGTTTTGGACCGTTGTGTTAAAATGTGCTTCCATGTGTCTGCTTTTGGAGAGCTAATTATAACTGGTGATCAACGCCGTTCCGAGCTAAAAATCAAATGTAAAATGAATTGTTGCTTGTGCTAAGTGTGGTCATATCTGAATGATAAATTACTAGACGCCTCTGAATGTCCCTCAGCCGCCACTCGCACCCAGTTGATTCTTTTGGCTGCATGTGGATGGGACAAGAGTGGTCTGACTATTTGAGTTTGGTCATTTAGCGCACTCAGGGCTCTCTGCATGTAAACGTAATGACTGCCATTGCTTGAACCAGAGAACAGAGGCTCCGTTTGAGCAAAAAGCTGCATTAAACAGAAGCGTTGAATCACGATGACGATATCAATAAAAACGCTTATCAGTTCACAATGAGATCTTTCTTTTTTCATTGCAATATGCTACCGTCCCAGGAGAGGAAGAGAAGGGACCGAGAGAGGGGAAGAGGGCAGAAACTCTTGGAGGAATGGAGCGCTAGTGTTTGTGCTCAGTAGTGGGAATCCTCCTCCCCTGAGCCACCGGGACAGCCTCCCTAACGACGTTTCACTTGTTATGACAAAAAAGCAGCTATTGTGCAGTTACAGCATTTTAATCCATAGTCATTAGTCTTTTCATTCACCTTATACGTTTATGTTCAGGTCATAATGCAATTTAGACAACATTAAAAGCAGAGACGTAATGTCACTTCAAAATAATATTACTCACTATACAAGTAACTATAATTTGAAGTTGATGCAAATTGACCGACAAGACATTGAATACAGCATAAAATCAGTTTTCTTTTTACAGGAAAGACACAAAAAGTGCAAATGCAAAAAGTGCAAATGCAAAAAAACCACAACTGTTCAAATTTCACATTGTCAACATATTTACTCTAAGAAGAGAAGAGGAAACACTTAAAGAGCACTGTTACTTAAATAAAACTATTACTCAAGCAGCAGTAAAAGTATTGTGAGAATGTTACTCCAAGAAGTACAAATGCTCAAGTGAATGTGCGCCAAGTACTAATCGCCTCTAATCCTTCAAAGAAAAGACAATATAGATTTTATTTAAACTCTTTTTACTACAATGTTTGCCTAGTTCTGCCTCAAAGTTGGAGTAGTAATCTTGCATACAATAATATGATAGGTATGATATAAATTTAGCCCCCAATGTTGATGTATTTGGTTTCAGTTCATTTTGGATATACATAAGAGGCTTGGATTCACTGAAGCTCAATCAGACCTGATCCTTAAATACACCTGGGATATATTTGGGAATTATTGTACATTGTTTGCTCATATTTGTCATAACAAAAGGACTTAACACTTATTTTAACTTGTAACACAAATGTTCCAAAGCCATTAAAATCTGTGCATGCTGTTACACTGACCTCTCAGCAGTTTTCAGATAATAAGACAAGTACTTCTGTGTTTTCAGGTAATAAGACTTCTCTGTGCGTGTTGTTCTAATATGCACCGCAGTACACCGTAGTTAATGTAACGGGCGGTCTACAAGCAGCCAGCTCAAAATACGTGCTCCAAATTGAGTGAGAATGAGGCTTAAACGTTACAATGGCTGCACATACATAGTTTTGTGGTCTAATTTAAGAGGGTTAATGTGCCCTTTACTCAGTCTGACTATTTAAAACACCCCCTCTGTTAAACGAACATCTGCAGGATGCCTCCCTGAACTCACCTGGCCCCAGACGTCATGTGGGTCGGTGTCCCATGGAGATGCCTGATGTATCTAATGCATCACAGGAGAGAAACTCACCAAAAGGGAAACCACTGCAGTGTCGGCCAAGGACAACTGGAGGACATGACGCCAGGGTGGGCAGGATAGATGGCTGCCAAACATGCTCTGGGTCAAACAGGAAGTGCTAACTCGGTTTCCTGTTGGAATGAGCGCAAAAGGTCATGGGGCACATGCCAGGCAGGTCAAATTGACACATCATGAATTGCAGTTAATGGACTGCATTACTTTAGCTTGGTCAACAAACAATACTGCATTTTACTCCCAATTATTTTTCCCTTCTCTTTTTCAATTTGAGCTTGATTTCCCCGGGGTGCACAAGTAACTGGATCCAGATGAAATCAATCAGGAACCACCAACTATTACTGACATTTCCAAAATAAACTAAGAATTCAAAACATTTTTAGACATTTTATAATATTGGAAACACAAACCAGGGACATTTTGGATTGTAAAAAAAAGAAATGCATGATCGAGGCGTTCTCAGAGTGTAGGAAAAAAAGAACTAAAATGGAGTAACAATATTGAAAACCATGAGAGTTTGTGATGATGTCAAAAAAGTAACTGTGTTTTGACTTGATGTCTCAATGTTACCACTTGTAATATTCATGAAGCGCGTGTAAAAATTTTGACTGGAAAGATGCCACTATTGATTGCACTCGGAGCAAAGTGTTCAACCTAAAGCATCCCTCAGGAAATGGTGAAACGAGTTTGGCATCTGCCTCGTGCGTTTTCAGCTTTAACAGAAGTATAAGATTAAAACTTAATTAAAGCAATGTCTATTTGGATTTTCAATTATGTGTATATGTACATGTACACATCACCCTTTTAGATAAACTGTGTTCAAAACAGACAATAATACACAGAATTATATATAGAGAAGAAACAAAAAAGGAAGAAGGATTTAATGGCAGCAATAGAGATACGAAAATGAAAAGTAAGATTAGAACTATAGTAAAACAAAATGATCTGCACCATAATAACGGCTGAAGAGTGATTACATTAATGTTGCCATTAACATCACCGTCATCACCCTTGGATAGTAAAAAATACATCAAGATATATTTGCAGATATTATTAACCTAAATTAGTCTTATCTTGTGACTTTATAGATTCCAATTTAAGATATCTGTTCCACTACCAAATTGTATACTCAACTGTTCATCTTTACATACCGGTAATTAAAATGTATTTAATCTGACCTGATTGTTGACATTGTATCATGAAACATTTGTAATGTATTTAAATTTATCCCACTTTAAGTGTCTTTCCAATGTCTCACAATCACACATTTTGTTAGCACATGCTTAGTTCTAGAAGTTTTTTTTTTTCTTTTTTAATTCCAGTTTTTCTGTGATTCCCTGTCTAAAATAAACTATTTAGGGTCCAGTTCTATTGTCAAAAATTCCTGACCGTATTTTGTGTAATGCTAAAAGTTGTATTGTGACAGTGATCTGATGCATACAATTTCCTGTCTTCATTGGAATTACATCCTTTAGGTTTTTACTCTTGGCCTCCAGATTTTTTATGAAAGAGATTGGTCTGCAAATAAGCAATACAGTTTAGAAAGTAGTTTTTTTCCAACAATTCATTAGGAATGCAATGTTGCATTCCTAATGAATTGTGAGGCTGAAAGAATGGCACCTTCAGTACAGGATTTCCATAGAAAACTACAATACAATAATGCATACAGGATATCTTGATTGAATGGTGCTTTTATGATATTGTGTGATGTAATCTTTTTCATGTATTGTTCAGCCTTTTAACGACTCCTAATCAGAGTTTAAGGCGAGGGGGGTTGAACATTACACTAGTGACTAAGGTCATGTGACAGAAGGAACCGGTCGACTGAACACGCAGCAAAGGAAATTAGCTAGGTCCTGTAGCTGCATACACTCAAGGTCACTGATTCTGCTGATACATTTTCTTCTCCAGAGCAGCACCACAGAGAGATGAGGGGTTCACTCTGCACCCCTCCCTCCATTATCATTGTGGTCCTTCCTACAAGGGGAACTGTGCATTTGCCCGTTAAATTGGGCATTGAAGGGGCTGAGGCTGATTCCGCCCTCAATGTAGTGCCAGAACTCTGCGGCTGACGTGTGCCGCAGAGATGGATTGGCAAAGGTGTCCTGATTTCCCATGTGACTGTGTAATTGTGTTATAATGGAGGAAGGAGCCGAAGAGCCATCAACCAGAGGCACAATGTTACTGACAGCATGCCATTCTTCCTCCCACTGCAGTTTAATGTAGTGAAAGAACAGCCTTCAAAACGATATTATTGAAGAAATATATTTGAATATGGCCTCTGGCACGTGTTTAAAACAGAGCTGTAAAAAAAAACAAAAAAAAAAACAACCTTAAGCAGTAATATTAACCCAAAGAAAATAAAAGGTGAAAAAACATTCCGTACATAGTTTACAAGATTACAAGTCAAATGTAGCAAATAGTATTTTCACAAGCTATACAAACACCTAAATTAACCGGAAATAACAGTGCTACATGAAAAACTGTAATAAGTTTACAACATCTGCTAATCCACTGCTACTTTTATCATACAACTTACTGAAGATTTGCCATTTCTTATTCTTTTTCGAAACAAGTAATTTTAGTGAAAGTTTCTTTGAGCATTGTCTAAATCAGAGTGCAGTTTGAGAGCCTCTTTCCCACAGAGTAGTGGTGCAGTTGTAATGCGGTGCTCGTGAGTGTGTCCCGGGGCAGATGGCGGGTGTTGCCTCCTGCTGTCGGTCAAGTTGCTGTGTCAACCCTCTTCTTAATGATCCTGACTAAAGTAGCACTTTGTGGCTCCTCGCTGTCACTGGTGATGCATCTGTTGAAGGAGACTCTTAATCATTTGTTACGCATTTATTAATTAGTGCCACAAATGTCAGGTAATGATACATCTCTTGGCTAATGTGCAGGTATGGGATGCACAGTTGTATATTTTACCATAGATCTGGATTCATTGTGGCATTCTTTATAATAACATGTTGAAAAATGTTTGTTGGTTTGATGAACTGATGGATTTGCTCTGACCATCATGGCTTTTTAGTGAAAATAATCTAGGAGTCAAAAGCCATTTACCGTTCACCTGATTCTCTGAAAAGAAGATTCCTGAAAATCAGACGGTTTGCTCTAGGTGTGGGAAATAAATTTAAATTTTGATTATTGTGATTGATGTTTTGAAGAATAAGATAAGATAAGGGTAGACAGTGATATTTCTGCACTTAAGTGATTGAAGTCTGATAATTAAACCTAATTTTTCAACATATTTCTGTTTCATATTGCTGGAATACCGTTATCAGGACACTTAAGAGATTTCTTCTTTTTTTTTTTTTAAATTTTGCCAATACGCCTACACATTGTGGCTAAACTAATATTTGCCTCGTCTTTCTATTCTTAGGCACCATGAGGCCAGTGCAGAGGAACTTCTACGAGCCCTCGTCAGCTCCAGGGAAAGGTGTAGTGTGGGAATGGGAGAATGACAACGGTTCATGGACACCATACGACATGGAGATCTGCGTCACCATCCAAAATGCCTACGAGAAGCAGCACCCCTGGCTGGACCTCACCTCTCTGGGCTTCTGCTACCTCATCGACTTCAACAGCATGGCTCAGACCAACCGCCAGAGCCAGCGCAAACGGCGACTTCGCAGACGCATGGACTTGGCATACCCTCTCATCATGGGATCTATACCTAAATCGCAATCCTGGCCCGTGGGTGCGAGCTCCGGACAGCCTTGTTCATGTCAGCAATGTATTCTGGTCAACAGTACACGGGCAGCTTCAAATGCCATCCTCGCTTCTCAAAGACGAAAACTGTACGGCCAAGGAGGGAATGCCGGCGCTGCGGGGACGCTAACAACAGTGCGGCAAAGCAACACATTCGCTGGAACTTCTCTCTGGTCGCCAGCATCCAACTCCTCAGGCACAAATGACAATAACATTAGTGTAGGAGGAGGTCAAGCCAAAGCTGAACAGGTGCAGGTGCAGGTGCCGCTGTCCAAAGCCAACTTCCCCTGCTCCCCCGTGATGCCCTCGCTCTCCTCACACGGCCACCACGCACTCACCATCAACGGACAGAACAACCTGAACCGGCCCGGCACCCAGCGGATTTCCATGGGTACTGCCAGAGGATCCATCCCACCGGGGTAAGGATAATATCTGGTTACATAAAGCAGTATAGTGCTTCAATACAGTGTGTTGACACTGAAGGGGTTTGAAGATTATGTTCTGATTAATTAATTGATATTGTTGTCCAACAAATTTGAATACAGTGTGATCTCATCTTCTTTACTTTGAAGTTCAGTCCTTTTGGCAATGTTAATAATGGTTTTAAATGCCAATGTTGGCATGCTGTTTTGGTGTCACCATATTGTGATCTAGTGATTCTGTTTACTGCAGCTGTGCTCGAACACTTTTCCCTGTATTACAGAAAGACGTTTAGTCTAGGACCTGGTCCTCTCTTCCAGAATTCTGATGGCTTTATTGACCGGCAAATTACCCTCAGAGAGGTGCATGGTCTGTCCGTATGTTCTTATTAGGGGAGGGCGACATGGCGAAGAAATGTAATCATGATATTTCAGTTTTATATATCGTCACTCAAAATCTTTGCCCAGCCCTAGTCCTTACAAATAAAAAGGAAAACCATAAAACACAAGACTGAAAAACGTTGAAGACCTGCAGAATCAGTAAGTAAAGCATCAAAGAGCAGCTTGTCAGTTTCCCGTGTGTCAACAATTGCACGCTTCTGTTTGACCTTCTCTCCACCCTTTTGTCCTATTAGTCACATGCGCTTGAGTGATTGACAGGTGTGTACACAAATCATGATAAAATTCAAATTTTGTTTTGGGTTTTCAGATTTTTTTTTCCTTTTAAATCTTATGTAAAAATAAAATTCTCTTCAAATATTTGGCCAAATACATCTAGTCAAATATTGTTTTGTTCCAAACCTCTTTTTAAGTCTTTTGAAAGTAAAAGCTTTTTGAAAAAACTAATCCCAAAGCAACCTCAAGCTTTGACTCTTTAAAACTTTTAATTTATTTGTAATTGCTCTTTGTATGACAATTATTGGGAACAGCCATTTATTTCTTGTGTTGACATTTCAGATGAGGTGTGTGTGTGTGTGTGTGTGTGCTTCGTGTGTGTGTGTGTGTGTGTGTGTGCTTCGTGTGTGTGTGCTTCGTGTGTGTGTGTGTGTGTGTGTGTGCGCGCGCGCCATCGTTACAGCTACATAATGAGCTTAAGTTGGCCCCAATAGGCGTGAAATGCTGCAACTCCACTGGCTCATTCACTCGGCTCCTGCTTTGAACTAATTTGTTACCATCACACTATGTGCTTCAGCTGCTGTGTCATGGGATGTGCAGGAGTCTTGCATGTACTATGTGGAGTGCATATTTGTTTCATGATGTGTGCATGGTCATTGGGAAGGCAGCTCTTGTGTAGCGGTGGAAACCATTTACCACAGAGGCGCAGCTCCACTGGGGAAGGATGAATAATGGATCAAGGAAAAATGGAGGCTTCAGCAGAGCGCGCTGACCTCACAGCAATTCACCAAAAGGATCCAAGTATTAAAAAAATATTGAACAAGTCTTTATAACCAATGCTCCTGTCCCTATTCTGCTTTCTTGACTAAATTAAACCTCTACTGATCCAATTCTATTTAGTTCTGTCACTCATGGGGGACGGCACACTTATTGCATGTTTGAATAATTGTCGTAGCCGTGGCCCATTTCAGATCGACTCATTGTGGCTAGACTTGACCTTATTTTACTTTCTGATAATATCTGAGCCGATATATAGACCCTCAACCCATGACCTTCCTGTTTAGGGAGAGCAGGGGGGCTGCCAAAGTGCTCTTGCAGAAACTGACCCTGGCTGCATGGTTAACGATTTTTAAAACTATTAAGTACAGAAATGGAATATGTTCTTTTATTAACGCATTTTCACTCATAGCCTCTTCAGCTTTCTATGATAGATGGGTAGAAGTAGAAATATTGTGAATGTTCTATAAAAGAATTACAACATTTGAATATCAATTGTATAATTTATAGTAAAATATTATTCTCAAAGTTATTTTGTAAACTTTTAAATATGGCTGTAGACTAATATGCTTAAAGACATGTTTTAACACATTTCTGTTGGATTTGCACAATATGGTCTGAATATTGTGAACGGGATACTCCCAAAAAATTGAGATATTAGTTTATGTCAATATCACCCACCTGGGTAGGTTAAAGGAGATGAAACTCCCAATTTTTCCAATTCTAGAGCTTAATATGTAGGTGCAGGTGCAGTGGTTTGAGTGTGTGAGAGTTTGAGCTGCCAAGAGGTAGAGGAAGGGCACAGCGTAGGTTCTCAGGCGGGTGGCTCGATCTACAGGATGATTGTGGTTACCATACACTCTGTGGGAAACACACGCACACACACACTCAGCTGTAGCATGCACATTTCCACAAACTGTGCAAGTGACAGATTACAGGGGAACCCACACACCACTTCAAACTTCAGAGCTGCTTTTCACACGCCCACGTGTAAATACTCAGTTAAGGATAGGGAGGGTGTTGGCCAGGGTATTGTTTGTTTACATTTGATTTAAAATGGGAATGTAAGATGCTTCACTGATCTAGCTTCGTAAAGGGATTTTCTAGGGAGGGCAAAGGTGTTAATGCTTCTATATTGATCTTCTGATTGTGAAGAATAATTGGATTTTGTTTGTAATGGGGAAGGTTGTGTTCTGCTCATTAAATCATTTATTATGTTGATGAAAATTATGAGCCTAAGCACGCTGAGCCATGGTTGCCATCAGCTCTGACCCTTTTGAGGTTTTGTCAACCTCATACGGTCATTAATGCTGATTTTTGACTCCCCGATATTTTATATAGATGTTGTAAAGTGTTGAATAGAGAAATACCCAAATATATTTAAATTGTACATTTAAAAGCAGTTTTACATCATTTAGATTTCTGGTTCTGTAGGTGTGAATGTTCAGACAACTATTTTCAAATTGATGTCAGGAAAAGCAAACTAATTTCACATGATGGTTTTTCATGCTTGTGCTAACCACTTCCCCTCTGTCTGCACGTCTGTATCTAATCTAGTCACTTGTGCAATAGTTCCTCACGCTCATAAATCCTTTGGCACATCACTTACAGTCACATGCATGCATTTTCTGGCCTCATCCTAAAGTGTCATAGTGATGCGCTTGGCTCTTTCTTACACACTTGAGGATTAAACGCACAGTGTTGCGTTTAATTGTATTATTATTACTTATTACTACACCACTTTGCATATTTGATTCAAACTATTTTAAATGTTCTAATCATACACTACATTAAAGTTTTCACATTCATGTTTTAAATGGTAATTCATCTTTTGACTTCATATTGAAATTTGACTTAATATTTTTAATAATTTCCTGCTGTTCTTGTACTTTATGTTGAAATACAGAAATTGAGGGACAAAAAGGTTCTCTTATTTAAAATAAGAGCTCAATAAGGACTAGACTCTAGATTATTTGGGCATTTCTTGGTGTTATTGATGCATGATCTTCGAGTAGTGGTACAGTGTTTGTGTTTCTGTGGGCTGACCCTACCTCCCACTACTCTCGTCAATACGTAATTAAACACTTGCAATGGACTCTTCCCTCCATCCTCCCCCCGCCATCTTCATGCTGCATAATCAACACATGATTACATATTATTTGGCATCAGCATTTTTTGTTTGTTTTTTGACTTGAAGAAATGCTCTAGAAACTCAATTTGGGAGTGATTAGGTTGAGTAAGACTTGGGAATAGCAGGAAATGAGTCTTGCGTTCATCAGTTTTGTGTTTATGAACTAAATAAATTAAGTTTACTGCACTATAAAAAAACATACATCTAACATTAAGTACATTGTTAGGAATACTAAACACTGTTAAACTAACTCTAAATGGGGGATATTTGTATAAAACTATTGTTACAGAATCATTTGCTCTAACCTTTTGCACTTTTACATCATCTAACCTTTTGCACTTTTACATCAATGATATAATACATAATAAATCAAACTGCTAATGCTGTTTGATTCATTATATATTATGTTATTTATTGAAGATTGATTTTATGTCATATCATTGATTTCAATATATTGAAGTGATTTTTATGCTTTCGTTTTTGCTAATACGTTTAAAAGAAGTTTTCCCGTGTTTATGTTGACCGGACTTGTCAAGTTACATTGTAGTTTGTTGTCTGCCCATTTCCCTAAATCGGTCTGACAGGGGACTTAAACTAGTCAGACTATACTCCGTCCAACAGAAATGTGTTAAACCCTGTCTTTAAACATATTCGTGGAGGTTTAATTATCAGACAAATGGGAAATATCTGTAAAAATGAATCGGGAATGTTCAGAAATATCACATTTTACCCTTTGTTGAAAGTTCACAATATAACTTTTTTATTTTTGTTTTTAATCAGCTCTTTTTGTAGCATTTTCTTTTTTACAATAAAGTATGTACGTGATACTCAAACAACATATCATCTATATATTGCCCACCACTTGTATTTATCTGCAATGCATTCTGGGATGTTTGCCTTTCAGTAAAGCCCTTTTTAAAGATGCACTTGCACTGTGTAACTTTTCTGTTGACTGTCCGATGCGTGTGACTCCACAAAGACATGTTCTTTGGTGTGAAGGTGTATTTTTAATTTCATTATTTTTGACTTGACCTTGCTGTGCGAGCAGGATCACCTTTCCACCGTTCTGACACGTATCTTGGCCTGGTGGCAACACTTACTTAGTTTGATGATTCTGTTGTACATTCAAGCAATAACCTCTAGAGCCAAGGACAAAACTACTCTTACATTAAACCAGTACTAAGCAGAGCAAATGGCAAGGCAAAAAAATAAAAAATCCTACTTCTAGGCTTATGACTTATGGATAGGTTCAGTCATTCATTTGAAGTGTTTCCTGGCAGATGAAGTACAGAGAAATCAAGTGGTATTGCCCTATTATGTAGTAATAATAATGATGATGAAACATAATTATTCAGTAGTCTTGTTAATGTTTATTAATTTGTGCTGCTGGCTCTCGCTGTTTTTTTTGTACTTGTGTGCAGCTGTTTCATTAACCTTGCATATTTATCGTGCAATGCAGTTGAACCAATAACAGAATCCATATCCGCTGGTCATAACCATGAAGAGACATTTCTAATTAGTTTCTTTACACGTACTCATTAGATCCTCAGTACTTTATGCTTTTGTTAATGAGGTTAATGTTATGCTACTGCAAGTCCCACACACCATGAAAAAGATGTATCCCAAAGACCAGAACTCTTATGGCACATTGCCTGATTTTTGTCTGATTTTCTTAAGAGAAAGTTTATTTTTAGTCATCACTGTAGTCTGTCCTTTCTATTTTGGAGTTTGAGAACTGCATATGTTGCTCAATTTTGACTCTCAATGACATTCAGTGCTTTCAACTATTGATTTAGGGCCTGTTTTTGTTTTTTTTTCTTTCTCGTTATATCCTCTGACTGCAAGTATGAAATCAACAGCTCTAATCTTCACTTGAATCAAAGATGAGCCTTTTATTGTGCTGTAAACATGACTTAATTTCATGTAAAAGCTGTTTCTTGTTTGTGATTTATTGTGGGCCATGCACAGAATAGGGGTGATCTTCTTTCCCTGTATTCGGACCACTAGTGTGCGAAACGGCGCGTGTTCACTCCCCAGCGCAGAGATGAAATTGGACAGCCTTGCTCGGTTCTCGCATCCTTTTTGTTATTGCTCTCTGGCACAGGAACAGAGCTCTGCTAATATCAAAGCACTCTCTTGATGCAGATTTGTGAAATGCTGCAGGCAAATGATCTCAGCCACTGCACAGTTCAACATCTCATTTATGTCCTGTAGTTATTAAATAGTAAATCAGTAAATAGGGACCAAGAAGTACATTATTATGCTGTGGCCAACATCATGGAATTTGCTGAAACAAACCTTAAAACTGAATAAAACCTCTCATAAACTCTATATATACATGAATATTTGTCCAATACTAGTTTGATCATTATTTGTGCTGGCTCTTCCCATAACCTTCTTTATTGTGCTGTCTCAAGATCACCCAGGCATTCAAGAAAACTATTTTGTACCAGTATTTGTAATAAAAAATAACTAATTGATGACCATAAAGAAACAAGTTAATGCCATATTTTATTTAATAATATAATATTAAATATTTGGCCAAATATGAGCACTCAAGGCGGCAGAGATTAGCAATTTTAAAGCTCTTAGCCTCCAAATATGACTTGAGAGTGCAATTCACAAAATTATATGAAATGCAACATCCAGCTAAAATGGCCACATGGTTGTGGTTATATTAAATGATCACTGTCTCTACCAGGACTATCTCAGTTTTCGGACTATGTATTATCATCTATTTGGACTATCATGTATTTGATCCAATCTGCACAAGATTGCATGGGAGATTAAATAAAAAAAATGTACATTGATAAGATAACCTTAATTGTCCCACAATGGGGAAATTAGTGTTGCAACACAGATTAGGAACAGAAACAGATTATTAAATTGAATAATAAAGGCTTTCTTAAAAATAAAATTTGTATGAATATATTTAAATCTAGTATTGAGACTATTGCAATGTATTATCAACGAAATAAAGGTTGAAATATGGTGAATGAAGCCTTACAAATGTGCATTATTGATGATTGAAAATCATTTTATTTTTTTATTTAATAGACTGTTATAAAATAAATATGTATATGTTTTATAGTCTATATACCGGTAGTCCAGATAACCATTACGATGATCAAAATACAACAACAGTTCTTTTTTCATTGTCGACTATATGATAGATTGTTGCTGCCCAAGGCAAAATAAACTCCATGATTTAGTCCCAAATTTTCTCCGTGCCTTCTCCTTTCTACTGTTGTCTCATAGAAATCCTTTTAATCTACGGTACATAAAATGATTACCATTGACAATAAAATTAATTCTGAAACATGCATTGAAAGCCCACGTCTGTCTATACATGTGTGTGCAGGAGCTCCACCCTCCCCAAATGTCAGCCTAAATCAGTTTTAGTTTCTCTGCTTTGAGTCAGACTGTCTCATCCCATCATGAACGTCTATGTCTCCGCCAAGCACATGTGACATTTTAACTTCACAGTTTTATATCAAGTAGAGGGAACAACGTGCTCCTCGGTCACTCGCCTTAATGGAAATCACACCCCCAAGACCTTTGTGCTTTTTACAAAGTGTGAAGAATGCATTAGCTCTCTCTAGATTAATCGTTTTGTGTATTTGCTAATGGAAGATGTGTGTTTGTGTTTGTGTTTTTCTAGTGTTCCTGCTCTCCCGGTGAAGAATCTCACTGGGTCCGGACCAGTCCATCCAGCACTTGCAGGTACATTTTGTCTTGTAGCATCCCAACAATAATGTGACACTGCATGAGCTGGTATGGGTCAAACAGAGAGAATGTTAACACATTTATCGGGGTTTCAGTTTTGGGTCTAGACAAATTGCAAAATAAGAAGATATTTACTGCACTGTTAAGCATGTAAAGCATTCATTTACTAAAATATGTATATTAAGGTTAACATGGTGGATAATCTTAATCGCTCAAGTATTGCATGCCAAGGATAGATTTTGGGGAATTGAGGTTTAGTGTTTAGACCCATACCTGCCCCATGGCAAACAGTAACTTTTCTTACTCTAATATTGACCTGCTTTGATGAGCATGTTGTATTTATTGCTCTTTCCACTCTCCTGTGTGTTGTTCGTTTGTTGGTGTGATGTGGCTGCTGCTGTTCACATGCATCAGGTATGACAGGTATCCTGATGTGCGCTGCAGGTTTACCCGTTTGTCTGACGAGAGCCCCAAAACCCATCTTGCACCCGCCTCCCATCAACAAGAGCGACCTAAAGCCTGTCCCGGGGATCAATGGCATGCGCCGCAAAACCAAGAAGAAGCACCTGAGGAGAGGTAGGAAAGACAGAGGGGCAATGAAGCGCAAAGGCAGACACAGTATTTTTAGAGTGCAAAGTGAAAAATATGAAATTCACTGGGGCGAAGAATGGGCCAAACACTGACAGTTGGCAGACTTTGTCCTGCAATGCAAAATAAATATTTTATTAAAGATTATTTATCTTTAATGGTATCTGACAGTCTAGACTTCATTTTCTGTAAAAAAAGGAAATCGCTTACTTTCTCATCTATTTTTATTTTATACAACTTTAAATTTAAAAAGAATAATCTTAATTATATTTTTTCTTCTCATAACACAAAACCAAAACCCCTAATGTGTTATTACTTTCAGTTTATTTTGCACAATCATAAACCATAAAACAAATT
This sequence comes from Eucyclogobius newberryi, assembly GCF_026437365.1. Taxonomy (NCBI): domain Eukaryota; kingdom Metazoa; phylum Chordata; class Actinopteri; order Gobiiformes; family Gobiidae; genus Eucyclogobius; species Eucyclogobius newberryi. Next base: position 15,437,744 of record NW_027316278.1, on the reverse strand, counting down.
CATCAAATTGCTTTTAGCTCAAATTTACTTTTATTTTGTATGGCCATAAATGAAAACCTTTTTGCACAACCTTATGTTACTTTCTTTAAGCTGCACAACCATAAATGATTGTAGCAGACTCGTGTATTTGTAAAGTGTCTGCCTGTACTCGGAGGTACTACAGCAACCGCTTATGAAGACCCTAACCCTTTTTTGCACCACTGTATTCTTTCTTTTTTTGTATTCTATACATGTTTTCTATTCACTACTGTCTGGAGACCACCACTAACTTAACTTGTGATATGAGTTTCTGCCGATAATGTAATCAATTTGCCTATTGTAATACTGTATACTATTTGACAGACTAAACGGATTGTGGTGTTCGTATATTCACGGTTACATTTTAATCCTCTCCATTTAGTGAATACTGTAATGGCTATAGATTTCAGACTCTCATAAAAATTGGTGTTACTCTTTAGTCTGATTGATGGGGGCATTTCCAGGCACAGTAATTAACAAGGGATAGTTGTACCAGTGCCTCCGAGTGGATCTAGAGTGCAGTCGGACGTCCGTCTGCTTGAATACGTGCTGGTCAGTGCAAGCCATGTAAAACCTGGGCTTCCCCTGGGAGCCTTAGACCTAATTGATTGCACAAAGGTTGTTTTTCTCATCGGCCGTGCAGCAGTTTGCGCTACTACGCAAGCGTTATCAACAATAGCAGTGTTTTTAGCTTTTTAGCTTTAACCCTAGTTTACTATGCTTGCCCATTTTCTAATTCTGAATAAATTGTCCTTTAACTTAACATTTCAACCAGCATCGGCTTTAAATTTCCTCTAATAATCCCTTTTTGTCTGTTTGATTTCATTACAATGGATGGATGGATTTCATGCATTGCATTTATTTTAGGGCTCAAAAAAATGACACCCTAGAGATGAAACTGTCAATTTATTAATGAATTACAAAAACAGTCATGCCTGACTGGAGATGTGCTATTCTCCTGTGCAGTGAACTTGACTCTTGACTAATTTAAAAGGTCAAAGCTGTGATCTGACTAATGAAGACATCAAGTAGTACTGGCAGTTCACACATGACTCTCTTGTCTTCCTCTCTTTTGCACCTGACAATTTTCTGCATCGGTCCACCTCCCTTTTGCCTCTGGCAGTTGCCCAAATGAACAAACAAAGGGGTAATGGTGGTGGTGTGTAAGCGTATTAGCAGAGTGAGCCAGGAGTGCCCTCGGCTGCGCTCACTGCTGCACTGGGGATTAACATGGAGTGCTTGGACCGCTGCTTGGGGTGTGTCAGTTTGAAGGTGACCTCTTTGAAGTGACAGAAATCCATACTGTGTTTGTGTTCAAAAGCAAGATCAAGCCACTCACTTGTCACCATAACTGCCTAAAACTTGGTCATCCGTCAAAAATATATTGGACAAACTACAGGCAAATTCATAGTCTGTCTGACTATAGGACCTTTGGCCCTACTTGGATCAGACATAGCCCAAACAATCACCAATATTGGGACACATTTGTTTTTTATTCTTGATATTGTTCCAGCAACAAGGAATTGTAATATCAGGTCTTTGTGTTTATTTGAGATTATAATCTAAATAAAATGATGATGGGTTGACTTACTGTAAGAAAATCCACAATTTAGTTGTTATCTGACAAATCTTTGCTTGCAGTTTGACATTTCATTACATTGTCAACCTGACATGAATGTGTTTTCGCCCCTCCTTCTTTAAACTATTGGTCTCTGATGATAATATTTTGTCTTAACCATCTTGTAGGAAAAAATCCAGAGGACGTTGTGAGAAGATACACAGACAAGATTAAAGTCGCACCAGATGAAGTAAGTACCAGAGAAAAATGTGCTTATCGAAGGGACAGTCTGTCACGGTTTGACGTCCTAACGAAGTGTGAAAGTTTCACAAATGCACACTGTCAGTCTCAACGGCAGCTGAAGTATTTTGGTTGGTTATTCCAGGACTGTACCATCTGTATGGAGAGGCTGTCCATGGCGTCGGGATATGAAGGCGTCCTGCAGCACAGAGGCATCAAGCCAGAGCTGGTGGGCAAACTTGGCAAATGTGGTCACATGTACCATCTGCTGTGCCTGGTGGCCATGTACAACAATGGCAATAAGGTGGGTATTGGCCCAAGAGCCAGATGCTGGTGTGATGTCACTGCAAGCAACAGGACTTTGTATACAAGCTCTGATCCCACTAATAATGACTAAAGTAAAATGTTTAAAATGAATCTTCTCATCTTCTACTACATTAACATCTACTGTTAGGAGCTTTTAACCATACTATAATTGCTTCTCGTTAAAGCACTCTTAAGTTGTATTTAGAGTCCTCTTTATTCTCCTGTGGACAAGTCGCCACTGCTCCAGCACTGCTCCAGCACTTTCCCTCTTCTTCTTTACTTACTTTGTTCTGCAATTTTATTTTCTTAAACTGCAACTGCATCGCTTTGCTATTTTGGCACAAATGAAAAAAATCTGATGCTAACACGGAAGTAAGCTTGTCGTTTTAGATCAATATAACAATTTAAAATAGCCAAAATATAACATAATGATCCACGGGTTACAAAAGTACATAACTAACTAACATAACTAATCTAAATGAGGACTATTGCGTTGAAATCGGATGAACATGCGTGTGTTTATACCAAACTGACATTCCATTGTATGCAGTCTGCCCTTACAGCACATGTCCTATGAATATTTACAGTCTAATAGACAGGATTTGCTTATTTAAGATGGGTGCATAGATTGTTCCTACACTACTATTGCACCAAGGAACATTAACCTACAGTATTGAAAACAGACTGTCTTTGTCTTTAACTCAGGATGGCAGTCTTCAGTGCCCCACATGTAAAACCATCTATGGGGAAAAAACAGGAACACAGCCTCCTGGGAAGATGGAGTACCATGTGATCCCCCACTGCCTCCCTGGATATCCCGACTCCAAAACCATCCGCATCGTCTACGACATTCCTGCCGGCATCCAGGTCAGAGATGTACTCTAGCTATGGCTTCAGCTTCTCAATGTTATTCTGCGCAGATATTTTTCAGAGACTTGAGTAAATCATTTACACCGCACTATTTGACAGGAAGAGTTTGGGTAGAGTTTCAGTCAAGTTTATCCCAAAATCAAGCTGGTTTCAAGTAAACAAGAAAAAATAATCAAAAACGGGTCAGACGAGATGAAATTGCATGAAATCAAAGGTATTTTTATATCCATGTAAAATTTGAACAGCCTCAAACAATATTAAAAATAAATTCTACTATTGCAATATGTCAGTGGTCATAACTTGCCAAATCTTGTGATGATATGGTAGAAAATTGGTAGAACATTTGTAGAAAAAGCTTCAGTAAAATGATGACGAGTAACATTGGTTTCCACAGTCAAAGAAATTGAAAGGTCCCATCATAAATCGCAGCAGAGCAACATACATTTGATAAATTATGAGATGAATGCAGTTATGGCTTGTCTATGAAGGTCGTTAGCTTCTTTAGTGTTGGTGGGTTGATTTGCAGGAGAAGTGGGCGGCATATTTCATCCCGACTGCAGAGAACAGCTTTAATGGAGTCAATAAACTGACCTTTTCCCACCAAAGCAGCAGGATTAGTGTCCCCTGGGAAAACGATAATCATGTGGGAAATCGAAAATCATGTATGTTTATAGTTTGATATCAATGCTGCGTTCCAGTCGTCCTCGAAGGTCGGACCTCGAAGTGACGTTTACGCCCTAGATTCTGTGTTCCAGGCGTCATGTTTGCCTGGCATGTGTCGTTCGGCATAACTGTCCAATTTATTCCAGTGATCAGTGAATATGTTCATTTTCAGATGACTGTTATTTTGTCCATTTTTCTGGCTCGGGTTAATTATTTGTCCTTTTGTGGCTGGACATTATCCTTGACACATGTTGTATATTTTTCAGACCAATGAGCATCCCAGCCCTGGAAAGAAGTTCAGCGCAAGAGGCTTTCCACGACATTGCTACCTCCCTGACAACGACAAAGGCCGCAAGGTGAGTTTTCAGTTTGAACCTAAAGTATAAATTGCATCTGATAGCTGTAATGGGCCCAAACGCATTTTCTGTTGCACATCCAATAACTTCTTCCACCAGTTAAACTGCACCAGATTAGTTCTATAATTTCAGTTTTTACATTTAAATGTGTTAGATGGTGTTATACTTGCATGCCTATCCACTAATACTTTTTTAAATGTAGGTTCTGAAGCTGCTGATCATGGCCTGGGACCGCCGCCTCATCTTCACCATCGGGACGTCCAGCACCACGGGGGAGTCGGACACTGTGGTGTGGAACGAGATTCACCACAAAACAGAATTTGGCTCCAACCTGACCGGCCACGGCTACCCGGACCCCAACTATCTGGACAATGTTCTCACTGAGCTGGCAGCGCAAGGAGTCGGCGAAGACAACCTAAAGGACTGACGAGCGGCTACAACTGCTTCTGCTGATTCACTGTTCTTGCCAGGGAGCATTGCATGATGGTCCAACAAGCCGCCTCCACAAACTCAAACTGTGGAAGTGGAAAAAGAGCAACTACATGATATATGAGTAATATTTTGATTCAGGTAACCAGAGTTTTCCCCTGTGAGCATGTAGTTCACACCATATTTAAAGGTGTTAGAATGTACTGACGCGGTCCAATGGTGGCAGCTGGAGGTCAGTGGATGTTAATTGCTTGTCGCGTTGCTTTTGTACCGATGATGACGAGTCCGACTTTTAAGTGGAACGAGTGGAAAGATGTCAGACGCCTCAAAATGAATGTTATTCATGTCAACATTCAAAGTGATGTCGAAAGATCTGTTGTTTTAATATATAGCACTGAGTTTCATGTTAAATTAATGATTTTGCCAATTAACTTCCAGTAACTATTGTTGAAATGTTGTTTGTTCATTGCAATGGATTTTGGCTTTAAAAATGCTCTGGGCGTCGATGCCATTTTACAAGCAGTCCTCTCTAGTAATCCTATGGCGTGCATGAAATGGATACACAAAGGATATTTGTCTGTTGCGTTTGTATATTGTGCTTAACCTTTACGGAGTTGTGCGTTTTGGGAGGGAATTGCAAGAGTTGCTAATGCGCCTGCTCACTTGGCAGTTTGTGGCTTGTTGAAAGATGGGGCTAGTGAACGAAGATTTGTTGCGATCCAAGGTTGAACTGGTTTGTTTTGGTCTGCACCATGTTGACCCTTGCAAATAATACTGCCCACATTATGGTTCTCACTGTTAGAGCAGCCGCTGGCATGATACATCACGGCCCGCTGCGACGTCATGTGGCACAGGAGATATCGGCACACTGGAGGAGAGAAGATCAGCACATGTGCAGCAAGGTTTTTGCAGGAAGGATTTTTTAAAGTTAAACTTACTATTTTTTTCTGAACAGTATGACATTAAACATCTATCACGCATCATATATTCATTGGGTGTTTTTATTGCTCAAAAACACTTGAAAAACATGCATTCTTACTGTGAGAGCGTGGTCACCTCTCCACAGATCTGACCTGTAACTTGGCCTTGGCTGGAGTCCACGAGGACAGATGTGTTTAATGCCATACTGTGGAATATTCCTGGTTAAGCATTAACGTCTCCACCAGGAAAGCTGCATGGCGCACCATTAAAGAAAAAAGTACAGTTTTATGATTGACTTGATGTGTTTGAATCGGGTTTTAAACTGGATCTCACTGAAAACAAAGGGACTACAGCTGGTCTAGAAGAAACAATAAATTACCAAGAATCACTCAGAATCTCATTCAAATTAGGTTTAGGAAACAGCAGAGTCAATACCAAGTCCAGGCAGTGGTTTGCCATACATTTAAATCAGCAGAGGTGGGTAGAGTAGCCAAAAAAGAGTAACGTTACTTCAAATTAAAGTAAAGGTACAAGAGGTCCAAGAAACTACTCAAGTAAGGGTAACTGTCTGGACGTAACACCTGATTTATAAGTCATTATAATTGAAAGGACACAATATTAAAAAGTGCACAAAATCTGCTGTTTACAAAGCACAGAAACTAAATTATATCTGAAGGAGCAGTTAATGTGATGTTGTCCACATAAAGCGTTTGTCACATAGACTTACCGACAGTCTGAAGAGGAACCAAAACTTAAACGTCAAACAAAATGTTACTCAAATAGGTGTCTGAAAACTACACTTCAAGTAAATGTAACTTGAGTACTGCCCACCTTTTGTAAGTCTGTGTAGGACTTGTGATGGCTGCATTTACTTTGAGAACCACAGCTTTTTGTGTGTCATTGGATTCAGGTCTAGAGCTTTGTTTGCTTTCATTGGCTAAAGTGACTCTTGAGTGTTGTTATTGGGGCCTCTTGTAATCTCTAGCCTCCTCCTCTCCACCAGCATCCACTGCTAGTCTTTGATACCATTTCCTTTTGATTTGATACGGCGACGATGTCACAATCACACACGTGCACCACCGGCGAGCACAAGCTGACACCATTTCTTACCGTTTTCTCTTTAGATTTTATGCCCTTAAGGACGTCCTGGAGGTCCAAGAGAAAGATTGCTTTTCTTCACTCCGAGATAAAAGCTTAAGTTGTATAATTCTGCATACATTCATCCAATACATTTTAGTTTGAGTTACCGTGTGGGCAACAAACCGCTGTGAGCTACATTTCTCGGTGAATCACAGTCTTCCATAGCACTTTGAGGCAACTGTTTTATTTCATGTTTCAATTGTATTTACAACAGTTTTTACGTTTATAACTAGCTTGCAATGCTTTGAAAACGATATATATTATACATTTCCAGCACTGTACATACCTTTAAACTGAAGCTCTATTTGAGTCGATGGTGTAAGTTTATTTATTTTTATATACTCTTCTATATAAATGTCATGAGAGGACTTTAGGGGCCCACGCATACAATAGACAGGCACATATTAACATGAATACAAACAAATCTGGCAAAGATCCATTTGCCAGGGTCAGGGAAATGTTGAAATATGTATGACATGTTATGAGCGTCTAGTTGTACAAGAAGGTGAGCGTTGTAGGGCTGTCCTCGTGTGGACTTGTGGGTTTTCGTAATCAGATCTGCTGACAAGGAGCTTTAGACGCGCGTCGACATGGCTATTATTCCAAATGGCCGCTTAATTTTTCATTTGGCCTGCATGGGAATAGTCCGTGTTTTTGTGTACTTGATGAGGCGCTGTTAAATGATACTGGGATCATGAAGAGAGATATATTTCTAGGCGCATTTTGATAAATTAGGATATTGTAGAAGGTTAAAGTGCTCACAATAAGACGGTCTTCCTTGGTCATTATTTGTAATTTGTTGTATGTGGTAATTTGGTATATTCCTTTGCAAGTGGGTCAATTTTGGCGTTTAAGGTCGTTCAAAATAATCAGACTCCTCCTGTGCTACCACTTAATTGCTATCATTTCCATTTATCTGTTTGGTAATGGGCACACTGAATTGTGTGTTAACTTTAAGCAATACTCATAATCAATTATAACATATTTCAAAATTACCAAGTGTGTTCTATTTCTTATACTTTGTAAAGCTTTTCACTTTGAATTAGAAATCAAATTTCTTGATATGCGCCTGCCTCTAAACTCCACAACTTTAGCTCCCTTTACAAAAACATGACTGCTTGAGTAAATGCTTCCAATGTTTCAGGGAATCTCGCTGTCATTGAGCATCTTTGCGTTCCCAACTGTCTGTTTTAACAAACGCGAGCGATGCTGGCCCTTTAGACCTTTCAGGTGTGTACAGATTATGTGAAATTTTCTGTTTGTCTGTAAGTCAGAGAGATGATGGTGTTTATGCAATTTACTCTTTTGTCAAAATATACATTCTACATTACTTTTGTGTAGCAACATGGCAGATTTTTGTTTTATCAATGACAATGGATGTTTTCCTTATGGGGTGCCTACTTCTGTTTTTAAACTAAAGGTTGAGATCTGAGGATGTCCATGCAATGTATTAGAAAACATATATTTTAATGTCTTTGACTGATTGTGCTTAAAAGAACTATAACATATGACATTGTTTCTCAGTATGTGTTACTTATCGTATGTGTTTTATATTGCATTACAAGTGAGACACAGATATTATTTGTCCAGGCATAATATCATTACCCACCGATCAATAGCATTATGACCATATATGCATACTAATAGCAGGATTTATTTTTTTCTTTTAAATTTAATATAATTGAGCAAGTTTAAACTAAATTTAAGGCCGTAGGATTGTTCAAAATTTCAGTAGATCTGGGATTTTTCCTAAAGTCATTGGTCTTTATTCACAGTGGTGAACAGCTGCGTTTTGGGGTTGAATCGACCAACGCACCTCCTGTCGCTCAAACCACTAGAAGTTAACGCAGCTGGTCCTTGGAAGGTATTCGATGATGGTCATAGTTATGCCTGATCGGTGTAGATCTTCTGTGTCCACTGCAAACTGTGCTACTTGCTCCTAAATACTGTTTTTCTACATTTGTGTCAGAAAGCAAATTTAATTTAGGTTCATGTCCTTTAAAGATACAGTAATGTTCTCCTAGAGGTGCATGTTAACCTGTGAGCAAGTTGAACAAAGGCCTTTTCTGTATTCAAAAAAATAAAGAAAGAAAATGTCATAGCTTCAGTAGGAGGCATCACCAGAATAGAGTGGTGACTTAGTACTGTGCATCTTTAGCCGAGGGAGGGGTCCCGGGGCGGCGTTTGGCTGCTCCCCTCGCTCCTCTGACCTGTAAACCACATGATTGTTTTAGCATTTTCAAGTGCCCATTTCACACCCTCTCTTGTAAACGGTGTCTTCATATTAACACATATATAGTCATTGGTTCAACTATAAAGGGCTTCTTATTCCTAATCAGTCTTTATTGGATGGTGATGACATTGTTGCATGTATGTGTCTTTCTTGTGGAAAATAAACATACCCACAGCAGGGGAATTGGTTTGACCTTTGTCACTTTCTCTTGACTATTTTTTTTTTACCCATGATTCCCTTGTCCTTGCGAGCAGCTCTGCACCTCATTAGATGGATAGAAATGAGCAAAGCTAGAGTTTCTTTTTTTTTGCTTTTACTTTTCACCTTGCTGTCAAAAAATTTAATTTCTCTATGTGCAATGTTCACCCTTCTAATGAGAATTTGCTATTACACAACAAGGTCTATTACTGCTGCATTACTACTCGATAATATCAGCATGGTTTAGCATAGGTTATATATAACAAACACATACATTACATATATGTTCCTCCCAATTTAACTATCGACCTTGGGCTGGCACCAAGAATACTTGTGACTTCATTCTAATTAGTAATGATGCCAAACCCGAACCCAGAAACCTCTATTACCACCACTACCATCACTAAAACCACTCTGGAACCAATGTGAGACAATAAATAATAACCCTGTAGATTTTGAGAATGTAAATGAAGGCATAATTGTGTTTTGAGTCCCACCCACATGACTATATTCTACCAAGTCTTGTTCTGCAACTTGAGTGAAGAAGCTAATGATCAGCACGACCTCCAAAGTAAGTGGTTCCTGTTCAATCATTAACTCTTTGCATTTATTTGAAGAAAGAACTGTTACCACAGCACTGCTCTAGGTATTGTAATGCCATTTACTGTAACATGGATCAACATCTCCCCTGACAAACTTGTTAATCAGCAGAATAATTTTCAAAATGTAAAAATCAAGATTGAGCAATGATTTAATATTTGTATTTGAAGATTTTACTGAATAATACATTTGGTTTTGTTTCACAGTTAACAACCAACAATTGTGTGTTGCAAAATAAAATGTTGAACTGGACATACATCTTTTAGGCAACTTTACAAAGTGAAATAATACAAAATAATACACTCTTAATGCGTTATATTCATTGTAGCCTTTTGATTGTCACTTCTGGCATGTTAATTTTGACCAAAGGCAATTAATGTATTTACAATCTTACCTCTAAAGGAAAAGAACATCAACAGACAGTGCAAACATTACATTCATCTGTGCCCACAAGCCTTTTATGATTGCTTTACAATTCGTGTCAGGACCTTACCTTTTGAATACATAAACATGTACTGGTAGTAGAAAGTTACATTGCTTCAGAAGTTCAATTCAAAACAGAGATTTGGACTCCAGGTGCAATGTTTCATTGTAAATGTAATTCTTGTTATGGCTTAAAATGTCAAAGTTTTCAGTAAAGGTTTTTCCACATTAGTGTAATTAATTGACATGTACAGTGAATATATTCAACTTTTCAAAACTTTACCTTCTTGAAATTGGCATATCAAACATGATGACATGAGCCTCTACAGTGGCACGTATACGTTCAGTTATATAATGATTATACATTCTAAATTTAAGGTAAATGTTACCCATAAAACATTTACTATGGCTTCTGCAATTTATCTTAAACGAGAAACACACCAAACAAGCAGATGTGAATTGAACTACACTTGAAAAGCACTGGCGTAAGTAATAGCACCAAACAAAAGCATTACAGTGAACGTTATGACCTGGTGGTCTCACTCTGAACTAAAATGCTACATCCATGTGATCAATTTAAACTATTTACAAAATAAGAACAATCATAAAAAGCAATATTCAAAAGATGCTTTACAAACTGTACATTACAACAAAAAGCTCTGCTTTGCATAAAAACTGACTTGATTTCTGTACAATATGTCCATATACAGTATAAAAGCTTGTTTGCACATATAACAAGTTGACCGAGGCATGCAACAGATTGCTTGTTATCTACATAAAAGGATCAAGTTAGATCTTACTTCAAAGTCCCCTTCATCATCGTGTGGCAGTTGGTGGCACTGGGAATATGAAAATCTGCATCCATTTAGGAAGTACACGGAAATGTTGGGTCTAGAGATACTTAGATTTTATCTTCATAAGTCCAGATATGGGCTGTTAGCCCTGCAGTGGTACGGCGACAGGGGGCACAGTGGGGTTTAGTGATTCACTATGACACAGTTGGGGTCCTCTTTCTCTCTCCGCTGGAAAGCGTTATGAGCCTTTTCCAAATCTGTGACCACCACCAACAGACGAACCGGGATACTCACAACTGCTTTTGTCTTAACGTTGCACTGTGCACCTTCTACAACACAAGTATGTATGTCAAAATAATGATATTAATAATAATGTTGATCTTATTCTACTTTACATAAACTACTACTGTGCTAAAACTGCTTTACCACTTCATGACTGAATTATTAACATTATTAAAATGTGTGTAATTAAATTGGGCCATGTCAATATGCTTCTACTATCACATTATATGAAGGTACTGGCAAAGGCAAACATATCTGGACACAGAGAAGTAATAATAACAAACATTTAGGCCATCTTTTGCCATTGTGCAGGGTTATTTTTAGTGTCACTGCCTCACCTGAGTTGATCTTCTTTTCTTTATTGCTAGACTTCGGATCAGCTTCTGACATTTCCAGGTACTTCTTCCTGCAGCAGAGCAATAATCACAGCATTACCACACATTAGGTTTTCTTTCATCCCTGCAATAATAACGCCCAACAGTGACATCAGACTGTTGCAACATTGCCCTCTAGTGTTCTGACTGTAAAATGCTAGTGCTTTAGATGAGTTTTCTTCACAGACCTGAATTTGTCCTTTCCCTGGAGAAGCTGCTTGTAAATCGTTTGGGTTTCTACATCGGGGTCAAGGGGGTCACTCCAGTCTCCGAGGGTAACAGCAGAGTGCGTCCGACTGCATCCCAGAACTGAGAAAATACATTTAAAAAAATTACTGTGTTGTAATGTAGATAGTATATTGCGCAAATATAATGACCTTTTAAAAGTCTCTAAACGAATAAAGACTGAATTTCAGAATGGAGCCAAAGGTAAAGTAGAACATAATGTGAATTCAATGGACAAACTAACCTCAGACAATCACAAAATATAAATAATAAAGGTAGTTTTAGCAAATAAAAAATGCTCAGATACAAGAGAATAATATCAAAGCCTGGTTTAAACACATTTAGAATTGCATTGTAATTTTTTTATGTAATTGCTTATTTAACATTGTATAATGAGAGCACTTTTGATGACAAATGTTTTCTGCCTTGGTGATTCAAAAGTGTTGCTTGATTTTGTAATAAAGACTTGAAACCGCTCTGAAATAGCTCTGATGGCTGTTCATTTTATGCATATTATTAACATATTAATAATGGTTAACATATTATGGTCGACAACATTTTGCCTCTTTTATGGAATTTGTGAGCATTCTAATGATGGGTTTAAAAGAGTCTAGATGTGAAATATATATATACCAGTGTTGTTATTTAAGGCATCTTGTCAGTATCAAGACAAAATACACAATTGTTTGCCTCTTTTGTTGTTTTGTAATGACCAAGTTCAATTTGAGGAGCTTTGAAGGTCAATAAAGTACCATTTCGGTCGGCCTGCAGGCAGCACGTCCACTTTCCGCTGCGATGAGCTCCCGGGTGGAAAGAGGGCAGCATGCGCTCGTTGTAGATACAGACTTTTCTGATCGCTGAGAGCCACTGGTTCAACTCATTAACATTCTGGAAGGAGAAAGAACGTAATTAAACACACACACTTCAAGGTACACAAATACCAAGCTATTTTATGATTCTGGATCTGAATGTATTTTATGATTCTGGATCTGAATGTGAGGGTAGTCGCAAGTTTTATTTCAAATCATATGTTATGCAGTGATTCATGTTCAATCTAATATTTAGCTGAATGCCCTTCCAGACAATCCGCTCTTACGTGTAACATACTTTATTCTATCAAGGGTTGGGACTGAAAAAGACTATTATAGGTTATTGATTTACTGATAGTTAAGTCAAGTGTAACAGTAGTAGTAGTAGTAGTAGTAGTAGTAGTAGTAGTAGTAGTAGTAGTAGTAGTAGTAGTAGTAGTAGTAGTAGTAGTAGTAGTAGTAGTAGTAGTAGTTGTAGTAGTAGTTGTAGTTGTAGTTGTAGTTGTAGTTGTAGTTGTAGTTGTAGTTGTAGTTGTTGTTGTTGTTGTTGTTGTTGTTGTTGTTGTTGTTGTTGTTGTTGTTGTTGTTGCACATGTGAAGACTGTTGACTGGTCAACCTTGCACTGGATGTATATGGTGTGCAGCTGTCCATCGTTGTCCTGGGTGATGACCTGCATCACGTTTTGCTGTTGAAAGGCATTTTCATCCACTCTCTCCACAGCACATACACACTGAATGGGAATTGAAGAGCGCACCTGCAACAATTCAGCCCACACAACAACTCCAATTAAGACAAGTGTACACACAGTGGTAATCACGACGCATACTAACTATGTCAGGGATGTAAATTGAATGTAACTTGATTAGGAGGCTAATTACCAGCACAGTATGTTATGGTGAAATATTTCATGTGCATAAGATTACCAGGAGCTATGAGACAAGAAGGGAGACCTAATGAGATCAGCGTGGCAGAAAAAGACACTTTAAAGTGTAAATCAGCCACTTCCAATGGGAGCCTGTCTGACTGAGGCTACAATGCTCCAATATGGAAGAAAGGGGCCAGGACATTGTCTGAAATCTGATTTGCAATGTAAGCATGAATATCCGGAGCCTTCAATTAACCCTTGTCCTTTATTCCAATAACACAAAGCAGATAGTGGCTCAAAGACGGAGCTTTTTCTAGACCCATAGAGAGCGGCTGTCCCCACTCACTATCGCTCAGTTTGAGTCTGGTGAATGAGACATCATTATCACAAGGTTAGGCAGCACACAGTAATAACTAATGATCTCCACACAAACGCATTAAGATGCAGATGACTAAAATGTTTGTCTTCATGAGACTGCTTCATAAGTGTCCTTCAAAGGACATTGATATATCACTGTAGCTTATAAGCAGCTAGTAATCAGGGAGTAACTTTAGTATGACTTTGATTTCAAACTTAACTCATCTATTTTTGGCTCTAAACAGCGCGTTATGCAAGGATTCTTGTAAACGTTATAGGTACCTACAGTACAAGTATAGCATCAAGTAACATTACAATGACTCACTGCATTAGTATTAACAAATTTCCTTACTTGTCTAATAATACTCACTGTTAAATAATGAAGATGTGTAATAAGATCAATCTAATATTCTATATATATTATTCATTGAGTTTCCAATATAATAATCCAAATATTGTTAGGCCTATTGCCTATTATTTTATAAGCTTCTTTGTACAACACCTCAATCTATTTTTGTTTATAAAATGTGCCATATTAAAGTGGTGTAGATTGTTTGGATGAGTTGTTCTATAGTTTAACCAAACATTTATCTATCAAATAATCCTGGTCACAGTACTCACCTGCCAGTCCGATGTCTTGGCGTAAGACAGAGTCTCGCTGGTCAACCAGAAATAGCGCTTCTTAAAGGCAAACCTGGACAGCAGCTGTGGTCCTTCAGTTTTATATTTCTGCAGGTAGCCCTCTTTCACTGTGACCGATGGCATGAAAACAGCTCTCTGTGGGACCTCCAACACTGTGAAACATGCATATGTGTAACTGAATAATTTGATAAATACACCAGTGCCTTGACCATCAAGATCTAAGAGCTTCTCATAAAGCACAGTTCAGGCTTTTATACATGACTGTATACTGCCATATCACGTGCAGAAGCACAGAAACAAATATTAAATTTTTCTTACATTACAGTAGAAATATTTGTGGCCAACATGCACAATAGTGGGGAAAACCTATGACATAACGAGAGCCTTCTTATGTCGATCAATCCCTCTTGAACTGCGCTAAATGTCAAACTGGCCTTTCAGGGTAAACAGTGGGTGTGAAACCTTATCTGCAGAGGGGGGATGGTGCTTTGCAACCGCAACCTCTGACATAAGATGACAAGAAAGCAGCTATGACATGGAGGCTAACCAGTGTAGCGTGTGTGAGCACTTGCAGTTTCTCACCCCGACGCTCAGCCAGCTCATCAACCATGTCTTCTCTGTCCCAGCTAGTTATGAATATTTCACACATGCAGCAGCAGTAGCTTTCTATCTACCACCTGTCTAGCTGCAGATAAGCTCAACAGCGTGATCCCTGAACCTTAGCAGGTTAGTGCACGCGGTTAACAAGCTTACCTGTGTCGTGGTCTATATCAATTAACTTGTCCAGAAAGTCTTTGACTGAGGCCACACTGCGGAGTATAATGGGGTGCAAAGGTGCCATCCACTGCTCCTTTCCATGGCCGAGCTGAAGACCCAAGTTTCCTACACTTTGTAAAGCCTGGATGTGAAAAAAATATGGTTATTCTAATTCAATGTCCCATTTTATTAAGATAAGATAAGATAAGATATTCCTTTATTGTCCCACATGGGGAAATTTCATTGGTGCAACGCAGGTAGATACAGAGGCTCGAAACAGTGGTTAGTTTAACACTAAAAGAAATAACAAAAGTTTAAATTTACAAGCATAAATTACAATTTTAACTATCCACCATGAAATAAAAGTGTTCTATTCATTAATTTGTAATTGACACAGCAATTGGACGAAACAGATGCATTGTTTCAACACCTATGAGGCTTTTAGGGAAGTCCAAAACAGTTCAAAATTATCTAATTTGATACTGTTTTTCTTTTTTAAACAAGAAAATGTGCATTTTTAAAGGACTTAAAATAAGAAACTGACTCTATTTATCTAAGGTGTCCCGTTCCAGCAGGAGAACAATGTTAATTTTCCTCTTTTCCTTTTGTTTTAGAGAAGTACAAGTACAGATTGACCTGAGGGAACATGCAGCATTTTAGGGTTGCAGGAGGTCAAACTAATTTGTATAGGACGTGGTCCCAGGATGAGACATTTTTTAGCATCTTTTAGCTTTTAGTTAAAATATTCAAAATTAAATAATTGTCTACAAAATACAATCTCCTAAAAGTAGGTCTCACACAGACTAAGAACTGCAGGTTTAGACGGTACAGACACCCTGTCCATACATAAGAGTGTGACATCAAATGGGTTCCTGAGGCCACTCCTGTGGCGTGGCCCTTTGTGGGACCCACACCTGCCTGTGTAGGAAAGGAAGTCCCCTCACAACCACCTCTCTGAAGCTCCCCTTTGAACCAGGCTCAGGCCGCACTCACAGGGGTAAAAATAGCAACTCCCCCTTTCTCTGGTCAAGACCATGGCAACAGCACTTCAGCACCACGGACAGCAGCCACCAACATTAACTAACTTTAGGTCAAACTAGGGATAATTCTTGGATCACATAGGGCTGTAAGGCAGCTTACCCTTGGCTTATTGTTGTTTGTTTTTGCCTGCTCTTTCTAAAAGTATAATGTCTAGACACAGCTAAATTATTCATGCGGTGTTTATTTCTGGATAGATTTAAATGGATGTTTTGAGTGGTACCTTGGCCAGTAGTAACAGTGTTCGGCTCGTGCGGGTGTCAGCATGCTGGTCTCTCAGCTGAAACAGTTTGGGCGTCAGGATTGCAGGAGCAAAAAAACGGAGGAAGAAGAATCCACTGATGGCCAAATATTTCACATCCTGAAAATTCATCACATACAGGAACATAGATGTTAGCCACACTATTGCCTTGCATGGTAAAATTGTTAAAAGCAGTTATAATTCCTTGTTTTTTATGCATTTTTGAGAGTCCATCAAAACTCTTCACCAATCTTTGGGGGCAACTTCATTGCTTTCTTGCTCTTGTATAAGAGTAAATGTTTTTCCCCATACAGAATATTGTGAACACAGCGCTTTCAGTCAAAATCAGCAGTGCATCCAATTTAAAAACTTTATCAATTGTTAATCTGGAAGAAAGAGTCATGCATGACACCATGTTACATTTTAGGATGATGGTGGATTGTGCAACGGTGGGTCACTCAAATTTGCTTTGCTTTGTAAAAAGTGCTTCTTAAACAATGCTCATGTCCCAAAAATGCACACATGCGCTCACTATCAATAATCCAGTTTGTGAAAGCTAGAAACAAGTTAGAGTGGCACAGTTTGAAAATCAGGTAGCCAAGTACATACTAAGTACAGCATTATTATTACATTATTATGAAATACTCAATGTAAAACGGTTAACACAAGCTTAATCAAAAATAACAAAAACAAAAACAATATTCATTTAGGTCAAGAGCTGTAGAATATTTAACATAAAGCCTAATGTAAAATCAATAGGCTTTCTATCTAACTTCCATCCACTCTAGTGTGTTGTGACCCACACTGACCTCATTCTCAGGTTCAGTAAATTGCTCCTCTACCCTCTTGTGTAGTTGCTTGAAGGCCACTCTCATGACCGGCGGACACTGATCGACTGAGTTCACAATGGATTCGGTGATGCTCGTTAAATAAATCTGCAGCATCTCCACACTGCTGTCTCGCACCTCGGCCTCGGACATGCCACCCTTGAAAGATATCCGCCTTATGTAGGAAGAAAGAACAAGCAACCACATTATGACATTGTTCAATTATCTCAAAATGTGTTCTATACTTTCTCTGACCCTTTCAACCACACCAAAGAAATGGGCATTTGTTTTGTTTTTTTACACTGGATGCTTTATGGCTGGTTTGCATTTGGGAAATACGGTATCTACAAAAGTCAGCCAAAAAGGAAACTAAAACATTTAAAATGATTGTGCCCCTCCAGACAGAACCTTACATTAGGAAATTGCACAAAAAGTCCATTGGTGAGGCCATCTGAGATTGCACACATGATTATAATCCATAACAATGTTTGAGTTCATAATTAAATTATATTTATCTGGCAGCTTTGATTATTGATTTTCCCAATCGCTGGTGAATGCCAAGCACACCAGAATGTACAGAGCAAAATAAATAGACTCTGTGGCGGCTGCAGTCATGGCTGGTCCTGGATCTGCCTCTCCCTCTCTGATGGATATCTCAGGGGGTTCAGAGCAGTTGCCAGGCAACAGCCTTCTCTCCTTTTACTTTTTTTTTATTTTTCTTTTGCACCAGTGTCTTTCTCTTAGGGGCAAAATATAACAGGAAGCAGATTGTCTCCTGTGGCAGCTTTCCATTTGACCATTTTAACGCCAACGTCATGAACTGCACACATCAAACTCCCATGTGTAATATGTGTCACGCAGCACATTTGAAGTGCTACAATGATTTTAGGTTTGAAAAAGAAACAGATTGAGATTTTAGGCCAGAACATGTCCATAATCTTTACCTTAGTCGGTTTAAGTCGATCTTGCAGGGATCCAGTTCAATGTACTTCTTCTCCTCAAAGATCCGGTTGATGATTGGTTTCAGGACTTCATGGAGATAGAGCATGCCAACAGCCTGACAACGAAAACATGCACCAAAGTCATTCATCATAACGTATATATAACATTACATAGACATAAGTCATGACAAGCGTACCTTCATGAACTGTTCCATTGCTTTGGAGGCAAGTGAGTTGGACCGAAATAATGTGTTAGGATCAGCTGTAAAACAGGTCAAATATATCAATATTATAATTATTATTAACAGGTTACAAGCTGTATGAAAAAACCTCTGTTTAGGGCTGGGCAAAATAGCAATAAAATCTAATTGTGATCTCATTCCTGTGACTTATTGCAGCTCTATGTTCAAACACAGAGACCTCCCACTCCCTCTGTTTGTCAGCCTCCTTCATACTTCTGTCAAATTAGTGACAAGTGGATTCAACCCATCAGAACGCCTGAAGAAGATATTGTTGTTTTATTTAACTCTTAAAGATGATTGTGATATACATTTTTCAGATCGCCCACCGCTAACGCTGATCAAGTTTGGAGATTCATTATGTATCGAGATTCCTCAATTTAAAATATCTTTTTATTTAAAAGATAATCTGAACTCATTATTATTTCTAATTTCATTGACACTTCTTTTGACTTTTAACTCCTTCCCCTTTACAGCCCCAGACAACTGGAAATAAAGCAAAAAATATCCTCTAAATTGAATATCTATTTGTATTGTCTAAAGTATCAAATGCACATCCAAAACACATTTCAAATACAACAATTTTCAAGGGAAATAGACCTGACAAATTCTGAACACCGGTACTATTTCAGTTCCAATGAATGAATGAAATAAAATTTAAAAAAATTGCTCGAGGGGAATTTGTTTTGGACAAGTCCAT
Source organism: Eucyclogobius newberryi (assembly GCF_026437365.1). Lineage (NCBI taxonomy): Eukaryota > Metazoa > Chordata > Actinopteri > Gobiiformes > Gobiidae > Eucyclogobius > Eucyclogobius newberryi. The sequence goes on along the minus strand of NW_027316278.1, from coordinate 15,418,698 downwards.
AGCACATACACAAAGCCAAGGGAAAACACAGGCTACTGAAGAATACCGATAGGCTACATTAACAGAGGATGTGTCAGAACATAGTAATACAGATTCTTGAACAGCCGAATGCTGCGTGGGACAAAGGATGCAGTGCCTCTTGGGCTTCATTTGAGGCGTCACATACCTTTGTGCAGATGGTAGGAAACTGTATTCAGAGTGACCACAATGAAATGTAGCCGGAAATGTAGCTTGCCTGATCTGAGATCTATATAATGTAATGCCAAACTCCTTCTATTGTTTAGACCATTCAGCTGAAACCCATCATTTTGATCAGAATCACAAAGGCATGTAGTGTAACATACTGCACATAGTTAAACAAAATCACAAAATAATTTGTTCTGTTCTAGACTTAATATAAAATGGTAAATGGTCACATTTATATGGCACTCAGAGCCTCATTCAGAGTGGCTATACCAACTCGACAATGATCTTAGAAGATAAACAGAGATGGGCCTGGTTAGTATTTGGATGGGAGAGAACTGGAATGTCAGGTGCCACTGGGGGCAACTGCCGTTGTGTCCTTAGGAAAGACACTTCACCCACCTCGCCTCCAGTGTCCATTTATGCTGGTGTGTTTGTGAGAGGGAATGTGGAAGAACAGTACTTAAGCTAGAAAGCCGGCTTGTTCACAGAATGTGTAACATGTATGTTCATTAACATTGCTTTGTTCTGACCAAATAAATAAATGATAATAAACAACAACAAAAAGCAAAACACAGCGCTTTACATCAAGAAACCACTCGTCCATTCACATACGCACAACCACAGTATTCACCTGAGGCAGCTGCAATCCAACCTGTGGATCAGTGGATCTAAAGCTGTTTACATCAAGAGCGGGATTCGAAGTGCTGACTTTCGGATCAGAGACCAATGCGCTGCTACTGAGATTCCGCTACTTTAAATAGCATTTATTTGATTCTACACATTGGTATATTTAGCTCGACTGACTCAGAAATGTTGTCCACAGGGGACACACATAGCTTTGTGCTGCATTACATACATTCTTCAAGGTGACAATGCTGATATAGCCATGGCAACAGGACTTCATTTTCTGCAGATATTTTCTTTAAGGTTGTGTACAGGCCATTGGGTGGGTTAAACTTGGTGCCCTGGGAGTGTTTTCCACACATTTTGCAACGGTTGTAAAATTGTCAAAGAGAAAAGGTTTTTGGGTTTCTTTGTGAATTGGTTATACCCCTATACAACCTACAGTCATTTCAAATAAAATGTATTACTATAATCAGTGTGACTTCTATATTTTCTTCTCTGACTATCATCTGTGTGAGTAGTCAAGCAGTGTGGATTGATATGGTACATTTTGTTTTTGTGTGAAGCCAGTTTGTTGCGTTGAGCCCCATAGACTTCCATCATGAATGCCAGTTTTGAGCTTCCCCCTTTATTAACAGGCCAAAAAGCTTTTTGCCTTTTATTCTAACTTGTCCGCTTATGACCACTAACTAACAAACAAATAAACATAGTTGTAGTAAAAGCTGTGCGCCAGTACCTCTAAAGCATCCATCCCTTAAACAAGCACGGTTTGAATAGCGAGTTGTTGCTATAGAAACTCCCTGCTTATTATCTCAAAGTAACTGAGAAAACCCATCGACGGAGCAAAACTGAGTGTGAATTACAACAAGGGGACGTGTTGTGGAGGCTTCACATGACTAACACACAAACCATGGAGAACAAACGATTGTCATTAGGGCCATAAATACAACGCTGGTAGGTTTGGGCCCACGCAAAACATGAGTAGCAGCACATTTCAACGGGTCAGTGCGGAAGGGGACAAACACTATGTCCGTGCCGCTCGGTGCACGAGAAGATGTGTGTGAGCGACCCACAATGTTACAATACGACTCTCAACAATTTGCTGCAATGTCCTTCCCTCTTTCTTTAATAAAGCCTACAGGCTAAAAAAACCTAAAAAACAAAACAAAAACATAAATCAATTTTTATTTTAGACGTTAACTTTGGCCTTTAATGTTAGATGTAAGGTACCATAAAACATAAGCTAGTGTTTCTTCTATTATTACCTCATTATATCTTACAAGTTAAAACAGGGTTACACACACACACACACAGTTTAGGTGGGGGGAGTGACTAGGGCTCAGACTGTAATCAATATGTCTGGCCAAAGGTGATTTCCCTGTGTATAAATAAAAAGAGGAATTTATAGGCCCTTCATTGTGTTATCCATTAAAACTCTGAGCTCACTTGTGTGGTTGACCTCGCGGGTGTTGAGGTAATCCAAGAACGGCACCACGAGGCCTTGGCCCAGGTAAATCTTCACCAGCGTCATGGCCACATCCTGTCTGCTCTCAACTGTGGTCACTTCCTCCAACATGGTCAGAGCGCTGGTCTCCTCCACCTGGTGACACAACAACCGGCTCAATTACAAACCTCAACACACAGAAGGATACATTACTAATTCAGTCATTAGTCACTGAGAAAACCACACATTATTACACATAATACCAGGACGTACGTCTGTGGGAGAGATGACCGACTCCACCAAAAGGTCGATAAGAGGCTGATAATACACGGAGGGTAAAATACGGTCCTCCACCAAACGCACCTTCAGACGCAGCGCCCCGAGTTTACCACTGCGAGCCACATAAAATGAAACAAACACAAAAATAGGTTATTGCGATGGGTACGTGTTTAGACAGGGCAAGGACCAGTATTCCTACATTATCCTCATCATCAACAGAAGTGACAAGGTTAATAAACTTGCTGCATTTACCAAACTGCAACTCAAAAGGTAGTTAACAATAGAACTTCTGGCTGAACACAACTATAAAATGCTGTTATGTCATTCTAAAACCACCAATTATCAAGCTTGATTTAGCAACACATACATTTATATATATATATTTCACATTGTCTAGCTAAGGCAGACACACAGCTACATATACTGTACCTGTAAGGTCAATCCAAAGTTATATAAGTTATATTATAAGCATTACTGATTGGTTTCAAATAACAAACTAATTGCTCCATCAGGTTCCCAGCTCAGAAATAATAAGAAACAAAAAACAAAACAGTACAAATCAAAAACAGCCACACGTGTTCTCACCCAGCATCAACCTCATTGTTTCCCAAGGGCAGCAGGCGAAACCAGCCCTCCAGATGAGGCGACTTGTGCCAACACGCTGAAGGGATTTCCACCTGTTGAAAAATGGTATACTGATTGGTCACACATTTGAGAAAAACAAAAAAGACACTGAACACACTGAATGATTTTAATATTCATTAATAATAACTTACTTTCCCCAAAAAGTCATTCTTGCCAACCATATCCCAGTCCCACACTTCCACGGTGATTGGACCCTCTTCACACAGCTCCTCGGGGTCCAGCTCCAGCTCAAGAGTCTCCCCCCAGTGAGGAAATCGTGTCTTTTTAATAATCTGAACCCAAACACATGGCACAAATAAATCTTCTTTATGCCATGTGTCGTACATAGTGTCTCCTCAGTGGATGACATCAGAGGGACAAGACGTTGTGACCTTAGCACAGACAGAACATGGAGAGCATGAACAAAGCTTACTGAGGTCTCTGCACTGTGGTTGTTAAAGATGACTCTTGCAAAAGGATCAGAGGTGCCAGAAGTGTCTCTAGGGGCAAGATCTCTGAAAAACAAAAAGATCACATTCAATATAAGATTTCTTAACAATATAAATTGTTTTCCATGGCAACAAAAAATATTTGTTTGTTAGTGTCTCTCATCCAAGAGCTCATTCTCAATCTGCAAATCGAGTCTGAGAAGATTGAGAGTGACTCTTTGATAAGAGTCAAAACGTTTGTTTTTTCTAAAAACAGAGTCCAGATGATACAACTGAATTTTTTCGACAATAGAACACTCCTGGACTAACGAGGGATTACACTGATTTGTTTGTTAGTGTTTTAAAGTTGAGAGTCCTTCAGTTGAAAATGTTCTGCTCAAGGCTTATTGATATGTTCCTTAGCGACGTGTCAGAAAAATGGATCTTGCAGCCCGGGATACACAGATGGGACATTGACTAAATGGTGTGATAGCAGCCGAATGACTCTGTAGAGGAGCGAAGAGGCCTGGGACTCCGCTGATAAGATTCATACACACAACAGTTAAAACAATATCAGGTCATACTAACCTCACATTCTGTGTACTGCATACAGTACCATGGAAACAAGGAGAATTTAATACAATATGAATGAGAAAAAATGCCTTAAAGCATACTCAGAAGGAGCTTTACCTCTTGTGTTTGTGTTACCTGGCTTCAATGACTTGACATCTCAGGCTGATCTTCTCTGAGTGTTTGAGCAGGACCAGGCTGAAGCGGATCTCTCCTTGGACTTCTTCATTTGGGTCGACCCTTGTCAAGTTGAGCCAGCTGTCCAAACCTGCACATCCAGTAGTAGTAGTTTAGAAACCTTGTATTTCTATGGACTACTACTATATACTTCAATATAATGCTTTCAATATTTCATAAACTCAAAACATAAGGATGGCCACAGTGTGACAGTGAGGATATTTTTTGCGAAGGAGGAACTGACTCAGTAGCGACATGTAGCAATGAATCATAGATTTGAAGGCCATGCCAGGTGGTGCTTAAGAGTGGCATCAACAAGCTGCTGATCATTTCAAATGTTTTTTAACCCTTTTTAAGTTTTGTGGAACAAACATATAGCCTGCAAAAGAAGCATAAGCGCTGCATACTAAGAGCAGCGTGACCACTGACAGGTTGGGTTGAATAACACAGATAAAGTCTTTATCGAGGCACCTGTTTGTGGGTGGATTATATTAAAGAGCACGGAGTGTGATTTTGTCAAAGGCGAATTGCTACATGTAGGAGATAAACATTTAGATTGTGATTGCTATGTGAATATAGACAACGTTTCCCAAACTGAATCTTCTGTTGTTTATTTCTTATGTGCACTGGTCAGAGTCTATTTAAACTGGTTCAAAGAAGATGCAGTGGTAAAGTGGCTGTATGTGCAAGTCCAAGGTCCAAGGGCATAACATTATGCCTGATCAGTGCATATGTGCAAATATTAGATTTATGATGTACAATAATACTGAAGTGAAATATAATGTCTCGTAAGCTACAGTTCAGACATTCACATAAACTAAAAGACAGACTGGCCCCTCAGCGGCTCTGACTTTGGTCCTATGTTGTGTTAGGAGTCTCTGCATGTTTATCCTCAAAGCAACAGTCACGTACTCCAGACGTTATTAATGACTACGTGTGCCCCTTCCCACAACTTTACCTTTAGCTTGAGATCCAATAGCTTCCTTGGTCAAAGTAATCTTTCCAATAACATCATCATGGCTGCGGTGAAAGAGGACAAATTGATTGACAAATTAAAAAAACTGGTATGATCTAGTTAGAATTGAATTCTAAATGCTCTCATTTCAAGGAAAAAACAAGCTACCATCTGCCCAATACTGTTTACCTATTCAAAGATTTGAGTCTTTCCATTACCTAATTTGATCATTTTACGCAACACATAAATTAATCAGCCCTGAAATAGCTTGGTGGAAAATCACAAATTAGTAATTTCCACTATCCCAGGACTTGAATGTAAATATGAAATTATATAGGGAAAGATGTGAATATTACCCAATTGTGTCTTCATCCATGACATGAAAAGACAGCGAGTGAAATCCCATCGGGAGGTGGAGCGTGTATTCCTCACCCCAGAAAGGATTAAGGTTCTTCCACACAGTGGCTGTCCTGGAACAAGCAGACCACTCACATTACACACCACATGTCAAGATAATACTGCCTCTATAGGCATAGTTTAAGACAGACACATGTGATTCATATTCCTGCTCTGCAAATTTCTTTTGAATTAAGCACCTATACCTAGTATGACAAGTACTAACAACGGGTCAATGATTTCGATCCCAATATATTTTAAATGTGAGACACTATAAAACCTGTTGGACTGGAATTCACGGCCATAAGAAAGACACATTAATGACAAGCAGTAAATACATTTGCACTATAAAACGTCTTGTTTGTTGCCTAATTAAAAGGGAGTGTCTACAGAGCCGCGGCGCGCGGCCGAAACTGCTAGGCTATTTTGTGCCGCGGCTCCTGAAACTGATGGGCTATTTGACCGCGCCGGGTTAGACCGCGCCGGGTTAGGGTTAGGGTCAGGGTTAGGGTTAGGGTTAGGGTTAGGGTTAGGGTTAGGGTTAGGGTTAGCCATGAGGCTATATGGCCTTGCCATGGCTCCTGAAACTGCTGGGCCATTTGACAGCGCCACGGCTTTGTAGCCACGGCCTAATTAAAAACTATATCTTTAGTAAAACACACTGTACTATTTATCCAGTCTTTTTTTTAAATATATTGACTGCACAGGATTATACCCTATAATTGTTACCTGATCTAAGAAGTACAACAATATCATTTTACAAAACGCCTGTTCATCTTGTTAGTTTAGAAAGCAAACAGTATCTGCACAAAAGTCAACAGTCACATTCTTGAGCTCGGCAAATCCAGACCAAACTGACCATGAGTGCCTTTCAAAGGGGTGCAAACATAATGCGGTACTCTTCAATAAAGTGTAATTACTAAAAATAAAACAAATAAAACAAATGAACAAACATTTTTAAAAGAGGTGCATAAACCAGGCCTGACTTTTGTAGTAAGTTCAGTAGTTATACAGCTCAAAGCATACTGTGTGTAAGGTCTGAGCGTTAACTAATAGTCACTGTGTTTTAGTGAGTGGGCTGAGCTATTTCCCACTGTTTTTTTCTGTCACATTATCTGTGAACATCATACAGTCATTTAGGCAGAAACTCCACAAGTACTAGATAATTAGTGAGAGTGTCATGTAGTGAGTCATTGTGCTGTTTCCCTCACTATACCAGATGGATCAGGAGCTACTGTACTCGCCTCCTGTTCTTGTTAATGGCCACAACTTCTGAGCATTGGTTATACATATGATGATTATTGTGAAAGGGGGCAAAAGGGGTCAGTAGGAAACAAATAATAATCTGAATAACATGCACATCTTGTACCTCAGAGTGGTTCCTGCGTATAATGAACCTAAAATCATTGATGCAGCCTCTCCATGGTTACATACATGCTGTTTTTGATCCAAACCAGTATCAGGTTCTCTGTGTTGGAGGACCCATGCTGTTGGCACCACTATCACACAACTCCACCTTGTTTAAATAAATTTACCTCTAAACGATAGCCTGATACAGGGATCTCAAGATAGTATAAAAAAGCATTTAGGCAAGACGGCAGTGCTGTACACTCACCTGGCCACAACCTCATTGTCAACTTTAACAATGCAGTAAGGGTCACTTGTTCCAGACCTAGTCAGCAAAACATATAAAAATTAAAAAATTTAAAAAAGACACAAAGTGAGGTTTAGGCTAAGGTTTAAAAGCAGACTCACAAAAGGTGCACCATCCATACTAAGCTCATGTATGTGGATGAGCCTTAATGAATTAAATGCATTCTCACGTATCCAGCAATGCCAGTGGCAAAAAGGTTTACTTACACGTCTTTTGCTGGGAGATTCCTGCCCTCTACGATCCGAAAATAAAGAGAAGTATTTCTAGACATTTTGACGGTTTATCAGATCAAGCGATATGTCCTGTTTCCATGTGCGTCCTTTTAAATAGCGCTCTTCTCCTCAGCAACTGAGTTATCTTCATTTCATAGCACCTCTGAGTGCGTGACGGCGCACAGCCCACTAGTAGCGCGCCAGAGAGATGCGCACGGAGTCATTCAGTCTCAGTCCAGAAGGTTACACAGCGAGGCTCTGTGTGGGCAACTGGGTTTGATTTGGCGATGTCCTGGTGACCCCCAGCGTTCCCACCTCAAACCTAAAGACAGATCAATGACACGCAGAAAAATATACCATTACCATTTGAGGGGTCACTCGCAGATGAAGTCGACGCACCTTCCCCATTCACAAAATGACGTGAAATGTCACGCCATCTTTTTAGGGTGCGATGTATGTTCTGTAAATGCTTCTGGTGTGTGTGTTGTAAAGCTCGTCAGGTATGAGCATCAGGTTCTTTCAATGTGACACGCACCGCCATCTGGTGGGGAATTTGCGCTACTACTGCTGTCTCGGCTTCAAATAAATCTAGACAGGCTTTTTATGGGACAGCTAAAGGGTCCTCGTGGCTTCAAACGAGTCAAAACAAAGCAACACAAGTCGCTTCGAGCTCTTCAGTTTGCTGTATATGCTATTGGATATATATATATATATATATATATATATATATATATATATATATATACATTACAAGCAGATTTACGGGTTGTTACTTTATATAAAGCACTGTCACGATTTGTCTGAAATTAACTGGTTTAGCTCATAGTAGCTTACAAATGTAAACGTTGAATGATGTAAAACAAATTAGCGGCTAAAGATATGATGAACGCTTATCCTGGAGTATCCTGCAGTGATACTACTAAACAACAAGAGCGACACTATTACCTGCTGTCAGAGCTGCAAACTTTAGTCAAAGATCTACCCAGGTATTCTTCTATACATCACAGTTTTATTAATAGATGAATTAAACTCTTCTGTTGTTGTACAGTTCCTTCCAGCAGCGTTTGTCCTATAACACCCTGAGTGACCTGGCTTTGGCTCTGATCGATGGGACCGTCTTTGAAATAGTGCAGGGGCTCTTGGATATTCAACATCTGACAGAGAAAAATCTGTACAACCAAAGGCAGAAGCTGCACTGTGAACACCAAGGTAACGTTTAAATGTAATACCCACGTGTACAATCCGTATGTTTGCTCATTTTATTTATATATATCTAAATGTTGACTTTGTGCAGCACTGAAACAAGAGCTTGTAAGGAAACATAAAGATGCTTTGCAGACATGCAAGTCTCACAACCTGACTCTTTTAAAGTCTAACCAACAAGCAGAGCTAGAGGTCAGCTGTGCTTGAATGTTATGTATCTAGAACTGTAAACATTTGGTAAAATGTGCATTGGTTTTAGGCTTTGGAAGCTCGTGTTCGAGAAGAACAAAGGATGATGGATAAAAAAATTGTTGCAGAAATGGATCAGAAAGTAATTGACCAACAGAACACTCTTGAAAAGGCTGGAGTGCCTGGGTTTTATGTCACTGTTAATCCTCAGGTAAATATCACTGTTTTTATTCAAATTACTGCAATGCTTAGTTGGCTGTCTTATTTTCCGCATACTTGTAATGACTATGAAACTCATTCAGCAGTTGTGTGTGGGCTGTGGTTATAGCAGATGTCCAGCAGATGGCGATGTTCTACTCAAATTAACGTTCTGATTTCCAGGAGCTGACAATGCAGATGCATCTTCTTGAACTTATTCTGAAATTACAACAAAAGGACACTCAATCATGAGTCATTTGAATCCCACATCGAATTGGAAAAGACTGGCACAAAAGCCTAACCCAGAGAAGGCAGTGTCTGTCCAAAGCTTGTGTTGAGACCTAAGAGACGGTGGTGAAATGCATATGTGCTTGTGACGTCTGTAAATAAATGATGATACACATGTTTGAAGTGACACAAAAATATCTCTGATTATCTGAAGTGAGAGAGGTAAAGCTACAAAGATGTATTCATTATTAAACATTACATACATAAATACATATATATATATTAGTCAGGAAATTCATCCTGAATCCTAAAATGATTTAATCCTAACATTCAATTCTGATCACTGATTCTTATTCCTTATACGTCTTTATAATTACATAATGCTGTTGCTAATGGCTCAATAGCTATTGCAAATAAAAATGGTGAAGGGTTTTGATGTAATACCACTTGTTCCTATCATAGCTACCGGTACTCTCGATATATCTTTATCCATTTAAGAAAGGAGTCTCCAAAATGTATAGCATATAGTGTTGTAAAGATGAAATTCCTTTCATCCTTTCAAGAACAGTTCACTCATAGTTGGTTCTGCTTCAGTTGTATTCAGATTTGTATAATAGTTTTAAAACCGTATAAAATGTTTAAAGATATTTAAACATTTTATTTATGTTCAACCATCACCGCACCCTCCTCATTCTTGATACTTCTTATGGTTTTCTCTCTTCTTTTTTTTTCTTTTTTTTAATAAGCCAACCAAGCATCTTTTCTGCTTTGGCTGTCAAGAGATTGTTAAATTCCATGCGTTTCAGGGTCAGCTTATGTGTTATTCTTTGGTCCTCAATTTCAATTTATGTTTTTTCCAGCTTGAGAATCTCCCCCTTATTTTGCATAAGACTTTTTATGTTCTTTGTTTTAATCAGCAGTATGTGAGATAATCTGCCCTTGAGTATAAGCAAGCAAAGACTCTCAGACTGCTACAACTGAGGCTGTGTTGTTAGAAATTCACACAGTGATGCAGTGACTAGAAGATGTGTTTGGAGTTTCCACCTTTTGTGTACAAATTAACTTTTTATGTTGAAATTAATTTTCAAGGAGCTATGATCAGGGATATTATTCTGGGCAAATATTCACATTCTAACACGTCTGGCTGCATAGAGCTATTATAATATTAATATATATTAATATTCTTCCATCTTAATTTTTTGTCACTTGAGATATTTTTATGAGATATTTTTATATTCATTTTTTTGTTAAAGACGCAATGGACAATTTTTCGGCGATTTGAGAACGCAGGCGGAAGTGCGCATGCACGGATCATATCGCATCTCTCGTCTCCCGTAGATTTCCGTCCACTTCTGCGTCAGCTCGAACTGTCTTTCTCGTCTTCATTTTGCCCCGTATACTGAGGGAACTATATTATGATAGATCCATGCGCTTAGGCACGCGGAAACGTGGGGACGAACCACACGCGGCTGCAGGTGAGCGGTAGGTGCGTTTTATGATTGATACTTGGCAGGACTAATGATAAAAAAATCGTCCATTCCACCTTTAGATAAAACTGCTACACCTTTAGATTTGGAGTTATACGAATTAAACAACTTTTAACCTACCCAAACTCTTCTCTTATCATGCTCCTTATTTGTTAAATGTGTTTCTTGTAAGAGAGCAACATCACACTATTCTCTTTTAAAGGATTCCATTTATTTTAACTTTTTCATATAATAGGGTTATTTATTTATTAATGTGTTATTCATGAAGAGGAAAACATTGAATATCTGGACTTTTGTTGGTGAATACCTTTGCTTCATTGAGCTCAGTGGAAAACTGGGACCACGTCTCCCCAGGATTATACTGTACATCTGGTTATTGAATAATCAAGGTATTTTTTTCTTATAATGTTAGACTTCGTGTGGCAGCCTTGGCCACCTACATTTTATGAAATATTGTCAAAACGTGTGATCTTGGCAAGTAGCAGCAGAGAGTGCTCTTTCTGAACTCATAGGTACCATAGTTATGTTTTGCCAGATAGCTTATAAAATAACGATATTATTAAAATGTTACAGATTTGCCTATACTAATTGACCAATGAAATATAAATGCATAGTGTCCTGTAAAGTATCCCCGCCCCCGGCCCCGCCCCCTCCTGTAACAGTTCAGAGGGCGGGGCTCCTGGTGGGGGGTGGAGGCGACTGTCTCTTTAAGAACCCGTGGAACAGGCGCTGCATGTTGGTTTATCCCGCTGTGCACCTTTCAGTCCATCTTTACCATCCTGGCAACATCCCGGCAACATCCCGCCCCGGCCTGGTGTCATACATGAGAGAGCCACTGCTAAACAGGTCAGAATATCAGTCCTGTGTCGTAACTTCAGCTGTTCCCGCTTGTGTCCATGTGAACGCGCCTGCTGCTGCTGGAGGACCACAATGGTGTCTGAGATGACCTCACCTGCTCAAACACTGATGTGGCTCTGCGCGAGCGCACACTTCATTTTGTTTTCAAAGATTCATTTTAAAGCTTAACGCGTTTCCCTATTGTGTCTCAAAATGAAAATATTAAATGTATGACTGTGGTGGTGTAGTAATCTTTTACTGTTCAGCTTTGTGTGCCTGCAGTTTTATTAGTGCGGAATAAAACGTTACGTAATAGCGCCCTGCTGTCGCCTTCTGCCGCTCAGGGCAGGATGCTGCGCCCTCAGCTTCTGCACACGAAATGTAAAAAGAGATGCGTTTTTTATTCTTCAAATACTATAAACTTGGTGCAATATGTGTACAGGTAGACACGTCTGCGCACAGATGCTTTAGCTTTTTAAATATAGCACACTGAAAGGGAGGCTAAAATCCTTCCACATGTTTGAAAACGTACTTATACAGATGAATGTGGTCTGGGTAGGTAAAAAGTCGAATAAAAATGAGTGTGTGAGTAGGCCAAGTCCAGGAATAATAGTTTTTATTGTTGTTATTTCAAGATCATCCCTGGCCAACAAAGACTAGTCTGTTCTTATTGCCCACTTCATAAGACATAGACTGTTAAACCTACAAAACACGGGATGTTCTGCTGTTCTTCAGCCAGTGGGATGTCGGTATTTGTGTATGTTGGCTACATTGACATATAAGTGAGCCTATTACATTTCTTATGTTGGGCACATGTGTATATTAAAGATAATCTAACACCTCTTTTCCTTTGTTCTGTTACAGATCCCCCTCAACTTGATGAATTCGCTTTGAGTGATACCACATCTTTCTGTCTTTTAAGCCCCTCTATCTGCCACCATGGCGTCCTGTCAAAGAGGCTGTACCTCAGCAGTGCGCCTCTGTCAAAAACTGAACCGTCTCAAGACTTTAGAGGAGGACATGATGGCCACCTCCCTGAAGCGCTGTCTCAACACCCTGGATTTAACCCTCATGGGAGTCGGTGGCATGGTTGGCTCTGGTCTCTATGTCCTGACTGGCACAGTGGCCAGAAACATGGTGGGACCTGCGGTCATTGTGTCATTTATCTTTGCCGGACTTGCCTGTCTGCTGTCTGCTCTTTGTTATGCTGAGTTTGGAGCGCGTATACCCAAGACGGGATCAGCCTACATGTTCACCTATGTGTCTGTGGGAGAGGTCTGGGCTTTCCTCATCGGTTGGAATGTGATTTTGGAGAACATGATCGGTGGAGCAGCTACGGCCCGTGCATGGAGTGGTTATCTGGACTCAGTTTTTAACCATGCTATCCAAAACTTTACTGAGTCACACATTATGCGCCCCTGGAACGTACCGTTTCTTGCCCATTACCCTGACTTACTAGCGGCAGGAATTCTTATTGTTGCGTCGTTTTTTATTTCATTCGGGGTCCAGGTGTCATCGTACCTCAACCACATCTTCTCTGCCATAAGTATGTGTGTCATTGTTTTTATCATGGTTTTTGGCTTTATCCTTGCCGAGCCCGTCAACTGGAGTGAAAAGGAAGGAGGCTTTGCACCGTTTGGGATGTCTGGGATACTGGCAGGGTCAGCTACTTGCTTCTATGCGTTTGTGGGGTTTGATGTGATCGCATCTTCCAGTGAGGAGGCCAAGAACCCTCAGAAGGCTGTACCAATCGCCACCGCTGTGTCTCTGGGATTGGCAGCGGTGGCGTACATCCTAGTTTCCGCCGTGCTTACATTGATTGTGCCCTGGAATACCCTGGACCCGGATTCAGCTCTGTCGGACGCCTTCTTCCGTCGTGGTTACAGTTGGGCTGGGATCATTGTAGTCATAGGCTCCATTTGTGGTAAGTGTTGTTTCAGTGTGTAACAGTAAATAATCCAAAATTACCTCCATCCACGCGGGAAAACCTGATCACAATATGACGGATCACAGAGATTAAATTGCAATATGGCTGATGTAATTCAAGATGTATGTCTAATGACTAAAATGAAAATGTAAATTGACCTTACAGTATCCATTATTGCTCACTCATCTGTCTTTGCATATAATGTTTTTAAGCGTGTAGCTCTTTATGATCAGCAGAAGTTTTCTCCTATCATTCTCACTTCACGTCTGTGGTTAATGCGTGTGGCTAATACTCATTTATCCATAGTGACCAATCTCGCAGACACATGCACACTCTACTGTTAGGTCTATTTCAGTGTATTATCAATAATATTTACAGTAGTAATATCTATTTTATTTATATAGAAAATTCCACAATACCGAACACGAGTCTTTTTGTTCCTTTGTCCCTACCTGTACTGGTCTATGGTTTGAATTTAATTTTGATTATGTTTGTTCTTTCTTGTTCTTTTTCCAGCAATGAACACTGTGCTGCTGTGTAACCTCTACTCGCTCCCTCGGATTGTGTACGCCATGGCCGAAGATGGCTTATTCTTCTCTTTTTTTGCAAGAGTCAATCCGGTCACCAAAGTCCCTGTCAATGCCATTTTAGTTTTTGGCTTTATTATGTCTATTATTGCTCTCATTTTTGACCTGCAGGCCTTAGTTCAGTTCCTATCCATTGGCACACTCTTGGCTTATACTTTTGTAGCTGCAAGTATTATTGTGCTACGCTTCCAGCCTGAAAAAGCAACAATAAAAAATAGCACGTCTCCTCCTGCAAACGCAGAGCCCTCCCCAGCACCTTCAGAATCCCAGACTTTCAAAGAGGACAGTGGTGAACTTAAACAGTATGAATCATTCTCAGACAAACTCCAGTTGGTGGAAAGGACCAAGGCGAAGGAGACACGTGCAGTAGGGCAGCTGAAGGCACGTTGGGAACCGTATCTCGGGCGTTTGCTTGGAGATTTTGAACCAGGTGAAGTTGTGGCCTTCTGTGTGCTTCTCCTCCTGATTAGCGCCGTCTCCCTTTGTGCTGTGCTGATTTTCGGAAATGGCCCACTTGAATTACCGCTGTGGAGCTTCTCAATACTTATTGTGATTTTTAGTTTGGCTTTTGTCACCAGTTTGGCTCTCATATGGCTTTACGAACCACAGAAAAACACCAAAACATTTCAGGTAAGGGAAAAGTACTGTCTACTTTTAATATATATGAAATATCCACTAATCAGACAAAGCTTTTGACCACCATTGAAGGTACCTTTTTAAAGTAGTGGTTCCCAAAGTGTGGGTCGAGGGACCCTGAAACTGGGATCGTGAGATGATATAATTATATCATTTTGACATTATTACTGTTATCTTTTAATTCAACAGTATATTTTTAGTGAAATTGGTACCACAGTACCACAACAAACTGTTCAAATAAACAACATGAAACATGATTCAATATTTTGACACTCACAATGACACTTTCAATTTTCTTCTGCAATGGTGGTCGCGAGTCCGTTGCATGGTCATTTTAGGTGGTCCATGTATTAGGCACAAAAGGTATACATATATGATATATGTTAGAACCTACATATAACGAATGTGCTTATTATGGTGTTATAAATAAGTTATAAATCTGGATGATAGAGAATAAGTAGGCTAGGTATACAGAAGGCCAGAAACACACTCTAACACTGATGAAACAGTTTGACTTTGGCTAACCAAAAAAAACGTTTGCTAGAATGAGGTAACGCACCACACAATTGTCCTTTTTGAGTTATTGTTCAGGGTGAATGATCGTAAGTGCAAGTAGTAGTAAACAGCCTTCTCCCAGACCATGGTAATGTAGACCGATTAATGAACTTTGTTAGCTCCAGGGACAATCCAGGAACAATTCTTGCTCGGCATCAAACAGAAACCCAACATAAACTTGGCCAGTTTAGATGGTTTCTACAGCACATCTGACAGGACAAGTTCAGTAAATAAGATGCTGCTGTCCCCTGACAGTCTCTCACACAATTCAATTTAGAGAAGTCAGGGCAGTTTAAAAAACCCTTCCAAAGTGGGTGATGGGGTAATTGGGAACATGAAACAAGTCATGTGGCATATTACTGAGATGGTGAAACAGCCAGAACTGTGATAAATGGACTGAATATGACCCTGGGTTACAATTATTGGAGGTGAATACAAATGCAGTTATTCAGTGGACGTGAACCAGCAACAAGTGGCATGTGCTGAGTCAAGGCTGGTCCATGTGGTCGAGCTACTCTAGACCAAAGTTTATAGTTGTTCAGAAAACACTGATTATAATAATTAGCAGCATTAGGCATGTGGCCATAATGTTATGCCTGATCAGTACAAAACGTCTGAACTTTTTTTCCTTAAATGACTAAAAGCGTTTTTTTTTTTTGCATAGGTACCTCTTGTTCCACTGACCCCAGGGGCTAGTATCCTCGTCAATGTTTTCCTAATGATGAAGCTCAGTGCAATGACCTGGATCAGGTTTGCTGTCTGGATTGGTGTAGGTAAGAATACTCACTATATACATTTTTTTTTTGTTCTAAAAATATAAAATGTGTTATGAAAATTGGAAAGAAACGAGTGGATTCTGAGGTGGATTCTGATCACTATTTACATTTAATGTTTATTATAGTCTGTTTTGAAAGATTTAATGAAATTCCATCTGGTCCACGCCGAGCTAAAACTGTCTCTCAATAGAGTACAGCCTTTCAACGACTATTACCTTAAACTGTTACATAAACTGACACACGCACCCTCCAGTGGGGTGTCATTCACATAGTTTCCCTCTAGGTCAAAAGTATACATGGATTTGTGTTTAGATTTGCACTTCCAAAGTAATACAAAATGTAATATTTGATTTAGCGTTTCTGCAGGTTATAAAGGCCTGCTGAGATTCCACATGCAGTTTAATAAATTAGGCCTAATTAGGCCTAATTTATTACGCCATAGAACCTAATATTTGATCATATTGAACGGCTTCACTTGTACTTCACTATCTATTTGAAACAATAATGGTTATTAAAGTATATTGTAATATTGTATTTGCATTGTTATGGAAGTAATAATGAATGAATGGGAGCACCTTCCTCTTTGGGAAATACTTCAACTGGTAATCAGTGTTTGCCTGGGCACTAAGGGGATCACCCTGGAAACAGATTATGTTCATTAGCTCAGGGCTTTTCTCCATCACTAAACCATTTAAACACAACTGTCAGCCCTGCAGCAAGTTAACAGGATGCACATTACACCTGACAGCACATTAAGGCCTGTCACAGGACCTACTTTCCCTGGGGAAAATGGGGGTTGGTAAAGGGTTTCTGTTCTAGCAGTATTAGATAACAGATACACCGCTAACGACCCTACTTTTGTTGAATAGGAACTTCACAAATCAATATTTCAGTGTTCATATCCACCTTATTCCAGAAGCCCGCCGGGGCGTCGCCATACAACGTAATCCTTCTTCCGGTGGTATTAGTTAACGTAGTGCTACCGACATTCAGAGGAAATAAGTTCTGCACAGACTAAAAAGCCATTTTTTAGTGAATTGGAGCATTGTTGACTTGTTGGTCACATGAACATTGGATTGCATGTATTAGGGGCGAGACTTTTCCCTCGTTCTTCATTTAAACCATGGATCTATTATATTATGAGCGGTTTCCGCTGAACCGGAAGTGCAGTTACAACGAAAGTGCCGATCGTGTGGGAAAAGAGGGGAAAGTGGGAGGGACGGAATAAGGTCAAAATAGACCCAAACAAAAACATTCCAAATTCCAGAATGGAGGCAAAATCAAAGGGGTTTTGGCAAATGAAACCAACATGTAAGTGACGTCTGAGTCTGGTTTAAAGACATTTACTATTGTACATTATTAATTTATGTTATTGGAGATTATGATGGATGACAAAAGTCTGATTTTTAAATTGTACCTGATTTACATGTTTCATTTTACTTACATAAAATTATACTTTTTGTGAAGCTCATTCAATTGTTTATTTGGTCAGGACGGTGCATGTTGAACCTACATGAAATACACCCTGTAAACATGCCGGATTGTAGCCATGGGTTAATATTCTAGACGTTCACTCTTTCAAACACACTCTGTCATATACCAGCAAACAATTGTACACATTTTTAGCGGTAGGGGAATCCACACAGACACGGAGGGAACATGCAAACTCCGGAAATCGACCCAAGGACCTTCTTGCTGTGAAGTGAGAGCGCTAACCGCTGTGCTACCTGCTGCTTAGTAATTAGACCAGATGTCTGTAAATCATTGAAATTGTATCATGGTCAACTTCATTTTGCGTAATTTTTGCCATTTTGATGACAGCATTTTGAAGGGTCTATTGTGGTCACATTGTGGATTTACTGGATTTTGTTTCTGTTTCTAGGTATTGTGGTGTACTTTGGCTATGGGATCTGGCACAGTAAGGAGGGGAAGCGCGAGCTGCAGAGCCCAGACATGGCGGCCCGTTACGTGGTGCTTCCCAGTGGCAGTTTAGTGGAAACAGTCCAGTCAGTGCAGCCCGACGGACAGGTGGAGCCCTCCGCACCCCACATTAACACTGGATTTACAGCAGACAAGTTTGGAGAGAAGAGATGATGTGTGAGCACTAATGATTAAAACACTGCCTGGTTTAATCGGTCCTATTCCTTGGCATTATAACTAGAGGTGGGTAGAATAGACAAAGGGCAACTTTATTTTATCACAAACAAAATTTAACAAAATTTGTATTGGTACATTTTATTTTCATGAGGAAATCTACTAAAGTACTTTTGAGTACAGCAAATGCTTACTGTTTCATAACAGACAAATATGTTGGCAAAAATATTGATATGTATTTCTAATTTTTTGTCACATCTTTAGTTAACAAAAAGTGTAAACATTACTACGAAATAGAATCAAGGGTAGATTTAACCCTACACCCACCTCTGGTTTTAACTGCCCAGTTTCTCCCTTTAGTGTGAAGCCTGCCACAATTTGTACTCGTCGCTTTAGGCCTGTGTCAGCACGGCCGGGTGAGATGCTCGCTCTGTTACTTTGTGATATCTGTAAAACTTGTAATACTCGAATGTACAGTAGAGCTTTATTAACTGCCCTGTAAAACCTAGCATTGCAAATATGTTCTATCTTTAATTTATTATTATGTCGTACACATTTTTTTTTATGTTTACCAAGCACCAAAACAAATGCTCTTCATTCACAGTGAAATTTAACTTTATTCTTCAGCCAACGTTTGCCATGAATCTCAGTAGAAAAATGCACATTATGTAGCTGCACAATAATCACGCGTGCACATTTACACTTTGCTTTTATTCCAGTCAAAAGCTTACACTCCCATGTCCTCAATATAAGCCCCATTCACACATGCAGCTTGACCTGGGAATTGACCTGCATTTTGCCAGGACATCTGTGAATAAAGCCAAAACGGATTTCCCTGCATTTTTGATCTAGCAATTCCCCTGGAAAAGATCCGGGAGTAATGCAAGGAACAGTTATGTGTGAACAAAGCCAGATAATTGCCAGTACCACTGCTCGTTTCTTTGGTTACGTGTTTGGATTCCCAGATTACACTGTGCAGTTAAGTTTGATTTCCATTTATTTTAAATGATAACATTGTTTTAGTGACAGAATACAGAGATGCATTGCTAAGTTAAGTGTGAACAGAGACCCAGCTCTGGGACTGAAGTGCAGTGTGAATGGAGCTTATATAGACCGTCTACAAATATCAGTATTTATTCAGGAACACATGACAATTTTGAAATGTTATTACATTACCTTTGCCATTGTACTAACCATTTGTCTACATTCGATTTGCCTTGCGGGCAAAATATGCTGCAAAGACTTTTCTGTTTTAATTTGTTTTTGACAAATATTCAAATCACCTGTATATTGGTTTCTTTTTGTACAATGTTAGATACTAACATAGTGCTGCCGGTGAATACAACGACATTCAACTATCGGCACATTGTTAAATCCCCTTTCAAGTTACTGATTTAAATGTTTCATATCTTCCACGTATATATATCATGTTTGTTTCTCTTCATTTTAACAATTCTTCTTTTATTATGTGTGTTATAGTCTTTCTAAATGTATTTTTGATCTTGGTACTCAGTTCTATTACTATATTATTATAATATGTTGGCTATATATCATCACAATCCAAGCACATACACACAGAAGTAAGGCTGATGCTGTTTACTACATAAACTCAGTCATGTCTATGGGACTCTTAATCCCATCAGATTTGCAGCTGTCCCCTCACCAGCCAGTTTGACCCAGATTAGACAAAAGCACAAATGATGTGACAATTCTGACAACATTCCCACACCCTCGCCTTCTATTACCCATTCATGTCAAAACATAAAAAAAAATTTGGTTTGTACCGGCAGTTGCACTTTGTCATTTTATTTCATCTAGTTTGCATGTGACCAACCCGATGGCCTTAAATATTTAAGATTTCTAAATCTCACATCTTGCTGAAATGGTTGTTATAAGTTATATTTTATTCAAAATCTATATGGCAAAGAATGTACAGTGAACATCTCTTATTGTTCAAATGGCTTTTAGAAGTATATGGACATTATGTGTTCTGCTTTTGTTGTCAGGGCCAGTGATATATTCTGTGGTCATGGTCTTTTTGTGCACAGTTCGACCCAGTTCCTCTCTCACTCAGGAACTGTTTAATTCTGTAATGCACAGGTCCCCCATGTTTTAATGTCTGTATAAACTTATATAATAGACACAAATAAATGTTTTGAAGCAGCATTAACATGTGTGTATTGTTCGAGCAACTTGCTTTGTCAAAAGAGGAATACTTTCTTTGTTTTCTTTCTTACTTTTGTACTATGTCGGTGTAATCCCTCATTCGTCCAGGCGTGTTCCATAGTAGAAAAAGCTTCAGTTGTAGTAAAATAGACGTTTCGACTCTCATCCAAGAGTCATTGTCAAAGACAATGATTCTTGGATGAGAGTCGAAACGTCTATTTTTTTCTAACTGAGTCCAGATGACTACAACTGAAGCTTTTTCTATTACTTTTGTACTATTTGCACAGGACACAGACTAGTAATTTTACAGGTTTTGGAGCCAAAAAACCAAAACAAACAACAAATCTTTCAAACAGTTACTCAAGAATCAAACACATAAATGTGTCCAAATGTATTATTAACATTTAAAGCACATATTAAATATGGTAATGGCTATATAATATTTAATGTTTTTTTACTCAATATTTTTACTAAATTATTATAACTGTATTGTACAAACAAACAAACAAACACAAGAACAGAGGAAAATGTTAATGATGTGGAGATCTTCTAGTTCAAGTCTCAAATTCATTATATTGCAGTAATAAGTCTCAGTCTCCAAGATCTCTAAACAGTAATCTGATTTTACAGGAAACTAATCAAATAAAGAGAATTGAAAAAGAATACAAGGAAACACCAGTCCGGCACACAAATACCCAAACTGCTTAGATGCATAGTTTGTGTTTAAACGCTGTCACATTCTTCTTTGTTTGAGCACCCTGATCTTTCTAGTTTTCACAGAAGAGGAGTGGAGCTGTAGAGTCTGAAAGTGGAGTTGCACAGAGGAGAGAGAGGAGGCAGAGGCAGACATTCGATCCTCTGATGCAGCTGATTTCAGGCCACTTTCCCCTTCAGCTTCCTTCCTGTCGTTACTGTATTGCTGAAGCCGCTCGGCACTGCCTCTAGGCCTGCACCAGAGGGGAAAAACAAGGCCGACTTTAGTAGTGGGTTTAGTAGTAACCGTGGCTTCTGCAGAGAGTGGACATTGCGTATAATTTTACCACCTAAGTTATCTAACACAATAACTCACAATAGAGTTCCTTGTACGTCACTGGTTGGATATTCTTCAATTCTCTGCCAGTCATTCCATATTTTTTGAGGCTCCTGTGAATGTTTATGTATGATTGTTTGTCAAATTATGACAAATATTGGCAACATTGGCAGTTGGTATATTATTACTCACATCACTGGATTGAGCTCTTTCTTTCAGCTTCAAAAGGCTACAATACAGAGTACTGTTCTCTTGCTCCAAAACATGAATGCGGATGCAGTTTGCCTTGAACTGTTGCTCCATATCCAAAGTAACATTGCCCGTACCTTTAAGTAGAGAAAATATCATTACCCCCTATATGTTTATTGTTTTCATCTTGCTAGTTTGCATATTTTCCTGTAGTAAAGGTAACCAGAGACTCACTTTGTGGGTGAGCCTGAGGCAGTGGGTTCAGGTCTGGAAAAGCCACCAGAAGTCGCTCTCTCTCTGTACAGGCTTTTATGTGCTGCTTCAGCTCAGCCACAGTGTTTGTCAGATCACTAATCTTTGTGCGGAGTTTCTCTTTGTCCTTTTCGAGTTTTACACACAAGTCCTAATTGTAAAGAGATGTCAAGTGGTATGGTTCACATGAATAGATATGTAATGACCAAAAAAAAAACAGGATCAATATAATAAATTGTATTAAATGGCCTTTAATATGGATGTTGGAACAGTACAGTAAAATGCTGTGACCTAAAGCCCCACTGGCCTTCCTTGCACCCATTTCCAATTCAACCACTCCCACTAGAGCTGCAGTATAGGTTTCAAAATAAGATATCTTGATTATTTGACTTCCTTTTTTATACTATGTCATGTTTATTTTATTTTTTACAGGTTACAGGGATCACATACTTTTCCTTATATAGAAATAAAGGAATGGTGTTTTGTGCCACTTCAGGGAGGGGTGTGGAGAGACGGAGCTGTCTTGAACTGTGGGTGTGCTGCCTTAGCTGTTTTCTTTTCCTTCGTTTAATGTTTATTTAGATTTAGATTTGCACTGGCAGCATACTGTGTCAGCTACTCTTCCTGGCGTTTCATTTTCAAATATTACGTTTCACAAATGCTCACGACAAACATCATAAAAACATTTACTGTTGCTTGCTGCTAGCTAAACTTGCTTCAGATTAACTACAGTTTTAGGAAATGCTATTTAACAGTAATGTACTACTTTCACATATTGATAACAGGTACAAACCAATATGAGTTCATGCAGGTTCACACATACCATATTCATATCAATTCATTAATTTGTGTTTGGAGTATGTTGGTTCTGACTATTTTTATATTTTCCATTAATAATTTGAGTAAACTAATTGGTGGGTCTACCGTTTATATAAGCTGTGCTGTGTATAACTCGCCATTACAATATTTTGTGTGGTTTACCTGTTGTTGGTTGAGCTTGGCTTGTAGTTGCTCACTGTCTTCTGACATTTGCTGTATTTGACCATGAAGCTCAATCTGTTTTTCTTCACTTTCTGCCACTTGCCTTTGTAACTCCTCACACTCTTCATCCAAGCCATCCACTCGCTCCACAAGATTTTTCTGTTTGGCCTGCATCGACTAGACAGACGTGAAATATTTTTATATAATCATTACAAAATTAAGCATATCTGAATAAGAGATATTCTCTAGTGCTGGAGACTTGCCTCTTGTTGGCGACATGCACTGTGGTATTTAGCTTTCTCTTTTTGCAAACAGAGCTGGAGTTCAGAGATATCGCCCTGGAATTGTTCCATCTCTTTTTGCAGTTGATGGCTGCAGCTTTCTTTTTCTTCTTGCAACTGTCTGATCTTCTCTTGGAGAGAATCATTTTCTGTTTCTGCAACAAGATTAAGATATATGTATGAATTGTTGCAGTGTGAACTTACCAGATACTGCATTATAATTACTGCATTTATTACCAAAGGCTTTAATTGTATCTTGTTGTACAGCTACTTTCTCCATCAAACTTGAGTTTCTTTCCTCCATGGACATGATTTCTGTTACAAGTAACATCAGATTTACTGAAAATACAATATTATGTTATGATCATGAAATCTAATGTTATACTGCACCTCTTTGGCATTTTTGTTGCCCTTCTTGTTGCCTCTGCTGTGTTTCTTTTGCAGATCTCTGAGCTTTTCGCAATGAAAACTCCAGTTGCACATTGATGGCCTGGTAGTTCTCCACCTTTTCCTTAAGTTCCTTTTGTAGTCTTTTCACATCAGACTTTAACCCATCTTTCTCTGTTTCAACTGTAACTATTTTGGCTTTGAGTGGCTCCACTGTCCCTCGCACATCTTGTAAATGTTTGGTCAGGCGCCGCATGTCCCTTAACTCCTCAGCTCCCCATTGGGTGACATCCGTGGCAGTCAATTGGCCCAACGCCACAGTATCCTGCACTGCGACTGACAGGGGCTGCAGTGAAGATGGCAATCCCTCGCTTTGAAACAGCTCGATGAGTGCTCCTCCAGTCTTTCTCAACACAGACTGGGTTTGATAACAAGCATCACAAGGGACAAGACATGATTCAAATGTCTGAGAGCCGACATTTTGAGTGTCCACTTTAGGAGTGTATTTAATAGAGCTGTGTACACTGTGATTCTGTGGCAAAGATGATAGCGAGCTGGTGGAGGACTTTGCAGATGAACAGTGGTCACTCCTTAAATTTTGACTTGGTTCCAGAGATGACAATAGATCATCACAAAGTGTCTGTTTTTTACTGGACACCTGAAATGAAAATGAAAGTAGATGTAGACTTATACAAGAATAGGTTGGTTCAAGTCCTAGGATTTGATGATGTCACAATCTCAGGTGGTGGGCAGGTCTATGTAACTACATGGGCGATATTTCTATGGGAGTTTTTGGAAAATATATCATAAATAGAGATCCACAAATGTTGAGTCTTCTCACTGTTTGTTTTGAATTGGCTCCACACATTTGTAATATTAATCTCATGGCTTAAAGCAAGTTGGAGTTGAATTGTGGCACCACTTTCAGAGGCTATTGTGAACAAATGATTTTGTTTATTTATACTAACAAACAGTTTTTTTCATATGGATAGGCCCAGCAATTACAGAGATACAGTATGAACCATAAACCAGGTCAACCAATCCTCAATCCACAGTTAGACAACTAGTATATTAATTATAAAATAGGTTGCGTTGTAAAATGTTATGATGTCATAGTATCAAATAGTGTAAATAACTCAGTGGTTGTTTTCAAAGGAAACATCCAAAATAGAATCCCAATGATGAGCATTCTCATTATTCGTTTGGAATTGGGTTCACAAACCTACAATATTAATCGGATGGTTTAAAGTCTATTTCATCAGACAACAATAATGTCTTTGGAGTTGAATAATGCACCACTTTTTTAGGCTAGTGTAAAAAAAACAAAAAACATTTTTGCTTATTTTTTACTGACAGAAAGGACATTGAACTTTGTGCCAGTTTTTGTTTCATGTGAATGGGTCCAGTAATTACCGAGATATGAACATGAACCAGGTCAACAAATCTAGTGTTCTAGACAGTTAAACAGGAACTGTATACGACTGTAATGTTGTGCTGCCACATGAACACAACCTATTTAGGGCTTCTCAATGTACCTGATATGTAACCAAATTACTCCAGTAGTTTCTGACCACAAGGCCGAGCGGCACATATCCTTTCTCCTGTGTTTGATTTCTTTTGAATGAGTTTGCCGGGTTTGCCACAAAAACATTGAAACTTTGCAGAAGAAGCAGAAGTCTGGGGGGAAGAAAACTGTTAAGTTAATCACAATACTTCAACTCAACATGAGAACAAACAACATTACTACCTGTCAATCACAAGCTCCAGTAAAACCATGTGGGAGTATTGATTGAATTTGTCCTCTCCCTCTATGAAGTGATACTGGTCCAACAGGGCAACCATGTCCAGATTACAGGACAGTTTGTCGGGGAACTTCCAGGAGGAAACGCGCACCGGGCCAGTTCGGGAAAACACGTCTAAAATGGCTCCTTGTAAATCCACCAAATCTTTTCGCAGGCTTTGAATACAGTCCTCACGGCCCAAGAAGTCAGTCATGACGGACTAAGCTGTTTCTGTCGGCGGAAGATTTGGAAAACTCACATTAGGTGCCATGGGTGTTGCGTGTATCATGTTGTTTCCTTGGCAACACGTTAGAATGACTTCAGCCCCCAGAATGCCTTTTCCCAACACCGGAAGTAATCGTCCGCCATTGTAGGAGCAAACGAAGAAAGCACGACGCGCAGAGTAAGTCTCGTAAAATAGCTACATTTCAGTTTTTACATATAAGTTAGTTATAAAGCGTCAGTGGAAAGAGTACCAGATGTATATTAATCGCTTCTGACTTACAGGAATCGTCCACCTGCGATAAAAGCAGCTATGCCGCCTGGGCCTGTTCAAATTGTTACCCCGGAGCCTAACAAGGTAATGTTAGCTAAGTTATGATGCTCTACTAGCATGAAAATGTTGATACCTCGTAACTTTTTTTCTTGTATGAACATGCTGAACTGCTTAAACTACTTATAAATGCCATGGGCCCCACATTATTTTGACCATTTTATTAAGTTGTTGTTTTTTATGTGTTTGTTGTAGCCGAATGAAACGGCAGAGGAAACTCCAGCCACTAAACCCATTGTAGGCATCATTTACCCGCCTCCAGAGGTTCGAAACATTGTTGACAAGACAGCCAGCTTTGTTGCCAGGTTTGATTGTTTTTTTGTATATAGTGTTTTCTTTGCAAGTTTTTTGGTCACTATGTGATTACGTAACAGTTATTTATCTGTCATTTTACAGAAATGGACCTGAATTTGAAGCTCGAATCCGTCAAAATGAGATCAACAATCCTAAATTTAATTTCCTCAACCCTAATGACCCCTATCATGCCTATTATCGCCACAAAGTCAATGAATTTAAGGAAGGCAAGGCACAGGAGCCATCAGCTGCCATTCCTAAAGTTATGCAGCAGCAACAGCTTCCACAAAAAGTAAGTTACTGTATATTATTTGAATGGTTTAAGTTGGGTCCATTTAATTGATCTTAGTATTTTAATGTATTTTTTAATCAAAGGTGCAGGTGATCCAGGAAACTGTGATCCCAAAGGAACCACCTCTCGAATTTGAGTTCATTGCAGATCCACCATCCATCGCAGCGTTTGATCTTGATGTGGTCAAACTCACTGCCCAGTTTGTGGCCCGTAATGGCCGACAGTTTCTCACTCAGCTCATGCAGAAAGAACAAAGGAATTATCAATTTGATTTTCTGCGGCCCCAGCACAGTCTTTTCAACTACTTTACCAAACTGGTGGAACAGTATACAAAGGTGGGATGTGGTTGTTGAAATTTTATTCTGAAAATTAGAAGGCATTTTATTAACCTATCCTTTCCTCTTACAGATTCTCATACCTCCAAAGGGCCTTCTCAACAAGCTCAAGAAAGAGGCTGAGAATGCAAAAGACGTTATGGACCAGGTAAGTCTTTAAGTACATCGTATAAGATGGATATTAGCTCATGGCTACAGTCAGGTGTGTTTACATGCATGTGACCATGTTCTGACCAAATGAAGCAGCAACAATATTTCCTGTACAATAGTATGGCATTGGCTGGTTACTATTAACAAAAACTATTGATGAAACGTTTAGGTGAAGTACCGTGTTGAATGGGCAAAGTATCAGGAGCGTGAAAGGAAAAAGGAGGAGGAAGAAAGAGAGAAGGAGCGTGTTGCATATGCACAAATTGACTGGCATGACTTTGTAGTGGTGGAGACCGTGGACTTCCAACCCAATGAACAAGGTAATATCTAATAATTATATATAACATGATTTAGATGTAGCCTCAAAATGTCAATGTTTCCAATGTTTTGTTCACAGGTCACTTTCCTCCGCCAACAACACCAGAAGAGCTTGGAGCACGTATTCTCATCCAAGAACGGTATGAGAAGTTTGGGGAGAGTGAGGAAGTGGAGATGGAGGTTGAGAGTGAGGATGAAGATGACGTAAGAGAAGACCGGCGTGAAGGCCATCCATCTCAGCCTGATCAGGACACACAAGTGCAAGACATGGATGAGGTATGAAATGGAGCATTCTTTTAGCATAAAAAGTGTCCTATATAATTATACATTCATACGTAACTTAATCATCATATCTCTGACTGTGGAGCTCTTTTATTTTAAAAACTCAAAAATATAACTTTTTTTTAATGGCTAGATTTTGATTCAAAGGGTGGTCCATGAATTTTTCAGCCAATAACAATTCACAATATTTGTTATTGTTGAGGCCAGTAACCAATATTCACTGATATTTATATTGATATAAAAAAAATAATAAGTTGACAGCTTTGACAGAAGTTTTTTAATTTCCCTATAATGTATTAAAACCTTTTTCCCTTCTGGGAGCAGACTTGCCTGTCGATAAAATTGACACCTATTGCCTTTTTTGTTTCCATATAAAAGTGAATTTATCTCACAACATGAAGACCAGCATCAGGCAGCTCCCATATTTTCCTAATTATACCTACCGGTAAATTATACTTTGCATTGGTCCATGTTTAGGGATCTGATGAAGATGAGGATGGGATGAAGATACCTTTACCTCCTGAGACTCCTATGCCGCCTCCTCTTCCTCCAACTCCAGACCAAGTTATTATTCGCAGAGATTATGATCCCAAAGGTATTACTTGTTTACTGTTATATTGTATGAGGCATGGTGCTCGTGTTATTTTTGTGTCCTGACCTAATTTGTATGTTTTTTTTTTTGTAGCTTCTAGGCCCCAGCCTTCAGTGTCTGTTCCAGATGAGTACCTCATCTCACCCATTACTGGAGAGAAGATCCCGGCCAGTAAAATGCAAGAGCACATGCGTATTGGCCTGCTAGATCCACGCTGGAGGGAACAGAGGGACCGCAGCATCCGAGACAGACAGACAGAAGATGAAGTGTACGCTCCTGGCTTAGATATTGAGAGCAGTCTCAAACAACTGGCTGAAAGGCGTACTGATATCTTTGGTGTTGAAGAAACGGCTATTGGTAAAAAGATTGGTGAAGAGGAAATTCAGAAACCAGAGGAAAAGGTGAGCATCTATAACATAAAATTATTTCATGTCGAGTTGGGACGGGACAATTCTCGAGATGGTATCAAATCATTCGATACTGGTGGTTCAATCTCAGTTGCATGTTGAGGGTTTTATCTTTGTCACTTTCTGTCACTCAGGAATGACTAAAACATGAACTAGACTTTTGGTTTACGTGTCAGTAATTAATTAATATGCGTCGTGACCCACGGCAAAAATGCAATCTTTTTTTGAGACATTATCTTCCGAGTTTTCCATTGGAAAAAGACCAGTTTAGACGCTTTTACTTACTATGATTTGTTTAGTTGTAAAATGGAGACGAGAGCGATGTGCAGACATGGAAGAGTCAAGAGGAGTACAGACTTGGTCAAATAAATTATCAAAACAAATATAATATATAAAAGTAAATGCACAAAATAGATTTCTGATGGTGATTGTACAATATGTCTAACTAGATAATTTGCAATGGCTGAAGCCATTGCTGGAGTGTCTGCGTCTCTCTCCCTCTCTCTCCTCCCTCTACTCCTCTCCCTCCCACTCCCTCCTCCCGCTCTCTTCCTCTCCCCCTCCTCTCTCCTCCTCCCTCTCTCTCTCGCTCTCTCGCTCTCACGTGCTCAACTGGCTCTGTCACAAAAGCCTAAAGAATAAAGCCTAAAGAATTCCGCAGACACTCATGCCCCATTTAATTTCACTGGGGAAAAAGTACTAATACCTTTTGCAAATTCTGCAAAAAGTACAAGTTGTTCAAATGTCAAAAGTAATAGCACACGTACTACTGCGAAAGCGATCGTAATGAGGTATAACTCGTTGAAATCGGTTGAAGCGTTAAGAAGTTGAAACTGTAAATGGAAAATCATGGAAAATATAATACAAAATTCGTGACATCACTCACAATACAAGAACATGGTGTCTGCGTGACATCACGCAGACGCTCAACTCAATTACCTATATCATAAACACGCATGCCCCTATGAGACACAATTCAAATTTTTTTCCTCAATGGCCATAGCCAAATCAATTAAACCAAACAAAACACAAAGTTGCCTGTAGACTACATTGTGATTTATTGTATTGTATTTATTTTATTTAGCAAATGAACAGATTAATTTATTTTTGGCCAACAAAGTAAAAATAATATCGAAATCGTGACCCGTCTATCAAGACGAGAACCGAATCGTGACAAAGTGGTATCATCCCATCCCTAATGTTGAGGTGTGGTTTGTTTCATGTGCAATTACTGTGAAATTCACCTGCAATCCATGTGCTGTCGTGAAACATATTCATGTGCAATTACTGTTGTGATCACATGCAATGGTATTTTTTTTTATTTATTTTTTTTTATCTTTATTTTTTCCCCTCCAACCCTTGTTGGGTTTTGTCTATGGGAGTTTTTGTTTATAGGAGATCTTCTACGGAAAGTGTTTTTTCAGACTTCCTATAGGTGATCTGTTCTTTTCCACTGTATCTACCTGCGTTGCATCAATGAAATTTCCCCATGTGGGACAATAAAGAAATATCTTATCTTTAAGTAAAAAGTTCCTTTTGAATATGTTCTTAATTTTCTGTATTTAAAAAAATAGGTTACCTGGGATGGCCACTCTGGAAGCATGGCACGTACACAGCAAGCGGCACAGGCCAACATCACTCTCCAAGAGCAGATCGAAGCGATTCATAAAGCTAAAGGACTGGTTGGAGAAGACGACACTAGGGAGAAAATTGGCCCCAGCAAGCCTAGTGACCATCATCATCAACCTCCCATGCCCTCTCTACCCAAACCCTCAATGTCAATGCCACGCCCACCTTCTGGTGTAAGTTATTCTGAATGCAACTATAAAATGTTATATTACTTTTTATTTGGCTGACCATCAGTATTTGTGACACTTTCTTTATAGATGCCCCCTCAAGTCCGTACCACATTGCTTTCTGCTATGCCTGTTATGCCAAGGCAACCTGTATCCTCAGTTGTTCGCTTGGGTCCAGGGCAGGTTATCACCCCAATGCCACCTATGATTCCTACTTCTCGTCTCAATATGGTCCCCATGCCACCATCAGCTCCTCATCTTATGGCCCCAAGGCCACCTCCAATGGTAGTTCCAACAGGTAAATAGAAACAAATCATATGAAACTTTTAGTTTTATATAAGTAAATATCAGAATCAGAAAAGGGTTTATTGCCATTCATGTGGATAAAAATAATGAATTCTAAACCTAAATTTAAACTCAAATCCATACCCTCAATCTTAACCCAACCCCTTCCTTTTCCAGCATTCGTTCCCGCTCCGCCTGTACCACAGCCTCCTGCTCCTGCACCTCCTATCCACCCCCCTCCACCTCACGAGGATGAACCTGTCAACAAGAAAATGAAGTCTGAGGACAACCTGATTCCAGAGGAGGAGTTTCTGCGCAGAAGCAAGGTACCTTTTTTAAACATTTTGAAATTCACAAGCTATTACATTTCTATAAAAAGTATTAGATTTATCATACTGATGATTTTTTTTTTCTTTCAGGGTCCAGTGGGAGTCAAAGTGCAGGTTCCCAACATGCAGGATAAGACTGAATGGAAGTTGAACGGCCAAGTGCTGAATTTCACTGTTCATCTTACTGACCAGGTGTGTGCTGTCATATTTTAGAAGTATTAAAATGTATTACGTACATAAATACAGATGGTGTCTAATGCAATAACTTTACCCGCACAGGTATCGGTCATCAAAGTTAAGATCCATGAAGCTACTGGTATGCCTGCTGGAAAACAGAAGCTTCAATACGAGGTACTTATTGGATAATTTGGGTTTTAGTCACTGTTGATGTTACTAATACAATGACTTTCAATTTCTAGGGAATTTTCATCAAAGATTCCAACTCTCTTGCTTACTACAACATGGTCAATGGGTCCATCATTCACTTGGCTTTGAAAGAAAGAGGAGGAAGGAGGAAGTAAACCTTGCACTACACAAATGTCACATGTTGTAATCATTGTTGTGGTTTTAGTTTAATGAAACAATATATAAAATGTATTATTCCAACGTATACAACTTCTTAATGGCAACATGTACTATACCATTGATTTAAAAAATAAAGAAATTCCACCAACTCTCGTCTTGGATTAAGAACTTCTGGTTTATTTTGTGTTTGTATTTTGACAAAAAAATAGCTCTAATTTGTAATAAAAAAAATTAAAAAAAATCTAACGTTAAATCATCCATCCAAGATGACTGTAAACTGTTACTAGGCTGACCCTCTTTTGGTTGTCCTGCTCAGCATTATTGGCCCGTGTCCCTCGTTCTGCATATTAATGGGAACACTTTTCATTGATGCCAAATAACTGAAATAAAAAGTGTGATTCCCATAGAATACAAATATTTTTTGGATGTACTGACTTTCTGGCTTATAACAATGTGATTGCTATTGCTGTTACTATTTATCTGTAATTTTTGAGTGATTGAAAACTGATTACAACGGTTTTTTGCAGTTATTAGTGATCTTAACCACACTCAACAAAGGGTCCCTTTTCTCTAATTTGTGCTGGTCACTAACCGCAACCGTGAACTGAAAATCAAAACCATAGTGTGTGTATAAAATATATCTATTTATATATAAATATATTTATATTTATAAATATCTATTTTATATAAATAGATATATCAATATATATATATTTGTATAATATATAATTTAAATCATGTTCCTGTCTTACTTAATGCTGCCACTAGGGGTAAGTCAACATCAGCCCCGGACAACACGGGACAGCGGTTTGCTCCAGGCGAAATCAGTTCCATCGCACTCGGGAGAATGACAGCGATGACAGCCACTCTCACTATTGCTCCCTTCTGCTCACCCCGGTGCATGTAAATTATAATGTTAATAACGTTATTCGGGGTTTGTACAACTTGTTGAAGATTACCGTGGCGAGGGGAGGAGTTTTTGCTGTGCTGGCACGGGAGACTCAAGTTTAGCAGCTTTAGCATGCTAGCATTAGGCTATTTAGCAATGAAGAAAAAACTAGCCAGCTAGCAAAGAAACTACCTTTTAGATGCCAATTGCTAAACATTGACACATTTCCCGATTTAGAGCGTTTGTCTCCGTTTTTGAAAGTCGAAAGGGTCTGAAAAATATGGCTTTGCTTGCATTTGATCGGGGAACGAGTGGAGGGAAGTGTTTTTGACTTTGGATTTACTGTCAAACCGCTTGCTGACATTGCTAACTAAGGCTAAGTGTAAAGCTAGCTTGTCGGGATAAAAAATGGCAAATATAGAGAACGGCCGTGAGTCCGTGGACACGAGAAGTATCCGGACAGTCAGCAGCAGCCACATAGACGACGAAAGCTCGCTTGGATCCGACTCTGAAATCAATGGCTTTACCAGCGAGAGGCAGACGGACAAATATGGATTCATCGGCGGGGCTCAGCAGTTCTCGGAGACGTCGTAAGTCCATTTGAGTTTCGCACTGTCTCGTGTTTAAGCCGTGTTTTCCTTGTGTTGAGCATATGTTAGGTTATTCCCGTCTCTAACTAAACAACAGTGACATTACAAGGTTGTTATTCGTGTTCAATTGCGTGGTCAGTGTTGATGTTTTGGTGTGACTTCATAACAAAGCTCCCACACAGCTGCGTGGCACATTTATGGCGCGTGCTGTTCACTTTGCAAATTGCTTTACTGGATTTTTCTAATTTATGGCCCTATTTTTAAGTTCCTATGACTGGTTTGCAAATGTCACCTGAATGCAATCAGGATAATTGATATCTTGTTGCTGTTAATTTTTGAGGTTTATTACATTACATTCGGATTGGAAATTTGGACATCACGTGTAGGCAATTCCATAACCGTTTCCTAGCAACCATACAGTGCACTGGGACAAACCCTGTCCGATTTCCACAATATTTATTATTTGATAAATGTTTGGAAACAACTTTATTTAGTTAAATTAAGGTTTGAATGGTCAGAAAATATGCTACTTGTGCATAAATAGTGTCTGACATTTGAATTTCATCAATATTTTTGTCAGGTCTAGGTCAGGTCTACTTCCTGCAATTTTCCATTTATTTTCCCACTTTCCTGCCACTTGACTGATGTAAAACTATGATGTGTATTTGCCAAGGGTTCTATCCCACACCAAACTAAGTAATCATTAGAAGAACATAAAATCCGGGACTCATGCACTTTAATTTTCCAGCTTGAATTGTAAGAAGCAATGTCCCAGCTAACACCCATTTGTTTTAACACATGACTATCATTAATTTGTTGTACTCAAGTTGATAAAGCACGCCGTCATCTTTATGGGTGCTTTAATTCAATGACTGGCATGCTTTCCATTTATAGTGTTCTGTACATAAAAGGGGCTTTCATTGTGGCATTTCACTGGGGACCTACAGAAAAAGTAACTGCTGTGCCAAGTGCTGGCTTGAAGCTTTTCTGTTTTCTCTTCAGCTTTGGCAGACTATTTAACCACAGCGCTGGTGCCTCTTTACTTCAGGGCCTCTCTTGGCTCAAAGCTTTAGATAGTCGATGCTTGGTAAGAGTGATTTGGCAAATAGGGCTGATGCATGTTCTTATACTTTCTGTGCCTGCTATATTACAATGTTGTAGGGGGTTGTCTGGAGTTTGTGTGAGTTTCAAGTGCTCCTTGAAAGTGAATGAACCCTGCAATTACGGCCCTTGCTGATGAGATAATTACATAGCGTACTAGAGCACCAGGGCTCGTTCATATCGTAAAGTAGGGATTCAGGCAGAAACTCCCCGTTTGTGCTTGGTTGGATGTAAATGACAAATGACTCATTGCAACCCAGGAAAAAAAGGGTATTCATTTTTATAGGCCTGTTGTCAACTAAATGTATTCTTGGTGGACCAAAGACATGCCCTGTGCATTGATTAGTCAATTAAAAAGAGTTTTGTCCGCAAAAGTTCTCAAAATTATGAAATATCTTGATAATATGACCAAATATCTAAAGTGCACTGACAACAACACAAGATCACACAAGTATTCACACACAATTTTTAGACAGAAAATAACAGCAATAATAATTCGTCGAATCGACTAATGAAAATGTTGATCGACGTATTTGTTCACCTAAAGGATTACTGCCCTAAATGTGAAAGAAGTTTTGGTTTTGTTAACACCTAATCAGCACATGTTCTAATATTGAAAATGTTCCTTTGTTAAATAAAAAAGTGTTGCCTCTTTCTTTACAGAGCTCAGGATGTGCCTATACAAGTGATCAGGCAAAGGGAGGTTAAATGGATCGACATGCTCAGCCACTGGGACAAGTGGATGATCAAGAGATTCAATAAGGTCAGTCAGTGTCTGCTGTATCTAAACCTGTTTGCACCATTATGCTTTTGATAATCATGTAAAACTCGTCCTCTAGAAGCAGAATAAAGATTACAGCGACTTCCTAATTTAATCCAGCCAGTGCTATTTTCAATCTTGGATAACTATCTTAAATGTACCGAGTGGCTCTCATGTATTGAGAGCCACTCGGCTGCTGCTCAGTCGTCCAGCAGGTTTTGTCAGCAGCATATCAGCGCTGAGCTTCAACTTAACTTCTATGAATCAGCAGCGGCAGGACGGGACACAACCCACGGGTCATGTCTCACATTTAGGGTGGAGTCATGTTTACTTCATAAGAAAAAGCTCTGTAATAAAAGGTCATCAAAGTACAATTCATAGCTCTACTGCAGGCTGTGGTTAGGAACGTTTTATGAAGCATTTAAATGTATCTAATTGAAGATCGTATTCAAGTTAATTGTCTTATAACAATAAAATGTGGTAAGTTAGATGCAAAACTTCAATGCAGCGCAATACACAGTAATGCATAATATGTAAATCATAGATGTGTTATACATTTTTAACTCGGTTTTTAGTTTTATATAATCAAATTTTGTCACTTGATTTTAGATATTTGCTAAATAGTTAAACATTTTAAAACAAAAATCAATGTTATAATAAAATATAAATGTGTATATATATATATATATATATATATATATACATATACACACACACACACACACACACACACACACACACACACACACCCACCAGTTGAAAATTAAGTTTTAGAGTAGGCAGTAAATTATTTAGTTTGAATCTATCCTTTTATTTTTTGTTCTTCTTGAGTCTTTGTAATGGGTATTTTTCTATTTATTTTGGTCTCTGTTTAGTGTCACAGACAGACCCTCATTTGTGTGACGTTCTGCAGATAAGGCTTCCCAGTAAAGTTTATAAGGGATGTGTTGTCATAGAAACCAAAGTAGCTGTAAGGACTCTTATTTCTTCTAAATAAAGCTATGGACTTTTGTAGCCTGCCCCTTGTTCTAACTGTAGACAAATGTCATGAAGGGAATATGTGTAAAGCCCATGACAAATGCATGAGCTACTGAACAGTAGGAGGCAGAAAATGTGTGATGTAGAAGCCAGTTGAATAAAGCTGTCACTTTTCATCTGTAGTTTGCTTAACTTGACATTGTTTTTCTTCCCTTGTGTGGTTCAGGTGAGGCTGCGGTGCCAGAAGGGCATCCCCCCTGCGCTCAGAGGACGTGCGTGGCTTTATCTTTCAGGAGGCAAAGTGAAGAAGGAGCAGAACCAAGGAAAGTTTCAGGTCTGAAAGAAACCACTTCCACTTCCCTTTTCTTCTGTACATTTGACGTGTGTTGGTTTTGGATTTCAGGGAGTGAAACAAATGTTTTTGGGTTGAAACACATGAAATATGTAATAACTGCAATACATTAGTATTGTGCTTGTTCTTCAACCGATACCGATATCTAGATTTGTCTTGCTATTGTGGCCGATAGTCGATATTTGTCTATATTAATATATTAAAATCTAAGGCATCTAATCTAAGGCAAACCCCACTTGTTGAAGTCAAATTTACTACCTGTAATTCCTTATTATTTTTTATTAAATGCATTTAAAAATATATAATATATAATTTGCAACACAGATTTATATTGTCCCCTAATATCACCAGATATCACTAACATATTTCCAATCACTAGTGAAAAACCGTTGATGCCTGTTAAAACCAGATTGATCAACAGGTAAATTGTCCAAACGGTGGGAATGTGCTATAATGCAGTTTCTTACAATCTGGATTCTATTTACGTGGGTTGATCTTGCTTGCTTTGGGAGGCGTAGACTGAATTTGCTCAGCTCATGTCACTCTCACTGTGTCTTTCAGGAGCTGGATCGACAAGATGGTGATCCCAAATGGGTTGATGTGATTGAAAAAGATCTCCACCGTCAGTTCCCATTTCATGAGATGTTT
This sequence comes from Eucyclogobius newberryi, assembly GCF_026437365.1. Classification (NCBI taxonomy): domain Eukaryota; kingdom Metazoa; phylum Chordata; class Actinopteri; order Gobiiformes; family Gobiidae; genus Eucyclogobius; species Eucyclogobius newberryi. The sequence continues at coordinate 15,381,889 of NW_027316278.1, read as the reverse complement.
GTGTCTCGAGGAGGACACGGGTGAGCGTCCTTTGCGTCTAATTCAATGTGACAGTTATCTCTGCTGACATTTTATTTATCGAAGTAACCTTTGTGTTTTGTGCGTCCGCAGGCAGCAGGACCTGTTCCGTGTTCTTAAAGCATACACCTTGTACAGACCAGAAGAAGGATACTGCCAGGCTCAGGCTCCCATTGCCGCTGTGTTGCTCATGCACATGCCAGCCGAGGTAACACAAACACACACCGCACATTTATGACTTCCTCTAAGCCCAAAACAACAGTCATTAGTTAAGTACTTTAACAATGATCCAAATCACTGAAAAATCTGGCTGCTTCAAGAGTATTACCTGATTTCAGAGTATGACAGGATCAATTGCTTTCTTCCAAAGGCTTGTTGAGGCTTGTCATTTCAGAGCATGTGATCCACATAGTTTCACATATTTTTGTTCTTGTTGAAACGATTTAATTAAATCACATTTATGTAATTTGCAATGGAGATAGTTGGCATTTATGATGCATTCTTGAGTTAGGTTTGTATTGCATTTAATCTTGCATTATTGTTTATCATCATGCATCTGAAGCTGTAATGTTTGTGGGTAAAAGTGTGTTGTAAAAGCTGAACTGCACAGTTAAAGTCCTGACATCATCTATACTTGCTTCCTCAGGATGCCTTCTGGGGACTGGTCCAAATCTGTGAAAAGTATCTTCCTGGATACTACAGCCCTTGCCTGGTAAGACAGCTTGAAATATTGTTTTGTGCGACTGAATCAGTTTAGCGTAAGTACATTTATTTAGTTCAAACTTTACGATGAGGCATTGTCATCATTATAATAATAAGCAGGTTAACGTATTAAAACATGACTTTGCAAGCATACCAACGATTAAAAACAAGTTGACACATGATTGGTGTAATCTTGCACAGTGGGAAACTCATTTGTACTGTATTTGTATTTGTTGCCATGCACTGGTGTATCTGGTTTCAGACCAGAGACTACAGTCTGAACACAATGGGTTTTGTTTTGCAGGAAGCTATTCAGTTAGATGGAGAGATACTGAATGCGTTGTTGCGTCGCGTTTCCCCAATCTCCTATCGTCATCTGGAGAAGCACAAGATTGACCCCATCCTCTACATGACCGAGTGGTTCATGTGTGCCTTCTCCAGGACGCTGCCCTGGGCCTCTGTGCTGCGCGTCTGGGACATGTTCCTCTGTGATGGTAATGCTGTTCATCACTCACATTGATGATTATTGCTACGTTTCAAGTGACAATCCCCTCTTGCAATGTTTCTTGAAATCAGGAGCAGGTGTGGTTCAAAACTGTAGCATGGAACACCTTATTTCAATTAGTCCTATATCCTGATTCAGTATTTGAATGTTTCTCTAGACATAATTGATTCGTGCTCTTTAGACGGTGATATTACTTGCACAAGCTGAAAACAACCAATAATGTATTTAGCTGCATAATTTGCCTACTCTTTGTTTCCCAGGTGTGAAGATTATATTTCGTGTTGGTTTGGTGCTGCTCAAGTGCATGCTGGGTACTCGAGAGAAACTGAAGAGCTGCCAAGGCCAGTATGAGACGATGGAGCTGCTCAGGACCATAGAGCCTCGCTACATGCAGGAGGGCTTCCTTGTCAGAGAGGTACATCAGATCATCCACAGTTTACACAAAATACATTTTATTTCCCTCAAAAGTCAAGTGATATGAGCTTTAATATTTGTAAACATAAGACGGTACATAATTTAATGCTCGAAACTGCATATCAGTGCGGCTGAAAAGAGTATATGTCTTCTGTGATAAGTGTGGGGATGTCTTTTGCAGATGGTTACGCTCAGTGATACAGAGTGGTGATGTTGTAGTACAGTCGTGGGAGAGTTCATCTGCAGTGTTTACAACAGTCTGAGAGAAACATAGTGCTCCTTGTGTCCTTGGATTGAGTTTGGCTCACACATGCGTCTGTGCGCTCTAATATGCATATCATTTACAAATTGTCAAAGCAAAGGTGATAGATTGGCAGACTAACATGCCATTTAGCAAAGTCAGAATAATTTTAATGTTGTATGCGTGTATATATATATTTTAAGTTTTTAAGTTTGCACTCCTAACTTTACAATTTACCATCTTAAACCTTAATTTTAGCCCTGCATGACTTTGCCTTGTCATTCATACACAACCTCACGTGTTTAAAATAGTCTTGCAACCCCTGTATTTGTCATTCAGATCAATAGAGTCAAAAGAACTGTTACTCTGGTGTAATGTCTCGTGAGCTTGCTTTCCTCGGAGCCTTAAAGATGTGGCATGTGACCTGCAGTGGGATAATTGGTGTTTTCAGTTATTTTTTGTTGACACTTCAGTCAGCCAGTCCTTAAAGCCAGTCCTCTTCCTGACAGTCTGTGTTTTCTTGGTGGTTTATTCACATACAAGTTGTTTTTACTGGTCTTCCTCAATAAAGATGTGGTTAATATTTCCCAAGCTGTATAAGTCACAAATGGTACATGTGACTGAACTGTCGCAACACTTATAATCCTTCGGTAATGCAATGCTCCTCTGTTGCTATGGAGCTGACCCTGACAATGACTGTTTACAACGGCAGCAGAGGAAGTTGGCAGTAGGGCTAAAGGCGCTGACAAACTGGTGGTCAGTGAGGGAGCCTCTGTCTGCGTTAACAATACTGGTCCTTATGTGCGCGGCAGCACTGGCAGTGGGTGACACACAGCGTGCACAGAACCAGAGGAAGCCCTTTTGGCATTTACTGACACAAGTTCACATTATGAGGGCAATGGAAAACAGGAGGACGCTGCATAGTTTCTGACTTATGCAGCCGCTCCTGACAGTTCTTACTGTATTTGTTGTTTGTTTTCTTCAAAAGCTCAATAACAGTTAAAATATACCATCAAAATATTGTGATAACTTTTTTTAAACTATTGTGACCCTTACCTGGAACAAGACATCGGATTGTCTTTCAAACTTGAAAATGTTCCCTGCGGTCCAGTAAAATAAAACATATGGGCCAAAAATCCTTATAAAAATAATAATAGAAAATTAAAAGTGTCCCTGGAGAACACATTTTTATGTTCAGGAAATATATAAATGTTTTGTTTTTGTTTTAAATTTTTATGTGATGTGCAAAAGTCTTGTGCTGTGTTCTTGTTCGTGGGTGTTTCATATACATTAATTTTGTTTATATGATAGATTCTGGAGGTGCCAATAACCGCCCGTGATGTGGAAAGGGAGCATCACAGCCAATTGAAGCGCTGGAAGAAGAAACACGGTGAGCTGAAATTCAAATCTCCTCCCAGAATGCACGGCGCGCGGCTCATAATGCTGGTCGAACCACCGCGGCGACAGGACCTGCAGCAGTACCCCACTATCGTCCTGGAGCAGCCCACGCCGAAGGTCAAGAAGGACAAGAAGAGCAAGGAGGACAAGAAGAGCATGAAGAAGAGCATGAAGAAGTCTGCGCCCGTCGAGGAAATACCCAATCCGTACCCACTGCTAACTGAGCTGTCGCCTCCGCCTTCCTCTGACCCTTCACCCCCTGAACCAGAGCCATCTCCACTTGCTCCACACACCAGCTGCCGAATGGAGACTGTGCTGAACAACGTACCAGAGACCGTGCCGGAATCTGTGCAGGAATTCGTGCCGGAATCTGTGCAGGAATCCGTGCCGGAATCTGTGCAGGAATCCGTGCCGGAGACTGAACCAGCAACCGTGCCAGAGACTGAACCAGCAACCGTGGCAGAGACTGAACCAGGACCACCTCTCCAGGCCCCTGCACCCTCAGAGCCTCCTGTTTTAGACCCTCCTCCACCTGCCAAAGAACCCCTTCTCCAGGCCTCCGACCAGAGCCTTAGTAGCGCAGAGCAAGACACTTACCTTTAGCTCCTTACACAATAGGATGTGTTCACGGCACAACATTCGACAGGGCCAAGTGTTAAAGTGCATATGACACGTTATGTTTTTCTAATTATTACTTAGTTTGGTCAAGCTGTCTCTCCAGTAAACATTTATCATTGTTTTATATCAGTCCTGTGATATTTGGTTGAGAAAAAGTTGAAAATAAAAGTTGAAAATTGCAGGGAGTCCCTCCCCCCTCTATGTCATCCATAAGCAACGTTTCATTTTTCTGACAGTTTATTCAATCATTTAACAAAATATGTGGTTGTTTGGTAACAGCTGTGGAATTACCTCTAAATGTCAGCAAAATTTATAGATTATAGAAATTTTTATTTATCTGATATATAACTTTCACTAGATTTGAGTGAAATGTGTCATCTAACCTGTCATATGCACTTCAAACACTGCTGTAGGGCTGGGCTATATTCACAAAAAGAAATGTCTCAATATCAGTATCCCAATAATAACGATAGTCAGAAGATATTATGACAAGCCAACAGAAATGTGTTAAACATATATTTTTAAACATGTTTATTGAGGTTTAATTATCAGACAAAAGTGCAGAAATATCACCTTATACCCTTTTATTTGAAAGTTTACAACCCATTTTTATTTATTTTTTCTTTATCACCTCTTTTTGTACCTTTTTTAAAAAAAATAAAAAATATGTACTTGATATTGAAAGTCATAATGTCTAAATTTCGTTATATCAGGTGAAATGTTATCTTATGTTGCTTAAATGATTCAAAACGTGAATATTGTCAGCGTACAAAAGCATGATCTGTTATTAGTTCGTCAACGTTCTTGTTTCCCTGGCACCCGCCCTCCATCATAATATTAAAACGTGAACACATCCTATTAGAAATGGAAAACCACACGACACCAGCAAAGCACCAGCAGGTCCCAACGTCTTCCACACAAGTATTTTCTATCAGCTTTTCCAGTGTAGACACCGCTCTGCCTGATTTACACTGAAGTGCCATTGTTGAACTGAAATGCCACTTCGTACAAATTATGCTGGTGTTTCTGCCTTTGTCACGCTCTTTTTACATGAACGCTTTTGTAAGGGAGACAAGTATCAGAGTCATTTATATTTCAGTTCAACACTAGTGAAGAGGGCCCAGGTCTTACCTTGGTAACAAGTAATTTCTTGGCCACTAGAGGGCAGCATTACTCCTTACATTTCCTGTTTGTTTTAACTGGGTTGTGGACCATTTGTATGTTGTGATTTTGGTTGGAGATAAATTGTTTAAATTGTCTAAATAGGTCTAAAACATTCCCATATCCTTACTACATCTTATTTATTAAGTAGTGAGAGGAGACGTTACTTAGTGAGTGCTACATTTGGACTTCTACATTTCATTTCTGACTCTGCCAAATTATTGTCATTTATGTGCACCTTTTGTGAGATATGTTTGCAGTTCACCTGATCGATGGCTTGGCCTATTTTAACCTCCCTTTAGTGCCAACCAAGATGATATTTTAAATGTTTTTGACATTTTTGCTAGATTTTCCAAAGTGATTCAATGTTGTAATTTCGACCGCAACCTGTGACAATATTTGTATTACCACACTAAAGGTGTGCATGTTTTAACAAGTGCTGACTTTTTTAAAGATCTCTTGAGAATAGACAATCTTTTTACTTCTCACTGTTTATCTTGGTTATGGGAGATTTAAAAATTATAAGCACATGTCGTGTTTATGATGTCGTTTAACTCATGTTAACATTGACTACATTTAACTTTTCCTCGCTGCTTGTTCTACAGACATTTTGCTTTTGTTATACCTAATTTAAAGTTTCCTATGTAAATTGTAAAATATGTCGTATTAAAATGTATTTTCAGTTGATATAATCCTGAACAGTGGTATAAACCAGGCAAGGATTCTCATATTTGCTGACTGACACTAGGCCAATGAACTTTACACTCCTCTGTTTGTCTTATCAGGGTCAGAGAGAACAACCACATTATATCTAAGTCAAGTTGTACAAATAAAATTGTGTAAATCCACTCTCATCTCTTGTTTGTTTTTATTTTAACATCAAAACTTAAAATGTAGAATAAATAATTAGAAAGTATCAATAGACGTCAGTGGGTCTGGTGCATCTATTTTGCTGTTGTTTTCTCCAGCAGGTAGAGCCAATGTTTCTTCAGGGTCATTAGATCAGTTGTGACCTTTCTTGGGTTGTAGACAACTGAAGACCAAAGACATCTCTTGTGCATTGATTAATCAACTAAAACGAGGTACAGCGTGGAACTGGAAAAATATCTCAATATTATTAGTCTGGATTTCTACTAACGATACTAAATACTTTTACTCTACTTAAAGGCGTCATGGACGATTTTTTTGAGTCTCATTTCCTCATTTCCTTAGTCCTGCCACGTATCAATCATAAAACGCACCTACTGCTCACCTGCAGCCGCGTCGGCTCGTCCCCTGGAGAGCAGCACGTTTCCCCGTGGCTGAGCGCATGATAATCTATATATCATAATATAGTTCCCTCAGTGTACGGGACAAAATTAAGACAGAGAAAGACAGTTCGAGCTGACTCAGAAGAGACGGAAATCTACGGAGACGAGAGATGCAATGCGATCCGTCGCGCTAATAAACAAACGCACGTGTGTTTTTTATGCATGGGGGGGAGTGCGCATGCGCACTTCCGCTTGAGTTCTCAAATCAGCGAAAAATCGTCCATTACACCTTTAACTGCTATATATGCAGATAAGTAAACAGCATCTTCATTTGGGAAAATGTATTTTCAATTGACCAGTCACTCCCAAATCTTCAGTAACTCAAAACCTTCTTTCACGTGGTTTGCATAAATCTTTAAAATGCTAATTTAAAAAAAAAAATGGTTACCGAAGACACCCTTGACTAATTAATTGACTAAACAATTAAAGGTGTGGGATCCAGCCTAAATCTGTCCTCTTAATATTATGTGTCTTTCAATCTTTTGGGCCCAAGTCGGGGTATGAACCCTGGATGGTGGCTTGTTGGTAATATTGTGTTTTGACAAACAACAAGTTTTGAATATGAGCATTTTCTACTTTGATCAGTGGCATTACTGCAAAGCATATTCAAATTGGAAAAAACTGCAAATTGTGTAAAATACTATTATTTTTAAACTAAAAAGGAGTAAGTGTTATGAATGTCAAGACAGCAGAGCCAGTAAACCTCATCCTTTACAGAAGGTCAGTCCTGGTCGAGCTCCTCGTTAGCACTAATGACAGGGTTTTTGTAATGTACTGTTTTAGAGTCAAATGTCCCCTGCCACCTCAAGGTGTGGATCATTGAAAACTTTGCCTCAAGCCTAAAGGAGTTAACTGTGAATAGTTACCTGCATGACCTCGGTGAGACCGCCAAGTCATTTCTAATGACCTGAAAGTCTGGAGGCAACTGTCGACTTCTTCCCTTGATTAAAGCAACCACTTAATGTTTATAATAAATCTTGCCAAATGAACCATTGACAATAGCCTGCAGTGCTGGTCTTTAGCAGGTTATAAAACGTGTAACCAAAAGGTGTGTGAAACTGAACACAAAAAGTATATACAACTATGAGAGCTTTTTAAAGCACAGATCAATCAATCCATCCATCCATCATGTTCTGGATTTAATTTAATTAAACTCAACAATAATTACCACAATACTTACAATAACTACTACAATATGCTTTAGCTAATAATAGTACAAAATGATCGTCACAAAAATGTGTTCTATATTCAGTCAAGCACTGCAATAAAGCCTTCCACAGTTGTGTTAAAAATGGCTGTACAATAAAACCTTTTGAACTTTAAGCATTTGAACTATGTCAACTAGGCCATTGAACTTAACATTACAGACTGTTGATGTTCGCCATCAAGAAGCACGTTAACGGTTAATGCTCTCGCTCCCAGAGGAATGCATGCACCGTCACGCTTTGCCTCTTTGCATGGGACACCTGGCGCTCATTCAGTGCCACCGTGCCATTTACATCTCAAAGAGCTGCGTCCAAGAAGGCTCTCTCTGTCCCTCTCTTCCTTACTCCAGCGATGATCTGATTTATCTCTGCGTCAACGGAAATATCTGCCCCTTTAGCGTGCCATCCCGTCTCTCCTAGCCCCCTTCAGCCGAACAGGGGTAGCAAAGATAGATACTTGTGATCCTTCGTATGAGTCCAGACCTAGCAGACCCCAGCGTCACAGTACTTGATTCATGTGATGTGGGTGACTTTCAGTGTGTTAGGGTAAAGGCAGTGTTGGGAAGTGACCAGCGGTTAAAAGTACAAAAATAAAAGTACTGAACTTAAGTAAAATGTGGAGGTATCATAATTTTAATTTTTCAATGGATACTTTGCTACATTCGCGAAAATAAAAAGTACTTTTCAGATGGTTTGAGGGATTAATTTCAACACGTTCACGGTGATATTCTGCATAAAGGCTTTGAGCAAGTAGATTATTTTACTTTTACTACAGTATTTTTGTTCTTGTATATGTACTTTCACTAAAGTAACACAATTGAGTACTTCTTTGACCACTGACAGTAACAGAATACGTGTACCGAAACAACGTATTCAGAATACTAATTTAAGGTAACCATATTCCGGTACAGTTACTCTTACAGTTACTTTCCTAAAATCACAAGAGTACTTTATGGCATTTGAGTACACAATTTGGGCTTCAAACTTGACATAATTTGTGAGAAAAAAACTTAAACGTAGCTCTTTTAGTGAGTGCATGTGCGATTCTATGTCACTCATTTATAATAAAGGTTACTTTTAAAATAAATGCAAAACAAATGATGAAACACAAACAAAAAGCTGTTTCAATCTTGTGTTGTGTTTTAACGTGAAAGTATTGTAAGTATTCAGAAGTAACAGAATACATTATAAAATACATTTTAAGGCAGGTGTTACGGATTCTGTAACTGAAGCCATTTTCAAAGTATTCGTCCCAACGCTGGTGCATAAGGGAAAGAGCGAGAAAAACGGGGGTATTTCATAGCACTAAAGCTAAAGGCCCTTGTGTTGCCATCTAAAGTATCCAGTTCCCAAGGTTGATGGAGCATGACAGGTTGGCTCAGGTCAAATTAAAAGGCAGCGGTAACAAACATGAGAGCGAGGCTTTGTGATGGCCGTCCGCGCAGGTGAACTCGCCATGGCAGCCGGAATAAAACAAATTTATCGCAGCAGGACGAACACGAGGAGGAGGATCCCGGGCCAAAGGGCAAGCCGGATAATTGAATCATGTGTGTTGTTCTTTCACTCAACACCCCACAGATAACCCCTTGCCCAAAGACCAAAATATTTATACCTGCTATTTCTAATGTTGCCACTCATTCGCACCTCTTATCTGATAACAAAAAAGGCTCTTTTTAAAATCTCTGTAAATGTTTTCTATTCTCGCTTGCCAGCTATTTAAAATCATAATAAGCAAAGACTACTGTTGAAGTCTTTAGTCTGCTTCTCTATTATGTCTTGGCACATATTTAACCACGTCTTTTTATATATTTTTTTCCATTTATGGGCTCCGAATTGAAAATATATATGGTTAATACTTTGAAGTAAATTTAACGTACAAAAACAAGCAAAAATTCCCCTGGGCGCATTTAGTAAAGTACTTTAAATGTCATCACCGTTCTCATTCCAGCAGCTATTCCCAGCGGACAAACGGCTTGGCAGATGTTAGCAAAGATGGAGAAGAGAAGTAACTTAGTCCTGCTCCAGTACCATCAGTGGTGGAAGAAGTACTGAATTTTGTTACTTAAGTAGAAGTACAGATACAGGAGCAACCTACACACATTTTGAGAACTATTAAAGCGTCAAATTGTGATATTTTTTATTTATACAAGGGAAATGGTAGAGTAAAATACAAAACACACATGAAACAAAGAATATCTAGCTACAATATCAATAAAACAATCCATAAAACATTAAATAATTTAACAAATACATAAATATCTGGATAAAGATTGTCTTGATCATCGGTCATCAGAAGCTTTTGCCTGGTCATTTTTAGCCCAATCTTATTTGGGGGACTTAAAAATGTGCACAAGATTATGCTATAAACTGCCAAAAAATATGAATAATAATTTCAGCAGGAGATTTTTCACTTTTTAGTCCAGTTAAAAAATATAGTGCAGTAGAAAGTTCAGATTACAGCTGTCAGGTGTAGTGAAGTAAAAGAAAATATTTTAAATAGTATCCACTGCAAAATGTACTATTTAAGTACCGTATTTGGTTCGAATAAATAAACATTTTACCTAAATACTTTGATACTTTCCACCTCTAATGTGCTGCCTGCTTATCAAGTAGCATTTAAACTCTATGAATGAATGTTAACGAGATAAAGGAAGCGCTATAATTTCTGCCCACTACTCGGCCTAAAGGGTATTTTAAATGTACGTTGGGGGTTTTAAGTGGTGCACACCTGTATAGCCTCTTCCAGGAGTTTAAGGCATTTCGTTTAATCTGTGTGTTCCCCCCAAAGCACCTTCCTTCTGCCCTTCTGACCCTGCTCATCTCCAGGCTCACAAAGGCTGGAGGCAACGCTATTAAGGTAAGACGAACCAGGCAGACTTCACTCTAACTTTGCTGCTAATTAAACCTGTCACTATCGGTATGTTTACGTTCACAAACGTGGCCTGAATAGATTGTGTTCACGTTGCTATATTTTAACTGCTAAACCATCTCAAAGGGTAAGGATTAATATAAATGTAGCAAATCTGAATATTTCCCAATTTGTGTTTCGTGTTTCCCGGGAATGTTATCCTATATCTACTGTATGTCATCAACACACATTTTCATGTACAAAATACAGGAAGAAACAAATCTTTTGGAGTGAGAGTTTAAACATTAATTTAAGTAATATTGTTTTAATTTGTCAAATAACAACTTTGATGATAAATTAAATGAGCTTCGGCCCTCTAAGTGTGACACATCGGCTGCACATGTCCAACCAGGGAGTAAAATGATATATCAGGCAAAACGTGGCGCAATATTTAGTAATATCTTAAGTAATATAATTGTGTCGGCTACATTTGAGTGAAATGGGCAGTATAACCTGTCAAATGCAATTTAATGTTGCAATGTCACATACATCAGCTTCAATAGGCCAAAACAACACAGCACTATCTATAGTTTTAAGTATGTAAGTGCCTTGTGATGATGAGCAACTCCTCTGAACAGATATCTGCAAGTGGAGGGAGTAAGACATAGTCAATCATTTCCTCTTGCTTATTTTGTTAAGGTTTACAAGAGGCCTGTGTCAGATGGGCAAAAAGCAGTACATTATTTGTATGTGGTTTTTCCCACTGCAAATCCCCCTCCTAAGTCCTGCAAGCAGTGAGTCATGAGTATGCTATTTATTTAATGTTGAAACATGGCATCAACATGTGATGTGCATTTAGAGTAGGGAGATATATCAAAACATTTATATTACAATTAGGAGAAATGCAACGGTAGAATATTGAGGCTATGATTAAAAGTATTCAAAAGAACTGATTAAATATAAAATATACAGAAACGTGGCATTTCTGAACATTTATGTTTCATGTTATGGTTAATTCACGTTTTGTCTTAATGCTTTTTATTTACAGGCACATTTTAGCACATTTATAAAATATTGTCTGAATATTATTAATGAGATAAAAAAAAAAATATATATATATATATATATGTATATATTAATTTACCTCACAGCAGTCTCCCCCTTTCACAGACTCTTCTGCTTATTGGGTGGTGCTGAATCCACTGATAATAAGTAATTAAGGGCGTCAGGTAGGGGATTAGCTGTAAACGGCTCTCCCTATGTGTTTGTTTACTCAGGTTAGGCCTGCGGAGGCTCCTTGCTGGCGGGTGATAAGTTACAGACACAGATGGTGGGCATCACTGGGTCGGTCGAGGGCAGATTAGCACACTCCCCTGTCTGGGCAGCGCTGTCCCACTCCCACCGAGCTCCAGTGGAGAGCTGTCTGTAACTCTAGTCGCTTTGGCATGGCCCGTGTGTTGATGGAGGCCGACCACAGGCTTATCTCGTCTCATTCCACCAGCATTGGGTCTACAGTGGAGTTAGGCTCACAGAAAGGGGGAGGCTTATGAGGCTGTGTGAAAATAACTTTTGTTTTGAAAAGGTAATTCATTTGTCTTTCATTAGCACAGATTTAGTTATTAGTAGAAACTTTACACCACGAAAATGGCTCATATAATCAATCACATGGACGTCCAAACAAGATGAAGCTATAACTGCAGCAGGGGAACGCATTGTTCATTATTTTGTGGGATAGACATTTTAAGGAAATAGATATGCAAAAACCTTAACCAGTGTACATAACCTAACCTCGCCTTGATCAGTGGGCGATGACTTTCTGTTGTATGCGTAAAGGGCCGCCATATCTACCTTGACTATGGGATATAGTGGTAATCCCCTTTTCTGCTCAAAGAAAAGTGTCTACAGTGCAAATTTGCCACTATGGTTCATTCTGGCTACACTGGACGGGAAACATAGTTCAAACAGAGCAGGACAAAGGTCAGCCAGATGCACGGCAGAGGGCACGGGAGGGGGAAGCAGTGCAGCCTGTAGGTTGGCGTTTGGGTCCTGTTTATTTTATAAACAGTGGGAGCAGATTAGTATTGGACCCCGGCTCCCCAGCCCATATGGAGAGGATGTCCTCTGTTCACCGCTCAACAAACCATTGTGTTCAGAGGCGCACAGTCACAGCATCACTTCTGCTCAACACTAATGATCAGGTGGTACATATGTCCAGACCCGCTGGTGCATGGTCCCCTCTGCTCCTATTGTGATCATAATGGAGCATTGAATGACTGCATTAGTAATACCCCACAACTTTACAGTCATTAGCACCATTGGCACACGCAGGCCACCATCATCACCTCACTGGGCGGTCAAAACAGGAAATGGACAGACCCCCCCTTTGTACAGCATTAGCGCCAGTCTAATGAATCTCGCCTCAAGATGTTTGTGCGTGGCTCATCTCCTCAAGACGTGCAGCCCTTTCCTGCCATTGTTTTTGGTTTGTGAGATACAGCGGCACTAAACCGTCTTTGATGACTCCAACTGTCCTCACGGTGCCCAACTGACGGCTCTCTCTCCACACTTAGACATTAACCCAAACAAAGAGCTGTGAGAGGCTACTGTACCGTAAACAAATAGCACTGATACGTTGCGACGGGTCTGAAGTACAATGAACAAAGATTTTATAACAATTTCTGACTGAGTACTGTCTTCCACTGTAGACTTTATAAGGTTTATAGGTTTTAGACTAGGTTAAAAGAACATTTTCATAGATGAAACAAGTTTATTTTGCTGCTTTCTTACTTTGTTTAGGGAAATCCTCATCCATTCGCACCCCTGGACATATGTCAGCAGGCCATTTTGTCTGTCTGGCTTTAGCACTATGTGCATCGATTTAAACATCTTATGTCAAACTATTTAAATTATTATTACCAACATTATTTATTTATTTTTGGCTCATGGGCTTTATTTGACAGGATAGTGCAGTGGGAAGGAGAGTGGGGAATGACATGCAGCAAAGAGCTGTACTCAAACTCATGACGCTGCGGCCGGCCCCACACGGCAGGCATATGTGCTATCCACTCAACCCTGAGCAGTACCAAACTATTTACATTATATAGTAACAGAAAATGAGGGCAAGCATGTCCAGCGGTTTCCCATAAATTGGACCAGAAGAGATTATGTTTTGCTTGGAAAATCTGAAACATTTTGGTTATTTACATTAAAAACAGCAGATCACGATTCTGCCTGGTTATAATGTCTGCAAAGCTAATGGACAAAGCCACTTCATCTGGACGTTAGGCTGCGTTGGAGTGCGATAAGCCAGTCTTTCTACACTCAGTAGCGGCATGTCCTAGTTTTTAAACCAGCGCCTAGCTCCACTGCCTAAATATTGTTGGATTTTGACTGTATGTTGTGTATTACTGTTACGCCAGTTTGCCTACAATACCAAAGAGCTGTATGCAAGGTTCAGCAGCGGGACAAATCTAGCAAGCATTAACCTCGACTCACCGGGACAGATTTAATAAGATTTGTGTGCCTTTTCCTGGTTTAATCAACTCATAAACAATACACCAACGGTCCAACTAACAGTCTACAGTCAAATGGTACTAAGAGGGAACTGTTCTACCGTGACTTAAGTTTGAACTTTCCTTTAATGAAAACAAACAGCCTCTTACAGGACCAAATATCTCGGATGTAACAGGAACCCAGTAACATATTACCGGTCCGGCGCACATCTGGACTTTGAGCTTCGGTGCAGGTTTTGTTCTTGCATTAATATGAACTCATTATGCCATATCATAAATCTTGCCTGGGTCCATCTGTAGCGGTGATTGCGGAGTGTGTGTTCTGTTGTCACACATAGTCTAACCTTAGCCTTACGGTGCAGCGCAGACCCCCGTGGCCCCAGTTGTGATAGATGCATGAACGTGATTAGAAGCTTTGTAGCCCTTTAACTCCAATTACACCAAAAGTAGATACCCTGATTACTTTTATCAACCACAATTGAAAAGGTCAAGTTTCACATCTTTGCATATTAATTCGACAATTTATTTCTGTAACCTAATCTTGACCTAACGCAGTGAACAATGAGCACGTGGTCTTGTTAGAAGATAAATGTAGTGGGGCCCTGAGAGAAAGAAGAGTTATGTGGAGATGGCGTGCCGGCCCCACCATCCATTGAGATTAGAGTCGAGAGTTAACTCTGCCAGCGACAACATGAGGAAAGATAATAAAAGCAGAAGGTGTTTCCTGCCAGTGCTCCCCCTGGTACAGTTCTCCTTCATGAACCACTCAAGGTTTAACATGGACTAGACACGGACTTGGGGCCATCTTGAACGGATTTGCTAAATGTTTGCAATTCAAATAAAGCCGTCTTAGCTATGAGCGGATGGCGGAAGCTAGAGTATTAACTGTACAAAGATATACAGAACTGTGCCTGCCCTGGACACTAAACAAGTACAATTTAAGGTCTAGAATACACCGATGGACTTGACATGATTTGCTGTTTAAATTAGTAAATTTTTCGTGATGCACAGTAGCCTGAATGTCTAGGCAGCAGATCACGTGTCCTCGACGAATTGAGATTGATTCTAAGACGGTAAGAAGGCCAAACCGGTCATGGTGATGTTTTACAGAGCCACAGTCGAGAGCGCCATCCGGTTTGGCATGACAGCATGGTGCGCCTCTCTGACTGTCCAGCTACGAATACAATCCAATCCCAACTGCAAATCCAACCGACTCAAACGGTATTTTATCCCAACATCAATTAAACTTAATAATTTATTTTAATTGTGTCTTTGTTGTTGTTGTTCTCAATGTTATGTGGCCAAGACAAAGTTCCCCCAGAGGACAATAAAGTTTATTCTTATCTTATCTTCTTAATCCTGGCCTTGACAATTTGCAGAAATAGAAATGTCTCTCTCTGTTCTTCATCCCTTTTTCTACAATGTAATATGTATGTACAGCATCATATACATTATCTTTTTTATGGCTTTTCTTTCTGGACTAATTGTTGTTTTTCATTTTTTTAATACAACATAAAAGGAAAACAAAACAGAAACAAGACATTTTTACATACAGTAGTCTTTAACATTTATTCCAGCATAGTCACTGCATGTGGTCCAAAGTTTATTCAATCTATTCATATTCAAACTTAGCTCGAATGTAATTATCTACATTTTTCAAAGGACAGTTATAATGTCGGTTCAGTCCTAGTATTGTACAGTAATTATAGTGCAGTGTGTAAACCATGGAAAACTGTGCCTGTGTTTTAAAAATATTCTTCTTGTGGTTCAATGTTTCTAGTTTATTCATAAAGAAAAAAGGGTGTGTCATGGGATCACAGTCTAACAAATGACTTCAACCTCAGCGTAAGCCCCATGTGCTCCTAATGATCCATACAATATGCTTAGCCACGCTAGATCTACTGTCTGTGAGCTGCATCTAACAGAAACGTTACCGCCAATAGCTTTTCAAATGTCCTCCACAAGTGTGCTGCTCTGTGCATTGTTTGCCCCGTTCCCTGTTTCCAAGCTGTTGGTTCCACTTGAAAGGCTGAGTGGGAACCGAAGCGTGCCCAAACTGACTTCTAATCCTAATCACCCAGGCATTGGCTCGGCTACACAGAGCAGTGGGCCTGTAATTAGACGACAATGGGCCTCTCTCTAGTGAATATATTGATGGCTGATGTCCGACCACGTAAATATTGATCAAAGACAGGAAGAAGTGGGAGAGAGCAGCCTGCCTTGTATAGAAGCTTACTTGTTTAAACAACAGGTGACAGACACGTTACAAGCCTAGTAACAATTTGAACCTGCTCTGAATAATTACGACTTTGGAGGGATGCGCCACCCAGGAGATGCTTTGAGAAAGGAGTATTGTGGTCTTTAAAGGTGAGATGAGTTGGCATTATTCCCTAAACAGAATAAGAATATAAATAATAGAATAATAGAAATAACAAGCACTGTGCTCAAATGCAGTGTATAGAGTTTACAAATTTGCAAAGATAAGTAGCTAGACCGACGTCACATGATCTGTGGGTGGAGTCTGCATGTCCCGTTTTGCCAAGCCAAAATGTTGGCAATTTAAAAATGTTGTATATTATATATTTATATTTCAATAACAAATGTCTTCTACATGACAAGATAGTGTCAGCAAATTTCACTTACCACCCCGCCAAGTTAACTTTAGATGGTTATTTTTAGAATTAATATTAATTAAAAGGCTTGTAAAGCTTAACCTTACCACCCTGTCACAAAATGTTCTTTGTAAAAAATAATTTTACTATTCTCCATCCATTTCAAATGTGTATAAACGATCATTATAATGTAGAAAATGTATTTACTTTAGTCAAATATATATCATCCAGTCACAAAAGGCTTCTTGAGTTCATTATTAAAACACAATCAAAAACTATTTTGCATCTGATATGGCAAAATTAGTTTTTTAGTTAAAATATGATCAAATTTATAAAATTATATTGCTTACATTGTTTATGTCCAAAAGGCACAATTTTAGGCACAATTTTGGAGAATGCAAACCCCACACAGAAAGGCCCGGTCTACTCCTAACCCTAACCCTAATTTTATCCTGATTGTGAAATTGGCCAAAAATTTGAAATTGGAATTCTATGTCCCAAAGCCCTAATCTTAAGCCTTTAACCAAATAGACTATTCCTTAATTTAAGACTAATCTAAATCTTCTCCTTGTCATGATAAATATATTGTCAAAAATAAATATTTGCTAGTAACAATTGTGAAAAATAACATACAGCCATGTTACGCCCCGGGACAAAATGACAAACTTGTAGGAGTCCGGAGCAGAACTAGTGTTCCATGTTCCAAAGCCCTAACTAAACGATGTGGTGACAAAATCGCTTATAGAAAATATAAGTTTGTCTACCTTTCTGAAAGCAAGAGACTCATTGCAGAAACGGTGCATCGTTCCATGGCGTGTTATTTGATCCTTGAGGGGATTTTCAAAAGTTGGCCACAGCTAAGTATGTTTGAACTAATAAAACCCGCTCATTACAACAACATGAACTGTGACCTGGCGAGCAAAAAGGCCATCAGTCCCCTCTTGTTCTTTGTATAAAAGTCCTAATGTGTAAATACAGTAGCTTATTCACTCATGAATTATTATGCACTGGTAGTTGAGTGGATGTGGTTGGGAGGCTGCCCCACACGTGTTGGTCCTAGATTTGGTCCAGCTGTGTCTCTACTCCAATTTTAGCCTTGTCTGTATTTTGTTATTTTGTATAAATTCATATACAACAATTAGTAAACTTGAAAAGCAATATGAACAACGTTAAGAAATGAGCACCACATCTTAAAATTGGTTCCATATCATTACAATATTTAGATGTTTTGTATCAACAATGTGAGAAATACACTTAACACCATCAACACAAAGGAGAAAACAACAACAACAAAAAACACAATGTACCGTTTATGATGGAAACAAACATTAGTGATACTGTACTAAACAATACAGATATTTTCTTTTTTTTTCAGTAATAGTGAGTTTTGGCAGATTTTTTAAATTTGGTATGTTTTGGAGAATTTGAAAACAGTTGTTTATTTCTATTCAATAAACAATCATTTGAATATGGGTTTATGGTAGAGAAATGTGGTTTTATGTGCAGTATATGGAACTGTTTACTATATATTCTAGTCTATTTTAATTAAAATGTTGTGGGTGAAATAGGTTTTATATTTTGGTATTCTACAAATGTTGATGGATTGACTTTTTAAAATAATTGTAATTGTAGTTCAACTATCACTGTGATGTCATGGGAGCGTTTGGTGTAGTCCAACCTCAAGTAGATGCTAAAAACCTATGTGTGCACTATCTTATATAATATGCAGCAACTACAGACTACGAGGCAACAGGGCGTGCTCTCAGATATGAAAGCATTTAAAGGGCGGACGATATGACTGCTTGTATCTCATCAGCGCTGCCCTAAAGACCCAGGGGCCCCCAGGAAGCTGTCCGACCTGGGACTTCACTGTCGACAGGAGCGGCGCGGCTACTCACTAACACTGAACTGATTACACCGTCCCGGGCCTCACCTTATGTTTTTATATTCCCCCCTGACATATCCTGCAGACAAGAAGATGAACGACATACAGGTTTACAAGACACTACTGATAAAACTGTGTCTCGTCCCACAGTGCAGGGGGTTAATATGTGACATTTGTGAGTGAGCACATGCTTTTGTTTCTGTGAAATTTCTATAAAAAGGGTTATCAGAGTACAAATACAGCATCTTGTTCTTATCTCTACTCAAGGGATCACAAAACTATGTCGCTGTCATTTATTTTGGAAATCATAACCTAATATTGAAGGCTCAAACATTCAGCAGGAATTAGTGGGAACACGTTTTTGCTTTAGCACAATGTAGTGTGTTTAGACTGCCTCTTTTGTGTGGCGGTGTTTGCAATAAACATAAGTGGTTTCTTCTATTTAATGCATGAAGAACATATGGTATGAACTTCCCTCCCTGTCATTATGTTGAAATGGCCAATACTGTGTGGTTTACATATGTACACCAGACATTAAACATGCTATATCTTCCCATCTTTGATTTATTTTCTGAATAATTACGTATTCTCTGGTTCATGAGGTTGGGAAAATACTGCGCAGAAATTCTGTGTATTATATGTACAAATAATGTGTTTTACGATTCCTATCCAAAAATCTGTCAATTTCAGCTGTTTGGGTCCTCACAGGCCAGTGTTGAGTAATGATACTTGAGTCTCACCTTCACCCTACTGTGGTCTCCTCCGGTCCCTGCACGCCGCTGCTGTTTTCACCCTATAAAAACAGGAAGAAGGTGTGTTTGGAGAAGCAGAGCCCAGGAGTCAAGCCGTTCAGCACTGACTGACCGGAGTCTTTGTGTGTTTGTGTGTGAGTGCATAAGCATGCCACTATAATTGCTTTCAGGGAGCCCCTCAGTGCCTTGCCCCTGTTTTCTCATCTCCAGAGATCAGCACTATTTGCTTTGGGCATTGTAGGCCTGAAAGTGAGTTCTTAAGTCTGTGTGCCTATGACAAGCTTTCTGCAACATGCCACGACACGTGTGGTATAGCTGCATGTATGACCACCGGCTCACATGCACTGTCTGAACAGATTATCTGCACGCTTAGATGGACATTTTCACTTGTTAAACACAGTTTACCTCACTGTTGCTTAAATTTCTGAGTGGGGCCCAGCAGGGACTCTTCCTCAGGTCTAGTAGTACATTGTTGAGTGCACAGGAATGATTACAGCGCTGCAGGCAGGGTGCCAGCCTGGGACAGGGCCATTGCGTGTGGGACCAGAGGATGAGCTGCGCCTCACCCGTTTCCCTCTCAGCGGGAGCTGTCATGCCGACCGAGGAGTTTGACCACCAGCAAAGATCCCATTGTGTGGGTCAGAGGGCAACAATCGGTCACTCCAGTCTTCTTCTGCAAGGAGATGATAAATAATTCCTACACGGTTGCACTTTTTGACCCAAAGAAATACTGATCTGCATGACTGCTGAGCTTAATTCAGAAATGCAAAGCATTTAGTGGCCGCTGAATCCACATCAGAAGTTATCTCTTGGCAACAAATTGCTATTTGGTTTGATTAGCCGTTTCTGGTGACGAGGCAGACCTCCCGGGTTTTCTGGCTCATGGTCTTTATTAGCTGAGGAATTTAGTGAGTCTGCCCTGACTGTCCAGGTCAGATAAGAAATGGAATGAGAGATAAGTGACTATTCCCTTTGGACAACCCCATGTAAAGTGTATAATTTCTAAAAATCTGTGTTTTAGTCATGATCATATGGAGATCGGTAGGGCCTTCAGAGGTTGTGATTTAGGGAGGAAAGTTCAGCGTATACCTTTGCGAGTAGCTCTATCTCATCTGAAGAGCGTCTGCCTGGCGTAGTGTCTCCAAAACAATAACAGGCGCTGTGCTTAAGGGCTATTAACAGAAGTGGCCCTGTGTGAGTCAAGTGCGGCCTTTCCCTGGCTTTACTACAGTGAGTGGACACAGTAATGCTTCCTGTGAAATGTATTATATCAAGACAATAAATCTTTCCAATGCCTGTGTCTCCTTTCCACCTTGTGCAGCTGGGAGGATCTAACTTAATCTTTCCCATTCATTTTCATTCACAACAGATTTCCTGTGATGTTCAGGATGAGTCCAACTTGGGTTTGCGGTCACTGTTTTGACCCACATTCTGTTTGAATTCCTGCCAGATGATAGACTTTTATCAAGAAGATTGTAACATATTTTCTGCATGTAAAAATGATCACGCTTCTTTGTTTTGACATTTTTTCAACCTTCTTAAAATGTATGTAATATGACGTTTTTTAAAAAGGTGAGGGGTCAAACCGTAGTAATGGAGTCGTTTTCTTGTAGTACTCGCAGCGTAGCCCTGTTGACCTCGACATTGTCTGAGCACGTCTCCGGTTCAATAGGCTGACAGGTGAGTGCGGTCACCGGTGCTGTGTCACTTACTGCTCTCAGAGGAATGCTACAGCCGTACAAAGTCCTGCCTGCAAGGGGTCTTAAACATCAACCCAGGTCTCAAGTCAAAAGAGTAACATAAATTTTAGCAACTCATTTTGGTGTGCAGTAATATTTGTTCAATTACAGAGCTGTTTGTGTTAGAAAACGTGTCATGACGTTGCCCAATTAGAGGGGAATGGTTATACCTCAAAGGAAAACGGCTGATTTATACAGAGTTGTAATATTAACCAATAATGGCAACCATTATCAGAATTTATCACCATAGGGAAGGTTTTTAGGGGTTAGCTCTTTAAATGCAGGTTAATAGCTGACGGACGACATTTATAGCTCTTTTATGTAAGGTCAGTCTTGTGAGAGCAAGTTGACTACATTTAACAACTATCTCACCCAATACCTTAATTAAAAAAATAAAATAAAATCATCTTTACAAACAAGTAGTTTACTATACCCTATTGACTAACCAAAGACTCCGGACAAAAATCCAGAGTAAAAGACCAGTGTAGAATGCAGATAATGCAAATAAAAACTGTTTTAGATTTGCATAAGCCGAGTTGCAATATCCCCAAATAATACAAATGGAAAATTAACCTTTGTGTTGATGTTAACTCAATAGTCAACATTTTTAAATTTCCATACATTTTCTATAATATGTGCCAAGATTCCCAGAGTTTTTTGTAGTTTTACAAAATCTGCCGATCTCTGAAATACAACTGAAAATCATGGAAATGCAAAGAAAAAACACCACCCAAGTATCCAAGTGAGCTATCAGCGCCTGCAGGCTGAGCTGATGAAGGATCACATCAGGGACAGAAGCTACCGTGACCCTCGTGAGCCTTGAGGCCACTGCTTAGCTCTGATAAAAACCCTTCAAGACAGATTGTAATAAGACAACAATATGATTATGAAGCTATTAAGCAAGGATGTTTTTGAATGAATGAAAAAAAGGTCTGTGATGAAAAACACGATTGTTTCACCGTCACGAGCCACTTAAATTGTAATGACCACAACTATATAAAGACATCTTGGCTGAGATTCTTGCATTGTTTATTGTTTAAACTTGCATTAACCGCCAGATTTGATCGAGTGAATCATCTTGGACTATATCTGCGCCAAAAGGGGGTGCTTTGTGGTGGGCTGCGCCGGTCAGGGCGTAGGCTACAACACTGCTGACCTTGTTTTGTGTGTGTGAACTGGAGACATTGCCTGACGGTGCCTTCCTCCTTTGTATCGACTCTGAGGAGGTCTCTCTGATGGATGGGCTCTAATCAGCAGCAGACAGACCTGCCACAGGAAACATCTCCACATCACGTTTACGGAAACCAGCACTTCTCCAGAGACACGCTGATAGTCGCGCTGGCCGAGAGGGAGGGCTGGGCCCGAGCTGCGGAGGCCCATAAAACAATGGGATTCTCCTTCATTTTCTGCAAAAGAAAACCTGGACATTGTTTAAACACAAATATGATTTATAGACCTGCTGCCAGATGGTGGATAATGCAGTCAGGGAACAATATTAGTATTTGCAAAGACAATATTTTGCAAAAACTTAACTGAACAAATTACTTTTCCCATGAACCAAATATTTGGTGGTGGATGAAGTACTCAATTTTGTTGCTTAAGTAAAAGAATAGATTAAGGAGCATGCATCTACAAAAGAAAATGAAATGTATCACATAAAAAAAATGATTTAAGTAAAAGTATTAAAGCACTTTAAGAGAGAAAAGGAGAAATACTTCTCCTATTATTTTGTTTTTGAGAACTATCAACATATCAACAATATTTCCTCAGAAGCAACTGAATTGATAACCAAATTTTTCTGGTAATTTTCATAGATATATTGTGTTCTGGAACATGAACTTAAAACCTTCAGGTAGGATATCATCATGAACATGTTAAAAAACAATAAGTAAAAATGCTTTTCAATTCAGATATGTTAAGTAGTACACCTGCACTCAAATGTAGTGTAGTAAAAGTAAAAAGTATCCACTGAAAAATGTACTAAATTAAAGTGCACTTACCTAAAAATGTAAGCACTGTACTGATAATAATAATTTCTACCTTCCCTTTACGGTAAGTGTGCAAAAGGAATAAGTGCTTTCATCTTTAGGAGACATCTGTCCGCTCAGATTTTTTATCCCCTACTCATCCCATTCAGCCACAGGGCCTTTCTACCTTTGACAGGTGAACCTCCTCAAATCCCCCTCTTCCCCTTAAAAAATGCCCTCACATGTCAAGATGAGCGTGGCGGGGCGCAGACTCTCCATCGCCTCTGTGTGCATAAGAATAGGCTGATCCATCTGCCATGTCGGAATGCCGGGAGCTGTTTGCCTTTTAGGCCCCTGAAAGCTTGTATTGTGGTAGTGGAGATTACTTTTGAATGCATCTGAGTTGTCCTTCTGTCTTTGCTTTCTTCTCAAACTCTCTGACCTTGATTTTGCTGTTATGAAGTCCCCTGACCTTCGTTCAATTAGGGATGTTGAGATATCACATTTTAGAGTTAAGATTATTGTGAGAAACTTTATTGGTCCAACAGTGAACTCTATCATTTTCTTTCATTCCCATTAGATTTGTGACAAGCTTTATGAAACTGAGCTTTCTGAAAGACAAAATAAAGGTAAATGTGACAAAAACGGGCAGATTAAAAAGTACTGTACACAGGTCTTCTGCTTGAATCAAAAATACTTTATTTTGCTTTTAGAATTGTCAAAATTATTATTTTTTGATTCTTACGATTATATTGTGACCTGAATAATCCGAATTATTGATTAACCTAATAATCCTGACATGGCTTGTTTCAATATAACAATGCATTAAGGGTTAGAGGAGCTTTGGGTGTAGCCTGCATGTGTGTAATATGTGTAGGTGGTAAAAGGACAGGTTAGGGCTAGCCCTCTTTAACTCTAATCCTTGCTCCTGAGGCTTTTACCGAACTCAATCCTGGGCAAAACTAAGCAACCAGTTTCCACAATACACACAGAAAGGTCTTCCAGGATCAGCTAGATGGACAAATTCAAAGCTGCAGCAATACAAAACCCAACAAAAACAGGAAAGGGCTGAGCAGTTGAACCCTTTCACCCAGGTCAAAGTACTGCATCCATCCTATAGAATAAGTAAAACCAAGGGTGCACTGTTTTCCTGTTTGAGTATTCGCTGTCAGAGGATTCCCCTTCTAGGAAAGAGGTCTCACTCCAGATCATTCCCACTATGTAAACACTCCTAACTCACAGCTCTTATGTGAATATTTAGACAATGGGATTACAGTTTATAGCAAATGTCAAAGGGTGCTAAAATATGTCTGGGACTAGCAGAAAGAAATACAACTTAAGTTTTTCACAAACACATTTTTTTATGTTAACTGAAAGCTTGACAGTAAAGCGGCATATTAAGGAATAAATCTATCACTATATTGTGTCCATATGGAGGATCTGCTTGTAATGACATCACTGCAAAATGTATGGGTAGGCTTTAGATCAAGGCATATTTTAAATCCATTTAGCCACAAACTTCTTGATTTACATGATATATGCTCTATACTTTGGCATATATAAGGTACTCTGTACACGGAAGATTACCGCTGTGAGTGATATCTAAAAGTTTAGTGGGGTCTTTTGGCTGTGATTGTGGTGGTTAGTAGAAAATTAAAGGGCTGAAAGTGTTTTGCAGTAGAAGAGATGTGGTCAGCAGCTGGCTGGGCTTAACAGCCTGGTTTGTGGTACAAACATTTGGCTTTATAAGGACTTGAAAACACACATGCTGGCATCCCGGCCAGTATGAGGGCTGCTACATCACTAAATCCCATCAGAACAAATGTGATTTAATGAGGGAAAGTTTTGATAAATCAAACTTATTTATGGTGAAGGGTGCTTTTTTGGGGGTCCATTAACACTGATAGATAAATGCCCCAGAGCAGAGACCATATTGATCTGGCTTTTTCTGAGGGAGAAATACAGCAGGGCCCTGTCCAAATATTTTCTTAAAGTCACGGCTTCTTTTGTGAGCCTGTTAGCGTCCCCGCCCACACAAGCCTCTGAGGAGTGACACTGGCTTTGACATTGACTTTAAGCCAGTTTTGGGATCGTTAAAGGCCAATTTGTCAGCGTTCAACACTAGGGCAGACAGTGTGATGTGTTTCAAGGGGCCTCACATCTGGACCTTTTGTGTTTTAACAGTGTCCCACTTCCTCTTTGAGAAATCTGAAGTGCGTTTATAATGGGAAGGCCACGTTCCACATTCTCAATTCATTAACGTGCTTTGGCTGAGGACTCCTTATCCAAACACTGGGAATCTCTTTGCCTCAAACTGTGTCCTTCTTAGCCAGTCCCCTACAGTTAAATTTTATGATAAGCATCATCACTTGTAATGACTTGATAACAATGGGTTAAGTAGCAGAAGGAGCGTGTTATTAAGCATTTGTCTGTTTTGCACAGTAAGCAGTCAAAATCAGGCCAAGGTCTGCTTTGGAAATCAGTCATTGCGAGGGCAGCTTGATTAAAGGAAACGGAGCGAGTGGAAACTTTGAATCTGTGTTTTCAGTTGTGTTTTTTGTCCCGTCTGGGTGATAGCAGCAGCAAGACAGATGCTGAAACAATTAGAGTAAGGTTGGAGGATGTTTTCACTCCCACTCTGCCCCCTCCTCCCGGCCTTTTGATTGCACATCAAAGTTGTCGACAGAGTGTAAAAGTTCATTTTATTGTTTGGCTCTTTAAAGCAGTTGTCAGCTTTTAAGTGAGACTAGTGTTGCTGCTGACAGGCTGCGAGCGCAGACAACCTCAGAATAGACCAAAGTCTCTACTGTTTGTGCAGCGATGCATCCTTGGTACTGCAAGTTGAACAATATTACATTATGCATTTAATGGCACGAAACTTTCATCTAGCAGTATTTCTTTTAAATATTTGCGCCTTAAGCTGAATAAAATATTGGTAAACAACTATAGTTCTGAACACATGCGATTTATCCTTGGATTTGAGGTATCTTTCTCTAGTAAATGTTTTGCCCATTTCCCCCAAAACAAATGTTTAAGGACAGAGGATGTTGTCTTGTACTTTCTATTTGTTAAAGGTTTTTTCTGTGAAACCCTTTAAGGCTTTTGCTGCAGTAATATTAGGCTAAGTAAATACAATATAATTAAACTGAATTGCTTGTTTTAAGCACAGGAAGTGGACATTAGAGGTGAACATACACACACCTCCATTGGCTCGCTCGCTGCGGGTGGGCGGGGCTAATGTTTCGGGGCAACTGATTTACAGTTTGCTGCTGTCTGTCAAACAGCTGACAGAGAGAGCCACACTGTCGCCACTCCCAAATGCTTTGCAATTTTACCAGTGGCAGGAATGCAATGACTGGACTGCTCCCTAAATTTGATGGGAGAGAAAATAGTTACCATAAAAGTATAACAGTAGTAACTTGTATGTTTTATTGTTTTGTTCCCATGATGAACCTGCTGACTATTGAGCAGATAAATCAACTAAAACAGCATTAGTTTGAATTATGCCGTAATTAAAAGCATGTCAAGTTAACATTTGTGCTGTGCTTGGGTATAAATATTCAGATATGTCTGGCATGTTCACTTAGCAGGGCAAAAAAAAGGTCTTCGAGGTTTACTCTGGCTGTATTCCAACTTATGGTCAGGCTTTCAGCAGCATAAACGTATTACAGAGTTGATCATAGCTTAGGGTGTTTATTTTGGCTTGACTAATTTGTATAAAATGTTGCCCAATTTCGAGGTATTGTGTGATTTGTGGTTAAGGCTGCCATATACTCTATTTCAATGCCTGTTTGTGACATGTGTATGTATATTGCCCGGGGAGTTATCGTATAACAAACTATAAAAAACGTATAAAAAACTTCTGCTGAAACTTGGGTGGAAAGTCTGCACCCGGGCCACTGATTCGGTTTTGACTTTCATAATAACGATACGGTTCAAGTATCTGTGTGTATATGAACGAACAGAGCACAAAGTCACTGGAACTTTGCTGAATAATTATCCCTTTAGACCTTTTCCAATAGAAATACATTTTGCTCACCATCAGTTTCAACTGATGGTCAAAAATTAAGCACAGGCCAAGGAAAAATACATTCATGTTATTCTCTATTTACAATGAATGTGTTAAAATTAAACATTTGGTACAAGGGTGTCTAAACTTTTTTCACCAAGGGCCACATTTTGAAATATAAGGAGCTCATTCCAATGTTTTGGCTTGGAACATTTATGTCCATATAAGATCAAACTTTTTGTTATTTAGGTTGTGATATTATAACATACTATATATCAATATATATTATATATTATGATTCATTCCCAAATTTAGAGTAAATGTACTACTTTTGGTTATTTGGACCAAATTAGCAGGATGCCTGAGGGCCGACAAAAAATGGTCAAAGGGCCACAGTTGGCCTCTGGTTACAGTTAGGCCTGTTTTGGCACCTTTTTAAAATAAGAATGAAGAAATAAGTGAAGGCTCAGTGAAACCAACTGTAAGTAATACCTAAATGTGTACCTAACCCTAATTTCTTCCTAATTGAGGCATGGGGTTTTTGTTTTGTTAGAGGATTTTGGGCCAAATGGGGTCAGATTCCCATGGATCTCTTGGGATAAGAGGCTGGAGTCTCTCTATGTCCAGGGATCCCACCAGCCCGTGACTCCTAATCCCTGTCATTATGTCCAGTACACAGAGAAAAAGATCGTGCTTCAGCCGCTTCCCTCTCATCAACCCTGTCCCATTGTGCCTGCTTTCTTCCTCGCATCCTCTCTGTCATTAGACTCTTCTTTATTTTTTTCCCAAGTGTTATTATTTACTACTCACTCTGCAGGCTTTCCTTCCTGGTTCTCCCTCCGCTGCGGCAGGTGAGACATTAATCTTGTCTGTTTCACCTGCTCATATCTTTAAAATTAGCTGCTTCTTACTGGCAGGAACATAACTAAATTGTTTATTTTAAATCCTATCACAGTTCTGACCTACTAACATAAATATAAGAAAACAATAGCCTGGGAACTAATGTTGTCGGACAATAAAATGTTTTCACGACTTTAAAAATAATTTTAACAACTATAAAAAAGTTAGCGCATCTCAGAATCAGAATCAGAATTAGAATTAGAATCAGAAAAGGTGTATTGCCATTGCTAATGAACATAATTCACAAACAAAGGAACTTGTTTGGTGATTCGGTGCAAAATAAAACCATGAACAATGATAAAACAACCTGTACAAAATGAAAAAGAAAAACAAGTTAAATCTGATGTATAGATGGATTGGACAAACCGTCCTATTATAGCACATCCTGTGGTGCTGTTTTGTTCATTGACACAGACTGCTGTGGCCTAAGGATGAGTGAGGTGGTGATCCGGGGTCTCGAGGAGAGAGAGGGGAAACACCTTGTGACCCCGTGTTCCTGAGCAGCTCCTTGTGCTACAGAGCAATGAGTGCATCACAGCTGTTTCAGTAAAAGTATCACAAATAAATTATTAATAGAGTCGTCACAATACTAAACTTTCAAACTCCAATTTTTATTCTTAGGAAAATACTAAATTCTCTATACTGATTACCACAATGTTAATTTAAAAGGCCGTGGCTACAGAGCGGCGGCGCGGTCAAATAGCCCAGCAGTTTCAGGAGCCGCGGCACGGCCATATAGCCTCATGGCTAACCCTAACCTTAACCCTAACCCTAACCCTAACCCTAACCCTAACCCTGACCCTGACCCTAACCCGGCACGGTCTAACCCGGCACGGTCTAACCCGGCGCGGTCAAATAGCCCAGCAGTTTCATGAGCCGCGGCACAAAATAGCCTAGCAGTTTCGGCCGCGCGCCGCAGCTCTGTAGACACTCCCAATTTAAAATGCTCTAATCTACCAATGTACTTTGTGTACAAGGTCTGCTAAAACTCAAGCTTATTCTGAAAATGGCACATTTTATTCTGTTAATGAGAATCTAGTTAGTATCTGATTTTCGATAATTTTGACAAACCTAATTAGCAAGTATACTATTATTACTATTATATTTTCTGTGTCTTTTCCACCAGTATTGTGTACATAAGCAATTAAGTTTCAGTTGGCTGCAGATGGTTTAAGCTGCAGTTTAGTTAAGAGCCTCATTTAGTTTTTGATATGGCTGTCTTGAGAGTGAGACAACCTGATTACTGCAAATTCACCACTGTGCTGTGATAAAGCAAGATACATACATTGCATACTTTTATCAATAAACATATACATCAGATCATACAATATTAATTAGGATAAATAACTTGCCAATATAGGATAGAGATATTGAATAAAAGATCTTAGATTGCCTTTCTCAAAGTGCTTAGGCCAAGAAGCTGAACAATGCAGCAGCTTTCTCAACTCAAACATTTCGTCTGATTGGGTGGAGATCTCCATTCTTTCCGCACTATGGTCAAGGTCATTGGCAGATGCAGGAAAAGATATGCACCACATGCATTACAGTAGCCCTGAAGTTTAGGAGCTAATCAGGCACATGCTGTTCATTGTACAATATTTACAGCTACTTCGCCTCTTGTAACGACCAGAGGCCAACTTTGGGACCCAGGGGCCAGATCAGGCCCACCAAACAATCTGAGCTTGCCCACAACCCATCTCCCAAATAACAAAAGTTGTTTTGTCTTGTTTTCTGGTTTAATTCTGGGTTAGTACTAGTTTAAACCTGAGTTGACGCTCCTTTAGTCTTTATTCAATTCTGCTTGGTTTGATTCTGGGTTAGTCTTGGTTCAGAACTGGTGCGTAGCCTAGTTGAATAGCCCTGCTCTAGGGTTTCGGTGCATTGCAAAAAGGCGCAAATCATCACACAGCTGCAGACATGCGACAAGCTGCCATCTTCGGGTGTTTGACGTGATAGCATGCCAATAAGCAAAGTTCACAGCAGGACCAGTGCCCTCTCTCTACAGGGGGGTGGCACTGGCTCCATGGCACTCAAGTGTGACATCGTAAGACAGGGCAAAGACGAAACTTAGCAGGATGATGGTAAAGGCCTACAGATTAACCTATACCTATCAAAGTTATGGACAAAATATATTAGAACTGTTTAATGTTGTTTGATTGTTTGAGTTTGGTAGGTTCTTCGAGGATTCAACAGCATAAAGTGATCAAGGCCCCCTGCTGGAGCCAGGTCCACGGTGCTTGAGTTTCAGCTTGATTTGAGAAACTTGAGGCCGGCTGAATTGGCCTCACTTGCGTGTTGTCAACCATTTTACACTTCAAACACTAGCAGATCTCCCCCTATCTCCTCCTAAGTCAACTCTAGCCAGACTGAAACAGTTTTGAGTTTACAGTTGCCCCCAAAGTGGCCTACATGAAAATGCACATCACAAACCATTTCTGAATCAAGCGTGGGAATAGATTATAAGAGATTATATCACCTCATATAATGTTGTGTTGCAGTTTCGTTCATAAGCCTCAAATGAACTTGTAGTTAATGGTAGCATGACGACAGCAGCAGAAGTCCTATCTTTGGTGGCAGGGTCATTACAGAAGCAGATCAAAAGCACAGATGTGGCAAAGGTCCATGTGAGGCCCAGTCCTGGGAAACTCAACCGTGGTGCAGCTGGAAGAAATGGCAAAAACATAATGTTGCAATAGAATTATGGTAATGTAGTGCTTTTGTAATTGAGTTTCCACTAATAAGACTACAGAGGAAGTCATTCTTAAGGTCAGTTTCTGTGGATAGTGATGCATCACACAGTAGTTTCAGAATGACTGTGGTGTAACTTTACTAACAAATGATATGACTACTATAGATAATACAATTTTATTATTTCCTTGATTACCCATTATATCATTAAAATTATACATTCTCACCATGCATTTAAAGAAAAAATAACTACAAATCAATAAAACGTGTAATAATAACTTTTAATTCCTATACTGGCTGCTCCTTTTTTTGGCAAGGGTCAATTCCGCAAAAATATAACCCAGTTGCGTGATGATGATGCCCCTCTTGTAAGCAACATAACTGTGACTGAAGTTTACAAAATATGTATCCTTTAGTTTGTTTGATAGACCCTAAATTGCCCCCAAAACTCTCAACACATATTTTGACAAGAAAGACTAGCATAAGTGGGTAATTTCACACTTAATTGCCCCATATACATATTATTAATGGGCTAAGTGTGTTTTGGTGCTGTATTCTGACCATCTGTTTCTTATCTTCATCTTTTATTTTCTAAATTTGCATGTATTTGTTTAAGGGATAGTGGCTCTAGAAGCAGCAGGCGGTCAATCCTCTCCTTGGGGAATATGGCAGCATTGGGACCCACCTGGTGTGTGTTATCTGAGTAGCAAAGCATGTTGGCATAGCAGTAAGCATAGGCTATTTAAGCTATTTGACTTTGAAATTCAAAATAAATACCACAAGCAATGCAGAATCTAACTGGTTGTAATTATATTAAGATATTCACTTCCATTTAGCAGGAGTGGTTCCATTTTTTTTCCCAAACTGAAAATGTTGAAGTTGTACTTAAGGAGATATATTGTGCTTTTTGGGCTATTTAGTACTGTATACTGTAAACTGCAAAATGTTGTTTAAAACAGCTTGATATAGGAAACAGTTGCATTAACTCTTATTATCTTCTCTTTTCGACTTATTCATTGTTTCATGTTGCATCAAATCACCAAGACAAGTTCCTATGTTTGTGAATTCTGTTCATTGACAATGGCAATAAACTTTTCTGATTCTGATTGTGATTCTAACATGTTCAAACTGCAGAACAGGCCATACTTGTCCTTAGTAGTAGTAGTAGTAGTAGTAGTAGTAGTATTTCAACATAGTACGCAGCATATTGTTGACAAATATCTGTTTCATTTTTAACAACACATGACCCAATACTAAATACAGCAATGTGGGCGGGGACAAGTGGTAGGTGAAAAACTACATTTTATGATACTTCAAGCCTCTAATGCAGAACAATAAAGAATTACTATTAAAAAAACATGCGTGAATCAATGGAAATAAACATATAGTAAAATGATGACCAGTTATAACATGGTTTAAAGCTTATAAAAGTTGATTTGACGTGTCATGTCCCCTTAACGATGTGCATGGACTGTAAACAACGACCACAGCAATATCAAATCATGCAAAACAACCTGAACATGTCGCTGCATGTTCATTATAAGTATTTTAAAATATTTAGGCACGTTAAAAGTCACAAAAAAAGGAGCGTTTCCCATTTGTTGTGTTTGTTTGAGCTCTGCGCGTTTGCCTCACCTTTTATTATTGAAATCCATCCGGAGAAGTGAGGGGCCCTTGACATTAATCTAATCTGGTGTTTGCTAAACCTGCGTCGATCTAATTAACGTTAGCCCACGTTTGAAGATGATACTATATTTGTGAGGTAAGTGATTAACAGAGGGTTACAAAAGTTCAACCATCTTTCCTTTATCATCTTTTATGTACGAATTGTCTTGACTTGTATAAGAGCATATGGCAATTCGCACTTTTCAACGGCCACTTTACTGTAGCAATTCAAATGTAAAACGTGAGCTCGTTACGTCCAGACCTGTCCCACTCACCTGTTCATCTGGGGCCAGGGTTATATCGGGTTATATGTTTTAAGGCAGTGTTGTTTGTCTTTGCTCTTTAAAATCTGATTTACACAAAATTATCCATCTTCCCAATGTCGCCCACATAAGTGAAGCTAGTCGTGTGATGCTAAGTTATTAACATGCGATGCTAACAGTGCCGCGTTTCTTTAAACTATTAAATTATTAAGTTAAATAATTACTCACAGTTGTATTTCAGGCCTTTTCTCCCTCAAATAGCTGAAATAATAAAATAGACTTGTTTTCTTTTTTTTTATCCTTTAAATGCGAACCTAGTTTTTGTAGGATATTTATTTCATTTGTTAAAGACAGTTACACATTGTCATAATATTAGACTGTTATTTTTGCTATAAACACTCATTATTCATAAAATACTTTTTTTGTAGCTTGTTTTATTTATTTTTTCCCTGTTAATTGTATTATATTTATACTTTGTACTTTGTGACTCTATCGGAAAGCGCTCATAGTGTTATAAATGGCTCTATAATTAAAATGAATAAAGGATGATAGGTAGTATAAAAGTATTTGTGGAGCAGAGGCCCTCTCTAAGCCGGGCCCTGAACCAGTGAGATGGCCTCAGTCATCAGTCAGAGGTGATACAGAAGAGGGACTGGAGCAGGGGGCAGGGCAGGGGGAGTGGGTGGGTGGGGGGGTCGTCCTGGGAGGGAACCAGGGGTGTGGAGGGCTGAGTTTAAAAGGCAGGCAGCGTCACACTCACACACTGTCTGCACTCCAGTTCAGCCGCAGAAACCTCTGTGTCCCTGCTCTCCTCTGAAGTTTCCCTTGGATCTCTTAAGGACCTAACTTCTTTTCAAAGACGTTTCACTCCACTGCGCCTGATCATGGAGACCACCTCAGCGGAATATGTTGATAGTTATGATTACTACGATGACAATGAGACTATTTGTGACTATTCCGAGTGGGAGCCTTCCTACTCCCTCATCCCTGTCCTGTACATGCTGATCTTCATCCTGGGCCTGTCGGGTAACGGAGTTGTCATCTTCACCGTCTGGAGATCCAAATCCAAACGCCGGGCTGCAGACATCTACATCGGCAACCTGGCCCTGGCTGACCTCACCTTTGTCGTGACCCTGCCGCTCTGGGCAGTCTACACGGCGCTGGGCTACCACTGGCCGTTTGGAGTGGCTCTGTGCAAAATCAGCAGCTATGTCGTCCTGGTCAACATGTATGCCAGCGTCTTCTGCCTCACCTGCCTCAGTTTCGACCGATACCTCGCCATCGTGCACTCGCTGTCCAGTAGCAGGCTGCGTTCCCGGGGCACCATGTTGGCATCTCTCGGGGCAATCTGGCTGCTGTCCTGTCTGCTGGCTCTGCCCACGTTGCTTTTCCGCACCACTCTGAACGACCTCAACAGCAACAAAACCACCTGTGCCATGGACTTCAGTTTGGTCACCAGGAACCAGAGGCACGAGTCTTTTTGGATCGCTGGACTCTCTCTGTCGTCCTCGGCTCTCGGTTTCCTCCTGCCCTTCCTCGCCATGACAATCTTCTACTGTTTCATCGGCTGCACCGTGACCCGCCACTTCAACAACCTGCGCAAAGAGGACCAGAAGAAGAAGAGGCTGCTGAAGATCATCACCACCTTGGTCGTGGTATTCGCCATCTGCTGGACTCCATTCCATGTGCTCAAAAGCATGGATGCTCTGTCCTACCTCAACCTGGCCCCCAGCTCCTGTGGTTTCCTGCGCTTCTTGCTGCTGGCTCATCCATACGCTACCTGCCTGGCCTATGTCAACAGCTGCCTGAACCCCTTCCTGTATGCTTTCTTCGACTTGCGTTTCCGCTCCCAGTGCCTGTGCCTGCTCAACCTGAAGAAGGCAATGCATGGCCACATGAGCTCCATGTCATCCACACTCAGCGCCCAGACTCAGAAATCAGAGATCCAGTCTTTGGCCACAAAGGTTTAAACCTAAAGGGACTAAACAGGTGGTGTTTGGCTGCGGGCCGGTCACAGCTCCCACCATTGGAACACTGTCAAAACAGACTTATGTGTCCACTGATGATGAGATGACATAAAGGACTCCGTGCTCACTGTCGTGAATGATGTTTCTCCTCTGCTATATCAGACAGCTGGAGCCTGCAGGTTGAGCTTCTCAGCAAATCAAAGAAAAAGTTTATTTTTATGTTAAGTCCTGCTCTACAAAGTTTATGAATTTGAACACACACTGATGCTGAGAGACGTGGACTATATTTCTGTTACACTGGATGAATTAGAAAGCTGTACAGTATTTTCATACCATAGCATTTTCCTGAATTTATTGATGTTTTATTTTGGAAGCACTTGTTAAATGTGTGAACAAGGGAACGCAAACAGTGTGGCGTCCCCCTCAAAGCCTGTTGTTTGTGAAGGCAGAAGTCTGGGCTCAGGAGCAAACGAGCTGTAAGAGGAGGGAAGGTGTTGCTGTTTAATTATATAGTTTGTGTAGAGGAGACCGGGGCAGACAAGCAGATGGTGGTTGGCAAATGTTGGAAAACAGGAATGGCGTGGGGGGGAGGCAAAGGGTGGAGGGTTTCATGGTGTAGCAACGGCACTGAAGGGGACAGAGGAACTTAAATATTGTTCCGATTTGTATATGTAAATATGTATATTTCAGTGTAACTAACTGCTGTAATAAAGATTTGTTCTATGAATCAATTTACGTGTCATTACTTTTTTAGAAATGTCTTAATATTAATACTAAATTATACTTTTTTTTAAGGACACCTGGTTTCACGTCAGTCCTGTTCTACGGGCCTTTGCATTTAGTTGATACCCTCAGGTTAAATAAATGTGTAATCTCTATTGATTCACAGGCAGTATCCAGACTGTAACCGGATTATGCAAAGCAGCGGCCATCGTCACAATGTGTATTCCGCTTGCGGGCGCTTGCGACATTCACATGCTGAGGTAACTGTTTGATGACACAGACCTGGGCCTTTTCAAATTCATTAGCTGCACCCTCTACAACGCCAGCAACCAAGAAAGTTTCAAGAAAGGGCAAAATTGGTAGTTAAAGGACATAATGGTCAACTTAAATGAGCTTTCGACCATGCTAAAAAAAATATGCTACCTGATCATTGTCATACTCAGTTGTGTTTTGATTGATTCATGCATGTTTGAGTAATCCTGTATTGTCCTGCATTAGAGCCTTGAGAATATTTCTGTTTTCACCTACCCCTGCCTCCACCCACTGCTCAGTACTTACTGTGATTATTTGGGATAATTCAGAGTCTGAGTGATACATGTCGAGTTCAAGAAAATCAAGTAACCATTTTTCAACAACAACAACAACAACAACAACAAACACACGTAAATTATTATCTTCTACACGTTACAATGGAATTTTCCTACAACAAATATCATACACCAGAAAAAACTCAATACGTTTTGTGTGTATTTGTATTAAAACAACACGCAGAAGTCTGTATCCACACCTCATCAACACAGGCCACATAATGATAAGAGCCATTACCAGTGAGTGACTCTTCGGAGGCTTCCTTTGATTTGACAGTAATGAGTTCTGTTGGACATAATCGCCGTTTAGAGTTGGCAACAGCAGTGGGGGAAGTGGGGCTCTAATCCTGGCAGAAACTGCACCTCCAAACAAGTCAATATTTGTCTCCACTGACAAGAGTCTGCAGTTTAGGACAGTGGAGGGGGCTGAGCTCCAAAGGGAAACAGGAGGAGGGTCTGCACATGCTTTATCAAACATCTGATGACAGGACAGAAGAGTATATGGTTTTAGGGAGAAATGAGGTTGCAGAGAATGAGGTGATGAAGGCAGATGAGGTTGGTCCTGCTGCGTAACTTAAAGTAACACCATATGCAAAAGGCCAGGAATGTGAAGCTCTGATTTATCATGACTTTTGTGTTTCTGTGATTTAAGCGCAATGAGGCTTAAAATATAACTTAACAGCTGTAGCCTAAAATTGAGTGTTGGCTTGAACTCCCATTAACTGTCATTTAATGATTACATTATGTATTATGCCATTTTTATAGATATGTTAATATCCATAAGGGATTTGAACTTCACTAAACATTTTCCGTAACTGAACAAGTTAACAGCGTTATTCCTTTGGGGAGGAATAGGGTGTAGTCAGTCATGCGAGCCTGACTGTCCTGGGCCTGTTGTTGGTATTGAGATAAACTGGGTTGACAGCTTGTCTCATATTGTTAGCCCACAAGTCCATTGTGAAATAACTCACCCAGAATACCAGCTGACCAAAGCACCAGGGGTTTGCACTGGGCACGCTTGACCGTATGGTCCAAAACAACAGTAGTGGAGGAGCACACATGTATTTGATCATGTGTGGGCTGCCTGACCTGTTTGTGCGTCCGGGTGTGTGCGGGGAGCGGGATTACAGTATTCTCTAAGGGAAATGAACCATGACATCAACTGCCCCTTAAATTGCATAGGACAGGTTCTCATGTTTTTCTAATTATTACTTTGTTCGGTGCCTGTGATAAATATTTATCGTAGTGTCCTTGGTCTATGTCAGGGGTCCCCAACCACCGGGCCGGGGCCCAAAACCGGGACGCGGGCCATTTACTACTGGTCCCCAGAAGCCAATGTAACCTATGTTTTACTATGTATACTTATTTTTGTTTTATAGTGTGTTTTGCGAGACTCTAATTAAGATACAGGGACTATTTATACAGACAGTCATTAACTAAATAAAGGCGTTATCGGGTATTATTATTTTGTCAAATACATTTTGGCCATTGTTTACAGTGTGTTTGCGAGGTACAAGTTGTGGATTTACCTCTGCCACATCTGCTGCTCATGTCAGACCTGGATGTAACATTATAAGTATTATTATTATTATTATTATTATTATTAAGTAAAATCTTAAATCTAAATACATTCATTACCTGATGTTTTTTACACATAACAAAAATGAATAGCTCTACTAATAATATTGTTTTACTCTTACTTTATATTAGAAGGCTTACACCTGCATCTGCGCTCAAATGCCCCGGGGCCTCCACCTCAAACCGATAATGACCTGCACCCGCCACCAGGGAAACACAGTAAGTAAAGACAGAATAACTCTTACAAGACCACTGTTTCAGCCGACTCAAAAGACTAGTGTAAACAGCTCTTGTGTTTCAAACAGCATCATAATATTCCAACATCGTATCAAACTTGAATGAGCTGTTGTTCCAATGAGACGCAGACATAAAAGCAGCAGACACAGGTGGCTGCCGGTCAGTGTTGTCATCGACGTAAGCTGCTGTGCCCAAATGGGACAGGGGTGAAAACAGGCGGCGCAGCTGAACCAAAACACAAGTGCTCTGCTCAGATCTGCTGCCTTCTGCTCTCCATCCCACCCAAGCTGCAGAGCAACAGCAACAGCAAATGCAGTCGTGCGTGTGTGTGCCTGTGTGCCTGTGTGCCTGTGTGTGTGTGTGCCTGTGTGTGTGTGTGTGTGTGTGTGTGTGTGTGTGTGTGTGTGTGTGTGAGTGCCTGTGTGTGTGTGTGTGCGTGCCTGTGTGTGTGTGTGTGTGTGCCTGTGTGTGTGTGTGTGTGCCTGTGTGTGTGTGTGTGTGTGCCTGTGCCTGTGTGTGTGTGTGTGTGTGTGTGTGTGTGTGTGTGTGTGTGTGTGTGTGTGTGTGTGCGCGTGCGTGCGTGTTAGCCTCGCGACAGGTGGACCAGAGTTACAGCGAAAGTCGGGTTGGCGTTGACAGGCCGGGGAATGCGTCTGATCTCTGTTTACATGCAGCATTCTACGCCGTACCCTTGCCGAGCTCGCAGCTATAATCACTATAAACAAAGCATTAACTCTGGGGATATGTATCACAAAGGAAGCTGTTAGGGAAAGTATATATTAAGACAATTCACTCATTAGTTGTGTTTGCAAGGAGAGCAGGTTGAAGCAGGTAAAACCAGAGCATCACATCTCAGTTTTGGTTCAAGTCTTTGTCTGTCTAAATAGGCGACATTCAAGTTCTGCAGTTTGCTGATGTGATCATTTCAGATGGAGGGCTGGAGCCAATAAAACTCTGTAACAAAAAGACCAAAAAAATCTCACACCTAAGCAGTGGATCAACAAATTTACTTGCTTGAATTACCGTCTGTACATTTCCCAATACTGACACCTTGCTATTTATAATTCAATATGTTTGTGCTTTTGTGAAAACAGTATGTCACTTGTGTTAAGTCGTCTTCTGACTGCAAAGTAGAGGAGGGAGATATATCTCTTGCGGTTGTTGTTTTGAGGCTATTTAAGATTAGAATATTAAGCTTATCTCTAGACAAAAACAAACTACAAAAAGAGCCTGTACAAAATAAAACAGACAAACAGCATAATCCTTGATAGCATATGTCTGCATTGTTGTGACAGTCTGTTAATTGTTTGTGTGACACTCCAAACAATATCAAAATATAAAGTTTTTTTAATATTGCCAGTTTTTGTTTAATGTGGTTAGGCTCAGTACACGTACAGGTCAGGAATGAAGCATTTTGACAGTTTAAGATCAAATTCAAGTTTACTTACCTGGCTCCACTTCAGGCATAAACTGGAGGGTTTTAATTCATGTTATTCCAATGTGGAGAGTTTAACATTGATTGTTATTAAGAGACATGAGACCAAAAAACCCCCAAAACAAAACAGGAAAAGACACTTGTTGTCAAGTGTGGGTGGCATTTGGCCCCCTGTGAGTGTTGTGTCTGTGTGTGGGTGGCTGCTGTGTGTGGTACTTCAGTTTTATGTTGTGTGTGTGTTATCCTTGTTGCCTTTTATCACCTTTTCTGTCGGTGGATGTTGTTCCTCCATTTGTAACTACCATTATTCACTTACATAGTGTTGTTGACGAACTATTTTGGGCCTTTTAAAACCCCTCATTCGGCCTTGTTAGTTTTTTAGAGAACCATCTATAACCTTTTTATGTAAGCATATATTTATAACACTCTTGACTCTTTATTAATTATAGAAAACAAATTATGTAGTTTATAGTAAAAAAAAAAAACACACTTAAATATATCACACTGTATTCAACTGCAATGAACTTAAGAATTAATAGCGATTATGAATTTTCTTATTGACTAACTCCTGAATATTTCCACACTGGACTCAGAAAGGTCTTACAGTAAGTGCCATAAGCAGAGAGGGGTCGACAGCTTTAAGATGAAAAACTGTCAAGAGGATTAGGCTCCACTCCGTACAGTTAAAACATAAAGAGTCTAAGTCGTCCTGAGTATGATCCCATCACTCGTCTAGACAGCAGACCTCCTAAGGGTCCAAAACAAATCCACTGCATAACAAGATGGAAGTCAAATCACTTTTTGAATGTCAACAGAAACCTGCTTGTCTACGGTCTAATACGACAGTTTGCTCTCTAGTATAATGTTGTCTGTGAAACTTATACAAATAATGATGCTGTGGCTCACCATAAAACACAGGGCAAGTTACAGGTCAGATTTGTGGAGAGGCGAGTTTACTTCTCAGTAAGAATAGATGTGTATAAAGGTATTTTTGAGTAATAAAAATGCATGCAATTTGATACATGCAAAATAAATAAATGTAATGCCATACTGTGGAACATTACGGGCAAAGCATTAACATCTCCATGCATCTTCTGATTCTGAGATCCTCCACCAGAAAAGTTAAATAGTGTACTTGTAATTCCACATTTTCAAACCTTCAAGCTGAAACATATCTATTGTGTCCCACTAACTCTTTTCATTCTGTCCAGTATAACAATAAATTTCCTTTTAGGTCATAGGAAACAACCAAATCTTCTCTAAATCCATTAGATCTCTGGTTATGGGGCATGGCAGGTCTAATCATGGCCCACAGCGTAACTGTAACAGCCCAATACACAAGAGTCGGGCCTGTCTCAGTCCACTGTCTGGTTTTACCTGGAAGTGGCCTCTCAGTGTAATGGCCTAGGTATTACAAAAGCATTGACACATTTACATGAGCTCAGCATTTTCATGGTAATGCTGTTATCTTTTGGCACATTTAAGGCGCGATTAGGAAAAGTGGGGTTTCAAATAGGCTTCCCCCTCCTCTCCACTTCTGCCAGGCCATTGATATTCATTATTGTTCAGGTGGTCTACACCCAGACGCGGTCAGGTGAGGCTTTTGGCAAATGTAGCCTATATAACAGCACCTTTAATTAATCAATGTTAGGTAAATCTAAGAATGCCCTAAAGCAGTGGTTCTCAAACTGTGGTACGCCGGCTCCTTCAGGTTGTACACAGATTCCTCTGCAGTCCACATAACTAGAATTAGAATAATCACTAATAAATAGATGTATCATTAAAAATAGAAGGTAGAATTGTATATTTTGTGATTGTTTGTCCCATTTGCTCAATTTTAGGTTATATCTTTCTTCGGGGGGGGGGGGTGTTAGATAAAATCTAGAAACTTGCCGTGCATCTTAACAAGCGTGTGTTGGCGATCGTTAGGCCGGGAGATGCTGCTTCCGCGGACAGCGCGGTTTGGCCAGACCTGAATGTGCTGGACTCTCCTCTCCGGATACACTCGCTCAGGCCCCATCACCACTCGGGCACAAAGAGCCTCTTCACGTCCTTCTCTATCCAGTTCATTGTGGAGGCAGTGAGTCTAGATGCGCTGGTCAGTG
Source organism: Eucyclogobius newberryi (assembly GCF_026437365.1). NCBI lineage: Eukaryota > Metazoa > Chordata > Actinopteri > Gobiiformes > Gobiidae > Eucyclogobius > Eucyclogobius newberryi. Next base: position 15,340,845 of record NW_027316278.1, on the reverse strand, counting down.
GCTGCTACACGGCTAAATGCCTCTCCTGTCACTGCCTGCCCCTGTGCCAGTTCAGCTGCTGGACGTTCAGGTGCCCAGGTCGTAATTTTCTACGTATGTACTAGCACATTTTCCCCCCCTCATTAGATATACATTTAACAAATATGGCCAGTTTGAGCCAAATACTAGAACGAGACACAACTCTGCAAGGCTGGTCTTCTTAACACTTTATATAAGCAGTGAATATGTTTACAGCCTGTATTAACAGTAAAGTATGTATATGTAACATTGATGCATAAGTTAAAAGGAAAAAATACTGATGTGTTGTAAATAAAACCGGAAATAAAATGAACTGCGAGGCCAGGGTCGATCTGCTGATGTGCCGCGCTCCTCTGTTTGTCCACTGGTGGGCAGTATTGAATCGAGTTTTTTGTTGCTGAAACATGGTAGAATTTGTGTTTGGATGTACAATTTGATCACGTTCATATGTTAAATGTGCTCTGCGTAACTTTTCTACCAGAGGGCAGAGGGCGTCTCCATGAAAATGTAATTGGTTTGTATGTGACTATTCCAGAGTATGGCATTAAACTTCCATGAGTCAGATCTGTGGAGAGGCGAGCCTACCGATGTATATTTGAGCAGTAAAACCAACCGTACTTAAATACATGTTAAATAGACATGTTGTTAACCCTAGCGTGGAATAAATTTCATCAGACCTGGGCATATGCGACCTATGGAGTGGAGTAATAATGAATTTATTATTATTTTATTATTATTTTAATCCGTCTGTGAATTTAGATATGCCATCAATTTTAATTTAACAGTTAATGTGAGAAGAAATCATCATTCTAACAACACCATGACCAAACAACTTTGAAATCATTTATTTAATTCCCCTTGTTTAATAATTCACAAATACACTTGTATGTGATCAGCTTTGTCAAATCAAACCATCTGAAGTTCCTGAGAAAGGAAAAGTTGAACATGAACTTAAAGGCGGTATGGACGATTTTTCGTTGATTTGAGAACGCAGGCGGAAGTGCGCATGCGCACTCCCCCGTGCGGACTGATATAACACACACGTGCGTTTTGTTTATTAGCGCAACGGAGCGCATCGCATCTCTCGTCTCCCGTAGATTTCTGTCCACTTCTGCGTCAGCTCGAACTGTCTTTCTCCGTCTTCATTTTGCCCCGTACACTGAGGGAACTATATTATGATAGATCCATGCGCTTAGGCACGCGGAAACGTGGGGACGAGCCTGACGCGGCTACAGGTGAGCGGTAGGTGCGTTTTATGATTGATACGTGGCAGGACAAATGATTTATCCACGCCACGAGGAAATATCATAACAAATTTGCTGAAAAAAATCGTCCATACCACCTTTAACATTCACGTTTACCTTTTTAGACTATGGATTGAATTGAAGAGATTTGGTGTCTGAAATCCTCACGATCATTACTATCATTTTTTTCTTCATATTTTGAGCTGAATATTCATCATTATTGATTATACAATTAATCTTCACACCCCTTTGTGAAACTCATGAAAGTGAAGTGACAGTGATGTGGCTCCATCTGCTGGTGTCATTACAAAGTTAGCTTTATTTCGTTTATTGCAGCAGGATGTATTGTACACTACACAAGCTTGATATAGAAGTTTGATACTGTCTTACAAAGAGCACTAGAAAATGTACAACAAATGCTTTGCTAATCAATATGATAATATGTTCATCTTACCCACAAACCACTTGTGTCTGACCCAACTGTGACTCATTTTCCTGTTTTAGTTTTGGCCTGGGTGGATGTCTTCAGCTGCCGTGGTCTTGCTGGGGGAAGAGGCCTACGACATTGATTTGCTGCTGTTGACGTCAGCGTATTGTCCCGTCTCAGTTGGGTTTTTGAGGAGGTCAGAGTTTCAGATTTGGCTCGTGGGCCCATGATCACAGGAATGCATGTTTTAGGGATGATAGTGGTCATGGTCCGGGTCAGCACTCTCCCTCTTCTCAAAGCCACTGGAGCTACTGAAGAAGGCTGCTTCTTGTCCTTATCAGGTTTTAGTTGTTCCTTTGGACAGGAGTTCACATCGTTTCCACTCAGATTCTTACTCTTGAACTCCTTTATGGCTTGGTCTGTATAAGCTTTCATTTCATTACGCAGCCGCAATATCTGACCTTCAAACTCCTCTTTCAGTGCCCCTTTACAAGCCTCAAGCTTCTCCTCAAAAACGGCACACAAGTCTTCCTCCTTCTGATTTCCCATTGCTTTTCGTCTCTCTTCTTCACCGTTGTCATTCTCAGCATCTCCGTTGTCTTGTGTTGTCTTCTCTTCTCTCTCCCACACTTGTTGAACCAGCGCTAGTATGTTGCTTTTGGGGATCCTCGCAGAAGCTTGATCGCCCTGTGATCTGATTTGCTTACGCACCTTCCACAAAATAGACTGTATCTTCACTTGGGCCTCGTTTTCGCGCTCTTCCTCCTCCAGGGTGACAGAGTGCGCCGGCTCCTCTGTCTCATCTCTGCTCGCCTCTTCGTCCGGGAGCGGTTCACGTTTCTCTCCATTGACCAAGATTTGAAGTTCAGCTGATGATAAGTTGCTCATTCTCTGCCTTTTGTTGTTGATGTCGTCTGTAGCACTGGTAAAATGTCTGCTGCTCCTGCGTGGATAAAGCCCTACTGAGTCTAGAGTCCGTCCCTTGAGAGGCTGAATACACCGCGGGTATAGTATTGTGTAATGCAGCAAAACAATTCACTGAACACAACAAGTGCTTTATGCAAAATGCCAAGGTTACGACCCATCAAAAAGTGAAATATATTTTTTCAGAAGTAGGTATATTGCTCATTGTCCTTTAGATTACTGTTTGTGTTATATGAAGTGCATTAGTAAAGATGAAGCAGACACCACTGTATATAGTAATCTTTCCAATACTATTCTGTGCAGGATATATAATACATTTCCATACATTAAATGGAACAAATATCTGAAAAGGAAATACTTTGCTAACGATTTCAGCTTTGAAAATCCATGTAGCCGTTTGCATTTATACTTTGGTTCATGCATAGGTACATTACTGATATGAACTCGTTACAGTTAAACGATTATCAATTGTATTGGCTAAATTATTTGACCAAATACAGTTGTTTGTGTTGCCGGAATGTAGCGAGAGAAGTCGCGCCCCATAACAACATGAAGTCCTCTGAGAACTGTCTGAAAAACAAAGGTCTTTTGGGGGATGCTGCACTGGGACATATGTCGTCTCCTCTGCCATAAACTCATCCATCACTGGAATTTAGTGCAATTATTGCTATTCACTTTACGAAGAAAATCAAAACAGAAAGTCACGACATAATTACTAAACACACCAAGCTTGTTGCAAAGTGAAATGTGCAAGTTTTGCCTAATTGTATTCATTTATATAACTTTACACATATTTAAAAGTGAGTTTTCTGGTCAGATTATTGTCCAAGTAATCTTTGACAATAATACTCTAAAATAGCCTAAAACCAGAGCGTATTTGTTAAAACTATAGATGCGTTTTTTTTTTTGTTTTTTTATGTACTTTTGTTAGGTCAATTTGATTTTCATGATCTCTCATTGTAGTAGGCAGAAATCATTACTGGTGCATTGTGGGGAATGTGGAGGAGGGTGCATGGGGAGGAGGGTGCTTTAACTGACCAATGGGAGATTTGCTGGAGTGAGCCACCTCTTGCCACTAAACACTAACATATGGAATCAATCTTCCTCCTTGAATATACTCTGAAATACTAAACCTGTTGAAAAGAATGTTTGAAAAAGTTCGGTCAGCTAAGAAAAACATTTACCTTTCACTAACACATGTAAGTGGAAAATAACATCCATGGCCCTCTATTCTATTATAGAAAAATAAATAATATAATGAATTAATACATTAAAGTATAGTAATAATAAACAAAACAGAATGTTTTTTTTATGAATATCAGAGGAATTATTTGTGTTGACAGTAAAAGCATTGAATTCATGATGTATTATTCTCCACCATTGTCCAAAAACGCATCTTTTGCTCCCCCCTTCCACTCTTCGTCACTGGGCAGGGGGCGTGGAAAACCTTCATAGCCGCATTTAAAATCCTGGGTTTATGCTAAAACTTTTTCCCCACTTTCAAGAAGTGTCACCGAGCAGCAGAATGGTTTGTAAAATAATGAATAATTTGTCAAGCTACAGAGTAAATAGCGCGTAGGATTTGCATTTTATTTGTTTGAAGATTGCATATACTTGAATATGTTTAACGTTGTTCTTTTTCTGATTGCAGACCACATACACAGACAAAGGTGAAAAGGTATGTAACTATAAACTGACCAATATCATAACTTCAATAAGAAGTAATAGACATTATAATAAAGCTGTCGCTGATTCATTTTTATTTATTTTGTATGTATCTGTTGAGGACTAATACGATTTTCCATATTTTTTAGCACGAACTAGGCAGGTTCCTCTGCTTTGACCACCTAACATTTTGGGTTGGAAATGCCAAACAGGTAAAATGAAAATATTTTCTTAATTCTGTTACAAGATTTTAGAGGTATACATAAACTTAGCCTTGCTATTGGCTCTTGAGAGGGGAGGAGAGCTGCATCCCTGTAATGTCCACATAGCGTAAACTAACTGCTATACCATTACATCACCAGCAGATAGCGCTATTGTATAGTGTTCTTTTCACTGATCTACCGATCTGCTTTTATGCTTCATTTGTCAGGCTGCATCCTATTATTGTAACAAATTAGGCTTTGAGCCATTGGCATACCAGGGTTTGGAGACTGGCAGTCGTGAGGTAGTATCCCATGTTGTCGGACAAGGAAAGGTAAAATAAAAACGTTAAAAGTTTGCAAACAATAAGCTTTGTATGAAATTAAACGTATAATAAATGTGTCCTCCAGATTATTTATGTCTTCTCATCAGCCCTTAATCCTGGGAACAAAGGTACACAAGGGTTTGGGTACAATTATTATTATTATTATATTATGTATTTTTCAATTACAGGTCATAAGATACATTTTTTTCCCCGTTCAACACCTCTGCGATACCATGAACTAATCTTATATTTTGCTAAAACTTGAACTGTGAATATTTGTGGTAACTTGCATTGTAACATAGTGCGTTTTCATAATCTCCAGAGATGGGAGAGCATTTGGTGAAGCATGGAGATGGTGTGAAGGACATCGCATTCACTGTGGAGGACTGTGACGCCCTGGTGCAGGTATGACAGATTCACAAATATCCATGCTCGTTTAGTAAATATTTGTTAAGGTCAAAATATTGCCTCATCGTTTTCTTGAACACAGAAAGCCCAGGAACGCGGTGCAGTGATTGTAAAGGAACCTTATGTCTTGGAGGACAAGTTTGGCAAAGTAAAACTGGCTGTGCTTCAAACTGTAAGACATGATGCTACAAACTAATATGCATACCACAAAAAGAGAGCAACAATAAGGCTAAATGTGGTAAAAATGTGTCTCCTTTATGATGCTTCAGTATGGAGACACCACGCACACTTTTGTGGAGAGGACGGGATACAGTGGTTTATTCCTGCCCGGGTTTCATCAACCTCTGTTCAAGGATCCTTTTTTAACCAAACTGTAAGTATCGCAATGTTGTTGTTTTTTTAAACAATACAACATAACTAACAAAGCCTGGCAAGTGGCTCTTACAATATGCGTGATGTCTAACTCTGCTTGCAGGCCCGAAGGTAAACTGAACTTTATCGATCATGTTGTGGGGAACCAGCCTGATGACGAGATGGTCTCTGTGGTCGAATGGTGAGGCAGCGTTTATTAAAACACAAAGCGACTCCGCGTTTCTCTAATCTCTGTAATGTCATTGGTCAAGGGCTGAGGTCAGGGGGTCCCGCATCTTGCACAACTCTCCTTTGGCGTGACTTAGCCGTCACCGTGACTTAGCAGTTTTTCTAGCACGCCCACATCTGGCTTTGGTTTGAGCGCCATCACCCCGGCATGTGGAGGGGAGGAAAGCCAGATCACCATATAAGCGAGCTGACTGGCCCAGGGATAGGTTGGTTTTTTTTGTCTCAAAGGGTTTGTTTGGCCTGTAGGCTTTATTTGACAGGACAGTGCAGTGTGAAATAGGAACGAGACTGGGACGACATGCAGTCAAACGTTGAGAGCAGGTTTTAAACTCACAACGCTGCGGCCCGCTATCCACTCACTTATGTAATGCGGCATTATAAATCACAGAAAACCATTTATATCAGACAGTAATCCCACTCTGACTAAAGTGGGCACATTTTGATACCTAATATTGTTTTGCCGTTTTTTTAGACGAAGGGAAAACAAGAAAAGACAGGGCAGGACAAAAGACGGATTGTGTAAAATTGAAAATGCAAATTTAGGAAAAGTAAGGCATCCAAGAAAAAAAAAGAAAGGTCAAGGCACACTGAGTCCCATTTTGTCCAATTTATGTTAAATTTGTGCATTTCCAAGTTCAGTATGGGATTTTTTTCCATGTTAGTTAAAGTGTCAGTCCAGTCCTTAATCGTTAATCCTTAATCCTTTTTTTGTGATGGCCTTTTTCCTAGCCGCCCAAAGTACCGTATGATCCAAGGGTATCAATTTTTTGTGTCGATGGCAGAGGTATTGTGGCCCGTGTACATTGGATAGTGGTGTCAAAAACGTCTGCAATGCTTTGTTAATCTTTGTGAAACAGGACAGTCCCAGAACCCAATATTGGGACATTGTTTTACAGTGATTACACTAAGGGTGTGTTTGAAAGTAAGAAAAAAATCAAAGCCTTGATGTGTTACTTTCATGTCACCAGTCACACCTTAAAAAGGGATGTTTATTTACCATGTTATCAAACCTTAACTATCTTGATTTATAGAGAAGGCTGATACAAAGATTCCCAATGAGTGTTTTTTGTCCGGCCTGTCGTTGATTTGTTGATTCGTTGAATTGAGCTATAATTGTATTTTTGATTGAGTAAAATCATAATGTATGTTGACAGGTATCGGAGGAACCTTCTCTTTCACCGGTTCTGGTCTGTGGACGACAAGCAGCTTCAGACTGAGTTTAGTGCCCTGCGTTCTATTGTCGTGGCAAACCATGAAGAGACTGTCAAAATGCCCATCAATGAGCCTGCCATGGGAAAGAGAAAGTCTCAAATCCAGGCATGACATTGTTTAAATACCATCAAAGGACAGGGTAGTTATTCAGCATCAGTAATATGATCATGTTTTTCCCCCCTCAGGAGTATGTGGAGTACTATGGAGGAGCAGGTGTACAGCACATAGCCATGAATACATCAGATATCATCACTGCTGTAAGTGATCTATAAACCAATATTAACCAGTGGCCTAAATAACTGCATAATAAATGGATGTTTTATTCAGATTCGAAACCTGAAGGAGCGTGGTATGGAGTTCATGTCCATCCCAGACACCTACTACCAACAGCTGAAGGAGAAACTGAAATTGTCCAAAGTCAAAATCCAGGAAGATTTGGATGTTCTGCAGGTTTGACCTTGGCCCTCTGTTTTAGTCATCACTGTTCGGACGTAGAAAGTAACAAAAGTAACAAAAGTAGCAAAAGTTAAAAGTGCTATGATGCATGATACTTTTTACTTCACTACATTTGACAATTATCTGTACTTTCTACTCCCACTTAAACTGGACTGAAACTGATGTTCATATTTAAATGTTCCTGTGTGAAGGTTTTGAGTTCATGTTTGGCTTCGAGCAAACAAAACAAACAAACAAAAATCACTAGAAAAAATTGTAAATTGATTTAAATTGCTATTGCTGACAAAAAATCTGCACAATTCTCTATCAAAATATTCAAATTTAACACTTCATAAAGTACATGTTTAAACAGGTACTTCAAAGCATTTACATAAGTAGATTTGTGAATGTGCTACTTTTACTTGAGTAACAACATAGAGTACTTCTTTCACCGCTGTTACTGATCCTGCACACCCAGCTCACTGGATTGTCTGTTTACAGAAACTGAGGATTTTGGTGGACTACGATGACAATGGTTATCTGCTCCAGATCTTTACAAAACCAGTTCAAGACCGTCCCACGGTGTTCCTAGAGGTCATTCAGAGACACAACCACCAGGTGGGTGTCATGCTTCATTTGCCTAGTTTTACAGCCTACTTCTACAGTCCCTTGTTAAATGGTTAATTCTGGGCTCTATGCACTGCTCCTTTGTACATGTATTACAACAATACTACTTATTTTATTTGCATTTTCTTAGGGATTTGGAGCTGGAAACTTCAAGTCTCTTTTTGAAGCGATTGAAACTGACCAACATGCCAGAGGAAATCTGACTGTTCTGACCCCAAATGGAGTAACAAAAGGCATGTGATTACAAAGATATAAGTAGTAACTTTTGTTCACTTTCAAATAGGCAGAAGTTGTTTGTCACTCGCCATATCAAAGCAGTGACATCATTGACTCAGAGTGATACAAGAGATCTGCATCTTATTTAAACATATTTTACTCTCCTTTTTGAGAAACATTGTATACATTTGTATTGCTTATAAACAATTTACAACATACTATCACACATTTATTTTACCATTACTGTATATACATATACATGCCTGACTCAAGCAAAGTGATTATGCTTTCTAAATGAAAACTTTTACATTTTATACAATTAAATGTTCGTATCAAGTTTGGTACTTTTTCTGACTCCATTTCTTAGTTAATTCCTTTTGCTCAATATTTAATATGTGAAAGTTGAAAAAATTGTGTTTACTATTAAAATGTCCTTTTGTATAAAATGCTCCTTTATATTAGCATTAGCAGTTGTAGTATTTTTGGGGAAGTTCTATTTTATAATCTGGTTTCATTAAGTTTTTTGGTACTTAGTTCAGTGATCCTTTGCATGTATCTGTTCCACATAAACAAGGTATTTTTGTCTCCTCAATTGGGAATTTGTAGTCATATGTAATCTCTTCATTTATGCTGATTTGTTGTCTGGAGTAAATGACAATCTTCTTCTGGGAGTCCACTGTGATGATCTTTGCATAGCAGTTTGGCTGGAGAATAGGTAAATGCATTAACACACAATAAATTAACATGAAATTAACTGTATAAACATTAAAACTTACATTGCAGCTGTGGTTGATAAATCTGGCCAGATTTCCATATTTAGTTGCATCTATAATGGTGTCCAGATCCACTCGGAATAAATAGCTGCTTCCAATTCCCTCTTCTTCGTATCGCTGCTCCCGCATGTCAGCAATCACCTGAGGGGAAGACGAGACGCGTGTCGTGTTTACTTGCTTGTACACTTGGAAACTACCCAGAACAACCAGCAGGTCCCAATGGGCTTTAGATCATCAACTCATCAGGCAAAAGCAGGTACAGCTGGCTATCAGTAGATAATCAGCAGTGTATTTCTATTTCATTAGTAACAGAGACAATACAGAATGAATTACCTGTCTGATAACCTCGCCTACATACTCAATCACCATCTCATCTGCTGCTATAGGCTCCATGGCAAACAGGCCCCATTCATGGATGTGACTCCGACTGAAACGAATCCTCTTCTTCCGAAACTAGGGAGTAGTAAGAATGAAAAAACATTCTGACACAAATATAATTGAATAAATAAAAAAGCTCCAGATCACCCTCAGCTGGTTGAACTTAACCAGGTCACTGTCGGCGTTAAAAGTCGACAACAGCCGTCGTTGCTCAGACCTATAGTCTGATTTGGCACGCAGCAGTGTCGGCAACTGAACTTGGACACAACCCTGCCAAAAACACAATTATGTTGTCTTCAAACAAGAAATCAGGTGACAGACCACAACCTTCCAATAAAACTATGCCATACCTGTGTGCCACTCGATGGACTTGCTGGTTTTAGATTGAGGTATTTCATTTTCTCTTTCTGGCTGATTTTGTAGTAACCTTCGCTGCGGGCAGAGCCAGTCCTATGGTTCAAGCGCTGGGACCAATAATCTGAGGCCTCTGTGAGACCTTTGGTTGGTAAGTGGAAGTTAAGGGCTTCATAATCACAGCTGAAATTATTATCATGCAAAAAACCAGCCACTGGATGAAAGTGATCTTGTGACATGTAAAGGATATAAGGATGAGGAATCCAAAGTGTGTCACTGAGCCACCCGAGGCCATTGTCTTGCTCCTGAAGCCTTTCATAAGTGCATCTGAGTAGCTTGACGTCTTCTTCATCTAATCCCTCTTTCCAAACACTATGAAGGATCCTCCTCTCCTCATAGTGCGTACGCCACCTATGACCCCCCACTGCAACCGGCCGCACACCACAAAATCCATTCAAAGATTTCTGCCACTGCTGGACTCTCCATTTTCTTTTCTTTAACTCCTTTTGGCGTCGTAGGGACCTTTTTACCCCTCTATGATTCTCCTCCTCCAAAAGGCCAGGCACATTTTCAAGTCCCTGAAGCGGTCTGACGTTTGGCCTGCCTTGGATGCTACGGTCCTCTGCTGAATCGGACCAATATTCAGAAAGGCTGGAGGAAGGAGATAAGGAGATGGGAGAGCAACCAGCAAGCAACGTGCTTGTGATCTGTGCCTTTCTCTGATGCACTATGGACCTTCTTGGTAAGATAATGTCTCTTCCTGGAGTCTTTGGCGCTCTCATGTACGCATTACTGCCTAGACGAAGAGGACTGGTGACTGGCGAACTACTATCCAACATATCTCTCCCTGGAGTGGCCGGAGCTTTGATAGAGGCGTGTCGATAAAACCCACACCTTTTCTCTACACCTCGAATTACTGGAACGTCCTGATATAACGAGTGTGGCAGCTGCATTTCAGGCAGAGCCGAAACACATGTACATGGAAATAGGACGTGGCTATCGCTGACATCCGATTCCTCGCTCCCGAGTTCGGACAGTATGCCCCGGCCCGGTGTCCTCGGGCGCTCCACCTCCTCCTCGGCGGGAGATGTGGGCTTGCTTCTCAAAAGGTCCGGGTCGCTGTCCGCCAGATATCCAGTAGGAGTGGGAGGTCTCATGATCTCGGGAGAATCGTCAATCCATTCAGGGCTCACCATCTCTTCTGCAACACAATAACCACATTAGCATCATTTTCGGTGTTGCTCTGTCATAATTGCAATTTCAAAGCTGTATTTTTGGGGTAATGGGTACAACAACGACACTGTGCTGTCTAGGGACGGTTCCATATGAATTCTTTGTGGCAATATATGACTTACTGTTGTGACTGATCACTGATATTTGCAAAATTTGTAAAAAATTATAACTAAATGTATTTATCTGGGATATAACATTTCTGACATGATTGTGTTATCAGTTATTTCTAGATTAATTGGCTCCTATTTCTGTTTAAAAAAGATAAATCTGATGCACTGAGGACAAACTGGGAATGACACAAGACACAAACAGGAAAAAACTAATTTTCAATATTGGACCATCCCTTGTTCTGTCTGTCACACGATTTACTGAAAAGCTCAAAAGGACATGAATTGACAGAGGACAGATCAAGGTCTTTAATTTTTTTTTGTATTAGTAGTATATTTATTGTTAACGTTCCACTGTACCCTTGAAGATGATTGTGGGGGAAATATCTGTACATATTTACCTATAATTGGTAAAGGAGATGGGATATGGACTTCCATGGATTTGGCCATTTGAAGGTCCATCATCACAGCCTCGTCACTAGTATTTTGTGGACTGGACGTTCCCTCGTTGTCATCACTATAAAGTCCCTGTGTCTGAAAAGGCTCTAACCAGTCTGGCAGATCCAAGTCCAGCACTGCACCGGGCGTCTGTGGGGTCGGGGGCGTTTGAGAGATTTGGAGCTCCATAGACTCCTCATCGTCTTCATCAGATGAGATCACGATGCACTCCTCTGTTCTCGCGTCGTCCTCGTCCATGTCACTGACGCTTAGGTCAGTCTCAGAATCAGAGCTGTCAGACGAGTCAAAGTCTGAAGAGGACTCGCTCTCATCCCAAGTGCTGCCGTCTGAAAATGTGTCTTTGAAGCGGAGCAAAGAAGCGACATTTACATTAATAAGGATCAAGAAGAAAATATTTTTTTATCTGGACAATAATTGTATTTTTATTACTTATTTATTGGTCAGTTTGCTCTCTTAACATACAGTATAGGCTAAATGATCCAATCAATTTAAACCACTCACATCGGTACATGGGACTTTTAAAAAAATATCTTAAAATGCATTTTAGCTAAAGATCACCACTTAAAGTTGGAACGTATGGAAAGGTTGATAAATAATATATCCAAAATCCCCTCTGTAATTTTTTCGTATCTAACAAGTCAACAGAGAGATTTAAACCTGGTTCATTCTATTTTTCAGATTTTAATGTCCCAAAAGAGAATCATTGTGACCGTTTTTACACATGGAAACCTTACATGATGAAAAACTTGTAATACAATATTTTCTTTCAAATTGATATCTTTAAATTTAAGCTTTTTTTCCTATTCACCTGTGTCTCACTTTCACTGAATGACTGTAAGTCGACTAAGCACTAAACATAATTAACTGCATGTAAAAACTTACCATGGTCAGATGAAATCACCTCAGCAGATGTTTGGGAATGTATATCAATTTCATTCTCAGTCTTTTCCTTGTCAGAAATCACAGGAACATCTTTGGCCTTTTCTTCACACTGAAATAAATACATAAGTAAAATGATGAGAAAATAAATGCAAAAGGGCAAGTTCTTGCATCATTACCAAAATCCGTACATCCTTCTGAACTGGCCCGTTTGTGGTCACTTTGTCAGACGCGTCTTTGTCACTTGTTTTAGCGTCTTGAGCGCTCTCCTCTTGAACATCGTCTTCTTCATCACTGTCCAGCACATTTGGTCGGCCGTGTCGCCGTCTGCTTTTCTGAAATGTTTTCTGCGGTGTGTCTTCTCCATTCACATCTAAAATCCCACAATGTGTCATTTAATCAACAATCGAGCTGTTATTTATTTACATAAAATTCACTTACCAGAGCTTCCATCTCTCATATTTTCCCTATCTTCGACTGTGGAGGAATTGTTGTCATTTTTCTTTTTTACCTGAAAGACATTGACATTAATTGGAGGCAACATATAGAGTAAAACTGTGTGTGTGTTTTACCTTAAACGATGGTAGAGGAGGTTTTTTGACCTGTCCATTAATATTACTTAAAGAATACACCGGTAATAGTTTGTTCCTGTCTTCTGAACTTGGTGTGGGATTTTTTACTGGCAATACCTGTAACTGGGAGTTGCACACAAAGCAATAGTAATTATAAATGTAAAGCATTAATATGAAGGAGTAAAAGGAAGAAAAGCTTGTAGTAACCTTTGCCTTTTCCTCGTGGCTGTTCCACCAGTCTTCAAACGCTTTAAAGGCAAATCCCTCTATCATTCTGCGTGTAATGTCCTTCTTTATAATGGATTTGAGCTCATTCATAACAGCTTCTATAACCTTTTCTACTGTGATTCTGTGGAGGTTTTCTTTGATAAGTGGGTAGTTAGGAGGTGGTACAAACGGGTTGAATCTGGGAAATCGTGGCGGCCACGGTCTGCAAAATGGCACAGGAGCACTGATGGGCCGGATGGCTGGTTCCTTGTTAAAAGTGTCTGGAAGAGTGTTTATTTGTGGAAGTGGTAGGCCAGGAGGAGGCAACATCATACGGGGAGGCGGTCCCAAAAAGGTGTGCGGTGGAGGTATGTGGCGTGGCGGAGGAACAGCTGGAGGGATATTGGGAGGGGGTACGAGGATGCTGGGGTGACCTGAGGGTGGGATCCAGACCGGAGGAGGAATGGGGATCGTCCCGTTGGGAAGACGATGTGGGATCGGGGGAAGAGACGGGGGGAAGAAAAGAGGCGGAGGAAAAGGGAGAGCAGGAGGTTTAGGTGCAGGAGATGGAGGGAAGCTTCCAGAGCGAGGTAAGAACAGAGCTGAAGGGGCTGCAATGTTCTCTTTTTTTCTATTCAAATGCGCTGAATCGCATGTACGTGGGGACAGGGAGTTCTTCATCAGGAAAGACACCGCTTGAGCCGTTTCATCTTCTTCACTCTCAGTAAAAGATTTTCCACTGACATCTTCCAGGTCATGGAGCGGATCTGGAGAACCAAGTGCTTCATCTGAAGAGGCATGAGCATCACACGGAGACGCTGGGCTATCACGCAAGTGATCCCCTTCTGAAGATTTTTCCGCAAAAAATGAAGGGGCTGTGAGTTGATTGCTTGTCAACAAACTTTCAATGCGGGAGTCCAAACTCCACTGTTCAGGACGGGGTGAATATACAGCCGGAGAAGGTGAATTTATTATACTGGCGTTAGCTTTCATAAAGGCGGGCGCATCTCTTGCTCTGTCATCTGTAACTTTGATGCTGAGGAAACTCAGAGTGTTGCAGCTCAAAGTTTTTATTGTGTTCACATCACTGTTGTGATCTGAGCTTTTTTCCCTTTGAGCAAGTAGTTTAAGTTGAACCAGTGATGGCCAGCGTTTGAAATGTGCAGTTTCACTGAGCCCTCTGTGAAAATGTTTGAGCTTTCGATGTAGTTCTTGTCTCATTGGTTTGTGAATGTAAGAAGTAGATTCCCCCTGGAGAACTGGAGTTGCCTGCAGACTGGAATAACATGAATCCTGGGATAGCGGGGTTGAAGATAAACAGGGAGTTCGAGGGGTTCCAAAAGATCGAGGTGTGACCCCAAAGCTGCAGGGTGTGTCCAGCCATACACTGGAGTAACCTGTGTCCTGAGAGAGAGGGGAGCTGACACTGGAGGGGCTGGACACGCTCCCTCGGCGCTGCACACTGCCACTGTGCTGCTAAACAACGATTTAAATCAATAGCACATATTCAATATAAAACATCACATTACCGATTAAAAAAGAACAACACATTACCAACAAGCTGTCAACGAGCCTTTGAAGACCTTGCTCGCTGCCTCCCACTGGTAATGTCAGAGGAGTGTAGAGTCCATGGATAAGGAGTTGAATGTAATGTGCCCGCTTTTCACCTAAGAACATTTATTACAGCATAAATTTGCAGCAACAGGATGTTTTTGTCTGAGGGAACATTAAAACTGTCCTACCCTTTGTGTCAATTTCCACATGTATAATGTTTCCCATCACTGACGTCTGATTGAGGTGTTCAGCAGCATCTTTTGCAGCCTTCACGGTCTCAAAAACAACTTTGGCAACTCCTAAGTGCTTTTTATTCTTGGGGTTATAAAAGACTTCCACTTCCTCCACTTGTCCATATTTCTCACACATGTTTGTCAGAAAAGCCTCCTTCACGTTGTCATTCAGCCTGGAAAATGTTACTTCTTTAGGAGGAATAGAGCCCACATAGTATTCATCGACCTGAAAGAGACATAATTGTGTAATGGCGTTGTTATTAAAACATGTGCCATTTGTTGTAGAATGTTTAATATAGTTAATTACTTTGAATTTAGGACGCAGGAGGTTGATCTTGTGACTTTTGCTCCACAGGCGACAAACGCGAGGATCTCTGACTTCTTCTACAGGGAACAGACCCAGGTCCTCAACCTGTAATTGGACACCGTGCTTATACTTTACAAGATTTATTACAAATAAACTGGCATAAATAAACATGACTGAACTTACGGGTATGTTAAATCGCTCTCCATCAAACCGGTACACTTTGTATAATCCTATTGTCAATGCGGGGTCAATTACCAACTTGCAACTTCTCCAGGGCTGAGGCGGTGATTCCTTATCAGAACTCTGTGTTTCGCTTTCCATTACATTAGTCAAAGCCTAATAAACAGAGTGGAATAAACAATAGGCGCAGACACGCAGCATCATTCTAGCGGAAAGCTAATGCACTGAGGTTAACACGCCCCGACAGGTGATGGAGGAGAGCATCACCTGTTATTCTTTCACAAATAAATAAAACACATCCCCAAACATGGTACATCTAAGCCACAGCCTCCATACTGGTAATATAAGCGGTTAGGGTTTACCTGTGCCAAACTTGTGATCTTTTTGTAGCCAACATCGTGGAGCAGATGGATGTTTTTCCGCTGCTTTACTTTGAAGAAAATTATTAGATCCCTCCGCCAGAGCCATATAGATCCTTAAGTGCGCAGGCGGAAGAATACAGCGTTACTCTGTAAAGTGTCCGCGTTTATGATTTACGTTTGTTTCTTTATCTTATAAAACTATAATCTATAACGCAACTAGTAATGGACTGTAAGTAACGGTTTGTCTTCAGAAAGAATCATGCAGAGCAGTTTAAGGAAGGAAACTGTCTGAATTGCTGGGTTTCAGATGGCATGACAACATCTCATGCACAATAGTAATAATGCAAGAAGTGAATGGGACTTTTTAGATGTTTAATTGCAAAGTACAATGTAATGAATAGGGAAGTCTGGCCCTTATCTAGGTCTATATCTTCAGAATAAAATCAAATATTTGGGGATAGACAGCTTTTTTATGTTTGGGGTCACAAATGCCAACAGTTCTTGGTTCTGTGAGTGAAAAAGGATGAGAGACAAACAAACATATTACATTATAATAAAGATATAATTTATTTTCACAGTGGCCATGTGACCATATACAGATCCATGTTTTGGTTTACAATTTCACATGCAGTAAACAGTACCAAAGTGTTACACAAAATACACATAAATAAATAGAGAACCAATGTTGCGTTGTCAAAATCTGCGTCATGCAGTTTTAACATGATCCAGATGTCGAGGATACGTTCAAATTCCTCATTATCTCAGAATCGAACAATGATCAAAATCAGTTTTCCCTATTATGTTATTCAAACACTGTTCAAGTGCATTGAAAGCGCCACAGAACTATGACAATAAATATCCAGCAAAAATATCAAAAATATTTTTTATCGAAGCAGTATATTGTAACAAATGTTGAGCAAACAGAAAATAAAAAGTACCAAACATCATTTAAAACCTACTTATGTAAAGCTGTAACCACAGGCATTCAACAGTTTTGCAAAAAATTCACACAAAAAATAAAAAAAAACACCAGAATTCCCTTCATAAATTTTCTGATTGTTTGTAAAAGCTGAGAATATTTCCCCCCACTGGAGAGTCTGTAAAACTTTATGAATCCTATTTGACAAGTGACAAAATAATAACTGTGCATTGTGAAGACCTTTAAAAATATGAACCTAAAATGTTTTTATTAACATTAATCATAAAGTGGTCAAATGATGATTATGATTAATGTGGAAAAGTGACAATTATTTCTGTATGTAATACTGTATCATACCGGTTGAATACAAAGTCCATTATGGTAATTGATTTGAACTGTGGCAATAAGATGAATGAGATTGGCCTAGTTTTAATTTTGACAGCACTCACTGTCAACATGCAGAATATAAATGCTGGAAATAATGCATCGTTTGAATTCATTAAAATGGAATTAAACTAGCCAAGTGCATACAATGGACAAATTTTACAAAGGTAAGTGCGGGATACAAAGAATATAAACCATAGCAAATTTATAGTAGGTAAAAGTAACGTTCCACACACATTTGGATGAGGGCAGAGAATCTGAGTGTAGGTGGCATGTTAGCATCAGGAATGGCCATCGGCCAATGTTTTTTGAATTTCTTATGATGAAACAGAACCCAGCTCATCATAATCTTTAATTTTATGTAAAAAAAACAAAACAAATTACCCAAAATACCAATCATGCCCTTTGGATTCAGCTCTATCTTTTATATATTTTATTAAGGGAAGGCCTTGAGCTCGTCATTCTCCGCCCTGTGGTCGAGCTGGTTCTGAAGGCGAATGACCTGCTCCAGCTCCTTGATTTGACGATCGGTTTTGTGGCTCACCAGCGTGCGGTAGAAGTGCACTGCGAACAGTATGAAAACAATCCCAAACGGCACCATGATACAGGTGGAAGCAATGGCAGCTGCCTCTCCAGAGCTGATGGTCCCATTTTTGCCATCATTGCTGCTTTTGAGAGGTAGAAACTTGACCCAGCATAACAGCATGACCTCAGTAAGAAAGAGGAGGGTACCGATAACCGTTGAAAAGGCCCAGGCCAGCTCAATGTGGCGGTGCATGCGCTCATGGGGGGATTCATTCACTGAATTTAGGTTGTGTACGTTGCTGACTGCCTCCAGATTAGGGAGAATGCAGGTGCTGACCATGAGGGCAAAAAGATGCACCGCGACCAGGACAGTGGTGCAGGCGCTGAAGGCAATGAGGAGTCCAGGGGGGTAAACGTGTTCAGGCTCCAGCTGGACTTCCACCATGGCGACCTGAGGCATCACAACAGGCAGAAATATGAATATATATATATATATATATATATATATATATATATATATATATATATATATATATATATATATATATATATATATATATATATATATATAGTAATGTTTTGACCTTTGAAAGACATTTTGTGTTTAAGTCACATGGGGCAGCTATAAAAAAAATTGTATATTGGTCCCCGTTTTATGACTTTTTATAAGTCTAGTTTAAGTCTATTATCATTGTCACACTGTCACTGAAATATGATTTGTAGATTTTGATATGTCTAAGGTAACAGAACTACTACAACTACAACCACTACTGCTACAACCGCGCTACCACCATGATTACACCACTACCACTATTGCTACTACATCCCACTCCTTATTAAAACAACTTAGAAGGGCTATTACACATCTGGTGACTTCCCTATAAGTGTCAGAACATTTCATGAAGCTGCCAAGTGCACACAATTGAAAATATTGTTTGAAATTAGGCCACTTTCTTTCCCTTTCAATTGTCCTGTTGCAATTTTAATATTTTATGCATATATTTAACCAATACCCCATTCCAACCACTTTATAGGCCAATTAATTTGTGAAGCAATCAATAGGCTACAGTAAACAACAGCAGGGCAGTTTATGCATCGTAGGGCCATTTTGTATTATTTATTATATTTAAGTTTATTTGATTTCTAATACCTTATTCTATTCCTGCCTTTACTTAATCGTGTTTATTTATCATGACAAGCTTTTTCTGATTCAAACATCTAATACAAAGAATCTGCGTCACGTAGCCCGGCCGGAGCCTCATTCCTATGCATTTACACTCCGGATATAACAAAGAGGGATTCCATTGTTAAAAGAACTTTCTTACCATCGCGAATCCAGACAACAAGGCTGAGGTGCGGCTGGTCGCTTTCAGTTTTGCTCTGCTCAAGTAAAGTTTTCTCCATGAAAGCGCCTGCAAGGAGTGCTCGTTCAAACTCATTCCGCAAGGTGCTGCAAATAGTTACGGTAGTTTTATGAAGTCTAACTTCGCAATAGGAAGAGTTTTCCTCGACGAAAGAAAACAGCAGAAACAAAAACGCAACCTTTGGGCGTTCAAATGCAATAGGCCTTTAGAGCCTGCTATTAGGACCGATAGACAAACACTACGACAACTTTAGGAACAGCTGACTGTCAGAGTCAATCAGGAAACACAAGATACCCACAATCCCACGCTCTTCACAGCACACTCTATGTATCAGACTCACTACACTGTAACAACATGACTTTGAACCTTCACCTTCTGCTTTAGCTCTTCACAGGGAGTGTAACTTCAGAACCTAATGTGCTGCTTCTCCCGCCAACATTATGCATTATATACACTTTACTGTAGCAACTAGTTTATTTCCCTTCAATTTCATTTCTTAACCACAAGAGGGCGTCTGACATAAAACATATTATTCTATTTAAGTATTACAAATCATCCACACATTTTGTCACTCTTTATTAATTCCAAAAGTCAATTTAGATTAATTACTCAAGTAAATGATTATTTATAACTGAATATTATCCTGTGCTAATAAAAGGCTAAAATGTCAGTGTTCAATAAGTGTGCAATGCACAAACAAATATAATAAACAGAACATAGGGTGGGCAATAATAATTATATTGAGACAGTATTTTTATGTAAAAATAAAGATGACAATTTGACCAAAATTAAACTACTTATGCTCTATTATCCCAACCCACCCCTCACTCACCTGGTTAAAATCAATTGACTCCATTACCCCTCATTTCTATTGTATTATTATTGTATTGTATTATATTATAATAAAACACCAAGGAGTAAACTCAGTACACTATGAAAAAACAAAGCAAACTAGAAGCATCAAATTTTAAGTATTACTATTTGGCTAACCAACTACATTACATTTACAAATGGACTCACCCCACCCAATCTCATATGATATGGCTATAAATAGAACAATCATGATGCAAATAACTAAACATACACAACATCCCATTAATCACTGAATCAATAAAACGACACACATGCCTTAATCCTATAACCATAGCCTGGTGGAAAGTTCACCAAATCACAAATTCCTTGCCCCATCTAACTTCACCCACTTTGGAACAACCCTGCCTTCTCAAGCAATAAAAACACTACTTTTCCCCACATGGTCTAAAAAGGGTATCACCCACATTAAACACATTTTCAAACACAACATATTAACAACATTTGGTCCAGGAGTTTGGCCTCAGGAGAAATCTTTTTTTTTTTTAAATACCTACAAATCAAATCATCAGTTTTGGAAATAACATGAAAAAACATTGAATATATGCAATAATTTGAATTTTAAAATGTAGATTTCTAAAAGTAAAACCAAATTTCATTGCTGTTAAGAATGAGTGGACATTCTTGTATAAATCTATTATATTAATTAACAGAAGAATAGTGTTGCCTTAAGATTTACTGAAAACTTTGCTATGATTTAGATTTTATTTTGTGTTGTATTGTAATGTATTTTAATCATTTAATTATTTATAGTTATGAGGCTGCTTGGATGATTTTCCGTCCTACGAAGACGATATATAGCAATTTAGATTTTTGAAATAAAGAAAGAGAGAGAGCAAGTGAATTATATGTTTTATATTATTGATTTAAATATATTAACTGCAGATATTGCTTTTTTTATTTGGAATTTGATTAACAGAATCTATTTTTTTTATTTCACTGAGGAGTGAAAAGAATAATTATAGCAAAAAAGTTAACAAAGGAGCAATGAACCCGATAAACTGCTTGGCCAACTCCGGGAAATGAATTCATCACAACCGGGATCACAACGTACAGAATACTTGGGATGGAGGCAAAGTGTAGTGTTTGGCATCTTAAAATCCCCGTTAGTTTAACATTGAGCTACCTTAAAAAAATCGTCTGATGTGTAATGTCACAATCATGAGCTCTATTGACAATATTTCGTGGCAATTCATTCTATAAACAATATCGAGTTCGTCACTGTGCCGCGTCGGCGTAGTGCGCGGCTCCTTGTGCGCAGCGTGGCTCGAGCTGCGCATATCCGTGTGCGCAGTAGCCAGCGGGAGGCGGAGTGTGGCTCGAGCTGCGCAGATCCGTGTGCGCAGTAGCCAGCGGGAGGCGGAGTGTGAGCTGTCTGTTCGGAGGTTTTTTCAGCCATGTTAGTTTCCCCCTCACATTAATGGTATGAGAGTGCGGAGCTATGGCCTTGTCAATGAGCGGAGACGACGAGGAATATGATTCAGAGTCTGAGCAGGTCAGTCTGGCTCTTTCCTCTCACCCCCACACCCTGGCGTTTCTAGATTTGTTTTGTTCCGCGTTTCACGTGTGCTGAGCTAATGTTTTTGGGCGGAAATAGTGTGTAGTAGTAGTAGTCTGAGGTTACTGCTGCTGCCTTTCACACGCTCTTCCTCTCTAATGTGCTGTTAGTTTAAAATGTAAGCTATTTTCACAAAGGTTTTAATAGGTTTTAATTTAACACTTTACAAATACAAAGTGATGACTAGCCATCGTTTTATATTATGACTGTCCATTGACCTGTAAACGCTGTCTTACTACGCTCCTTGAATTATCTTCCTTGTGAGCCGGAACTGACCAGACTATTTATTATTTTAATTTCAATACACATGGCCACATAACCCGCTCACATTATATTGTTGTAGCTGTATGATAGGCCACATCCTGTACTAGACTGGACATTAAATCCTCCTACTTCCTCTTGCAAAATTGTGATTAATTTCCTGGCACTTCCTAAAGCTGCCCACTCCCCTGTGCCTTTAAGACGGCTTTGGGGCAAAATGTTGTCCAGACTGGGATAGAGGAGGGGGATGGGGGGGACACAAACAATAGTAGCTCTACTTCTTTCTTGGATTCACCCAAGTGTCCCAAACTAGAGTCACATAAGGAGCCTAGCATGTCCAAACATTTATGCAAAGTGCTTTAATTTTGTTTTCTAAATCTAAAATATGGAGAAATGGGTAGTATTACTTGTGCAAGGCAACAGAAACAGGAAGTATCAATACAAAAAAACAATGACACCACCCAATTGCGATACAAGTTGATAATAATAGTTCAATAATTGTTGATGAGAGAAAATATGTGAATTGATGATCACATAAAACTTCCATGCCTGGCCTTCATTTGACAGCACTTTAAATGTCTGTCATTGAGTGATTCCGTCCTCATTGTTCATCCACAGCGCTTTAATACCAAAACTTGAGTCACCATGTTGTAACGTTTAATACACCCACGCCACGACATATCTTCAGATTGTTTGTAGCGTATTCACCTGTTCCCGAGGCCAAAACGCCAACAAGGTGTGTGAAAATACCAGTGGTTGATTAACCTTGTGGCTTTCTCTTTCTGTATGCAGAAGCAGAGTTGAAACAATATAGGCCATGTTTTTGTTCAGGAGTCAGAGCAACCAATCCCAAATTCCTGTCATATTACTCCACACTTACAATAAGGATGGTCAGCTGACTGGAGCAAAGGGTCCACAGGCTGCAAAAAGAAATGTACTATTTTAGTCCTCTTTTCACGCTCTTTTTAATCAGTTGTTGTAAAAAGAAATTGTCATGTGAATTGCCTGAAGCGGTTTGGTTTTCAATATTCGCTACAAAAAAAAGCAAGATTTGACTACAGTTTCTTATCAGCCTAAAAGCACACTTAGGCTGCACACATTCAAATCTTCTTGTCTTTGCAAAATACGTCGCAAAAACTACACACAGTGTTTCGTGTTCTTACAGCACTAATGTTTAGTTACTGCTTATGAGTTTAGTCTTCTTTTAGTATTTTGATATTATGAAAACAAAACCGTATTTATGAAGGCAAGCAGTGGATAGATGCCACTCGGCTAATAAATCTACAAAATAAGAACTTATATTGGTGGAAAGCAGATTTGTAGATTTCCAAGACCTATTCAGAAGGTACTTCCTGCTCTCAGTTGAGTTGTTTGTCCATTTAAGTCCTGTGCGTCTTGTTTTACCTGCTTTTCTGATCACAAAACACACATCAGTATTAATCCATCCGGTAGAGCTGCCTTGTAGAAGTCATGGAAGTCATGCTATAAAATCTCTTGCTGTTTATCTTTACCAGAGAGAAGATCATAGCACTTTGCAATACACGATGGCTTTAATTTAACCAGTATTTTAAAGAATATACAGCGCATTGGGCAGTATAATAGGAGCTTTGCTCTTTTCCATATCAAATGTGTTTCCTTCAAAGTGCAACATTCAAATTGATGCCACCAGTCAGGCAAATGAGTTGGTTGCTTAGGTAACCTGCCCAGCTCGAGCAAGAATCACTCTCTTGCTGTCCTGGTTTCAGTCTATATTTATGATTTCTCGTAGTGTTAATGTTATAGGCTGCCATGACAACGAGGAAAGGGCTGAAGATAAGTGTGAAACCGCAAAGGTTAGGATTTTAACTGATGTTGCAATATGCTGCATCGTCAACTGAATAAAAATGGACTACAAAAAGGTGCAGCTTGTTTGTAGTAGTATTATCAAAAACTGAAGCTATTAAACTAGACCACTGTGGAAATTAAGACTCCATAAGGATCCAGGCACATATTTGCCAGAGCACTTGTACTGTATTTTATATGCATTTAATAAAAATGTCCAGTACTGTAATTTTGTTTTTGCATTTTAGTGATTATCAGGGCTGTAAAAGGGGTGTAAATGATCTGAACTTGTATCTGACCCAAAGTGTGCTGACAAGAACACAAAATCGTGTATTTATCTGTGAAACGGCAGATTAACTCACAATTCACCAACCCTCAAACTAACTCGCGACAAGCCGTCTCCTTTCTGCTATGATCCATATAAATTTTAATTGTAATAATCGACTAAACAACTACAGAACTACAGCCCTAGTGATGAGTAAACTAAACTGAAAAGGAGATGACAAACCTATGATTTCTTTGGTTCAGGACAATGTTACTCAAAATGTGTGTCTCTTTCAGCAGAGGGCAGCAGTCAATCGTCCAAAGCCCAAGATGGCAGCAGTGGCAGCACCAGCCACACCTGCCGTTAAACTGCCCTCGAGCCGGAGCACGTCTGGAGCCCGTCGCAGGAGGACGAGGTGCAGACGATGTGAGGCGTGCCTCCGGACCGAGTGTGGAGAGTGCCACTTTTGTAAAGACATGAAGAAATTTGGAGGTCCTGGGCGCATGAAGCAGTCGTGCATCATGAGGCAGTGCATCGCTGTAAGTGCCCACGTGTTTCACTGTCACTCTCTGATTAAAAAGGTGATTGTATTTGGACATAATATCACCTTTGTTAGTTTTTTCATTGGAAATACAGGTTCAGTAGTGGTGGGTGATACGAAATGTGTTAATACATATATTTAAGCTTATTTGTTGAGGTTTAAGTATCAAACAAATGTCTGTAAAATGAATCACAAAAATCTCACCTTGTACTCTAATTTCATTGTCATCTAATTTTTATTTTTAATCAGCTCTTTTTGTTGCATTTTCAATTACTCGGCATTAAAATGTAGCATATCTTCAAAACAACATTCAAAATATTATCAATATTTTGACATATTGCATGCATGAAATCAAACTATTTTATATGCTCTAGCAAGAAAACTGTTTAAATTCTCAAAAATGTCAGGATGTGTTGAAATGCAGACCATTCTCACAGTTGGTACGTTAGACAAAGTTTGTTGTCAATTATTTATCAAAAATGTTGTTCAATACATTTATTGTTATCACAGTAATACATGTATACCAGCTAATAGTGTATTCAGAGCACAGTAATACATTTCACACATTTCTAAATTGTAACAGTGTGTGCGTCTTGCAGCCCGTCCTGCCACACACTGCCGTCTGTGTGGTGTGCAAAGAGGCTGGCAAGGAGGACACGGTGGAGGACGAGGAGGACAAATTCAACTTCATGCTCATGGAATGCTCTATCTGCAACGAGATTGTCCATCCGAACTGCCTCAAGGTACGACCCGCGTCAACTCAGCGTTCAGTCATCCACAGCATGGCTCATTTAGTCGGGATTTGTGCCAGGAAAGTTTATTGTCAATAAAGATGACTAACTCTTTGAGCTGTAGCGGAGTCAAAGGCAATGGCAATGATGTCGACGTGCTGTTTGTGCAACTCATCACACTGTCACTGCCTATGACTCATGCAGCACCTTGACTCCTGCCAAACAATTTTTTAGTTTAGTTACTTTTGTTTCAGCTGGAACAAAATGTTGTAAGCACAAGTGGCAGATACATTTTTTTTTTGTTATTTGTTAGACAGTAACAAATGGTTTAAGTAGCCTTTTGATATGAATAGGCTTTATAATGTAGTCTCCTTTGGCAGTGCAACAAGCATTCATCGGCAGCTGACTCAGAATACTAGCGCTTTGCTTAAACAATAAACATGCATATCTCAACGCTCACTGTCACTGCCATGCTGTGTCTTTCTAAGAATTGATTAGATGTAAATGAGTCTTCATTTTTTACAGATTAGTGATGCCTCTGGTGTTGTGAATGATGAGCTGCCAAACTGCTGGGAGTGTCCAAAATGCAACCACGCTGGCAAGAGCGGAAAAGTGAGTAAAATTATGTGCGAGTTATATAATTTGTGTCATTGTTGATTTTGGAGGGAATCCTGCCCTTTTCTGATACGACTTACAATTATGGAATGAAAAAAATAAATCATTTGCACTTTGTTTAATTTCATCATTAAAAAGTCTGTTGTTATTTTATATAATTTGACTAAGATAGAACACTTGAAAATATGTACTTGTGACGTGTGCACAGTTTGGCATAAGGTATAAAGTCATTTTGTTGTTTTCGTCACCTTTGGCACTGAAGCAAAAACGAGGTCCAGGGTTCAAGTACGCATCCAACCTGCCCGGCTCTTTACTGAGGGAGCAGAAACCCGGGAAGGAGGAGCCCGATTGCTCGTCAGTCAAAAGGAGACCAGAGCGGGACGAGACTCCCAGGTTTGACCCCCTCCACAGACAGCCCCCGCTGCTCACACCGAGTGGCCTCAGCAGACCCCGCCCCGAGGACAAGCTGAGGAAGAAGCGCAAGCTGTTTGAAGAGGACGACGATGACATGGGAGTGAGGAAACGGGTGAGTTCTGAAACCTCTTCACTTGTGATTATAGAATTATAACAAGAATAAAATGCTTTTTTGTAAGACCTGAAACGAAGTCACTACGTTTGCATGCACGCCAGGAAAACAGAATAATCTAACATTGCATAAACACTGGGCAAGAAACGGACAAGAAAGTATTAGAAGTGTATGTTCTCTCATTTTAGATCGCAATGGCACAAATGATAGTCGCCGCTGTGGACTAGCATGGGTTTCATTATTATGATCCACTACGTGGAGGTTTGAGGTGTTACATTTCTCTACAAAGAGCAAATTACTTGTGAGCAATGCATTTCCTAACATGTCTAAAAATGAAATCAAGATAAAGGTAAAACTATATTTGCAAAAGCATTGTTTGCAGTTTTTATTAGAACTTATTGCTTTTAATGCTGTGACATTTTAAAGGCGCATACTTGCAGGACCAGTGCCTGTAAACGTAGTGAACATCTAACGTAATGGATCGGTGTATTTTGGAATGGGTGTAAAACCACGATTTACATTTTAGATGAAGACGGAGGAGGAAGAGGAGGATGAAGAGGATGTCGACGGAAGGGAGCATCACTATCGCAGTTATGAAAGGAGAAGTCGTTTAGGAGACGCAGAAGAGGAAGGGGACGACAAGGACATGAGGAGTGAACTTTCTCTTCCTTTCTTTAAGACTCCTGTTGCCGACAGTGACCAGTCGCTCTGTAGCTCCCCACAGGCTGGCCCCAGTAGCGAAGGGGGAAGCGAGACACAGGAACGGGGGCCGCGCCCAAAAGCTCGGCGCAAGCGACGATTACCCAACAGAGAGCTGAGCCGGGAGCTGAGCAAGGCCCTGAACCATGAGATACAAACATCGGAGGACTGCTTGGCGAATGAAAACAGACAACCTCTCAAATCGGAGCCAGAAAGTGAAAACGAAGAACCCAAAAAGTTATTCCGAAATGGCAGCGACATGGGTGAACAGAGGGCCCACTTAAAGGCCAAAGAGATGAACGGGACAGCCTGGGAGCTGCGCCACTTCTACCCCAATCAAATCACCCCGCTGGGCTTCAACAGGAGCAGCCCGACCACCCGGCCGGTCCCTCCCCGCTCCCCGCCCAAGTGTGTTCAGATGGAGAGACACGTCATACGGCCTCCTCCCATCAGCCCACCTCCTGACAGGCTGCCGCTGAAGGACGGGAAAACTCACGTGATACAGAGGGAGATCTGGATGAAGATTTTTGGCTATCTGCCCCACCAGGAGCTCTGCGTGTGCATGAGGGTGTGCAAGACCTGGAATCGATGGTAAGCACAATGACACTGCACCTAATGAGCAAGTCGTTTTGATGATTGTGATCTGAAATGAGTCCTCTTTTTGTGGTTGCCAGGTGTTGCGACAAAGGCCTTTGGAAAATGATTGATCTAAACCGCTGCACTTCCATCACTCCGCTCATGTTAAGTGGCATTATCCGCCGACAGCCACAGTCTTTGGACCTCAGCTGGACTAATATTTCCAAGAAACAACTGTGCTGGCTGATCAACAGGTTACCGGGTAAATGATAAAAGCTTTGAGTCCTTTTTACTATCCTGTTTGTTTTGTTTTTAAATGTATTTGAAATTGTTGTCCAGGTCTACGAGTGCTCAAGTTGTCTGGATGCTCTTGGGCTGCTGTGTCTGCCCTCTGCACTGCCACTTGTCCTCTCCTGCGCACTCTGGACGTCCAGTGGGTGGAAGGGCTCAAAGACGCACAGATGAGGGACCTCCTTTCACCCCCTACAGATAACAGACCAGGTATGTCTGTCTAATTTCTTTCTTATTTATAACTATGGATTTATTCCAATGAAACTAGAATTGAGTTTGCATTATTCACCTTTCAATATATTTTCACAGGGCAGAGGAGGGTAGTACTCTGTTACATTTACCTGAGTAACTTTTTGAAGAAATTGTAATTCTCTGAGTAGATTTCTGAGGTATTCTTTTATTTGAACCTTAGTAATAAGTAGTTGGGAGTAACATTACTTAAAAAGTTTTGGTTCCTAAATCTACAAGTGACAAAAGCTTTATGTTGACGATAGGGCTGTAGTCAAAAAATCGTGTTGTTGCCAAAAGCTCTCAAACCTATTAAGTATCTCTATGATTTGACCTTGTTCTTGTACCAAAAATGCACTGACAAGACCCTGACCTTTAAAATCACACACACAAAAATAACACAAAATGATAAATCAACTAAACGACAGCTCTAGTTGACTATATTCACTGGGATAGGCTCCAGGCACCTGGGACCCCTAACGAGAACAAGCGGTAGAAAATTAATTAATTATTTGAACATTTGTTTCTTGCACCGTTCCTTCAAATATGATTTTAGTTTGTCTAATTTTTGTGTCTGTTTTTCTAAAATATCAGATTTTGACCATTATTTGTTTTGTCCTTCGAAACAAACAAACTTGAAATGTATAAATCAGATGTTGTGTCCCGACAGTTACTCGTACATAATCTCATAACATTTTGGGCTGCTTCTCCCCGCCTCTTCTCACAGGTCAGCTCGATAACCGCTGCAAACTTCGAAACGTGGAGGACCTGCGTCTCGCGGGGCTGGACATCACCGACACATCGCTGCGCCTGATCAGCCGACAGATGCCGTTTTTGTCCAGGCTGGACCTGAGCTACTGCAACCACATCAACGACCAGTCAGTCAACCTGCTGACAGCGGCTGGGACCACCACGCGGGACTCCCTCACAGAAATCAACCTGTCAGGTGAGAAACAAGCACTCTGGAGCGCGTCTTCTCTTACCAGGGCTCTCCAGTTATTCCAGTGTAACCGTTTGAGTCAGAAACAGAACTTGTTCAACGTGCACAGACCTGGCACAGCGTGAGCTTACAGCGGCATTCATTTCCTGGTTGTTCAGTTTGTAAAATGAATTGAATTGACTGAAACTTTCTTTACGAGGAGTCTTTTACATCTGATGAACTAGCTCTTATCGAGTGTCCTTTCTTCTCTCTTCAGTGTGTAATCGAGTTACAGACCACTCCTTAACCTTCTTCAAGCGCTGCGGCAGCATCTGTCAGATCGACCTCCGGTTCTGCAAGCAGGTGACAAAGACTGCATGTGAGCGCTTCATTGCAGAGATGTCCGTGAGTGTCCCCTTCAGGCTGATGGAGGAAAAACTCTTACAGAAGACGAGCTAGCACTTGGCAAAAATCTGCAGCAACAACAACAAAATGTTTCCATGCACTTAATGAAGAGCTTTCCTCTTTAACAGACTGTGACACGTCTCTGACCCGGAGATTAATATTCCAATAATAATGTGATCCGAGCTCATTAACTTTCTTATGAATCGACGTTGTAGGTATGCGTATTTTGAGTTGGAACCATTTTATAAAGATGTGCTTGTACCTGTTTTTAAAAATATTTGAAACGGTATTTTTTTATGCAGGCAACATTCATGAGTTTACATGGTTATGTCCACTCAGGAGCTAAATTTCATTTCGACTTACCAAGCATGTGAGCATTTTCTTTGCCTCAACACTACACTGTCAGCTGTGTGCCATAACATGAAAATAAATGTACAGTGACGTGTCTAAATTATCAAACACTTTATAAGAATGTATGTTTGTCTTCGTATGCCGTGTTACACTAAACACACTATTGAACATTAATTTATTGTTTTGTTTTTTTTTAATATGAAATGGTTTATTTATTCTGTAACTCGATATAATGGTTTGAGGTTGGTCGTGTTTTTAAATGTTTAATCAGGTTCATTTGAGCTGATGATATCCATGACTGTCTCAGCTGGTTTTCATTACCGTCTGTTTCTCGGAGGGAACAAGAAACGATATTTGGTGGTTTGTGTTGTTGCAGGGTGGGAAATGCTGTTGCCTCGATCACCTCAGGTCAATGTAATGTTTATAATCAAGACCAAGTGCTAAAATGCATTAAAAGATTTTCATTTGTACTATATTCTAAGTGTAGGGTTTAATTTTTTTTAATAATACATGGCGAGAACATCAATATTTGGCATTATTTTGCTCCCATCATCAACCTTACTTATTTTGTGGGATTTAGAAATAGTGCAATAAATGACAAGTTTAACACGCAACATTCAGAAAGACTTGGGTAAGATTGTGTATCTGTTTTACGCTCAAAAAAGCTCATAAGAATACATTCAAACCTACATACAAGTGTGTGATTCAAATGTACAAACAGGACAGTTATAGTGTATTTTTAATCCAAGTCTTTAATTACCAAAATAAAAGGTTCAACGTTATGAAATACAAACCAAAGTAACACACATTTTACACCCTTGGAAACTGAAAAGTGCAGTTAATTGTTTATAATTGATGTGAACTGTGGTAGCAGCAACAATGGCTCAGTGGGATTTACTGCAGAGATAAATATTTTAAACAGAAAAAAAACACATGAGAATATGTAGGGGGAAAAATCAGTTGTATCGTCCTGACTTTTTAGAAAAACAACATGATACAACGGAATTTGTTCTACAATGGAACACTCCTGGACAAATGAGGGTTCACACCGACTAACATGAGAATATGTTGTGCGCCAAACCTGACTAGATGCACAAGCTACTGTCATGCTCTGGATAAAGCTGATTACATTAGGTACAAATTCAGTCAAATATCTCCAAATAATCTGAAAATACACTTAAAATCAAATGGGAAAAAATATAGTTATATACATCTCAAGGATCCATTTTCCGATATATGCAAATGTACATTAGTAAGTCAATTGAATATCACTCCAACCTATGAAAGATGAACATTAAAGCAAAATGCCTCATTCCACTCCAATTAACAATAACATTCAAAGGTTCACATCCACTATTACATTTGCAAAATAGAGGAACGATTGCATGAGCACCAAGTTTGTCTGTTAACCTTTGGGCCAAGCTAGGACAAAAGGCGACTGAAGTAAGCTATTGTTGAGCATCTCTTTTGTTATTACAATGTACTGACAAACGGTGTGGTCGAGTGTAGTTTAATGCATAAAATGTGCGTATAATGGAACACAGAAGTCAGGATTTCTGTCCAATTTTGGATCATAACCATCAATCACCAAGAAAACCATATCAAACCAAAGTTTCCTCGCACAAAGAAAATAAACAGTTTAAATGTGTGCAGCCGCCGGTATGAGCTGTAGCAGAAGTGAAGAGTCCATAGAGAAAAGGTGCTTTTCTTTAATATAACTGGTGTGCTGTAACGGGATGAAAGATGGCGTTTTTAGCACCAGCCCGGTGTCTAATGGCAGGATTCCTTGATGTTTTTGAAAGATATGTCACTTGGAGGATTTTACCAACCCATTTTCTAGGTTATGTTCAGTGGCAGAGATTATGGTGACAATTGTTCACAAGCACGTGGCTGCACATTCTTTGTATAAGGAAAGTGTGAATCGAAACGTAGATAAATTATATAAAATGGAGGAATGCTTTCAAAGAGGAAAATCCAACAAGTCGTCACTAAGCTGCATTTCGGGGCCTGTGGTCGTTCGTGCTGTGGTGGTTAAGATTTAAAAACATGCACAGCCCTCACAACGTACTGCCTACAGATGGGGCACTCGTTCATCCTTTTCCCACACTTGGTGCAGGTGACCATGTGACCACACTCGAGGAGAACACAGTCGATCACCGCGTCCATGCAGATACGACAGAGATTATCGTCGTAGATGGTTAATGGACTCTTTTCACAGTCTGAAACACAAGAGTATACGTCGAGTCAAAGGGTACAGTGAACACATTACGGTATTACAAGGACGAAGCAAATCAGTGCTGTTTGTGGCATGCAGTGAAGGGGCAGACACATCAGGGGCTGAGCAAAACAACTTCTTTGAGTGTGGTGGTCTGATTGTGCACAAAACGCTTGGAAAATGTACTAGATTTCTACCTTATATAATTTGTAGCAGAAGGGAGGGTATAAAATGAAGACAATTTACAAAGAAGTGGAGACTACAATTAAGTTAGTCATAACCTTACCTCCATTAGTACCGTTGCAGATAGAAGGGGGTAAGGCCATTACTTTAGAATGAGGTAAAAAAATACAGAGAATGTGATTTCAGGGAATGCATTTCATCCTTAAACCATGCCTTTAATACTTGAAATATTTGAATAATATCATGATTTTACAATGCAGTACTTTATAACAGGATGTGGTTCATGATGCAAGGAAATGAGGTTAAAAAGATGACAGTTACCTGTGGTTACAGAACTGCTCACATTTTCCACTGCAACGACAGAGGGAGACAAATTTAAACAATTCCCTAAACATCCCTGTTGCATATTAGAGTTTAAACATTCAGTAGTAAATAGGTTGCCCCAGCGGCATTGAAGTATGGATCATAACAAGGTTAAGGTACACTTTAACTTTAAAAGAATGAGAAAGGTTCAAACAAATGAGATTTTAAAGCAAATTGGGAAGCAAGTTTTCAGTCATTGTGAAGAGAAAGTCAATGGCTTGTTTCTGTTATTGCAATTGGTAAATTTTGTTACTATGAATCTTTTCAGAATGATAAAACATCTCGGACTGATCGATCGCTCGCTCTGGATAGACCAAC
Organism: Eucyclogobius newberryi; assembly: GCF_026437365.1. Taxonomy (NCBI): domain Eukaryota; kingdom Metazoa; phylum Chordata; class Actinopteri; order Gobiiformes; family Gobiidae; genus Eucyclogobius; species Eucyclogobius newberryi. The sequence goes on along the minus strand of NW_027316278.1, from coordinate 15,308,017 downwards.
CGAATGATTGCTGCCGACTTGTACCGCTGCTGATATATCTCTATCTCACGCCCCATTCCATCCCGTCCGACCAAGGCTGGAGGTTTTTTGGTGTTGTTTTTTTTAAACGGTATAGCGTAAAACACATACTTTGAAGATGTACAACTACAGTAGGTCGCGGTAATGTAACACTTGGATACCAACTGCCATCAACACCAAAAAAGAAGAAGAAGGAGACCACGGCTGGAGCGCTCTCCTCTGGATGTCTTGGTAATGAAAAGGAAGGATTTTTTCCTCTTTATATTGGATATTTTTAACTGTACTGCTAAAACGCAAAGGAGATCTGAGAAGATCAGATCATCGATAAAGAGGCAGGAAGATACCGTGGAGCAAATTTCCTGAGTGGGCTAAATTAGACACTCCCCATAGACATTCCCCATTCGGAGAGTCAGAGATACCAACCGAGCAATCATTCGAGGGGGGGAGAAGTCTAAAGAATACAGTCCAATGGAGATGTCCTCCGTCTAATGCGTAAAACTACAGTAGGTAGCGGTAATATAACACTTGGATAGCAGCCACCATAAAACACCAAAGGAGAAGAAGAAAAAGAAGAAGTGCATGCAAACGTCAGCCGAACCAAAACACAGCAAACAACCAGACAGGTTCTACAGAGAGTCTTTTGTACACAGCCCAAACACAATCTGAAAGAGTTCTGATAATTCTGAGCAACAAGACTAAACTTACATGATTTCCTGTTTTCCTCAGTCTCTCGGTACAGTCGATTGACGCGCTCCACCAGCTCCCACTTCTCACAGCACCCAGAATAGTTCACAAAGTTCCTGGCTAAGATTTCTTTGAGCTGCCGGACAGAGAGGTCTTCAATGTCCCCCAGGCTGGATATGTCCGACAGAGAGGCTCGGGCCCGGCGCCGTGTTTGTGGACTAGTCTGTAAACCAAAGAAAGACTTTATGTGATGAGCTACTACTCCCACCCTACTATAAATGCAGGAATTATAGGGTTTATGGAAATTTGTTAGGTAATGTCAAGTGAAACATAAAGCAATGATCACCTCAGGTGTGTGTTCACTGGGGTCAAAGTGAAGGAGAGATGTTGATGCCGCATCAGCTTCCTGCATCACACAACCACAACATTAGTCTGTGCTCCTTTGTACTGCTCAGACTGTGTCTAGCCTGTTAAATAAGGATTAGGATTAGAGTCCTGAGATGATGCTATCTGGGAATCACAACTCTCCTTGTTTCCGTTCATAGAAAAGCAAAGAATACATATTTATGCCCAGCAGTGCTTAAATAAATTTTACTTAGAATATTTCTTGTTTCTTTTTTTTAATGTTTAGGATCTCTGGTAAAATGGATTGGAATTAAAATAGAATATGAATAGTTAAATATTTAAATAACATTTTAACTCTGGTCTTAATTAATGTAAACCTTTGAGAGAGACTGCTGTGAAACATCCTTACTGGGGTGGTATCAGAGCTATCGCTTCGACTGAGTGGTCCCTCCTGAGAAGCAGGAAAGGTGGAGAGTTCGGAGGCCGACTGCGTGGTGGAGGCAGGGGGAGAGTATAGAGGCCGCGAGTGAAGGCTGTTGGTGTCGTCTTCCTCCCTGATGCCTTGGTGACACAGCACCAGTTCGACCAAGTCTTCCTTTTCCCTGCATGTGTCCGTGGGTATGTTACGGAGCTGGAGGTACTGACGCAGGTCTTTGACTCGCAGACGCATGAGCCTTGGCCGCTGGAAACCTGTTGCCTTCAGTAAATGACATGTGGCACAGATGCGCAGATTCTCCTGCTGTACCGTGCACCAGGAGCAGAAGCTTTTCATGCAGTCGCAGCAAATATACTGCGGAGGAAAAAAAAAAAATTTAAATCTATGTAAAACGTATAAATAATATGTATTAATGACATCAGTGCCAGGCAAGGTGTGTGCCAGACTGAGAAAACCGAATTAAGCTTACAAATTAAAGTTACATTTCTTATTCTTGCCAAAAAATGTCTAAACCACCTGAATTTAAAATAACAAACATCTTCAAACATACCTTCCTCCTGAAGACAGAAAAGGCTTGACCACAAGTCTTGCACAAAAGGCTGGGGCTCCCTGAGCTGGCGGGTGGATATGTGGAGTAACCCGCACTAGGGGCGAATCGGAAAGGTCCAGCACCTGCCCCAAAGCCAGGCTGCTGGCCCCGGACGGCCCCTGTTCCCATGACTTCATTCAGCAAACCACAGCATGAAGCCCACACAGAGGAGGCATTTGCCTAGTATGAACACATTAATTCAGTCGTGTTAACTTTGAGACCCTAATGAATCACAATGTTCAAAATTCTGGAAGGAACATCAACATTTCTAAAAGTATGTGTACAGTAATACCTAAAACATGCCAAGTGTCCATCGTAATTAAAAAAAAAAGAATTGTTGGAAACTATTACTACTACTACTACTTCAACAGTCCTGAATCCTGCGTCCAGAGGGCAGAGAACAATTACAGCTTACAGTCCTTAAGAGAGTACCTCTCCAATACAAATCATGTCAAATACAATCGTGAGGCTGAGGCTCTGATATCTTTTACATGTATCCGAGAAGTTATCATTTGTCTACAGCACCTTGATTTTTCTTCTTTTTTTTGTAACCCTAACCCTTTTTTTAAAAAATGTGTTGCCCGTAGGCTTTATTGACAGGAAAGTGGAATGGGGGATGAGAGAAGGGAGGACATGCAGTCGAGAATCGCATGTGTGCTGTGCATAACCACTCGACCACCGGGCAGCACCCATCTGGATTTTTCTTTTTTTTTTGGCTCAGAAGTGTTCCATTGTGGAAATAAATTCAGTTGCAGTTTTTGAAAAAACAAGAAGTGGCTGTTTTTTCAACAGTGTCCAGATGACTACAACTGAATCTTTTTCTACAATTGATATTCTGTGGTTAATCCTAAATTCTCTATTAACATCTCTATTATGTTCCATGTTCACTTTTTCTCCATTCTGGAATTTCGAATGTATTTGTTTCCAAACTTTTAAAGGGTCTATTATTGTATCAATACAA